>NC_091062.1:15507867-16112034 GCF_000393655.2 Nicotiana sylvestris | reverse complement strand
GTTGTGGATTAATTTAGCCGTGGAAGTTGAGGTAAGTGTTCGGTAGAGTCTGAGGGAAAGGTACGAAGACGTCTGTATTTATCCCGCAGAGGCTACTGAGTTAGGAAAACTTCACATCTGTTCTTTCTTGTCGTGCGGTTCTGTTTCCCCAAAACTGATTGAATTTCTACTCCGTTCTTTGCTGATAGCGAGGACACGCGCTTCCTCATCGACCGCGAAGCAGCCCGAGCCCCCACCAATAGCTCCTATTAGGGGAATAGGGCGAGGACGAGGTCGTGCCAGAGGCCGAGGCAGGGGTAGAGCTCAGCCCGGAGCAGCAGTTCCAGAGGTGGAGCCTCATGTTGACTATGATGAGGAGGTTCCAGCTCCGGTGGGCCCAACTCAGGTCCCAGAGGGTTTCATAGCCACTCTAGTGCTTCAGGACGCTTTGGTCCGATTGGTAGGCTTCATAGAGAGCGTCTCTCGAGCGGGTTTGCTTCCAGTAGTACCAGCCACTTCTTAGGCTGGAGGAGGGGTTCAGACTCCCGCTACACGTACTCTGGAGCAGGTAGCTCCCCAGGTTCAGGTTCCGGTGGTTCAGCCAGCAGTGGTAGTTCAGTCGGGTACAGCGACTCAGACCGACGATGGTGCGGCTATGTCCGCCGATGCTCTATGGAGATTGGATCGATTCACCAAGCTATCCACTACCACATTCAGCGGTGCTTCTTCAGGGGATCCTCAAGATTTCTTATATAGCTGCCACGAGGTTCTTCGGAACATGGGTGTTGTGAAGACCAATGGGGTCGATTTTGCCATCTATCGTCTATCTGGACCCGCCAAGACTTGGTGGAGGGACTATTGCTTAGCCAGACCAGCAGGGTCATCGTCTTTGACTTGGGACCAATTTGCAGAGTTATTTTTGGAGAAGTTTCTCCCAGTAACTCGAAGGGAGGCTCTTCGCAGGCAGTTCGAGCGCCTCCAGCAGGGCTCTATGACAGTCACTCAGTACGAGACCCGGTTCATTGATCTAGCTCGCCATGTTATTGTCATACTCCCCACCGAGATAGAAAGGGTGCGGAGGTTTATCGACGGTTTGATTCAGCCGATCTATCTCCAGATGGCTATGGAAGCCGGGAGTAAGATTACATTTCAGGAGGCGGCCAATGTGGCTCGCAGAGTTGAGATAGTTCTGTTATAGGGAGGTGGTCATGGGTCGGATAAGAGGCCCGTCATTCAGGCAGATTCAGTGGTACCTCGTCTGGAGTTAGAGATTCATATGGTAGAGGCCATCCTCCTAGGCTCTTTTAGTTAGCCCTAGAGGTCTCTCATGGTACTTCGGGTGGTCGTGGTTCTCAGCCGCATTATTCAGACCAGCAGCCTTACAGTTCACCATCAGTACTATCAGTGCACCACCGCTCCAGAGTTTTCAGGGCCGTCATCCCCAACATCCGAGGGCTTGTTTCATGTGTGGAGACACGAGGCACATTGCCAGGTATTGCCCTCGAGCTTCGAGCAGCTCTCAGCACCAGAGTTCTTGTACTATGATTCAGGCACCAGAGGTTTCACAACCTGCCCAGCTAGCTAGAGGTGGTGGCAGGGGTGTTAGAGGTGGAGGTAGAGGTCATAGAGGTGGAGCTCAGGCCGTCAGAGGTGGGGGCCAACAAGCAGTCGGTCGTCCCAGAGAGATAGTTCAGGGAGGTGGAGCCCAGCCCTGGTGTTATGCTCTTCCAGCCATGCCAGAGGCAGAGTCATCAGATGTTGTCATTACATGTACTATTCTGGTCTACAATAGAGATGCTTCAGTGCTATTTGACCCTGGATCTACGTATTCATATGTGTCATCCTATTTTGCACCCTACTTGGTTATGCCTAGTGAGGCCTTGAGTATTCCTGTATATGTATCTACACCGGTGGGTGATTCTATAGTGGTTGATCGGGTTTATCGTTCCTGTGTTGTGGTGTTTAGGGGTCTTGAAACCCGTGTTGATTTGTTGCTCTTATATATGGTGGATTTCGACGTTATATTAGGGATGGATTGGTTGTCCCCGCATTATGCTATCTTGGATTGCCATACCAAGATCGTGACCTTGGCTTTACCAGATTTGCCCCGACTAGAGTGGAGAGGGACCCCAGGTCATGCCATTCGCAGTGTTATTTCATATGTGAAGGCTCGACGCATGGTCGAGAAGGGGTGTTTAGCTTATCTGGCATATGTTCGCGATTCCAGTGCAGAGGTCCCTTCTATTGATTCTGTACCTATTGTGCGAGAGTTCCCCAAGGTTTTCCTTTCAGACCTACCGGGTGCCACCCGACAGGGATATCGACTTTTGTATTGATCTGGATCCGGGCACTCAGACCATTTCTATTCCACCATATCGCATGGCCCCGCCAGAGATGAAATAGTTGAAGGAGCAGTTACAAGACTTGCTTGGGAAAGGTTTCATTATACCCAACGTGTCGCCTTGGGGTGCGCCGGTTCTATTTGTAAAGAAAAAGGATGGCTCAATGAGAATGTGAATTGATTACCGGCAATGGAACAAGGTTACAATTAAGAATAAGTATCCACTGCCGAGGATTGATGATTTGTTCGATCAGCTTCAGGGTGCCAAGGTATTCTCAAAGATTGACTTGAGATCTGGCTACCATCAGTTGAGGATTAGGGCATCTGATGTCCCTAAGACAGCATTCCGCACTCGGTACGGGCATTATGAGTTTTTGGTTATGTCATTTGGGTTGACCAACACCCTAACAGCCTTTATGGATTTTATGAACTGAGTGTTCAGGCCTTATTTGGACTCGTTTGTGATAGTCTTCATTGATAATATTTTGATATATTCTTCAGACCTTGAGGGATAGTCAGTTATATGCTAAGTTCTCGAATTGTGAGTTCTGGTTGAGCTCAGTTGCATTTCTGGGTCATGTTGCATTAGTAGAGGGTATTCAGGTGGACCCGAAAAATAGAGAGGCAGTCAAGACCTGGCCTCGACTAGCTTCAGCTACAGAGATTCAGAGTTTTTTGGGGTTAGCAGGTTACTACCGTCGGTTTGTGAAGGGGTTTTCATCCGTTGCAGCCCTGATGTCTAGGTTGAACCAGAAGGGTGCCCAGTTTAGATGGTCAGACGAGTGTGAGGCAAGCTTCTAGAAGCTCAAGACAGCTCTGACTATGACACCGGTATTGGTTTTGCCCACAGGTTCAGGGCCTTATACAATCTATTGTGATGCATCTCGTATTGGACTTGGTATAGTATTGATGCAGGATGTCAAGGTCATTGCCTATGCTTCGAGGCAGTTAAAGGTTCATGAGAAGAACTATCCAGTGCATGATTTGGAGTTGGCAGCCATTGTTCACGCATTGAAGATTTGGAGGCACTATCTGTATGGTGTGGCATGTGAGGTGTTCACGGATCATAAGAGTCTTCAGTATTTGTTCAAGCAAAAGGAATTGAATTTGAGGCAGAGGAGGTGGTTGGAGTTATTGAAAGATTATGACATCCCTATCCTATATCACCCAGGAAAGGCCAATGTGGTGGCTGATGCCTTGAGTAGGAGGTCAGCCAGTATGGGCAGTCTTGCTTATATTCCGGTCGGTGAGAGACTGCTTGCTTTGGACGTTTAGGCTTTGGCCAATCAATTTGTGAGGTTGGATAATTCTGAGCCTAGCTGAGTGTTAGCTTGCACGGTCGCTCGTTCTTCATTGTTGGAGCCTATCCGTGATCAACAGTTTTATGATCCCCATTTGTGTGTTCTGAGAGACACGGTGCAGCATGGAGGTGCCAAGAAGGTGACCTTAGATGATGATGGTGTTTTGTGATTGCAGGGGCGAGTTTGTGTGCCCAATGTTGATGGGATTTGAGAGTTGATCTTAGCGGAGGCCCATAGTTCTCGGTATTCTATTTACTTGGGCGCCGCGAAGATGTATCAGGATCTGAGGCAGCACTATTGGTGGTGTAGAATGAAGAAAGATATAGTTGCACATGTGGCTCGATGTTTGAATTATCAGCAGGTTAAGTATGAGCATCAGAGGCCTGGTGGTTTATTTCAGAGGATTGAGCTTCCCAAGTGGAAGTGGGAGCGGATCACTATGGACTTCGTTGTTGGGCTCCTACAGACCCGGAGTAAGTTAGACGCAGTTTGGGTCATTGTTGATAGGCTGACCAAGTCAGTGCATTTCATTCTTGTGGCAGTCTCCTATTCATCCGAGAGGTTAGCTGAGATCTATATCCGGGAGATTGTTCGCCTTCATGGTGCGCCGGTATGTATCATCTCGGAACTCGGTATGCAGTTTACCTCGCATTTCTGGAAAGCAGTCCAGTGAGAGTTAGGCACCCAGGTTGAGTTGTGTACAACATTTCATCCTCAGACGGACGGGCAGTCCGAGCGGACTATTCAGATATTGGAGGATATGCTCCGAGCTTGTGTCATTGATTTTGGAGGTTCGTGGGATCAGTTCTTGCCTTTAGCAGAGTTTTCCTACAACAATAGCTACTAGTCGAGTATCCAGATGGCTCCTTATGAGGCTTTGTATGGTAGGCGATGTCGATCTCCGGTTGGATGGTTTAAGCCCGGAGAGGCTTGGTTGTTGCATACAGATTTGGTTCAGGAGGCTTTGGACAAGGTCAGGATCATTCAGGATAGGCTTCGTACAGCCCAGTCCAGGCAAAAGAGCTATTTGATCGAAGGGTTCGAGATGTGGCTTTCATGGTTAGTAAGTGGGTATTGCTCCGAGTGTCGCCTATGAAGGGCGTGATGAGATTTGGGAAGAAGGGCAAGCTTAGCCCTAGGTTCATTGGTCCATTTGAGATTCTTGATCGAGTGGGAGAGGTGGTTTATAGACTTGCATTGCCACCGAGCTTATCAACCGTACATCCAGTGTTTCATGTGTCCATACTTTGGAAATATCACGGCGATCCATCCCACGTGTTAGATTTCAGCACTGTCAAGTTGGACAAGGACTTATCTTATGAGGAGGAGCCGGTAGCTATTCTAGACCGGCAGGTTCGCCAGTTGAGGTCGAAGAGTTTTCCTTCGGTTCATATTCAATGGAAAGGTCAGCCTCCTGAGGCATCGACCTGGGAGTCTGAGTCCGATATGCGGGACCGTTATCCTCACCTTTTCCCCGACTCAGGTACTTCCTTCTTATGTCCGTTCGAGGACGAATAGTTATTTTAGAGGTGGAGAATGTGACGGCCCAAAGGGTCATCACCGGTTTTATCCCTTTTTCCGTGTTTCCGAGGCCTTGAAAACCTCACCTTTAGTTGTCTCGATTTGCGTGCGTAGTCCGGGCGCGTAGCCGGAAAAGTTTATGTGTTAAATTATGTGAAATTTGATAAATTGTGGCTTTAAAATGGTTAAAGTTGACTTTGATCAATATTTTATGTAAACGGACCCGGACCCGTGATTTGACGGTCCTGGAAGGTCCGTATAAAAATATGGGACTCGGGCGTATGCCCGGAATCGAAATCTGAGGTCCCGAGCATGAGAAATGAATTTTTAAAAGAAATTGTTTTTCTGAAATTTATTTGGAAATTTGAAATAAAAATGAATTAGAAAGCATTGGTATCGAGCCCATATTTTGGTTCCGGTGCCCGGTACAAGTATTATATGTGGTTTAAGCGCTTTCTGTGAAATTTGGTTGAAATCAGACGTCATTTGACGTGTTTCGGACTTAAAAGTTTGAAAGTTTATGAAGTTTTATGAAAAAGTGATGATTTTGAGGTTTGATTCCTCGTTTATGATGTTATTTTGGCGATTTAATCTCATGGTTAAGTTCGTAGGATGTTTTTGAGTTAGTGTGAGTGTTTGGTTAGGAGCCCCGAGGGCTCGGGAGTGTTTCGAAAGTGTTTCGGAGTGGTTTTGGCCTTAGAAAAGTTGCAGAAGTTTCAGTTCAGGTGTTCTGGTATCTAGTTCTATGCGATCGCATATGTAGCATTGCGATCGCATAGGTAGCATTGCGATCGCATAGGTAGCATTGCGACCGCATAGAGTAATTCTTCAGGTGCCCCACATTTGTTCTATATGATCACATAGATTCATCCGCGATCGCATAGCTTAGCCAGATGCTTCAATGCGAACGCAACCTTTAATACGCGTTCGCATTTCATTAAATCCAAACCTGGAATGCACAACCTTTTCTTCTATGCGTTCGTAGTAGCCCTTCTGCGATCGCAATGACCAGCTTCCCCTTACCCTATGTGATCGCATTACCTTCTTCGCGATCGCATAGGGCATTTTTGCCCAGTGATTTTTAAATACCCAAAATAGAACAGTGACGAGATTTAGTCCATATTTCACACGAGTTCTTCTTCTCCACGACTCTTGAGTGAATTTTTGAACACTTCTTCACCAAAGCTTCTTGGGTAAGTAAATTCCCACTCATTTCCTTCATCTTCCTTCATTAATTAATGAGTTTCTAAACCTAAATCATGAAATCAAAGTAGAAATTAGGGGTTTTGGGTAGAGTTAGGTTTTTGGGAATTTTGAGTGATTCAACCTCAATTTGAGGGTCGGATCTTAAAATAAATTATATATTCGGGCTCGTGGATTAATGGGTGATATGAATTTGGTCCGAACCTCGTGTTTTGACCAAGCGGGCCCAGGGTCGATTTTTGAAATTTTTGGAAGAAAGCTTAGAAATCTATGTTTAGACATTAGGTTTGATTTGTTTAGCTTATATTGATACTATAAAATCGTTATTTCATAAATTTGATTGAGTTGGAGCCGAATTCGAGAGGAAAAACGGTCGTTGTGGATTAATTTAGCCGTGGAAGTTGAGGTAAGTATTCGGTCTAACTCTAGCTTGAGGGATTAGGAGTTGAGTCTTACTTACTACTTGCTTTGTGTTATGTCCGACGTATAGGCATGGTGACGAGTATCTATACGTTGGGGGTCGAGCATGACCATGAGTCCTAAATTGCTAAATTGTTATATTCTTAAGTAATGCTTATGAGAACTTGGTTGAAGATCTTTGAAACTGAGCAAGTAAATGTTATGATTGAGCATTTGTATTAATTGTGTTAAGTAGAAATTGAGTAAATTGGTTATAGCTGGATCTCCCTTGCCGGGATAGTTGATTTTGTTTCTTGTTCCCTTGCCGGGAAACTTATTATGTTATCTTGCTTCCTTGTCGGGATTATCCTGTGATATTGTGTTGGAATGAAATGGGAGTGGGTGGTACGCCTACCATAAGATAAAATAAAATGGGAGCGGGTGGTACTCCTACCACAAGATAAACTGAAATGGGAGCGCGTGGTACGCCTACCACAAGATAAAATGAAATGGGAGTTGGTGGTATGCCTACCACAAGATATGATGAAATGGGAGCGGGTGGTACGCCTACCACAAGATATGATAAAATGGGAGCTGGTGGTATGCCTACCATGAGATGCGATGAAATGGGAGCGGGTGGTACGCCTACCACAAGATATGATGAAATGGGATCGGGTTGCATGCCTGTAACAAGAGAAAACTGAGACAAGTGAAAGTGGTTGTTTTTCCCTTATTCTATGGTAGAAGTGAGCAAATGTAGTTTTCCCTTATTATTTCTAATATTCTGTTTTATCTGCTATCCCCGTACGTATGCTCCCCCTCCCAGCTTTAGTTGTTTACTTTTCGCTGTTTTACATTGTACTTGCATATACATATATATATCTGCACAGGTTTATCTGGAGTCTGGGTCTAGCCTCATCACTACTTCGCCGGGGTTAGGACAGACACTTACCAGCATATGGGGTTGGTTGTGCTGATGCTACACTCTGTGCTCTTTTGCACATATCACGGAGTTGAAGTAGCCTTTGGATAGCAGCAGTAGATCGGGAGCAGGCCTTCAGTCCAGAGACACCGAGGTAGCCTTGCTGACGTCCGCAGGCCCGAAGTCTCTCTCTCTTTATTCAGTTTGTTATCTTTTGTAACGAAACAAACAGTTTAAAATTTTCTTTCAGACGATTGTATTTAGTAATCTTAGAAGTTCGTGAGCATTGTGACACCAATCTTGGGTAGAGAATTTTATTAAACTTTCCGCAATTCTATTCAGTTTTTATATAAGTTGAGACCTCCGCATGAAATTTTAATTATGTTGCCTTTATTACATGTTGATAATTTCGGAAAAGAAATGTGCGTCAAATGGAAAGTAATTTAAGTTGGCTTGCCTAGCTCCTATTAGTAGGCGCCATCACGACTCCCGAGGGTGAAAAATTCGGGTCGTGACATCCATGGGTTATTCGACATGCTAAAATTATCTAAAGTCGATACTTCTTTCGCTATTTGTAATATATGTCTGTTTGTGTATGTGTGATCTTCTATATATTTTTGAGATAGAAACCACATTAAAACCACAAAAAATTTATAGGTTGTGAAACATAAATAGCTGAACTCTAAACAATTAAAAATTTAACATAATATGTGCTAATTTATAACTTAGAATTGTTATATTTAATTTACATAAAGGGTCATGAAATATTTTGTTTGGAGTCTCCAATAATTTATTCTCTTATATTGTTTGGCGCGACACTTTATAGACAAAATTGTTATTTACCATTTTTCTCAAAATATTTTTTAATATTTTACCTTATAAAAGAAACACTACCATTTAGGAAGAAATTTTATCTCCCATGGTAACAATACATCATTAATACTCTGAAATATGTTAAATTAAAGGAGCGAATTTTATTTTCTTATTTACAAGAGTTGTTCGGAACTTTGGATTGCTTATTTATTTTTTAAAATGAAATTAAATTGCACATGCGAATCTCCTAAAATATGGGTTAGAATTAATTTATTCTAGCAACTATAAAGAAATATGAACCTATTTTTGTCTCATAATAATGAGGAGTCATTCACAAACTTTAATTACAAAAATCAAATTAGCAAATTATGTTTAGAAAAGACTTACGTAAAATCGTTTACAAAAGTTTTAGAAATATAACCAATAATTTATTTATTTTATATTTTTTTGCAGGATACATATTATAAATTCAATGCACAAATAAATAATATAAAAAATAAAAATGATAAGGTCCTTAGAAATGTTGATTTAACTTTTTATCATTTACTAAAAAATTTCATAGTCGACGAAAAAGTCATTTTCTATTTTCTTAAATATTAAATAAGTATAATCTTATACAAATATAGGCTATTTTGGTAAGAATATGCTAGAAATAGAAGTCTAAATAAATATGTTATTTAGTGTCACGATTCAAAAGTATCTTTAATTAAAAATATACGAAACAATATCATGCAAATAATTAATAAAAGGAGTTTTTACTATAAAGTCGCCAGTGATAAAGTTTAATGTAATTCGTTTACAAACGTTTTAGAAATAAAACCAATCCAATTAATTTATTTTATATTTTTCTACAAAATACATATTATAAATTCAATGCTCAAATATAAAAAGTAAAAATGATAAGGTCCTTAGAAATGTTGATTAAAATTTTTCGATTTACTAAAAGATTCCACAATGACAAAAAAGTCATTTGTTATTTTCTTCGACATTAAATTAGTATAATCTTATACAAAATTATATAGGCTATTTTGATAAAAAGTGTGCTGAAAATATAAGTCTAAATAAATATGTCATTTAGTGTCATGATTCAAAAGTACTTTAATTAAAGAGATACGAAACAATATCATACAAATAATTAATAATAGGAGTTTTTATCATTAAAGTTTATCAAATAATACTATACAACAATTTATTCTTCTTGTATACTACATTTTTTACTTATTGACGATGACATGCGCATGCAAAGCACATACACAAGGGGTATAAAATTTAACGGCAAGCAATTTAGCAACGGATTAATGACGAAGTTCGTAACTAATAGCCAGTTTCACCAAGCTTCTAAAATCAGCTTATTTTGAGAAGTGCTTTTCTCAAAAGTACTTTTTAAAAAAATGCTTTTGGTGAGAAGTTTGTATTTGGCTAATTAATTTGAAAAGTACTTTTGATCAATAATTAGTGTTTGGCCAAACTTTTGAAAACTGCTTCTAAGTATTTTTTTTTTTCAAAAGTGCTTCTCAGAAAAGTGCTTTTGGAGAGAATTTGATTTTTTCTACTTCTCAAAAACTGCTTCTGTTTCTCCTCAAAAACATTTTTTTTCCTTCCAAAAGCATGACCAAACACCTCAGTTTTTGGCCAAATGTGCTTTTGGCCCAAAAAAAACTTGGCCAAACAGGCTATAAGTCCAATTCTTTTATGTAGGTATGCGTTTTAATCACCCGCAATGCACGTACATATATATATATATATATATATATATATATATATATATATATGCGCGTGCTTACCAAGTCGACCAGGAAGTCGTGAAAACATATATGAGAAGCCACAGCCTGGATGATATCCTAATCTTGTTTCAGGAGTCGAAAAATACTATGGTATCAATGAAATAAAAGTTAGATACTATGATAAATCTCCTACATATGATATTAAAGTCAGAATTGCATGTATGTGTATACTAATAGATTTTTCAGGGACAACAGAGAACTTCATTGGCACCATCAAATATCCACCTCCCCCATACACATTCCATGAACAAGAGCAACCTGTAGTATATCAACAGTTAGAAAGGGCAAATTCTCTATGACGGGTTAATTTTACATATGATCATTCAACTTTATCTATCTATAACAAAAAATGGTAAATAAAGTTAAATAACCATACGTGAAATTAACCTAATATATGATCTCTCCATTTTGTTTTCCATATCATATACTACTAATTATTGAATTGTAGAGGAGCAACACACAATTTGTACCTGTGGTTTCTTGTATGTATGAATGTGGTACCAAAGCCAATACATTCTATAAATACCTTCAATGCAAGAATCCCCTAAGAAATACAGTCAATAATTCAATACTTTTAGAGTATACAACTAAACATATTTTGTCACCCCAAAAAATTGAAAAAAAGAAGTTAGTTACTTGTCTTTCTGCCATCATAAAAATATTTCAAAGTTCCCACCAGCAGAAAAAGCTCGGCCAGCTCCCTATATATCTTGCATTACATAAAACCCAATATTAAAAAAAAGGCTAAATATGACAATTTGAAAATTTCAAACTCAGTTGTAGATAAAAAAAACTTGATATTAGCTAAGTAAAGAAGGGTAAAGCGATGTACCCATTAGAAATTGAGTTACAAATCGTAAATCACTAATCTCTGACTAAAAAGGCAGCCTGGTGCACGAAACATCCTGCATTCATGTCAGGTTAGGGGAAGTGTCGCACCCTAAGAGGTGTGATGTAGGCAGCCTTTGCTGATGCAAGCATCAGTGGCTAATTCCACGGGTTAAACCCGTGACGTATAGGTCACACGGAGACAACATTACCGCTGCTCCAATGCTCTCCTTCATAAATCACTAACTTCTAACTGATTATAGAAAAAGAAAAAGAAAAAGAAAAAGAAAAATGATTAAAGAAAAAAAAAGATACTTACCTTGATGATAACAAGTTGTGCATTGTCATCTTTCTCAATTTTCTCGAGTTTTTGTCCTAGAACCAATGCCTTGTACAAGGAAATTAAAATATGTTTTTGTGAATGGGAAAGACGCCATTTAAAACAATTCTTGAATTAAATAATCAGATTTAATTTTCTTCTTGATATTTTGTAAAACTTATCACTTTTGTAGAGATGACATTTAACTGGTTAGGACGATTTAAAGTGAGCACTCTAACATGACCAGCTTCCTCAGCAATAACAACCTGGTGAAAAGTTATTTGTCTTTAGTCATGCTATATAAGTTGAATATATATTATAATGCCAACGAACATCTTAGATATATTTCACCTATGGTCACCTATTTTGTTCACTAATAAACTTACAAAATATTTTTTTTTCATATTAAAGTAACAAAATATTTGCATGACGATGATATGAATTGGGTTTGAAAAACGAAGAAGTGATAATTTATATTGCCGAGCATAACTTTATTTGGGGTTGAAGCATAATTATTATTGTTGTAAAGTATCAGACTTTTATCTATATTACAAAAATATTTTTGCCTGTTAAAATATATTACTTTATCAATTAAAAGTTTAAGTTGTTAAAGAAATCAGAAAATTACTTAATTATATTTTCACTATACCAGGTTATAGTTATCTCTTGTATTGATTATAAACGGCTTTTCAATGGGGTTTATATATGACGTCTTAGACCATTCCACCCATCACCTTAAGAATTTGGTTGGATGCTCAAATTTTTTCACATAGTATCAGAATCAAACTTTTGTGCCGTTTGCAACTTTGCATAATCGATTTCTCTTTATTTATCGCTCTCGGCTTCTCTCTCTTAATTCAAGCCGTCGACTCATAACAATTAGGGGCGGATACAGCAAGCGAGTGTCGGGTTCAACTGAATTCAGTACTTTCAACGCGGAGCATAAATCTATATGTAAAACAAAAAGTTCACATGTAAACCCTAGAATTAGCTAGGTTACACATGCGAGAGGGCATTAATTAGAGAAATGCATTTGTCCCTCATTAGTTGTAAAAAAAATTTCCAAAAGAGTTTATCATATCTTAGATTACTTCAACCAATATCTTAAGATTTTGAACTGAATTCTCAAAATTTCACACACATAAAAAATTACCTCTTTATTTGGTTTTAGCATTGCTTGAGCCATTGTATACTTAACAGGCAGGGAGTATTATTTGCTGACCCAAACAACATTGTTGAGATTTAGTTATATAATAGAATTAAAATTAAAACAAACCAAAAATAGCACTAGTCCACTTACAAAATAAATATGAGAACTTCAAACTAGGATGGTAAAACTACGAAGAAAAGGCACAAAAAAAGATGTATAATATAGTAGAGGGATTATTTCGGCTGAGTTTTTTATGCACACAGAAGAGGAATATATATATATATATATATATATGGGTTTGCAGCTTACAAATAGTAAATAATTACACAATCTTTATTTTCATCAACCTAATTTCAGATAATCAGTTATCTACCTACTTTTTTTTTTTTTGGCAATCCGCTAGGCAAGCGCCTAGGGCTAGTTTTTATATATAAAAATCAGAAGAAAAAGAAAATTATTACAACTAATAAAAGTTTGTGGTGGTCTTAAGCGATGAAAGAAATAAAAGTTTAGTGGCACATAAATCCTATTACCGGTGTTGAGGTAAATACTCAACATTGGTAGTACAATTTCCATACTAAAAAAGCATGTAATGTGAGGATGTCTATGCATTTACATTATACATTTTTGGCTTAGTCCATACTTTTGTTTGTAGCGCAAATGACCATATTCCTTTTGTAGCACTTTGAAGATCTTCCATGTTGTTATGTTGCCTTGTATGAAGTCTGTGCAATAGTGGTTTCTTAACACATTGGCCTCTCTCCTATCATCGCAATAGTACTTCAATGTTTTTGAAAATAACCTCCAGTACTATATCAAAGAAAGCATTTGTGGATAGCATTGTGGAGAGGAGTAGTTATCGACAAATGCGATACACCAGCTAGTGTCGTTACTATGGCCCATAGAATCGATCATAAAGCCGTGCAATAATTTGTTGCATATGTCCAGTTTTCTTCTGGATTTGCGCGAATTGCCACACCCATGTTTGGGTTCAAATGAAATATTGCAAAATTCCATAACCGAAAATCTTTGTATATGCAATCCTTCCTTTGAGTCTATTCTTTTTTCTATCTTTAACTTCCTCCCCTTGGAATGAGTGCATTGCACTAATACCACCAAAATGGAATCCATTAAATAATAGAGCCTAGATATAGAAACTGCACCTGCAAATGAAATAAACAGGTTAATGAAGATAAGGCATCCCCTGTGCGCATGATTGGTTCTGCGTGCTTTGGTGCAGAAGTGTGGAAAGATCGAACAAGAATCGAAGCCCAGAATTGGTTGATGTCCCAGAGTAGTAACATTGCATATCTCTAGCTGTGAAAATTTTGTTAACTGCATACCATTTTGCATCATCGAGTAAACCATATATTTAACAAGTGGCGTCGAGAATTGTCGACCAAGTCTGCCCCTAACAAAACATGTACATTCAGTGAATGATTGTCCATATTGTTGTGCCAATAGATTGAGAAAAGTAATGTAACTTGGATTGGGTATTTGCTGTGATTCTCTGCAAGAAACCAATTTCAATGGAATTCTGAAGTAGCTGTGCACTTCCAGTGTGCTAGTGTAATGAGAACCTTGACCTTCCTGCTCGTAATCCTTCATGCTTATGGTAGATTCTCCAATTAAATCAACAGTATGTGCTAAAACCACCCTTTGAAGTCTGATCAACATGTAAGGCATGTCAAAAGGAGTTGTTCCTGCAAAACAGAAAGCTGAGTTATTAGAAAAATGTAACCTTTAAGTTTTAACCATCTCCTTCCTTGCTTGCATCCTTATTGTCTTGCAACTTTCATCCTTAGATAAGGACATTGTAATTTGTCATTATTGACAATTCTCCTGACTTTTGTATTCAGCTCTTGAAAACATTGTGCTTCGATGTTGCCCATGTCAAGTGCTTGATTCGTTAGATGGTCTGCCAAGCAATTCCCTTCTCTCATGATATGTGATAGTTTCACATGAATTCTTGACATCGCCTTTGCGATTTCATCTACATATTTTGCAATGACCCACGGAACAGCCCCAATTCCTTCTATAGCGTTCTTCAAGAGGAGCGAGTCAGTTTGCAAAATAACTTGCGCGAATCCTTTTGCTTCACAGTATTTTAGTGCTTCAACAATTGCCAAAGCCTCTGCCTCGTTATTTGTTGTTTCATGTATCAACTTTCCACAAGCATACTTTATGTTGCCTTCATCATCTATAAGTGTGTAACCAATTGAGCTCCAGCCTGGATTTCCTCTCGATACCCCATCGCAATTGACTTTGATCCATCCGTGTGGTGGCATTTCCCATAAAACTTTAGTAACCTTCAATGGAGGCGTGAACTGTTCCAGCATGCACAGAAGTTGTGGCCAGTTTTGAGGAACGTTAGCCAAGCCAGGTTTCCTTAGTTTAACAAGTGATTGAATGGTTGTGGACACCTGATATATCACCCTTCTAATCGTTACTGCTTCCCCATGTTTGTAGTTGTTTCTTCTCTTCCACAACTCCTATAAAATGATAGCCAGAAGTGCTTGAAAAATTGGCTGCAATCTTGGTAACACTTTGAGCGTCCAGCACTTCACGATTGCCTGGTGCATCAACATACTCTCCAGATTAATTCCAGCATTTATTAGGAAATATGACCAAACTTTGTTGGCAGCAAACGAGGTAAAGAACAGATGCACTAAGGTTTCTTTCCCTGGTTGCGCACAGCACCAACACCGCGAAGGCATGGAGTATCCCATTCTCTTCAAATGGCCGTCTAGAGGTAGTTTCGCTCTCCACACTTTCCACATAAAGAACAAGATCTTGAATGGTAAACCCTTTACCCACATCTTTTTGTATGTTGTCCCTGTATCATTTCTCTGCCTCAAATACTCCCACGCTGATTTAACTGAAAAATTACCTCCTGTCTCAGGACACCAGTATGGTTTGTTAAGTAATTGTTGCTCCCCTGGTGGTTTGATATTGTCGAGAATGTGCACAGTATATTCCTCAGGCAGAATGTTCGCTAACTTGTTTGCATCCCAAGCTCCTCTATCCACAACATCAGAAACATTATTAACTGATTCATCAATGTAGAATTCTGGAGGAGTTATAAAGTATAAAGCTCCCAGTCCCGTCCAGTTGTCAAACCAGAAAAGTGATGAACCCATTTTTGTACGCCACCCAATTTGATGTTCAACAATGTCCCGACATTCTAGCATTTTTCTCCAATCATGTGATCCATATCTCTGAGGTACAACAATTGGATTTAATTTTTTGCATTATTTTTGTGACATGAAAGAGCTCCATAATGTTGGTTTTGTCCTGAAATTCCACCAGAGCTTAGAGAATAGTGCTTTCGCAATATCATGTAGTGATCGAAAACCTGCTCCTCCTTCTTCATAAGGTCGACATAAAGTAGCCCATGATGCCCAGTGCCTACTTTTGCCACCAATAGAACTACTCCAAAAGAATTGTGCGAAAATCTTGTGTAACTTGTTGATGACAAATGGAGGGGGGTTCATTGCCGATAGTAGATGGATCGGCATGCTTTGTAACACATGTTTGATTAAAATTGCCCTACCACCAATGGACAATAATTTTCCTTTCCATGCTTGCAATTTGTCTGTGACTTTGTTGATCAAACCTTCATAAAATTCCATTTTCCTTCTAGTGTAAAAAATTGGGCATCCAAGGTAAATGAAAGGGAATTCTTGCTTGGAAATACCCGTAATTCTTTGGACCTTATTCACCACATATTGAGGAGAAGCATCATGCATGTATACAGCTGATTTGGACTTGTTAATCTGCTGTCCAGATGCTCTTTCATAAGCTGCCAAAATTTCCATTACCAACTGCAAAGATTTAGCATCTGATAAAGAAAAAATTATAGTGTCGTCAGCGTATGATAGATGATTTATTTTTGGACTTCACTTTGGCATTCCAAAAGCACAGAAGTAGAGGTTGAGGTGCAAATCATTTAAAGCCCGTAATAATGCCTCAGCTGCAAGAATGAAGAGAGTTGGTGGAAGCGGATCTCCTTGCTTGACGCCCCTAGTAGACTTGAAGAAACCATATGGTTGACCATTGATGAGAACGGTGTACCAATTATTAGACACAATTCCATACACCAAGCCAATAAATGTTTCACAAAAACCCATCTGCCTCAGGACTTTAGTGAGGAATAACCAAGAAAGACGATCATAGGCTTTCGTCATATCTAGTTTAATCACTACATTTGGCCCGACCTTCGTTCTTAGTCTAATATCAGGGATTATCTCCTGAGTGAGGAGCACATTTTCAACAATGTTTTATCCTTTTACAAATCCAGCTTGTTCATCATAAATGAGCATAGGTAGTAGACTAACTAGCCTCTCGTGAATCGCCCTTGATATAACTTTGTTGATGAAATTACTTAAGCTAATTGGACGCAAATCTGAAAATGTTTGCACTTCTTTCTTCTTTGGTAATAGAATTAGATTTGTATGAGTTACAAATATTGGTAGCGCATGACCATTGAAGAAACTCTTAACCATATTAAGGAAGTTGTCACCAATGATATCCCAACATGAATGAAAGAAAGCGCATGCGAAACCATCTGGGCCTGCTGCACTTTCTCCATTTAGACCCATCGTAGCCTGTTGTACCTCCTCTTTTGTGGGCTGCCTCATCAAGTGGATGTTCTGCTCCGTTCCTACCAATTTTGGAACATGATCTATAATTTCAAAATCACATGGACTTCTGTCTTCATAGAACTGCTCAGTAAAGTAGTGAACTGCTTCATCTGCCATTTGATTGGCGTCTTCAATCCAGATTCCATCTCTGTTTTGAATCCTCGTAGCTGCAATCTCTTCCTTCGCCCGTTGACTTGAGCGTGGAAGAATTTTGTGTTTCTATCTCCATCATTAAACCATGTCATCCCTGCCTTTTGTTTCCAAAATTGTTCCTCAAGAGCAAGAAATTTGATAAGTTCTGCTTGAACTTTGCAAAGCCTTTCCCTATTTGCCCGAGTTGGATTTATTTCAAATTGTGCCTCGTGAACCTTGACGACCTCTTCCAAACTGGAAATCTTCTTAAAAATATCTCCATATGTTGATTTGCTCCAGATTGACAATTCTTTCTTCACTCTTTTCATCTTATGGTTGAATAAAGTGAAAGGATTTGCTTCAAAATCGGCTTGCCAATTTGCCTTGACCACGTCTTTGAACGTCGGATGTTTTGTCCAAAAGTTAAGAAACTTAAAGGATTTCTTTATCGCAATAGTTTCAAGATCACATTTTAACAACATGGGACAATGGTCGGACCCAATTTTTGGCAGATGGGTAACTTTTATTCCAGGGAACATTTGTTGAAATTCAATGTTAGCCATACATCTGTCAAGTCTTTTGAAAATGCAATCTTCTTCTGCTCTTTCATTCCACCAGGTGTATATACTTCCTTTGAAGCCCAAATTAAAAAGATTACAAGTGTTCATGCAATGTCGGAAATCATTGACTTCATTCAAAGTCACCGGAAGTCCCCCAAACTTTTCGTCTTCGTCCCATATGACGTTGAAGTCACCACCAACAGGCCAAGGAATATCCATATCTGCTGCTATTGCATACAATGAGTCCCAAAGTTCAATTCTTTCGATTGCATCACACTTGGCGTAAACCAAAGTAATAATCTGCACAATGTGTGTTTCTGTATGAATCATTTTTAACGTCAGTTGCTGCTCCATGTCGTATAGCACTGTGACTTCATACAGATCATCAAAGAAAGCCCACACCTTATTTGAAATGTTTGAAAAAGCTTGAGATAATCCTATTTTTCTTCTGTACAATTCAAGCTTTTTATTATCCTGCATTGGTTCTATGAGACCAACAAAATCGAAATGATGTTGTCTATGCATTGTTACTAGCCTCTGAAAGGCTTGCTGCGTATTGACGGATCTAATATTCCAAATAATTACATCCATTACAAATTATTTGATTTAGTTAGAGCTCGTCGAGTTTGGATCCCAGCAGTAGGCATGCCAGTTTTGTTTCTGTTGAGTTTTCCTTTTTTTGCTTTTGTCACAGATTTTACTTTTGCAATCTGAGTCGGAGAGAGATCTCCTTTTCTTGCCACATTGAGGAAATTTTGAGCAGTTGATTCCTTATCTAAATCCCTTCCATTTCCCAACATGTTTTCTTCTTCTTTTTCTTGATTATGTAGTGGCCTTGCCAAATCAAGTGAAGGTGGATGAAGCATTATGGCCTTGTCTGCAATATCCTTAAGTGACTTGACCCCACTGTTCTTGCCAGCAGTCTTTTGGTTATCAGCAGTTTTGCTTATTCCTTGTTCTCCCTCATCAATGCGGTTTACAATATGGAGTGATGTGATTTTGATGTTTTCTCTGTTTGAAGGCAGAGTATTTACTCTTTCTGGAGACAGGGTATTTACTCTGTTAAGAGCCAGAGTGTTTTCAGGTACAACAGTTGTGGCATAAAATTTGCCTTCAGGTATATGTTCCCTTTGACATTTTTCAGCTGTCTCGAAACCTTGTATGTCTGCATTTTCTATTGGTATAAATTCATCTGTCATTAATCCCTTTTGGCATTGCATAAGTGCATTCAGATTTTCCATCTGGCTAACCACGACTTCAGAACCTACCAATTGCATGCTGCTTATCTTTTCATTATTGACAATGTTTGTTGTATTGTCATTAACCCTTTGCTCTTCCTCCTCATTTCCTTCATGGTTAGCTTCATCTTCCCCATGTATTCCATCTGGAATTTCGCCTTTTTCGGAGTCTTCTTCTGCTTGATCCTCCCATAGTTTGCCGCTAGTCAAAGATAACCTATCTTTCTCATTCACCTTTTCAGATATACTATGTATCCATGGACTGAGACGGGATATCTTGACATGATTGATTAGTGGTAACTAGCTTGCTTCCAAAAACCTTATTAGCCCATTGTGCAGTAGATTCTTGTTGTGACTGACACTGGTTCAAATTCTCTTTATCAATAAGAGTAAAAGCAGTAGCATTTGGATTTAGCTGCATTGTCACTTTTGATAACCTATTTGTCTGAACAGTAGGAGTTGTTCTTGGATTGGTAACATCTGCTGCTGCAACTACATTCTTATTTGGCTCCATATTAATTCGATATTTTGCAGCAGAGGTTTCTCCTACCCACATCAGATTATTTCCCACATTACCATCACTTTGTTCCATTTCTAGAACTGCAAATCTGTTCAAAGTTTGAACCTGGTTTGGCTGCTCATTTTCGATCTCCACCAATGCCAAATTATTTGTCATCTAATTCTGCTTGGTTACAACATTCAAAGAAATAGTCTCATGCCCAATTTTTATTTGAACACAATTCTCATTATTGACAGGCTTCACACGATTATCCCTTCCCCTCTTTCCATTTCCAGTAGGCCTTTGACCTGTGATGATCGCAATACTTCCTGTAGCATTAGCCTTACCTTTCGTCTTATTCTGAGTATGTGAAGTGTCATCGACCACTCCCTGCATTTGAGTCACATTGACATTTTCTTGCAGCTGATTGGCATCTCTTATTGCATTCAACAATTGCCTTGCATCACCCTGAAGCTGTTCAGTAGAAATCTCATCCAAATCATTTCGACTTTTTTGCTCGATATTTTCCTTTGAAATTTTATTATCTACCTACTTAACCTATTAACTAATAGGAAAAAAATTAATTTTATTATATTTTTTTAACAAGTTTCATAAATGAAGAGTTATGCTGTTAAGGCTTTCTCAAGTAATAGTACTTCATTTAATATTTTCTCTATAAGAGAAAAATAGCATTCTTAGGGATAATAAAACTTTGTATATATAATATTGTTTATACCTCAACTATTATTAATGTATACAGTTTTCTGGAAAGTTAGAAATATTACTTTGATATTATCAAATTGGCAACTCAGTGCAATATAATGCCTAATCAATGTTTTTGGTAGAGTTTTGAGGGACCAATTTAACACCAAATATTATAGGGACCGACTAGAGTTTTGAGGCTCGACCACCTATCTCTGCCAAACTACAAGCTTTTAATTTTTTTTTTTGAAGAATTAGCCAAAATAATCTTTCATCCAACCGCTTAAGTGAATGCATGATATATGTATAATTCTTGTATATAATATATATATATATATATATATATATAATACTGTATAATTTGTATATACTAATTAGAAAAAATAAATAATTGTTACGATCCAGATTCTTTACCCTCGGGAGTCGTGATGGCGCCTACTAATGTGACCTAGGCAAGCTAATCCTTTAAACTAATTACTTTATTATCCAATTAATTCCCTTTAACAGATATAAAACGATAACATATAAATAACGGAATATTTAATTAAACGGAAGAAAAATAATAAAATATCTGAATTTGTAGCTATTACAACTACTTAAGCCTTAATCATCCAAAACCTGGTGTCATAGTGTCACAGTGTCACAGACGGTCTAAGACTGCTAAATACAAGGTCCGAGAATAAAAGACACACTGTTTCTAAAGCAAAAAGATGAAACATGAAATAAAAGATAGAGGAGACGCCAGGGCCTGCAGACGCTTGCAGGTCTACCTTGGATCTCCGCGTGGACTGAAGGTAGCCTCCAACTACGGTCCAAGAGCTGCTCCGGGATCTGCACATAGTGCAGATTGTAGTATCAGCACAACCGACCCCATGTGATGGTAAGTGTCTAGCCTAACCTCGGTGAAGTAGTGTTGAGGCTAGGACCAGACCACCAAATAAACCGGTGCAGTTATATAATATACAGCGGAAAGAAAGCAGGAATAAACAAGTAAAGATGTGAGGGGTAAATATGCTTCGGGGAATAACATGTAAAACAGAATATCAAGAGAACTATAAAGGAATCAAAATCCAACCACTAACAAGAATAAAGAAAACAAAGGCAGATTTCACTTTCTTTTCACATCTCGTGGCAGACGTGCAACCGGATTCCATTTCCTGTTTCTCGTGGCAGACGTGTCACCCGCTCCTATTTCTTGTACCTCATGGCAGGTGTGCCACCTGCTCCCATTTCATTTATCTCGTGGTAGGCGTACCACCCGCTCCCATTTCATTATATCTTGTGGTAGGCGTACCACCCGCTCCCATTTTATTATATCCTGTGGTAGGTGTACCACCCGCTCCCAGTTACAAGCCAACAATAATCACAAGGAATTACTGCAAGAGAACAAGAGCAATATAACAACTTTCCGGCAAGGGAACAATGATATTTCAACAACATCCCGACAAGGGAACAATAATATTAAAACAAACATCCCGGCAAGGGAACAATAATATCAAAACAAACATCCCGACAAGGGAACAATACTATCAAAACAAACGTCCCGGCAAGGGATCATTAATATCAAACAAATATCCTGGCAAGGGAACAATGGTCATAATAACATATGAAACACAAAAAACCACAATGGAGTAATAACAATTATAATACAAGACTCACGGGCATGCTTGGCACCAACATATAGATACTCGTCACTATGCCTATACGTCGTACTCCACAATTAACATGTAGCAAATAAGACACAACTCCTAATCCCTCAAGCTAAGGTTAGACCAAACACTTACCCCGATGCCTCGAACACAATTCACGATTCAATCATAGCTTTACCCCTTGATTCCACCACCAATTCGCTCGAATCTAGCCACAAGTTACTTAATTACATCAATAAACGCTAAATGAATCAACCCCAATGTATGAAAATGAGCTTTTTCTAAAATTTTACCCAAAAAGTCAAAAAATACCCCCGGGCCCATATGGTCAAAACCCGAGGTTCGAACCAAAACCCGATTACCCATTCCCCCACGAACTCAAATATATTATTTGTTTTTAAATCGGACCTCAAATCGAGGTCCAAATCCCCAATTTTTGATAAACCTAGGTTTTACCTAAATCACCTAATTTCCCCCATGAAAATCATTGATTTTAAGTTGAAGTCATGTTAAAAGATGTTAATGATTGAAGAAAACTAGTTAAAAACTACTTACAATTGATTTGGAGAAGAAAAAGCCTTTGAAAAATCGCTCTAGTGTGTTTATGTTTTGAGAGGATATGAAAAATGAGTTTTAAATCGTCTAAGTCTAAAAGTTGCAGGTCTCAGATATGGAAATTGCGAACAGGGGTTAACAATTGCGAACCCCGACCTTTGCTGGCTTGGGAATTGCGAAGGGAAGTTGAGAAATGCGAACTGGGAATTGCGAAGGGAGGTTGGGAAATGCAAACTGGGAATTGCGAAGGGAGGTTGGGAAATGCGAAGCCTGCAGGCCTGCAATTCCTTGAGTCCAAAATTTCACCCCGCGGCCTATCCAAAATCACCCAAGCCCTCGGGGCTCCAAACCAAACATGCACACCACCATAAAAATATCATACGTACTCGCTCGTGCATTAAAATTACTAAAATAACATCAACAACTATGAATTAAACCTCAAAATCAATGAAATTTTCCCAAAACTTCTTTAAACATCAAATTTTGCACTTAAAGTCCGAATCACGTCAAACGGATTCCGTTTCTTACTAAACTTCACAGAGTTATCTTAAATCACATATAAGACCTGTACCGGGTGCCAGAACCAAAATACGGACCCGATACCAACATGTTCTAATCAAAATTCATTTCCAAATCCTTTAAATAATTTCAGAAAATTATTTCTTTAAAAATTCATTTCTCGGGCTTGGGATCTCAGAATTCGATTCCGGGCATACGCCCAAGTCCCATATTTTCCTACGGATCCTCCGGGACCGTAAAATCACGGGTCCGGGTCCGTTTACCCAAAATGTTGACTGAAGTCAAATTAATTTATTTTATAGTCAAAATTTATCATTTTCACATATTTTCACATATAGGCTTTCTGGCTACGCGCCCGAACTGCGCACGCAAATCGAGGTGATGCTAAAATAGGGTTTTAAGGCCTCAGAACGTAGAATTCATTTTAAACACAAGTGATGACCTTTTTGGGTCATCACATTCTCCACCTCTAAAACAACCATTCGTCCTCGAACGGACAGAAGAAGGAAGTGCCTGAGTCGGGGAAAAGATGGGGATAACGGCTCCGAATATCGGACTTGGACACCCAGGTCGATACCTCATGAGGCTGACCTCTCCATTGAACACGAACAGAAGGAAAACTCTTCGATCTCAACTGATGATCCTGCCGGTCTAGAATAGCTACCGACTCCTCCTCATAAGACAAGTCCTTGTCCAACTGGATAGTGCTGAAATCTAATACGTGGGATGGATCGTCGTGATATTTCCGAAGCATGGATTCATGAAATACTTGATGCATGGCTGATAAGCTCGGTGGCAATGCAAGTCTATAAGCCATCTCTCCCACTCGATCAAGAATCTCAAATAGGCCAATGAACCTAGGGCTAAGCTTGCCCTTCTCTCATCACGCCCTTCATAGGCGACACTAGAAGAAATACCCACTCACCGACCATGAATGATAAATCACGAACCATGCGGTCGGCATAACTCTTTTTCCCGGACTGAGCTGTACGAAACCTATCCTGAATGATCCTAACCTTGTCCAAGGCATCCTGAACCAGATCCGTACCCAATAACCGAGCCTCTCCCGGCTCAAACCAACCAACCGGAGACAGATACCGCCTACCATATAAAACCTCATACGGAGCCATCTGAATACTCGTCTGGTAGCTGTTGTTGTTGGCAAACTCTGCTAAAGGCAAAAACTGATCCCACGAGCCTCCAAAGTCAATGACACAAGCTCGGAGCATATCCTCCAAAGTCTGAATAGTCAGCTCAGACTGCCCGTCTGTTTGAGGATGAAATGTTGTGCTCAACTCAACCCGTGTGCCTAATCCTCGCTAAACTGCTCTCCAGAAATGGGAGGTAAACTACGTACCTCTATCCGAAATGATAGACTCGGGAACACAATGAAGATGAACAACCTTCCGGATATAGATCTCAGCTAACCTCTCAGATGAATAGGAGACTGCCATAGAAATGAAATGCGCTGACTTGGTCAGCCTATCAACAATAACCCACACTGCATCGAACTTCCTCTAAGTCCGTGGGAGACCAACAACGAAGTCCATAGTGATACGTTCCCACTTCCACTCAGAAATCTCAATCTTCTGAAATGAACCACCGGGTATATGATGCTCGTACTTAACCTGCTGACAATTCAAACACCGAACCACATATGCAAAGATATCATTCTTCATTCTCCGCCACCAATAATGTTGTCGCGAATCCTAATACATCTTCACGACGCCCGGATGAATAAAGTACCGAGAGCTATGGGCCTCCTCTAAAATCAACTCTCGTAGCCCATTCACATTAGGCACACAAACTCGACCCTGAAATCTCAAAACTTCATCATCACCTAAGGTAAACTACTTGGCACCTCTGCGCTACACCGTGTCTCTAAGAACACACAAATGGGGATCATCATACTACCGATCACGGATACACTCCAATAAATAAGAACTAGCGATAGTGCAAGCTAACACCCGACTGGGCTTAGAAACATCCAAACTCACGAACTGATTGGCCAAAGCTGGAACATCCAAAGCAAGTGGTCTCTCACCGACTGGAATATAAGGAAGACTACCTATACTAACTAGCTTCCTACTCAAATCATCGGCCACCACATTGGCCTTTCCCGGATGATATAAGATGGTGATATCATAGTCTTTCAACAACTCCAACCACCTTCTCTGCCTTAAATTCAACTCTTTTTGCTTGAACAAGTACTGCAGACTCTTGTGATCCGTGAACACCTCACATGCCACACCATATAGATAGTGCCTCCAAATCTTCAATGCGTGAACAATGGCTGACAACTCCAAATCATGAACCGGATAGTTCTTCTCATGAATCTTCAACTACCACGAAGCATAAACAATAACCTTTCCATCCTACATCAACTCTGTGCCAAGCCCAATACAAGGTGCATCACAATAAACTGTATAAGGCCCTGAACTTATGGACAAAATCAACACCGGTGCCGTAGTCAGAGCTGTCTTGAGCTTCTAAAAGCTTGACTCACACTTGTCCGACCATCTGAACTGGGCACCCTTCTCGGTCAACCTGGTCATCGGGGCTGCGATAGATGAGAACCCCTCCACGAACCGACTATAGTAGGCCGCCAATCCCAAGAAACTCCAAATCTCTTTAGCTGATGCTGGTCTAGGCTAGTTCTTGACTGCCTCAATCTTCTTCGGATCAACCTAAATACCCTCTGCCGATACAGCATGACCCAGGAATGCAACTGAACTCAACCCTAACTCACACTTGGAGAACTTAGCATATAACTAGCTATCCCTCAAGGTCTGAAGAACCACTCTAAGATATTGCTTGTGCTCCTCCCGGCTGTGGGAATAGATCAAATATCATCAAATGAAGACTATCACGAACGAATCCAAGTAAGGCATGAACACTCGGTTCATCAAATCCATAAAATTTGTTGGGGCATTTGTCAACCGGAATGACATTACTAAGAACTCATAATGCCCGTACTGAGTGCAGAAAACTGTCCTAGGGACATCGGATGCCCTAATCCTCAACTGATGGTAGCCAGATCTCAAGTCAATCTTCTAAAATACCTTGGCACCCTGAAGCTGATCAAACAAACCATTAATCCTTGGCAATGGATACTTATTCTTGATTGTAACCTTGTTCAACTGCTGGTAATCGATACACATTCTCATCAATCCATCCTTCTTCTTAACAAACAACACCGACGCACCCCAAAGTGAAACAATAGGTCTAATGAGACCCTTCTCAAGAAAGTCTTGCAACTACTCCTTCAACTCTTTCAATTCAAGCTGGGCCATACGATACAGTGGGATAGAAATGGGCTGAGTGCCTAGAGCCAAATCAATGCAAAATTCAATATCCCTATTGGGTTGCATACCCGGCAGGTCTGAAGGGAAAACCTCAGGAAACTCACGAACAATGGGCACAGAATCAATAGAAGAAACCTCAGCATTGGAATCACGAACATATGCCAAATAGGCCAAACACCCCCTTCTCGACCATACGCCGAGCCTTCACATAAGAGATAACACTACGGGTAGAATGACTAGGAGTCCCTTTCCACTCTAAACGAGGCAAACTCGGTAAGGCTAAGGTCACAATCTTGGCATGACAATCCAAGATAGCGTGGTAAGGTAATAACTAGTCCATCCCTAATATGACATCAAAATCGACCATCTCCAAAAGAAGCAAATCAACACGAGTCTCAAGACCTCCAATCACAACTATACAAGAACGATGGAATCGATCTACCACAATAGAATCACCCACCAGTGTAGACACACAAACATGATCACTCAAAGAATCACTAGGCATGACCAGATACGGTGCAAAATAAGATGACACATAGGAGTATGTAGACCCTGGATCAAATAACACTGATGCATCCCTACTACAAACCGTAACCATACATGTGATAACTGCATCGAAAGCCTCAGCCTCGGGCCTGGCTAGAAGAGCATAACATCAGGGCTAGGCCCCACCACCCTGAACTACATCTTTGGGATGGCCTGTTGCTAGCTGGCCTCCACCTCTAGTGGCCTGAGTTCCACCTCTAATACCTCTACCTCCACCTCTAGCACCTCTACCCCACCTCTAGTGTCACGACCCCAACCCCAGTCGTGATGGCGCCCAACACATTGCTAGGTAAGCCTGACTAACAATCAATCTCAACCCTTTTCTTTATAAAATTCGTTACCAGCTAACAGGGTTTAAATACCAATTTAACATAACATAAGTCTAAAAATAGTAGATTAAATGTGCGGAAGTCATAATAATATTACCACATAGCCCACTGATCTGGTGTCACAAGTCTCGAGCCTCTAGTACAAGTTTAATAGCCTAATACATAATCAGTCTGTGAAATACGGAATAACGAAAGGATAGAAGTGAGAGATCTGGGCTGCGGACGCCGTGCAACTACCTCGATGCTCCCGGTGAATACTGAACAGCAGAAAGTTCACACTACGCCTCAGGAACACCTGGATCTGCACACAAGGTGCAGGGAGTAATGTGAGTACTCCGACCCAGTGAGTAATAATCATAAATAATGACTGATAGAATGAAAACACGTAAAAGCACTACGCAGTTCTATATCAAAGCAGTAAATTAACTTAAAACAGTAAAATAGTGAAGAAGTCAAGTGAAATCTCTGTAGATCAGGTAAAACAGGTAGCTTATTAGGAAATTAACAAGTATAAATCTGCTCCTCGAGCACAGTATCCATTAATTAGTACTTATCTTCAGCACTCAATCCATATATCTCTCACAATAACCGAAATCAAAATAACCATTGCGGCGTGCAGCCCGATCCATATATCGCTGTGGCGCATAGTCTGATCCGTATAAATAGTCGACCGCGCTCGCTGGGGGTGTGCAGACTCCGGGAGGGGCTCCTACTGCCCAAGCACTATATTGTTGCGGCGCGCAGCCCGATCCACATAAGCATTTGCTTCAGCGTGCAGCCCGATCCATATAAGCATTTTCTGCGGCGTGCAGCCCGATCCGTATAAGCATTTGCTGCGGTATGTAGGCCGATACATAACATCCTCACTGTTGGGTTCTCAACCCCTCTCAGTCATTATACTCACAGCCTCTCGGGCATAATAATATAAGGTAGGGATCTCAACCCACATATTTCTCTCATTTAGGATTAGCATTGATAAAACCGGTTCTTATTTTTTAAAACAAATACAAACATGACTGAGAATATGATTTTTAACAAGTGAAGTGAGGAGAATCATTCAAAATGCCCCTAAGGGTTCTACAGGTCGGTACAAGGCCCCAAACATGGCAACTAGCCCAAATCACAATGATATTAAATAAGTCTGAGTCAAAAACATGTAGTGAAATCGTCAATTGGGACGGACTGAGTCACAATCTCCAGTAGTAATGGACCCCACGCTCATCATACAACATGTGTCTCAAATCAATATAGCACTTCGTTGTACAAATTCGGGGTTCAAACCTTCAGGACATCATTTACAATCATTACTCACCTCGAACCGGCTAAAGCTCTAGCTTGTGACGCCTTTTCGTCTCAAATCGGCCTCCTCGCACATCGAATCTGACCAAAACCAGAACAAATACGTCACAATATGCTAAGAAAACAATACCTAAGCGAAAACAAACGAAAAATATCAAAAATCTCTAAATTGGCAAAACTCGAGCCCCAGGCCCACTTCTCGAAACTCAGAAATTTTCACATCAACAGGTTCCTTATCTCTCCACGAGTTCATACATATAAAAATTTCTCAAATCCGACCTCAAATGGCCCTTCAAATCCCAATTTAAAATCTCAAAATCCCAAGCCCTAGTTCTTCCATTTTTAGCTAAATTTCCATGAATTTCTAGGTTAATTTCACAATATAATCACATTTTTGGTTCATAGAACTTACCTCCAATCGCTTCTCATTGAATCCTTCGTCAATTTCCCTCAAAGAGCTCCCAAAATACTCAGCTATGGAGGAAATATGGCTCAAAGTCGCGGATGAAATGTTTACAAACTTCACTGTTCAGTTCTGGAATCCCTCCTCCGCGAACGCGGCACCATACCCGCTAACGCGAAGAGCAATAGCTCCTGGACATTCACGCGCCAATCTCAACTATGCGAACGCGACATCCATCACGCGAACGCGAATCACAACCTCAGGCCCCTCCGCAAACGCGAGCCAAAAGATGCGAATGTGAAGCACAAACTCAGGGCCACCCCAACTTCATTCTACGCGATCGCGAGGGACCTCTTGCGATTGCGAAGGCCAAAAATCCTCTGCACTGCTGCTGCATTTTCTGCAATTCCTTAAGTCTCAAAACTTCCCGTTAGCCATCCGAAATCACCCCGAGGCCCCCGGGACCTCAACCAAAAGTACCAACACATCCTAAAACCTCATTCAAACTTGTTCCAATCATCAAAACACCTAAAACAACACCAAATCCATCAATTCACATCTAATTCAAGCCTAGCTTTTCTAAAAACTTCCGAAACACACTTTTGATCAAAATCCCAACCAAACCACGTTTGAATGACCTGAAATTTTGCACAAACATCACAAATGGCATAACGAAGCTACTGCAACTCTCAAAATTCCATTCCGACCCTCGGATCAAAAATCTCACCTATCAACCGAAAATCGCCAAAATACTAACTTCGCTAATTCAGCACTAACTGAATCGTGCTGAAATCATCATATTGGATTGGCGAAACCTTCAGCAAGACCTTCTCACCAATCATGTAGGATACATCTCAAACCTTTTGGTCTGCATAACGCTTCTGGCGCGACTGCGCTGTACAAAGCCTCTCCTGAATTACCTTCACATTCTCTAAGGCATCCTGAACCAAATCTGTCCCCAATAGTCTAGCCTCGCCAGGCTCGAACCACCCAACTGAAGATCTACACAGCCTCCCATACAAAGCCTCATACGGATCCATCTGAATACTCGACTAGTAGCTGTTGTTGTAGGCAAACTCTGCAAGCAGCAAAAACTCATCCCATGAACCTCTTAAAACAATAACACAAGCACGTAACATGTCCTCCAATATCTGCATAGTACTCTCGGATTGTCTGTCCGTCTGAGGATGAAATGATGTGCTCAACTCCACCTGCGTACCCAACTCTCTCTGCACGGCTCTCCAAATTTGCGAAGTAAATTGAGTACCTCTATCTGAGATGATGGAAACCGGAACGCCATGTAACCGAACAATCTCCTGGATATAAATCCCTACCAACCGCTCTGAAGAATAGGTAGTACACACAGGAATGAAGTGCATGGACTTGGTCAGCCGATACACAATCACCCAAATAGCATCAAACTTCTTCAAATTCCGAGGAAGTCCAACCACAAAGTCCATAGTGATCCTCTCCCACTTCCACTCGGGAATAACCATCTGCTGAAGCAAGCCACCCGGTCTCTGATGCTCATATTTTACCTGCTGACAGTTAAGACACCGAGCTACAAATCTCACAATATCTTTCTTCATTCTTCTCCACCAATAGTGTTGCCTCAAGTCTTAATACATCTTCGTGGCACCCAGATGAATAGAATAACGCGAGCTATGGGCCTCCTCAAGAATCAACTCTCTAAGCCAATCCACATTGGGCACACAGATCCGGCCCTGCATCCTCAACACCCCATCATCACCAATGGTCACATCTCTAGCATCATCATGCTGAACTCTGTCCTTAAGGACAAGCAAATGGGGATCATCATACTGGCGCCCTTTAATGCGATCATATAAGGAAGAACGAGAAACCATACAAGCCAATACCCTACCGGGCTCCGAAATATCTAGTCTCACAAACCGATTGGCCAAGGCCTGAACATCGACTACAAGGGGTCTCTCCCCAACTGGAATGTACGCCAAACTCCCCGTACTCACTGCCTTTCAGCTCAAAGCATCGGTCACCACATTGGCCTTTCCCGGATGGTACAGAATAGTAATATCATAATCCTTAAGCAACTCTAGCCATCTCCACTGCCTCAAATTAATATCCTTTTGTTTGAACAAATGCTGAAGACTGCGATGATCGATGAATACCTCACATGATACGCCATACAAGTAATGCCTCCAAATCTTCAATGCATGAACTATGGCAGCCAACTCCAAATCATGAACATGGTAGTTCTTCTCATGGGGCTTCAACTAACGAGAAGCAAAAGCAATAACTCTACCCTCCTGCATCAATACACAACCCATCCCGACTCTCGAAGAATCACAATATACAGTATATGAACCTGAAGCTGATGGCAAAACCAATACTGGGGTTGTGGTCAAAATTGTCTTGAGCTTTCGAAAGCTCTCCTCACACTCGTCCGACCATACCAATGGGGGACCCTTCTGAGTCAACATGGTCAAGGGCGATGCAATGGATGAGAATCCCTGAACAAACCGGCGATAATAGCCCGCCAACCCAAGAAAGCTACGAATCTTTGTGGCTGAGGACGGTCTGGGCCAACTCTGAACCGCCTTTATCTTCTTTGGATCAACCTGAATACCCTCGCTGGACACCACATGTCCCAAGAAAGCCAATGAACTAAGCCAAAATTCACACTTGGAGAACTTTGCATAAAGCTTCTCCTCCCTCAGTCTCTGCAATACAACCCTCAAATACATGAACGCTGCTGGGGCATTGGTCAGCCCGAAAGACATGACAAGAAACTTATACTGACCATATCTAGTCCTGAAAGCAGTCTTAAGAATATCTGAATACCTGATCTTCAACTGGTGATAGCTCGAACGGAGATAAATCTTAGAGAACACCCTCGCTCCCTGAAGCTGGTCAAATAAATCATCAATGCGAGGCAAAGGATACTTGTTCTTAATTGTTACTTTGTTCAATTACCTATAATCAATGCACATTCTCATCGTGCCATCTTTCTTCTTCACAAACAAAATTGGTGCACCCCAAGGTGACAGACTAGGCCAAATGAACCCCTTATCTAGGAGTTCCTGTGCAAATCTGGGGTTTCAAACCCTCAGGACATCATTTACAATTAGTACTCACCTCGAACTGGCTAAAGCTCTAGCTTGCAATGCCTTTGCCTCTCAAATTGGGCTCCTCACGCGTTGAATCTGACCAAAACCAGAACGAATACGTCACAATATGCTAAGAGAACAACCCAAGCAAAAACAAACGAAAATATCAAAAATCTCGAAATTGGCAAAACCCGAGCCCCGGGCCCACTTCTCGAAACTCAGAAATTTTCATATCAACGGGTTCCTTATCTCGCCACGAATTCATACATATCAAAAGTTCTCAAATCCGACCTCAAATGGCCCTTCAAATCCCAATTTAAAATCTCAAAATCCCAAGCCCTAGTTCTTCCAATTGTAGCTTAATTTCCATGAATTTCTAGGTTAATTTCACAATACAATCACTTTTTGGTTCATAGAACTTATCTCCAATCGCTTCTCCTTGAATCCTTTGTCAATTTCCCTCAAAGAGCTCCCAAATACTCAGCTGTGGAGGAAATATGGCTCAAAGTCGCGGATGAAATGTTTAAAAACTTCACTGTTCAGTTCTGGAATCCCTCCTTCGCGAACGCGGTCAAACCCATGCATTCGCGATGCACAATTTTCCTTGACCCACAAATAACCCTTCGCGAATACGGCACCATACCCGCGAACGCGAAGAGCAATAACTCCTGGACCTTCACGCGCCAATCTCCACTATGCAAACGCGACATCCACCACGCGAACGCGAAGCACAACCTTAGGCCCCTCCGCGAACGTGAGCCAAAAGAAGCGAACGCGAAGCAAATACTCAGGGCCACCCCAACTTCATTCTACGCGATCACGAGGGACCTCTCGCGATCGCGAAGGCCAAAAATCCTCTGCACTGCTGCTGCATTTTCTGCAATTCCTTAAGTCTCAAAACTTCCCGTTAGCCACCCAAAATCACCCCGAGGCCCCCGGGACCTCAACCAAAAGTACCAACACATCCTAAAACCTCATTCAAACTTGTTCCAATCATGAAAACACCTCAAACAACACCAAATCCATCAATTCATATCGAATTCAAGCCAAGCTTTTCTATAAACTTCTGAAACACGCTTTTGATAAAAAATCCAACCAAACCACGTCCGAATGACCTGAAATTTTGCAAACACATCACAAATGCCATAAAGAATCTTCTACAACTCTTGAAATTCCATTCTGACCCTCAGATAAAAAAACTCACTTATCAACCGGAAATCGCCAAAATACTAACTTCGCCAATTCAAGCCTAATTCTGCACCGGACCTCCAAAACCAATTCCGATCACACTCCTAAGCCACAAATCATATACTGAAGCTAAACGAATCATCGGAACTCACATCCAAGCCCTCTAACTCATAATTCAACATCCGGTTGTTTTTCCAACTTAAGCCTTCTTAAAAGAGACTAAGTGTCTCATTTCTTACCAAATCCACTCTGAACACAAACTTCTCAAGTCAACCACATAAAACACGGATAACGAAGCATAAAGAAGCAGGAATAGGGGAAAACGGAGTGGTAACTCATGATACAACTGACCGGGTTGTCATATCTAGCTGGGGGCTCTGGCTGCTGGTCAGTTGATAATGAAGCGCGTGTTCTTGCCATCCGCGAAAGAACAGAGTAAAAATTCAATTATCTTTGAGAAACCAAATTGCACGACAGGAAAGAATAAATGTGAGGTTTTTCCTAATTCTGTAGCCTCTAGGGGGTAAATACAGACATCTCCGTACTAATCCCTCAGACTCTACTAAGCTTGTCTGTGAACTGTGAGATCCATGTAACCTAGAGCTCTGATACCAGCTTGTCACGACCCGGATTTCCCACCGTCGGGAGTCATGATGGTGCCTACTAATGTGAGCTAGGCAAGATAATCCTTTAAACTAATTACTTTAGTATCCAATTAATTTTTTTAACAGATATAAAGCGATAATGTATAAACAGCGGAATATTTAATTAAGCGAAAGAAAACCAATAAAATATTTGAATCAGTAGCTATTACAACTACTTAAGCCTTAGTCACCCAAAACCTGGTGTCACAGTATCACAGACGGTCTAAGACTGTTAATACAAGGTCCGAGAATAAAATACACACTGTTTCTGAAACAAAAAGATGAAACTTGAAATAAAACATAGAGGAGACGCTAGAGCCTACGGACGCCTGCTAGTCTACCTTGGATCTCCGCGTGGACTGAAGGTAGCCTCAAACTATGGTCCAAGAGCTGCTCCAGAAGCTGCACATAGTGCAGAGTATAGTATCAGCACAACCGGCCTCATATGCTGGTAAGTGCCTAGCCTAACTTCGTTGAATTAGTGATGAGGCTAGGACCAGACTATCAATGTCACGACCTAATTCCCCGAACCCGGTTGTGATGGTGCCTCTCATGAAGATAAGGCCAGCCAGACCAAAACAGACCACCTCTTTTACACATTTAAATACCATAAGTAGTTCTAAAACATGATATAATAACCATAATTTGCGGAATTAACGATAACAATAGTAGAAACCATCTTGACACAGCCCAAACCGGGGTGTCACAAGTCATGAGCAACTAAGAAATCCGGATACAAGTCTATTGAACATTAAATCTGATACAATAGTTCTAAGAACATGAAAATGATAAGATAAGGAAGGCACGGGGCTGGGACACCAACAGCTACCTCGTAGTCTCCGAATCACTGCCTGAACTGGGAGAATCATCACTCAGGAGCGAACTCTGCGATGCTTGAATCTGCACACATGGTGCAGGGAGTAATGTGAGTACTCCAACTCAGTGAGTAATAATTATAAATAATGGCTGAAAGTATGAAAACGCGTAAAGGCACAAAGCAATTCCATATCAAGCAGTAAATTCACTTAAGGCAGTAAATCAGTGAAGAAATCAAATGAAATCCCTTTTAAAACAAGTAAAATAGGAAAATTTTAACAGGTAAATATCAAGTAGAAATCTGCTCCTCGAGCACAGTATCAATCGCTCAGAATAGTATCAGTCCCTCGGACTCACTCTCAGTAAAATATCAGCCCCTCGACTCACTCTCAGATCATAATGGGTACCCGTGCTCACTGTGGGCGTGCAGACTCCGGAGGGGACCCTTACGGCCCAAACACTATATCAAGCCACCTCGTGGCATCATCACTCGGCACTCGGCCTCACATCACTCAGCACTCGGCCTCACATCACTCAATCCACCTCGTGGCATATAAAGTATCTCAGGATCTCGGCCTCATATCACTCAGCATATCCTCACATATGGCCCTCGGCCTCACTCAGTCCAAAAATCATCACAAGCCCCTTGGACATTAGTAAAACAGTAGTTCTCAGCCCAAAACATGATGAAGAAATATTATTTAAGTTTCAAATCTGAGTAAAAGTGGTTGAGTTTGTAAAACAATAGATATCAACCGGACTGAATTCAAACAATAAGTCAAGCAGTGAGGAAAACAGTGATAAAAATCCCCGAAGGGTCCAAATAGTTGGCACGAAGCCTAAATATGGCAATCAGCCCAAATCATGATGATAACAAATAAATTTCAGTCAAATACGTGGTAAAATCATCAATCGGAACGGACCAAGTCACAATCCCCAATAGTAAAAGACCCCGCGCTAATCATCCAGCGTGTGTCTCACCTCAATATTGCACTACGATGTGCAATCGGGGGTTTCAAACACTCAGGACATCATTAACAATCATTACTCACCTCGAACCGGCTATAACTCTAGCTCGCGATGCCTTTGCCCCTCGAATCGGCCTCCACGCGCGTCGAATCTATCCAAAATCAGAACAAATACGTCACAATATGCTAAGGGAACAAAACCCAAGCGAAAACAATAGAAAAATATCAAAAATCCCGAAATTAGCAAAAACCCGAGCCCCGAGCCCACTTCTCAAAACTCAAAAATTTTCACATCATTAGATTTCTTATCACCCCACGAGCTCATACGTATCAAAAGTTCTCAAATCCGACCTTAAATGGTCCTTCAAATCCCAATTTAAAAGTTCAAAATCTCAAGCCCCAGTTCTCCCATTTTTAACTTAGGTTCCATGAATTTCTAGGTTAATTTCACACTAGAATCACATTTTAGGTTCAAAAATCTTACCTCCATTCGATTCTCCTTGAATCCCTCTTTAATCACCTTCAAAAAGCTCTCAAAATGCTCAGTTATAGAGGAAAAATGACTCAAAATCGCGGATGAAATGTTTAATAAACTTTCTGCCCAGGTCTGACCTCCCTTCTTCGCGAACGCGGTCAACACCTCGCGTTCGCGAAGCATTAAATTTCGTTGACCAACTTTTGCTCTATGCGAACGCGTCAACCCATTCATGAACGCGATGCTTCTGCCTCCTATACCTTCGCGAACATGGACGACCTTACGCGAACGCGATGAAGAAATTACTTGGACCCCAATTTACTCTATGTGATCGCGAGTCTCCTCTCGCGAACGTGATGCACACCATCACCACCATTCGCGAACGTGGCACTTGCCTCGCGAACACGAAGGCCAAACCTTCACCTCCCTCAGCAGATTCTTCGCGAACGCGAGGGTCCTCCCGCGAACGCGAAGAACAAATGTCTGCAACTGCTGGAACTGATTTTATACAGCTTCCCAAACTCTAATTTGGTCCGATTGACCACCCGAAACTCACCCGAGGCCCCCGGGACCTCAACCAAAAGCCCCAACACGTCCTAAAACCTCATTCAAACTTGTTATAATCAACAAAACATCTCGAACAACACCAAAACCATCAATTCACATCGAATTCAAGCCTAAGTTTTCTAAAATTTCCGAAATACGCTTTCGATCAAAAATCCAACCAAACCACGTCCGAATGACCTGAAATTTTTCACACACATCACAAATGACATAATAAAGCTACAGCAACTCTCGGAATTCCATCCCGATCCTCGGATCAAAATCTCGCCTATCAACTAGAAATCGCCAAAGTACTAACTTCGCCAATTCTAGCCCAATTCTACATCGGACCTCCAAAACCAATTCCGATCACACTCCTAAGTTATAAATCAACTCCCGAAGCTAATCGAACCATCGGAACTCACATTCGAGCCTTCTAACACATAAGTCAACATCCGGTTGACTTTTCCAACTTGAACCTTCTAAAAAGAGACTAAGTATCTCATTTCTTAGCAAAATCACACCAAACGCAAACCAATCCACTCGACCACATAAAAAGCGGATAACGAAGCATAAAGAAGCAGAAATGGGGGAAAACGGAGCGGTAACTCATGAGACAACTGATCGGATTGCCACAATCAAATAAATTTGTGCAGTTATATAATACACAGCGGAAAGTAAAGCAGGATTAAACAAGTAAAGATGGGAGGGGGAAAGAATGCTTCGGGAATTTTAGGTAAAAAACAGAATATCAAGAGAATTATAAAGGAACCAAAATCCAACTACTAACAAGGATAAGGGAAACAAAGGCAAAATTCACTTTCATTTCACATCTTGTTGCAGGCGTGCAACCTACTCCCATTTCATATATCTCATGGCAGGCGTGCCACCCGCTCCCATTTCATTTATCTCGTGGCAGGCGTTCCACCCGCTCCAAATTCATTTATCTCGTGGCAGGTGTGCCACCCGCTCCCATTTCATTTATCTCGTGGTAGGCATGCCACCTGCTCCCATTTCATTTATATTGTGGCAGGCATGCCACCCGCTCCCATTTCATTTATCTCGTGATAGGCGTGCCACCCGCTCCTATTTTATTATATCTTGTGGTAGGCATACCACCCACTCCCATTTTATTATATCTTGTGGTAGGCGTACCACCCGCTCCCAGTTACAAGCCAACAATAATCACAAGAAATCCTGGCAAGGGAACAAGAGCAATATAACAACTTCCCGGCAAAGGACCAATGATATTTCAACAACATCCCAGCAAGGGAACAATAATATCAAAACAAATATCCCGGCAAGGGAACAATAATATCAAAACAAACATCCCGGCAAGGGAACAATACTATCAAAACAAAGATCCCAACAATGGATCATTAATATCAAACAAACATCCTGGCAAGGGAACAATGGTGATAATGACATATGAAGCGCAATAAACCACAGCGGAGTCATAACAATTATAATACAAGACTCACGTGCATGCTTGATGTCACACCTCCTTTTTATATACCCGCGAGGGTACAAGGGAGTTTTTTCCAATTAAAGGATAATCGAAACGGGATTCGTTTATTTATTTCAGAGTCGCCACTTGGGAGATTTAGGGTGTCCCAAGTCACCAATTTTAATCCCGAATCGAGGAAAAGAATGACTCCATATTACAGTCTGCGCACCAGAAATCCGGATAAGGAATTTTGTTAACCCGGGAGAAGGTGTTAGGCATTCCCGAGTTCCGTGGTTCTAGCACGGTCGCTCAACTGTTATATTCGACTTGATTATCTGATTTTATACAAATATGAACTTATGTGCAAAATTTTATCTTTTTACCGCTTTCTTACTTATTGTTATTATTTTACGAGAATTGCAATGTCGTGGAAACATATCTCGAACCACGTTACATCAATGCACCCGTAGTTGTTTGGCATATCTCGACTCGGTTGAGATTTAGATTTGGGTCACATAAATGTGCACCCGAGTTAAGGAAAATAAATTATTAAAGGCGCGCCTAAAGCAACTAGCGTCTTGTTATTTTGGGGAAGGCCGTAAAATTCGCTAAACGGCCTATCCTCGAATTCTAAGTATTTTAATATATACATTTAGAGGGCCCCGCAGCTTGTGCATTTTTTGTTTGTCGAGGCTCGTCTCATTCATTATTAAAAAGAATTTGCAATGTCATGGAAATACATCTCAGACCACGTCACAATCAATGTACCCGTGATTAGAGACACATTTCGATTTCGTTGAGATTTGGATTTGGGTCACATAAATGTGCACCCGAGTTTAAGGAGATAACATTATTAAATACGCGCCTAAAGCGACTAGCGCAGGGTTATTTTGAGAAAAGGCCGTGAAGTTCGCTAAGCGGCCGATCCCGAGTTCTAAGTAATTAACACATACATTTGTGAGGGCCCCGCAATCTATATATTTTACTAGGCGAGGCTCATCTCATTTATTTTAAATGGACAAATCCTAAAGCGACTACATCTTTTCTATTAAAATTAGTCTCTAAAATAAATAAAGAAAATCCTAATTAATTACGAGCTTTTTTTTATTTAAGAAAGCATGGCATACTAATTGCTATATTAATACAAATATTGATGAACAAGAATTTTACTAAAAAAATTCGAAATTATAAATAAAATAAAAATTTGACAACTAATATTCAAAAGAATCAAATATAGTTAGATTGAAGCTCGCATTGTTATATATAAAAAAAACTATTGGAATTAATTATTCACAACCATTTGAAACTGGATTTAACCATAATTACTAAAGCTTAATAGAAAGTTTATTAGACTTAAACGTTCTTCTAATTTTGTTTGAACTCAAATCATGCCTTAATACCTAATTCACGAAATTTAGTTCAAATTCATGCCTTAGCTAAATTTAAGTACTTGTTCACAATTAACCTACTGTTGATAATCTTAGAACCTTCATAGCTAGTGAATTAACCCGTTTTGCCAAGCCGATTCATTAAAGACTAACTTATGTTATTTTCTCTTATTCCAATTATTATTCAATAATACATAAAATAGCCTAAATACAATCAATAAAAGGAACAGAGAAAAAGCGAAATTAAAACTTCAAAATTCGATTCTTCATATGTATTCATGCTTCCACATTTTTAGCTTGCAATAACTAGTATTACATTCGTGTACCTGGTATTGGAAAACAAGAGAAGATGAAGCTGAGAAGCAGCAACAGTAGTAACAATGTAGCACAACAACGACAGTCCAGCAACACAGGAATAGACCAGTAACAGTAGGAATAGTAGAAAACCCAGGAGACTATAAACGACTCCAAGTATAGAGAAGAAGTAAAAGGCAGGAAGGTTCTGACTATTTCAGATCTTAAGCGAGGCAATGAAACAGTAACTATTCTTTTTCAACTTCAAAACTCTCCAAAATGAATTCTGCCCCTGTATATTCAGTGTATCCAGAATGTATATCGGGTGTATACTTCTCACTCCGCCCCCTCTTTTTTTCTTCTCTCTATCTAGTTTTTCCTCTCTTTTTTTCCACCCTTCTTCCTAAATTTTCTCTTCTATTTATAGCAAAATTTTCGAAATTTTCAGATTTGTTTTTTTATTATTGTATTATTTTTTTAATTAAAAGAAATCCCACTTACAAATTGCTTTTATTTTTTTAGAAAAAGAAATCCCACCTTTATTTACTTTTATTTTTAAAATTCCAACTTTAATTACTTTATCTTATTTAAAATCCCACTTTTTATTTTTTTAAAAGAGAATCTCACTTTATTTAACTTTTCTTTAAAAAACAAACCACTATCTTTTCTTTTTCTTTTAAAAATGCTACTTTCAATTACTTTAAATTTTTTAAATTTTCAGATACCTTTATATTTATTTTTTAATTCCAACCTTATTTTACTTTTAAATTTTTTAAAACTTTTTACTTTTTTTAAATTTTCTACATTCTTTTACTTTTTTTTATTTTTTTATTTTTTATTTTTTTAAAATCATTTCCGAAATTACTATATATATATATTTTTTAAAATAAAAATAATAAATAAAATAAAATATTTTCGGATTTATTTTTATATATATAAAAAACAAAAAATAAAACTATTAATAGTGATAATTCACTTTTTATTTTTTATTTTTTCGGTTTTGTTTTGTGTTGGACAAAAATGAAGAAGGGGTGTTGGGTTAATGGAGCGGACCGGATCGACCCGGTTTGAAACGGACCGGGTCATGGGGAAAGTTGGGCAATTATTTGGGCCTGTGGTTTGAAATTGAAGAAGTGGCCCAATCCGATTTTTCTTTGTATTTTTGTTCTCTTTTCTTCTTTTATTTTTCTAAAACTAAATTATAAAAGTACTTAAATTATTATTAAGAACTAAATTAAGTTATAAAAGCGCAAATTAACTTCCAATAACAATTAACGCACAATTAAGTAATAATTAAGCATAAAATTGTTCATTTGGACATTAAATGCTAAAAATGCAAAAGATGCCTATTTTTGTATTTTTTATTAATTTAACAAATAAACATGCATAGACAAACATACAAATAGTTACACAAAATATCACAAAAATTGCACACCAAGAAAAATTATTTTATTTTTGAATTTTTTGGGAGTAATTCTCATATAGGGCAAAAATCACGTGCTTACAGCTGCCCCTCTTTGCCCGAAGACACGAATGGTTTTCGTGCAAAGATAAAGCGAGCGATTTTTGCCCATCCGAGTACTCCGTGTGAAGCATTTTTTTTTATTTTGAAAAAGATTTGACCGAACCTTTGCTTCAAAGGTTTCCTACATATCCTGGGCTAAACAGGAATCAGGTCAATGTAGTTCGGGAAGTTTTGGTAGTTGGAACTACCGTGGGACTGCAATGTTACTGTTGTTGCATGCTATTACCACTGCTTACCGATCTCTTTGTTACACCGTGCTTAAAAGAAAACAAGAAGCTAGGCTAGACTACAACTTGTTCTTGTTGCCTTCCTTTCTTGTCGGCTTGTGTTTCCTCCGGTGCTTTTCTTCAGTGAATTTGGGGATGACACAGGCCCTTTGCTTTTCTGAATACCAGTTTTCATCATTTTGTTCGGTCCGCTGGGGACATGACTTCCTTCATTAAGCTTTTTGGCGGTTCCTCTGGGGATACGGCTCTCTTCATCAGATCTGTTATGCTGGGCATAATTTAATGTTCACAGGCCGCTTCTTTCAAGACGCGTCTTTTCTTCCTTTTGACTCATGCGCTTGAACTTGTGTTGGGACCTCTTGTTGCAACTTTCTGCTTTCCGGTGCTGGGGATTTTTATTGTTTCCTGCTGGGGATTCCTGTTGTAACCTTCTACCTTCCGGTGGGTTACTGATTTCAAGATTTGCAGTATAAGACTCAAAAGTATTCCTCTTGTTATACAGGTGGGTGCCTGAATGCAAAAATATGAAATGTATGCCCGCATTATACTGGTGGGCGACCTAGAACAGAAATGAAAAGACAGAAATGTATTCCCGCATTATACTGGTGGGCGACCTTGGGCGACCTAGAACTGAAAGTATTCCCGCATTTTACTGGTGGGCGACCTAGAACTGAAAGTATTCCCGCATTTTACTGGTGGGCGACCTAGAGCTGAAAAGTATTCCCGCATTTTACTGGTGGGCGACCTAGAGCTGAAAAGTATTCCCGCATTTTACTGGTGGGCGACCTAGAGCTGAAAAGTATTCCCGCATTTTACTGGTGGGCGACCTAGAGCTGAAAAGTATTCCCGCATTTTACTGGTGGGCGACCTAGAGCTGAAAAGTATTCCTGCATTTTACTGGTGGGCGACCTAGAACTGAAAGTATTCCCGCATTTTACTGGTGGGAGACCTAGAACTGAAAAGTATTCCCGCATTTTACTGGTGGACGACCTAGAACTGAAAGTATTCCCGCATTTTACTGGTGGGCGACCTAGAAATGAAAAGTATTCCCGCATTTTACTGGTGGGCGACCTAGAGCTGAAAAGTATTCCCGCATTTTACTGGTGGGCGACCTATAGCTGAAAAGTATTCCCGCATTTTACTGGTGGGCGACCTAGAGCTGAAAAGTATTCCCGCATTTTACTGGTGGGCGACCTAGAACTGAAAGTATTCCCGCATTTTACTGGTGGGCGACCTAGAGCTGAAAAGTATTCCCGCATTTTACTGGTGGGCGACCTAGAGCTGAAAAGTATTCCCGCATTTTACTGGTGGGCGACCTAGAGCTGAAAAGTATTCCCGCATTTTACTGGTGGGCGACCTAGAACTGAAAGTATTCCCGCATTTTACTGGTGGGCGACCTAGAACTGAAAAGTATTAAAATTGTTTCCTCGTTCTTCCGAGAAAATTTTTGACAATCGGCAGAAAATTTTCTGCCCCGGTTTTGGTGATTTCCCTGGCATCGCGTCCTGCTGCCATCATCAATCCTTCGCTTTCCTGCAGCAGACAAAAGGATTTAGTTAGTTTTAATCATGGTGGGAGGAGGTGCCTTTCCGGTGGATGATTTTTCCTCTCTTTCCCTTTTCTTGCTCTGTGCCCCCATAACTGGTTGGTGGACAAAGTTGCTTGCTGGGGGTTTCCGGCCTGCTGGGGATTGGTTTTCAATTTATCCCCTTTTCTGCTTTCTCTTTACAGTACATGCCGTGGGAGTCTGCTTTTACTCCCGGAAACACTCCCTTTAGGAGTTTACTTCCTCCAAAACTGCAGGGCACAACATTGCATTGCCTGGGGCTAGCCTTTAGGACTGTTGGGGTTACCCTGCATCGGATGAATCCCTCTTCGGTCTCTGGTAGTAAGCTTTAAAAAATCCTTTTCAAGACAAATTTTTAGAAAGAGAAATAAAAAGATAGAAAAGGAGAAAATCTTTCTGAACCAATACTTGGCGGGAAAAGAAATTCAGAAGAACTTATCTGGATGACATGACTGGTCCCCGTGATCATGACGTGCACCATAGATTCCCGACCCAGTCTATTTGTATTAATCAACTTGCCCGATGGTCTTACTTGCTGGGGATAAATGAGTGTCCATTTCTTTGCGAATGTGGACCCTTTTGTTGATCTGTCTTGTCGCCTCATAGTGCCCTTCGAGGGGTTTTCACTAATGAGACTCTCTCTTTTCTCTCAACTCCCGGCGCCTTATGGTGCCTGTGAAGGTTTTCACCAATAAGACTCTCTCATCTTATGTCGCCTTTCGGTGCCTATGAAGGTTTTCACCGATAAGACTCTCTCATTTTATTTCTTCATCGAGGAATCGGGGTGTTGTCGATGTGACTCTCTCTTCTGGAGATCCCTTTGGACTATCAATTCATTTCCAATTTCATGATCCTCTTCTTTGCTGGGGATCGGCGTATTATTCTCGGCTTTATTTGCATGACTTGGCACCTCTTGGATATTGATCGGGAGGTCTTTTGGACGTCGATGTTGGTTTTGGTGTGGGGCTAAAGCAAGGCTATCAAAATGAAATAATTTGATGGGTGATCTGCTACAACTTTTGGAATCTAACCTTTGTTGGAATTTTTAAAACATAACCTCTGCCCCAGTTTTCTTGCTTGGGGGATTTTATTTTTACTCTAGGTTGAGCTACGTGCGTTATGCACACTGTGCCTATTATGCATACTTATGGACATTATGCACACTATGACCGAGCCGTGAGGCGCCTACGTATCCTCTTCGAGGAATCAGGTCAAACGTAGTTCCCACGGTTTTGTATTTCTTATGATTTTTATCTTCTTTTTCTTTTCTTTCTCCTTCTTTTTTTTCATTTTCCTTTAATGATTTTTTCTCTTTTTTTTCTTTTTCTTTCATATCTTTTCCATTAGTGATTCCAAAAGAGGGGTATGAAAGAATAACTTAAGGCTCAAAAGGGGGAAACAAGGGTTAAAAGTGTTTGGATAGAAGAAAGAACTGCCTCTGTCATTTCATTATCCAATAAGCACCAAGTACAAACAAACGAACCGATAATTGCCATAATTAAAGAAATTACGCATAATATCTCTTGACTGCATCAGAATTGATAGCCATGTCGACACATCTCCCCTCGATATCTGTCAAACACACAGCACCGTTGGACAACACTCTGGTCACAATATAAGGCCCTTGCCAATTTGGGGCGAACTTGCCTTTTGCCTCGACCTGATGCGGGAGGATCTTCTTTAACACCTGCTGCCCTACTTCAAACTTCCTGGGGCGTACCTTCTTATTGTATGTTCTCGCCATTCTCTTCTGATACAGCTGACCATGGCACACTGCTGCCAATCTTTTCTCATCTATCAAGCTCAACTGTTCCAATCGAGCTCTGACCCATTCATCATCATCAATCTCGGCTTCAGCGACAATCCGGAGGGACGGAATTTCGACCTCCGCCGGTATTACGGCCTCAGTTCCGTACACCAACAAATAAGGAGTTGCACCTATGGAGGTCCGGACGGTAGTGCGATAACCCAACAGAGCAAAGGGTAATCTCTCGTGCCATTGTCTAGATCCTTCCACCATCTTTCGCAGTATCTTCTTGATGTTTTTATTGGCTGCTTCGACCGCTCCATTCGCCTTGGGACGATATGGGGTGGAATTGCGGTGTGTAATCTTGAATTGTTGGCATACCTCTCTCATCAGGCTGCTGTTAAGATTCGCACCGTTATCCGTGATGATTACTTTTGGGATCCCAAATCTGCAGATGATATGGGAGTGCACAAAATCCACCACCGCCTTTTTAGTTACCGACTTGAAGGTTTTAGCCTCAACCCATTTGGTGAAGTAGTCAATGGTTACTAAAATGAACCTATGACCGTTGGACGCTGCTGGCTCGATAGGTCCAATGACATCCATGCCCCATGCCACAAACGGCCAGGGTGCTGACATCGTATGTAACTCTGTTGGCGGAGAATGAATCAGATCTCCATGTATCTGACACTGATGGCATTTCCTTACGAAAGTGATACAGTCGTGTTCCATGGTGAGCCAATGATACCCTGCCCTGAGGATCTTCCTTGCCAATACATATCCGCTCATATGTGGCCCGCAAACTCCAGCATGTACCTCTGCCATAACCGTCGTGGCTTGACCGGCATCCATACATCTCAACAATCCCAAATCCGGGGTTCTTTTGTACAAAACTCCTCCGCTGAGGAAGAAACCATTCGACAAACGCCGAAGGGCTCTTTTTTGGTCTCCAGTGGCCTGTTCCGGATATATCCCCATTCTGAGGTATTCCTTGATATCATGAAACCAGGGCTCGCCATCTGCCTCCTTTTCTACGGCGTTGCAATAAGCGTGCTGATCACGGACCTGGATGTGCAAAGGATCAACATACATTTTGTCAGGGTGGTGCAACATTGATGCTAAGGTGGCCAATGCATCCGCTACCTCGTTATGAATTCTCGGGATATGTTTGAATTTCACCGATCAAAATCGCTTGCTCAAATCGTGCAAGCATTGTTGATAGGGTATGAGTTTCAGATCCCGTGTTTCCCATTCACCCTGAATCTGATGTGTCAAGAGGTCCGAGTCTCCCAAGACCAAAACGTCTTGGACATCCATGTCCGCAGCCAATCGCAGACCCAAAATGCAAGCTTCATACTCAGCCATATTGTTGGTGCAATAGAAGCGTAGTTGAGCCGTAACAGGGTAATGGCGTCCTGTTTCAGAAATGAGTATTGCTCCTATTCCAACCCCTTTCGCGTTTGCAGCTCCATCGAAGAAAAGCTTCCAACCTGGTTCCTCGGGTAACTCCAGCTCATTTGTATGCATTACCTCTTCGTCGGGAAAATATGTTCTTAAAGGCTCATATTTTTCATCAACTGGATTCTCTGCCAAATGGTCGGCCAGCGCCTGGGCTTTCATGGCTGTCCTGGTCACATAGACAATATCAAACTCTGTGAGCAGAATTTACCATTTGGCCAACCTTCCTGTGGGCATAGGTTTCTGAAAGATATACTTCAATGGGTCCAAACGGGATATGAGATAAGTAGTATATGACGACAGGTAGTATTTCAACTTCTGAGCTACCCAAGTTAGGGCGCAACATGTTTTCTCGAGTTGAGTGTACTTGACTTCATATACTGTGAATTTCTTGCTAAGATAGTAGATGGCTTGCTCCTTCCTTCCTGTGTCATCATGTTGCCCTAGTACACAACCAAATGAATTTTCCAGGACCGTCAGATAAAGAATCAAGGGCTTCCCTGGCTTAGGCGGGACCAATACGGGTGGATTAGACAGATACCCTTTGATTTGGTCGAAAGCCTCTTGACACTCTGCCGTCCAACTTACCGCAGCATCCTTTCTCAGCAGCCGAAATATGGGCTCACAAGTTGCTGTGAGTTGAGCGATGAACCTGCTGATGTAATTGAGTCTACCCAGCAAACTCATTACCTCTGTTTTGTTCTTTGGCGGTGGCAAATCTCGGATGGATTCGATTTTGGATGGGTCTAACTCAATCCCCCGTCGACTGACGATGAATCCTAACAGCTTTCCTGACGGAACCCCGAATGCGCATTTGGCCGGGTTAAGCTTGATATCATACCTTCGGAGTCTTTGGAAGAATCTCCTTAGGTCTGCTATATGGTCTTCCTGACGCCAAGACTTTATGATCACATCATCTACGTACACCTCAATTTCTTTGTGTATCATGTCGTGAAACACAGCAGTCATTGCTCGCATGTACGTTGCCCCGACATTCTTCAGTCCGAACGGCATTACCCGATAGCAGTAAGTTCCCCATGGCGTGATAAATGCTGTCTTTTCCGCATCTTCCTCGTCCATTAGGATCTGATGATATCCCGCATAGCAATGCACAAAGGATCCGATCTCGCGCCCAGCGCAATTATCGATCAGGATATGAATGTTGGGCAACGGAAAATTGTCCTTGGGACTTGCTTTGTTGAGGTTGCGGTAGTCGACGCACACCCTGATTTTTCCATCCTTCTTTGGAACTGGTACCACATTGGCCAACCACTCGGGATATCGAGTGACCCGAATGACCTTTGCCTGCAACTGTTTAATTACCTCTTCTTTGATCTTTACACTCATTTCTGTTTTAAATTTCCTTAGCTTTTGCTTGACCGGAGGGTATGCCGGGTCAGTGGGCAATTTGTGAACCACTATATTGGTGCTTAATCCCGGCATATCGTCGTATGACCATGCAAAAACATCTTTGAATTCTACGAGGGTTTTGATCAATTCTTCCCTGACATTCGGCTCAATATGGATGCTGATTTTGGTTTCTCGGACATTATCAGCGTCTCCTAGATTCACAGCCTCAGTGTCATTTAGGTTAGTTTTGGGTTTTTCTTCAAATTGACACAGTTCTCGGTTTATCTCTTCGAAGGCTTTATCTTCGTCATATTCAGATTCATCATCACAAACGACCTCTTGCATCATTGAGTCGGATTCAGATTGATTTATTAGACTAGGTCGAAGATCCGTTGTGCATGCCATGTCATTAGAACCAGTAAAAAGAGAACTGTTCAGAAAGAAAAAGAACAAAACAAAATTAAAATGGGACAAAAGAAGAGAACTTTATTAAACTTGCGGGATAAAAGGGTTCACACTTTTACAAAACAAAAGTAAAATTTGGATTACACCCTGGAATAATCCGAACAAAACAAAACAAACAAAACATAAATCAAAGCCTACTACCAAGACTCCCCTCGGACAGGAAGAGGAGTAACTGTCCAATTGTTGGTTTTGGCCTCAGGCCCCACAAACTGTATCTCTGCTCTGCTGGAACCTTCTCCAGCTTCTACCATACTGACATCAGCGAATAGCCGCTCGAAACTCTGATTCAGGTCCCCATCCATACCAATCAATGGTCCTAGAATCTTTGGGACCGGTGGCCTTTTGGCGCTTGCTCTGACAAAAGATCTTGAGAGTCGTGGCACGGGTTTGGGAAGATACCAAACTTTCTTCTTCATTTTCCGCGCTTGCTTTACATCTGTTGCAGTTGGTTTGAACCCCAATCCGAAAGTTTCTAGATTTTTAGGCAGGGAGACAGGTTGGACAATCCCCTGAAGCTCGACTCCCAGGCCCTTTCCCGGCACAAATCCATTACCCAGCATTTCCGAGACCATCATGACTGTCGCGGCGGCTACCCTAGGGTGCGGGATGATTTCTCCTTCAGAAATTTTGTTTGCCGACACTGTATCGAAAATCTGGTAGACCCAAGGACCTTTGTCATCATAGGTCTCTATGAAGGGCACAATGGCGCCACCCATGGTGCATGCCGTGTCCTCGCCGTGTAGTACGACCTCCTGCCTATCCCACTCGAACTTCACCATCTGATGTAGGGTGGAGGGCACTGCTTTGGCTGCATGAATCCATGGTCGTCCTAACAGAAGGTTATAAGATACTGTGGCATCTAATACCTGGAACTCCATGGTGAACAGGACAGGACCGATCGTCAATTCAAGTACAACATCCCCTACAGTAGCTGTTCCATTTCCGTCAAATCCTCGGACACAGATGCTATTCTTGTGGATTCTTCCGTGGTCGATCTTTAACTGGTTCAGGGTGGATAATGGACAAATATTGGCACTTGACCCGTTATCCACTAATACCCGAGTAACTACCACGTTTTCACATTTGACAGTCAGATAGAGAGCTTTATTATGCTCCGTACCTTCCACTGGCAGATCATCATTTGAGAACGTTACCCTGTTCACTTCGAAAATCTTGTTGGCAATGGTTTCCAGGTGGGGTATAGAAATCTCGTTGGGTACATGAGCTTCGTTCAGTATTTTCATCAGGGCCCGACGATGTTCCTCAGAATGGATCAGTAATGATAGCAGCGAGATCTGTGCTGGTGTTTTCCTCAGCTGCTCGACCACGGAGTAGTCCTGCACTTTCATCTTCTTCAAGAACTCCTCAGCCTCTTCTTCAGACACAAGTTTCTTGGTTGTAGCGGGGTTGGTTCTTCTTAGCTCCACCGGAGCAAAACACCGACATGATCGAGTCAGTCCTTGCGCTTCACAACTAACTTTCTCCACTTGTTTTCCTTTGTACATCACCACTGCCCTCTCGTATTTCCAAGGCACAGCCTTACTATCAACCATCGGCAACTGAACTGCGGGCTTTATTGTGACCAGTTCCCTGTATACCCCTTTTAACACAACTGCAGGTGTGGGCGGAGTCCCTGATATTACCAACTTGTTTGGCTCGGGTTTGCTTGTTATGGCGGACGGTCTCTTCCCCAATATCACTACCGGCTTGACGCCTTCTCCCTGGGACTGTACCCCTGTTCCTCCACTGGTCGGTCCTTCTTTCGGAGCGGCCTGGATCATCATCACTGTTTGTGAGGGTTTTCTCAATTCTCTTCCCTCATACACCAACTCAATCATGTGAGTCTCGTGGTGCGCTGGCAATGGGTTCTGGTTGATGTTAGGAGCTTCCGGTGTCTGGACCTCGATCTTATTGGTATCAATAAGATCCTGTATGGCATGCCTCAATTTCCAACACTTTTCGGTATCATGCCCCAGCATCCCTGAGCAGTACTCAACAACTTATTGATCGGTCCAAATTCTGGGGTGGGGGATTTGGTTCTCGAGTCTGGACAGGACTAACCAAACCCAACTGCCTCAATTTGTGGAACAAAACGGTGTAGGTTTCTCCCAACTCTGTGAAAGTTCTGTGCTTCCGCAGCCTGTCATTCCTAGCATCTGGATTTCCCCGAAAGCCTGCCCCTGGAGGGTTTCTATATGCCCTTGGTGGAGGATAGGTGTTTTGGGGTGGTGCATATGTGTTCTGGGGAGCCGGCGCGCGCCATTGCGGGCGAACCGGAGGCTGAGTGTATGTCTGGGCTTGGTGTATGGAGAAATGTGGTTCTCGGTGTGGATAGTAGTGTTGTGGTAGGCTGTATGGGTAGTTTGGCCCGTGGGGCCTAGGTTGATTGTGGTGGGGTTTGCCAGACCTGGCCCAACTGCTTGCCTCAATCGTGGCAATTTCTTCTTTCTTTCTTCTTCCCAACGCACCTCCCGTGCCGCTCTGAATAGCCTGGGTCGTAGCCTTGAGTGCCGAGTAATTCAGGATTTTGTCAAACCTCAGACCCTCTTCTATCATGACCCCTATCTTCACTACCTCGTTGAAGGATTTTCCGACTGTTGTCACCAAGTGACCAAAGTAGGTTGGATCCAGTGTTTGCAAGAAGTAGTCCACCATTTCTCCCTCTCTCATGGGAGGATCCACTCTAGCTGCTTGCTCTCTCCAGCGGAACCCGTACTCGCGAAAACTTTCCCCGGGCTTCTTCCCGGTCCTCAATAATGTGAGACGGTCAGGGACTATCTCGAGATTGTATTGGAAATGACCTGCGAAAGCCTGCGCCAGGTCATCCCAAGTGTACCATCTGCTGGAATCCTGCCTGGTATACCATTCTAGCGCAGATCCGCTCAGACTTTGGCCGAAATAAGCTATCAGCAGCTCATCTTTGCCGCCTGCCCCTCTCATTTTGCTACAGAATCCCCGCAAATGCGCCATGGGATCACCGTGCCCTTCATATAAATCAAACTTAGGCATCTTGAACCCAGCCGGGAGTTGGACGTCCGGGAAAGGGCATAGATCTTTGTAAGCCACGCTGACTTGGTTGCCCAATCCGTGTAGGTTCCTGAAGGACTGCTCCAGGCTTTTGAACTTCCTCAATACCTCATCCTGTTCAGGGGCTTTAACCGGCTTTTCAATCTCTGCCGGTACCTCCAAGTGCGGGTTGTAGGCCTGTGGTTCGGGGGCATGGAATGTGGGCTCAGGGGGATAGTATTGCGTATCGTGAGCCTGAAACAATGGCTCGTTGGAGGATCTTTGCAACGTGGCTGGCGGAGGTGCCCCGACAACGGGGACGATTGGCGGAGGAGGGTTTTGTTTGGGTGGTGGAGCTTGGGGATTATAGGAAGAATCCCCTTGGTAGTATTGGGCAACGGGGAAGCCCGTTGAAGGGCCGGGTAAAGGGTATTTCGGTGTGTGTCCCGGTGGGGAAGTAGGAGTGACGAGTGGTTCGGGCCCCTTTTGCGCCTTAGCCATGGCTAGCTGCATTTCATGCATTTCCAATCTCAGTTTTTCTATATTGGCCATCGCCTCCTTCAGCATCTGATGTGCCGCCCCTTCCGACTCAACACTATTTTCTGAGCCAGTCATGCTTTCTGGTATAATCCCTTTTGATCTTGTTTGATAATGGTATGGTGCCAGTACGCTTTAACAACTAACTGTTTGGATTTGGACAAACAACAAACTTGTTAGCGTTAAAGTTTTAACAGATATTGCAATTGCATGTTGGGGAACGCAATTTTCTTAGGCAGTTAACCATTTCTAACATGTTTTTTTTCTACCGCGTGCATCCTCCCGCGTGAAACCCTTCATTCCACCCTTTTTTATTTATTCTTTGTGCCTTTTTTATTTATTCACTTTCTTTTTCTTTTTTTCTTTTTTTTTGTTGTGGTCGAATCTTATGGAGATTGCCTACGTATCATGCCCCCGCATGAATCAGACCTTGCGTAGTTCGGACCAATAATAGATAAACAATAATGAACATTTTTTTTCAATTTTCATATTAAAACAAACTGAGTTTCAAAGGTTTGAAGATGACCTACAAACTCGAAAATCAAACAACCCACATATTCTAATCAAAAGATTTACAAACTCAAAAACAAACGGCCAGCTTCCTTTCCCCGTTTGTCAAATGCAACCAAACGACTATTTTTGCAAATGTTGCCCCTTCCAAATCTCACATGAATTTTGAGGCTGGGGAGGATTATTTTGACACTTTACAAACTTGTCCATTCTTTTACGAAAACAGCCTTTCGACAACTGAAAGATACTCTAAGGCTATTTCGGCGAGAACGGTTTAAGACGCGGCCGAAGCTGGCTCGGCTTATTATGACAAAATTCAAACGGTATTCACCTGACCGCTGACTCTTTGTTTTTTTTTCTTTTCAAAATTACGAAAAAAACTGGTGTTGCAAACACGGCCCTTCAGCGCCTCGGGGACGAAGATTTCTAAGGCTGTGTGGGTCCACTGGACAAAAAATCATAAACATGACCCAAAAGGTGGCTGTTTATGCAAAGTCAGCCTTTCGGCGTCCCTTTAGGGAACATTTGGCTATTTATGACAAAACAGCATCAGCTGACTTATTCATGACTCTTTTTATCGTTTTCAAATTAGCAAACTCAATATTGCAAACACGGCCTTTCAACATCTCGGGGACGAAGATTTTTAAGGCTGAGTGGGTCAACTGGATCAAAATCCTAAAATGACCCAAAGGTGGCTGTTTATGCAAAGTCAGCCTTCCGGCGTCCCTTTCGGGAACATTCGGCTATTTATGACAAAACAACATCGCCTGACTTCTTTATGACATATTATTTTTATTATTATTTATGTGTTTTTGGTTATTTTAGCAAAAATGGGGGTTGGACCCGATGAGGGTTGCCTACGTATCTCACATCCGGTGAGAATCAAACCCGCGTAGTTCGGGCAATCAAGAATAAGTAGATGAACTAACTTCCTTTTTTGAATTTGTGAAAGAACTACTTTAAAAGGAGAAAGGAAATATTTTTGATTGATTTTCTTTTTAAAAGAAAGACTTCTAAGATATATATATATTTTTTAATTTCCATTTGTTTTTTTTTTCTTATTCTAAAGGAAGAAGAAAATATTTTTCGGAACTTTACCTTTAATAAAAGAAATGCTTCTAAAAAATATTTTTTTTTGAATTTTTAATTTTCTTTTCAATTTTGAAAGAAGAAAAATATTTTCGGATTTTTTTCTATCTTATTATACATTTTTTTTAAAAAAAATAGTTAAAAGACTTTCTAAAGAAGTTAATAATGGAAAATATTTTTGGATTTTTTTTTTGTTTTTGAAAATTGGGGGTCTAAAAACCTTTCTAGACTTTTTGGCAAGACAAATATTTTTGCAACAAATAAAGACATATATATATTTTTTGGAAATAAAAACTTTTGGATATATATATATATATATATATATACATATATATATATATATATACATGTATATATTTGTGACAAATAATGAAAGACTTTTTTTTATTATTATTATTATTATTTGAATTTTCATAAAAAACCCATTTTAAAAAAGTAAGACTCTTTTTAATTTTTATTTTTATGATAAGACAAACTATATATTTCTATATTTTTTTTTTTTTGAAAAACAAAACAGAACAACGATTTCTTTTTCTATTTTTCCTTTGCTTTTAATAAAACAAACTAATAAGACGTTTTTTTTTCTTTCCAAAATTTCGGCAGAGTTTTGACAGTATTTGGGTAGTGGGTTTTTTAAAAAATAAACAATCAATTCCCTAACCGCTATTTCCTTTTTTTCAATTTCACAATATTCATAATATTCAAACACCGGTCAGCATGCGGGCACGAGACAAATAAATGCACGGAAAACAAATAGGATGCATCAGGATGGCCTTTTCATATCAGGTTGCTAGTCCTAGACGGACCCAACCCCTGTGTTGAGTCCCCTAAGTCAAATGCAACGTGATGCAAATAAGCGTTCCTACTAGGGATCTGGCATGAAGTCACGTTATTCTATGTTCAAAACCTGGGTCGGTGTTCTAGACAGTGTACCCGAGCGGACCACTCGAGTTGAGGAAGGAGCTCCTGTCCGGGAACCAAAAGGCTAACCGACTTAGAAACTTTCCGAGCCTCTTTTATTTAGGGTATGACACTAACAGAATAGGGAGTCTTAACCAGTAAGCACATCCCCGGAGGTAAGAAGAGTAGGTTTCGGCACAGTTTATATACAGTTCAGATAATATCAAAGCGGTAAAGGCAACATTTAGCACATTAGGCTCAAAACATGTAAAAATCAGATAAAGCCAAATATAACAATTTATCTAAGCTCGAATTTCTAACCCTGAACCAGTGGTTCTGGGTCAAAGTATTCCCCAGCAAGAGTCGCCAGAGCTGTCACACCTCCTTTTTACATACCCGCGAGGGTACAAGGGAGTTTTTTCCAATTAAAGGACAATCGAAACGGGATTCGTTTATTTATTTCAGAGTCGCCACTTGGGAGATTTAGGGTGTCCCAAGTCACCAATTTTAATCCCGAATCGAGGAAAAGAATGACTCCATATTACAGTCTGCGCACCAGAAATCCGGATAAGGAATTCTGTTAACCCGGGAGAAGGTGTTAGGCATTCCCGAGTTCCGTGGTTCTAGCACGGTCGCTCAACTGTTATATTCGGCTTGATTATCTGATTTTATACAAATATGAACTTATGTGCAAAATTTTATCTTTTTACCGCTTTCTTACTTATTGTTATTATTTTACGAGAATTGCAACGTCGTGGAAACATATCTCGAACCACGTTACATCAATGCACCCGTAGTTGTTTGGCATATCTCGACTCGGTTGAGATTTGGATTTGGGTCACATAAATGTGCACCCGAGTTAAGGAAAATAAATTATTAAAGGCGCGCCTAAAGCAACTAGCGTCTTGTTATTTTGGGGAAGGCCGTAAAATTCGCTAAACGGCCTGTCCTCGAATTCTAAGTATTTTAATATATACATTTAGAGGGCCCCGCAGCTTGTGCATTTTTTGTTTGTCGAGGCTCGTCTCATTCATTATTAAAAAGAATTTGCAATGTCATGGAAATACATCTCAGACCACGTCACAATCAATGTACCCGTGATTAGAGACACATTTCGATTTCGTTGAGATTTGGATTTGGGTCACATAAATGTGCACCCGAGTTTAAGGAGATAACATTATTAAATACGCGCCTAAAGCGACTAGCGCAGGGTTATTTTGAGAAAAGGCCGTGAAGTTCGCTAAGCGGCCGATCCCGAGTTCTAAGTAATTAACACATACATTTGTGAGGGCCCCGCAATCTATATATTTTACTAGGCGAGGCTCATCTCATTTATTTTAAATGGACAAATCCTAAAGCGACTACATCTTTTCTATTAAAATTAGTCTCTAAAATAAATAAAGAAAATCCTAATTAATTACGAGCTTTTTTTTATTTAAGAAAGCATGGCATACTAATTGCTATATTAATACAAATATTGATGAACAAGAATTTTACTAAAAAAATTCGAAATTATAAATAAAATAAAAATTTGACAACTAATATTCAAAAGAATCAAATATAGTTAGATTGAAGCTCGCATTGTTATATATATAAAAAAAACTATTGGAATTAATTATTCACAACCATTTGAAACTGGATTTAACCATAATTACTAAAGCTTAATAGAAAGTTTATTAGACTTAAACGTTCTTCTAATTTTGTTTGAACTCAAATCATGCCTTAATACCTAATTCACGAAATTTAGTTCAAATTCATGCCTTAGCTAAATTTAAGTACTTGTTCACAATTAACCTACTGTTGATAATCTTAGAACCTTCATAGCTAGTGAATTAACCCGTTTTGCCAAGCCGATTCATTAAAGACTAACTTATGTTATTTTCTCTTATTCCAATTATTATTCAATAATACATAAAATAGCCTAAATACAATCAATAAAAGGAACAGAGAAAAAGCGAAATTAAAACTTCAAAATTCGATTCTTCATATGTATTCATGCTTCCACATTTTTAGCTTGCAATAACTAGTATTACATTCGTGTACCTGGTATTGGAAAACAAGAGAAGATGAAGCTGAGAAGCAGCAACAGTAGTAACAATGTAGCACAACAACGACAGTCCAGCAACACAGGAATAGACCAGTAACAGTAGGAATAGTAGAAAACCCAGGAGACTATAAACGACTCCAAGTATAGAGAAGAAGTAAAAGGCAGGAAGGTTCTGACTATTTCAGATCTTAAGCGAGGCAATGAAACAGTAACTATTCTTTTTCAACTTCAAAACTCTCCAAAATGAATTCTGCCCCTGTATATTCAGTGTATCCAGAATGTATATCGGGTGTATACTTCTCACTCCGCCCCCTCTTTTTTTCTTCTCTCTATCTAGTTTTTCCTCTTTTTTTTCCACCCCTTCTTCCTAAATTTTCTCTTCTATTTATAGCAAAATTTTCGAAATTTTCAGATTTGTTTTTTTATTATTTTATTATTTTTTTAATTAAAAGAAATCCCACTTACAAATTGCTTTTATTTTTTTAGAAAAAGAAATCCCACCTTTATTTACTTTTATTTTTAAAATTCCAACTTTAATTACTTTATCTTATTTAAAATCCCACTTTTTATTTTTTTAAAAGAGAATCTCACTTTATTTAACTTTTCTTTAAAAAACAAACCACTATCTTTTCTTTTTCTTTTAAAAATGCTACTTTCAATTACTTTAAATTTTTTAAATTTTCAGATACCTTTATATTTATTTTTTAATTCCAACCTTATTTTACTTTTAAATTTTTTAAAACTTTTTACTTTTTTTAAATTTTCTACATTCTTTTACTTTTTTTTATTTTTTTATTTTTTATTTTTTTAAAATCATTTCCGAAATTACTATATATATATATTTTTTAAAATAAAAATAATAATAAAATATTTTCGGATTTTTTTATATATAAAAAAAACAAAAAATAAAACTATTAATAGTGATAATTCACTTTTTATTTTTTATTTTTTCGGTTTTGTTTTGTGTTGGACAAAAATGAAGAAGGGGTGTTGGGTTAATGGAGCGGACCGGATCGACCCGGTTTGAAACGGACCGGGTCATGGGGAAAGTTGGGCAATTATTTGGGCCTGTGGTTTGAAATTGAAGAAGTGGCCCAATCCGATTTTTCTTTGTATTTTTGTTCTCTTTTCTTCTTTTATTTTTCTAAAACTAAATTATAAAAGTACTTAAATTATTATTAAGAACTAAATTAAGTTATAAAAGCGCAAATTAACTTCCAATAACAATTAACGCACAATTAAGTAATAATTAAGCATAAAATTGTTCATTTGGACATTAAATGCTAAAAATGCAAAAGATGCCTATTTTTGTATTTTTTATTAATTTAACAAATAAACATGCATAGACAAACATACAAATAGTTACACAAAATATCACAAAAATTGCACACCAAGAAAAATTATTTTATTTTTGAATTTTTTGGGAGTAATTCTCATATAGGGCAAAAATCACGTGCTTACACTTGACACCAATGTATAGATACTCGTCACCATGACTATATGTCGTACTCCGCAATTAACATGTAGCAAATAAGACACAACTCCTAATCCCTCAAGCTAAGGTTAGACCAAGCACTTACCTCGATGCCTCGAACACAATTCATGATTCAATTATAGCTTTACCCCTTGATTCCACCACCAATTCGCTCGAACCTAGCCACAAGTTACTTAATTACATCAATAAACGCTAAATGAATCAACCCCAATGCATGAAAATGAGTTTTTCTAAAGTTTTATCCAAAAAGTCAAAAAAGCCCCCGGGCCCACATGGTCAAAATATGAGGTTCGAACCAAAACCCGATTACTCATTCCCCCACGAACCCAAATATATAATTTGTTTTGAAATCGGACCTCAAATTGAGGTCCAAATCCCCAATTTTTGAAAAACCTAGGTTCTACCCAAAACACCCAATTTACCCCATGAAAATACTTGATTTTAAGTTAAATCATATTAAAAGATGTTAATATTTGAAGAAAACTAGTTAAAAATGACTTACAATTTATTTGGAGAAGAAGAAGCCTTTGAAAAATCGCTCTAGTGTGTTTATGTTTTGAGAGGATATAAAAAATGGGTTTAAGATCGTCTAAGTATAAAAGTTGCAGGTCTCAGGTATGGGAATTGCGAACAGGGGTTCGCAATTGCGAAGAGAAGTTGGGAAATGTGAACTGGGAATTGCAAAGAGAGGTTGGGAAATGCGAACTGGGAATTGCGAAGGGAGGTTGGGAAATGCGAACTGAGAATTGCGATGGGAGGTTGGGAAATGCGAAGCCTGCAGGCCTACAATTCCGTAAGTCCAAAATTTCACACCGCGGCCTATCCAAAACTCATCTGAGCCCTCGGGGTTCCAAATCAAACATGCACACCACCCTAAAAATATCATACATACTCGCTCATGCATTTAAATCACTAAAATAACATCAACAACTATGAATTAAACCTCAAAATCAATGAAATTTTTCCAAAACTTCTTTAAACATCAAATTTTGCATTTAAGGTCCGAATCACATCAAACGGATTTCGTTTCTTACCAAATTTCACAGAATTATCTTAAATCACATATAAGACCTGTAGCAGGCGCCAAAACAAAAAATACGGTCCTGATACCAACATGTTCTAATTAAAATTTATTTCCAAATCATTTAAACAATTTCAGACAATAATTTTCTTTAAAATTTCATTTCTCGGGCTTGGGACCTCGGAATTCGATTCCGGGCATACGCCCAAGTCCCATATTTTCCTACGGACCCTCGGGGACCGTCAAATTATAGGTCCGGGTTTGTTTACCGAAAACATTGACCGAAGTCAAATTAATTCATTTTATAGTCAAAATTTATTATTTTTCATAGACTTTCACATATAGTCATTCCGGCTATGCGCTCGGACTATGCACGTAAATCGAGGTGATGCTAAAAGAGGTTTTTAAGGCCTCGAAATGCAGAATTCATTTTAAACACAAGTGATGACCTTTTTGGGTCATTAAAATAATGAATTCAGTCGGTTATTTGTATTGTAATGACCCGACCGATCATTTTAATTTTTAGATCTCAGTTCCCCTAATTAAGACTCCCCGTATGTGCTTTTAATGTTTTATGACCCGGGAGCATTTGGGCGCTTAATATTGAAATTTGGCGCATTGAAGGTTTTCCAAGTTTTTCAAGTTTGTTTTGAGTAGACTTTGGTGTTATCGAGGTCCGTTTGGGATTCCAAATGTGGGACTAGTTCGGTATAGTGATTTATGACTTACGTAAATTTTGACGTCATTCCGAGTTTATTTAATCTGAATCGGACTGGCGGAAGTATTTTTAGAAGTTTTTGAGTTTCATGATTTAATTCATGCGTTTTGGCCTCCGATTCGTGATTCTAGATGTTATTTCGGTGTTTTGATTGTGCGAGCAAGTTTGTATGATATTTTTAGACTTGTGTGGATGTTTGGCGTAGATCCCCAAGGGCTCGGGTGAGTTTCAAACGCGTTCAGAAGGGGGGGGGAGGACTTCAGTTTTATGTTTTTTTTTGTTTTTTGTTTTTGGCTAGTTCCTCAACGCAAATGTGAAGTTTTTTTCACATTTGTGAGGAACCTTTCGCATTTTCGAAGTTGGGAAGGCACTGAGGATTTCGCATTTACGAAGATCATGCCGCTTTTGCGAACCTGCCCCTCTTCGCATTTGCGAAGTTTTTGGTTGCATTTGCGAAGTTTTTGGTTGCATTTGCGACCATGGCAGAGATGGCTAGCCTTTGTATTTGCGATGGTTTTGTTGCATTTGCGACCTTCGCATTTGCGAACAAGACTTAGCTTTATGGTGCGAGAGCTTATTACTACGACACTTAACTTTATTTCCCTCATTTCCCACTTGGTCTTAGGCGATTTTTAGAGCATTTTGTGGAGGTATTTCTTCAACATCAAGAGGTAAGTGATCCCTATCAATTCTTTAGCTAAATACGTGAATCTTAGGTAGATTTAACACAGAAAAATGATGAAATTAATGGGGTTTTGAGGAAAGCCTATGGTTTTGGTAAAAAAATGAGATTTGACCACGAAATTGGTTATGTAATTAAGTAAAATTATATATTTGAGTTCGTGAGACTATGAGTGATATTATCTTCGAATATTTTTGGAAACTAGGCATATGGGCCCGAGGGCGAATTTTAAGAATCTTTCAATTTGGGTTGGGTAATAGCTAAATTATGAACATTTAAGAAAATATTGATTCAATTATATAATATTTGACTAGTTTCGGATTATTCAACATCAACTTGGGGCTTTTACAGCAGATTAGTGGACCGGAAGTGAGCTTGAAAACGAGGTAAATCCCTTGCCTAACTTTGCAAGAGGGAACTCATCCACTAAGGTGTATCTTTGTTATATATTACTTGTGTGGGAAACTACGTCCACATGAGGTGACGAGAGTCTGTGCATAGATATATTCCATGATATGTCCATGTAGACTTAAATCCACATCATGTTTTTAATTGTACTGTTGTGTTTATCATGCGTATTACGTATCTTTAATAGGGTTGAAACTAGTGATTTTAATGTTGCAATTATCAACTTAGCCTTCTTACTGTGGTAAATTGATGAATACTTAATAACTATGAAAAATCCATGTCCTCTCGCATCGGAAGTACTTTCGCGAGTGAAGTAAACTTCTATACTCTAATGGGATCGGGTCATTCACCTCGGCAGCAGAGTAACACCACTCTTATGGGATCGAGTCGTTCGCCTCGGCAATATGGTAACACCACTCTTATGGGATCAATCGTTCGCCTCACCAATATGTGTCACAACCCAAAACCATCCATTGTGATGGCGTCTATTATAGAACTAGGCAAGCACACTACTTAGACATTCCCAACACTTTAAAGATTTGAAAGATACGGAAGCAGATAAGTTTAAGAAAACCTTTTTAAAAGCAGAATAAGAAATCAAAACTCAATACAAAATCTCTCCCAAAACCAAGGCGTCACCGAGTATATGAGCATCTACATAAAGATATAATCTAGTACACCATCTAGAAAACAAAACTGAAACATAAAATTAAAGATAAGGGGGGAGAGTCAATGTCTGCGAATGCCAAGCAGCTACCTTGATGATCTCCAAAGGTCCGGACTCCATAACTCAGCAACCGCTGTGAACGGAAGCACCTGAATCTGCACACGAGGTGCATGGTGCAGCGTGAGTGCAACCAAATTAATAAGTAACAAATCTAACTTTTGGACTGAAAATAGTGACGAACTTAGCAGGTACAGTTCAATAAAAAAATAATAGTACAAGTCAACAGTTAAACCCAATACAAGATAGATCAATTGTGAATGATATGAGGAATATGACCTCTCTACATCTACATGCAAATGCACATGCTGTATGTGATGCACCACACTGAAAGTCTCGTGTACTCACACTCTCAGAATACTTATTCACTCAGTACCGTATATGGCCAATCCAGTCCAGGGAAGATCCATTCCAGATATATACACATCAACTAACAGTTAGTCACTCAGTACTGTATAAGGCCATTGAATCCCAGGGGAAGATCCATCCCCAAATATAAATGATTCGGGAAAAATACATGCTCAGGGAAGGTATATCCCTCAATAAAAATTAAGTGCGTTCACTCGGGTGTGTACAGACTCCGGATGGGCTCCTTCAGCCCAAGCGCTATAATAAGCCAGATCCAGGCATATATCTATAAAACCTATTGCAGCGTGTAGATCGATCCCATAAATGTCACTCACAATCAGTCCCTCGCCCTTACTCAATCATCAATCTCTCCAGTCTCTCTCTCTCTCTATCGGGCTCAATATATCGTGAAACTATCCCAAAAAGATGATATGATGTATTAATAAATAGCAACATAGACTGAGATATGACATGCAATGAATAAATATGACCGAGTACAAAATTTCAATGTAATCAATAAGTCAACAGCAAGAAACGACCACTATGGGTCCCAATAGTAGCAGCATATAGCTTAAACATAATTTCTAGCATGATTGACAGCTCAATTACTTTATCAAATGATGAAAACATGTATATTAATAAGATAAATCCGCTATACAGTTCCATCTAATCGACAAACTCACAGTTCTTATAGTGCACGACCACCACTTTGCATGTACGTCACCTCAACACCAATCATATAACACATAATCCAGGGTTTCGTACCATTAGGACCAAGTTTAGAAGTGTTAATTACCTAAATCTGAGCAAATCTCTATTCCAACACACCTTTGCCTTGCAAAACGGCCTCTGAATCTAGCCACAAACAATGCGGTACAATCAAAATGGGCTAAAGAAATCAATTTCATAACGAAATACTAAGCTATTAATCACAAGTCAAAAGTCGACTTAGAATCCGCCTACCGGGTCTACAACTCAAAATCTGATAAAAGGCACAAAACCCGAAATCCCATTCAACCACGAGTCCAACCATATCAAATTTACCAAAATCTGACACCAAACCAAACTTTCCAAATCTCTAGCCTCATATTCCCAAATGTCACCTCAAAACCACACAATCTAGATGGTAAAATTAATGGGGAAACAAGATTATTGAATAAAATGAGCACAAGTTACTTACCTCAAGAAACCCCTCGGAAATCTCTTAAAAGTAGACTAATCCCAAGCTTGATATGTTAAAAATGGTGAAAAAGATAGAACCCACATTTTTAATATACTGCCCAGGCCTTCTCGCACCTGCGGCCACTTACCCGCTTCTGCAGTATCGCATAAGAGACAATTCTCCAGCTTCTTTAGTTTCCTCTGCTCCTGCGGCTGGGCTTCCATAAAGCTGCTTATGCGGACCCAGCTCCCATCTCCACAAGTAAGTGTGTGACTCCGTATGAGGACCTCTTTCTCTTCTGCCCACTCTCCGTTCACACGGTTCTCAAAGCAGAGGAGGAAGGGTGGGCAGCAGGTACCACGAGCCCTCTGTCCCATACATCTATCCAGAAGCAAGTGTAGTTCACCGGTTCCACCTAATGCTCCTATCTCTCGACAAAGATCGTGTGAGTGTGCAGTTATGCTTCGGATGCTTCACCATAGAATAGATCGATCCAGTTCCCGTTCTTTTCCGGTGCATTCACTTTATATCTCCGACACACAAAGAAGGATGCGGTGGGAAGGAAGTAGCCCTAGCCTCTGTCCGGCCGATCATTCCGCTGGCATCTTGCATTCATGCCCCCGTTTGATTGCCACTCGGGGATGTAGTTGTAGATAGGTTAGTCTTAGTGGGTCGTTGGCTCCACCTATTATCTCCTTCTATGACATGCTGTTATCGTCGCCATATTCCATATGTCACTTATTCATCTCTGCCTCGCTGCGGGTCAGCACCTCCGAAAGAAACGGAGGACTTCATTCAGTGACCTCGCGATCGCCCTCTGAACAATCAGAATAAGGTAAAGCTTGAAGATAAGTTTTGTACTGAATTAATTTCTCAGTACCTCTAACATTTCCGCTTCTGCGCTCCCATCACCATATCTGCAGCCACATAGGTGCGGTAATTCCCTCGCACCAGACATTTATGGTTTTGTATACAACCAAAAGCGAGGAGACAAATGTCTTAGAAAGATCAACATTAGACTTGGGATGATTCATCACGTTGTGAGGAAATGTGAGGCCAAAAGTATTTACGTTCTCGCTTGCCCTTTTGAGTGCCTCTTTAATTTCTTATTGAATTCTATCATATTGTCGAACGACAATAACTATGCCTCAATATCAAGCAGGTTGAGATTGGCTATATAAATTCTTACTATATAGCTCCATTTAGGCTTGTTCAATCTAATAACATATGGCCTAACTGTATTAGTTAAAAAATGAAAACACTAGGCTCTACTTTATCATAAACAACAACATACCACATATAAGGTCTCACAAATAAGGTCTAGAAGGATAGTGTGCACATAGCTTTATCCCTATTTTGTACAAGTAGAGAGGCTGTTTCCGATAGACCTTCGGTTCAATGCAAGCATGCATAATCACAACAGAATAGAGTAATAAAAAAATCAAAGAAGCAATAACATCATGAACATAATATAAAAACTAAAACAAAATCAACATCAAGTAATAATAGAAATCTAAGAATATGGAAAACTAGAATAACGTAACGTTAATACTACTGGAATGAAAGAGACGATGCTCGACTGCCTACTACTCTTCTACCCTAATTCTAGACCTTCACACCATCCTATCAAGGGCCATATGATCGGTAAACTGATGATGCACCAATGTGTCATAATTGTGTCCATGTTGTAGATCCACAACAATGTATTTTTCATTTTCCTCTTCATCATCTTAGACTTATTGTACATGTACAAAAATTATTTCTTGGAAAAATATTATTTCCACAAACACACATAAAAAAGATTTTTTTCGAAATAGTATCAGATATTCAGATGATACCCCTTACCAAATCGTCTTTGCCTCAAACATACATTTCTACAAATAAAATAGAAGTTGTAATCTAATAATCTCATAATGCAGATTGTCTACGACCAGATCCAAGAGCAATTGATTGGGATATTCCTCTTTGATTCTTCTTTTGGTTAAGTTGATAATACACTGAATTTTCATATTTTCCACCCCCACTTGTTGATCATATTATATGAATTATTACACAATGATATAATGTAAGGTAATTTTTGATGCAAAGAAGAACAATTTTGAATGCTTACAAATATGAACTCTTCTTTGTCTGGAATTTGGAGCACCAAATATTCTTTAAATGGCTTAAAAATCATGTTGAGTTTCTCATCTTTTACCTTCTCAAGAGTTGGAGGGTACCACTGACAACAAACTAAGTAGCAATATAACTTAGTTTAAGGTTCTTCTGTAATGATTTAAATAAAAAATTGGACTAAATCCATTCTAATGCACTTCTAGAGTAAAAAATCCATCAAACCATAGTTAGCATAATTCTATCATTTCTTTCTTATTTTTCCTGGAGCCGTATGATTGAAACTAATCTCTTTACTTTTTTAAGGTAAGGATAAGGTCTGCATAGACATTACTTTCCCCAAACTTTACTTATGAGATTACATTAGGTTTGTTTTTTGTTCTTTCTCATTTTCGTAAATCTTTGCACGACTCAATACTTCCTCCAGTCACGCAAATATCAGTTGTTTTGACAAATTGATTTTGTTCCAAAATATATGAAGTTTTAGAATAATAAGAAGTATTTGTTACTTTTCTTCTTCGAATTCCCGTTACTGTTTCAATTAGTGGAGTTTTAATTAAGTGAAAAATTTAAGAGAGACATCGGTCTAGTTCATATACTCTTATAATTAAGGCTATTAGATATCTTTCTTAAGTGTATACAATAACCTTATAATACAGATAACACGGACTAGATGTAGCATAATATATTTAAATTGGGTTGGTGATAATAACAAACATGAATGTGTGATGTGTAATGTGTGATGTAGACAGGGAACGCGATGCACGAAATATTCCGTTTTCACAAAGCATTCGGAGAAGGGCCACCCCCATAGGGGTTCGATGTAGACACCTACCCTAAAACAAGCATCAATGGTTGCTTCAACGACTCTAACCCATGATCTGCATGTTATACAAAAATACGTTACTGTTTCTTTAAGGCTCCCCTCAAGAGGAAGAGAAATATACCTTTGAAGAATTATCCTTGTCAATTGTGATAGCCCGTATGCCCTTATAAATGAAAAAATAAACTCAACCAATTAGATTCAAAAGGGAGATATTATTACAATTCAACTTTCTTAATACAAATTATTGAGAAATATGTACATATTTAATTACCTCATAGATATCGCTAGATATGAAAGTCTAAATTCTTGCTTGAGGCATTCAGACAACGTTAGTTTTCTTCCTTCTCGAATCTAAAATACTTGAGATTATACATAATTAGGTTACATATAAGATATTACATATAAATTTTTTGAATGAATGTGAGTGGTAACCTACACTAATATAGTGCAAAATATTTATATTGTCAATGTATATAATTAAATCCTTTGGTCTTCAAAATGAATAGAAGTCAAAGCAAGTATATTTTATTTTTGGAGCCCGGTACTGGTCTTATATGTGATTTAAGTTGAGCCTGTAAAATTTGGTAAGAAACAGAGGTCATATGACGTGATTCGGAACCTTAGTTGTAAAATTTGAAACTTTGAAAGTTTTTGCGCTTTTCTTTAATTTTGATGCTAAATTTATAGTTGTTGATGTTATTTTGGTGATTGAATTGCACGAGCAAGTCCGTATGATGTTTTTGGGTTTGTGTGCATGTTTGGTTTGGAGCCCCGATGGCTCGGGTGAGTTTTGGTTAGGCCACAAAGTAGAATTTGGACTTAGGAATTTCTAGTATGTTGCAGGTATGCAGGCTTCGCAAATGCGAGCCCGCAAATGCGAAGTCTTATCACAAATTTGAAGATGACGTGGGCTGCCATGGGTCGCAAATGCAACGTGTTTATCGCAAAAGCGATATCGCAAATGCGAAGGTCCCTTCGTAAATGTGAAAATGCCCTGAACTCCCCTGTGTAACAAATGCGACAACCCTATCGCAAAAGCGAGTTTGCAATTGCAAAAGTTAATCGCAAATGCGATGATAGAAATCTTCTAAAGGGTTCAAAATTTCGTACCCTGGTTGCAATTGCGACATCTGCAACCTGCAAATTCATAACTTAGCCGAAAATCTTTCATATTTCAAACCCTTTCAAAACCAAAACACTTTTGGGCGATTTTTCAAAGACAAGTACTCTTCCAAATCAATTGCAAGTCATTTCTAACTCGCTTTCTTCAATATTTAACATCTTTTCTTATGGTTTCAACTCAAATCAAAGGTTGTCATGGGGGGAAATTGGGTGTTTTGGGTAGAACCTAGGTTTTTTAAATATTGGGGATTTAGACCTCGATTAGAGGTTTAATTTCAAAACAAATTATATATTTGGATTCGTGGGGGAATGGGTAATCGGTTTTGGTTCGAACCTCAGGTTTTGACCATGTGGACCCGGGGGAAATTTTTGACTTTTTGGGGAAAACTTTAGAAAACCTATTTTCATGCATTAGAATTGATTCATTTAGCATTTATTAATATAGTTAGGTAACTTATGGCTAGATACGAGTGAATTGGTGGTGGAATCGAGAGGTAAAACGATAGTTGAAACTTGAATTGTGTTCATGGCATCGAGGTAAGTGTCTGGTCTAACCTTAGCTTGAGGAATTAGGAGTTGTGTCCTATTTGCCACGTGTTAATTGTTGAGTACGACGTATAGACACGGTGATGAGTATCTATACGTTGGTGTCAAGGATGCCCGTAAGTCTTATACTATGATTAATGTGACTCCGTTTGTATTATTCATAACTTATGTGATGATTTCTATTATTGAGCAAAGCTTGTGGAAGTAATATTGGTATTTGAATATTGAAGAGTGTTGGCTCAAGTTGTAAAATGAATTGTGGAAGTATAATTGATGATTGAACCTTATAAAGCATTGACTCAAGTTGTGAAGTAAATGTGAAAAAGAGAAGAGTATTATTATATTGTCTCCCTTGCCGGGATGTCGTTGCTTTTAATGCTATCTTCCTTGTCGGGATGTTATTGCTTTTGATATTGTTCCCTTGCCAGGATTCGATTGTTGTATCATTGTTCCCTTGTCGGGATTTTATTGTGATTTTATTTATTTCCTTGACCAAATTGCTTTGGAGTACTCACATTACTCCCTCCACCTCGTGTGCAGATTCAGGTATATCGGAACCCGGTAGCGTATGTTGATTGTTCAGGCACGAAGCCATCAAAGTTAGCAAGGTGGCTGCATGACATTTGCGCTTCCTTCCCCTCATTAGTGTTACTATGTTTAGTACATTTTTAGACTTTTGTTATACTCAGACCTTGATAGTTGCTCATGACTAGTGACACCCCGATGTTGGGCTGGTATTTTATTCCGCACTGTTATTTCAGGATTTTATTGTGAAACATTATTTAATTAAAGGCTTAAAATGACTCTTAAGGCTTAAGGGGTTAATGTGAGTGTGGTGTCGACTGGCCTTGTCTTCACGAGAGGCGCCATCACGACCGGGCCGATTTGGGGTCGTGACAAGTTGGTATCAGAGCCTAGGTTACATAGGTCTCACGAGTCATGAGCAGGTTTAGTAGAGTCTCGCGGATCGGTACGGAGACGTTTGTATTTATCCTCGAGAGGCTGCAGAACCTTTAGGAAAATTTTGAATTCTTAAATTCTTATCGTGCGTCCTTGATTCATCTTGAAAAGTAACTCTTGAAATTCCTTCCACGCATTCGTATATGCGCATGAGCGCTCAGTATCAGATATGCCTTGATGGCTTGTGATTACTGATCGAGGGGTGAGATATGATCTCTGTGAGTTTGATGTTGGGCCAGTCTAGAGGACTTGAGGCTGGATCTTTGCCTATGGCTTGAGCACCGAGGTGCTGATTGTGTGAGCAAGTGTTTTGAACTTATATGTGCGGTATTGTCCCTATTAGTAGAAGTGATGGCTGTCAACTATGCGATGAGTATGTTGGTACTGCGAGAGGTATCTATATGACTTGGAAGTGATGAGGAAGGTCTAATGGATGATAGATGAACTATTAAGTTTTTGATTTCTATTGTGGTTGGATGTGTAGCCCCGAGTTATGGGTGCGTGAAGAATTTTTTCATTTCTCCTAGTTGGAGTGAAGTAAATTTCATGTTGCGGTTTGAGTTCAGACTCAGGAAGATTAAGTGACTATGTAATGTGTATGACAGTGGAAGGTATATAGAAATGTTATATTGAGGCGAAGCAGGCGGGTTGTCTCCTGCGGTGTTCTGAGATTGTGTGATCCTTATTCTGTCTATTAGAAGATCTCATTCACAAGTGAAACATGTGTTGAAATTTAAATTTGGGTCACTTAATAGATTGGGCTTAACTGTTACGAGAGTGAATGCGAGATTTGCATAGAGTTAAAGTACCCAATGGTCGGTGTTCCAAGAGCTTATGAAGGACTGAGTCTAATCTCACTATGGTATTATGGAAGCAATAAAGTATGCGCGTTATAAGTTATGGTGTGTGTTTTGATCTATGGCTTTGAGCCAAGTGGGGGAGTCCGCTATTGAATAGTTGATTGCACGATTATGAGCTCTAATGGTTCTAGTTTGAGTCGTATTTGTGAATTAGTTATGGCTCGAGTAAAGGAAATTTCAATAAAGGTTATGTTATTCCTTATGGGTGTATGAGCTTCGGGGAATGACTTGAGTTGTGGTTGGTAAGGAATGCTCGGTGCATAGGGTAGGAAGTTGCTTGGTTATATTGAAATGAGGTCACATTCTGCAGTGTCGGAGCGCAAATGATGCACAGGTTGTTCGGTTTGTTTAATCAATCTAACTGCGGTTTGAGTAGAGCGGATGCCTCTAGATAATGGTCCTATTGTGTTCAAACTTTTAAATGCAATAATTGGAGGCTTTCAAGTTGTACTTATGGATTGAAATTGAGTTTTCCTTGGAAGAGGTCAAGACTTGTGGTGTTTTCTATATTAGTTGTGGGATTCTATGTATTAATATTAGTAAGTAACGGATTTAGATCCGAAGGAAGTTCTTTAGAGCGAAGTATTTCGAATGTAGTGCTTTTGGGAATATTTAAGAGAGAATATCAAGATGAAGATAAATCAGAAGGAAATTTAGATAGATGGGGTAGCTTGATAGTAGACCGAATCGGTATGGTAAGGATATGATTAATTCCTGGTGTGTATTCGAGGTAATAAGTTCTTTCAGGTATTTTGCGGCGATGCTCTTAAGTTTTGATGGCTTGCTTAGCTTGGTTGAGTTAGAAGGATTCAGTCCTGACCTGTCTGATTTGTGCAAAGGTAACTCGGAGAGTTCTTGATGGTTTTTACCATGGTTTGGAGATGTATATTTTCTGTGGGCATGTGGAGCATGGGATACATAGTGATTTTTCTTCTAGATTGGGACCAATAGAAAGTTCTTGACCAATTTAGTACGTAGATGTTTGTGTCTCGGAAGGTAGATGAAGTTCACATGTTATCCTGAGATGGTATGGCATATGTGGTAGGTTGTGGAGGATTGACAATTGCATGTGGATTTGGAGATGGAAGTTCTCATATTCAGGCTATGTTGTGGTTGTGGATCATATGTATCAGCACTGTTTAGCGACAATTGGGATTTGGAGGCCCGAGTGGATCTTTCTTTGCTTGGCATATTAGATTTTGGATGTGATGTTGGGGTTTAGACTGGTTGTCTCCGTGTTGGGTTATTACGTACTATTGCGCTTGGGGCTATGCTGGAAATGCCACGGGTTGAGTGGCGAGGTGCGTCGGATTATGTTCTAGTGAAGTGGTTTATATTTCAAGGACCTAGCGGACGACTGGGAAGGATTGCCTTTCTTAATTGAGCCTTCGTGATGGATGTCAGTGTAGAGGATTCTACCACTGATTCAATTCTGGTGTTGAGGGACTCTACGGATGTGTTTCTTATGGTCGGGCATGTCGCCGGGTAGGGTTGTTGATTTCGGTATTGACTTGGTGTCGGGCACCGTATCATATGACTTCGATAGGAGTTATAGTAGTGGAAGGAGCAGCTTCAGGCTTCCTTGATAAGGAGTTTGTTGGCAGGCCAATGTGGATGCGTGTTCTAGCAGAATCGACTTAGTTGGCCCCAAACTATATTGTTGAGGGACAGGTTGATGCGACCGTTATTAAGCTTACTAGTGATCTGGGATATCTATAAGTTACCTTCCTGTGTTGCGAGACGTTATGATTTATTTTTGGTTATGGGAACATATGGTGCGGTTCTATTAGGGTACATAGTAGAAGTTGATCGGGAAAAAGTAATTGGTTGTTGCTCGGTGGATAATAACGTATCAGTTACGTCCTATCGGGTCTGTGTGGTGTATGTTATTTGCTTCACCGTGAGTATGATGAATTGCTTTGGTTCCAGATATCAAATTGTGCGTGGTTGTCGATTTCGAGCATAGTGACTTAAGGTGGTTCCATGTGGAGCAGTGTTTAAATAAGGTCGTGCATTGCAGTGAATATATGTGGAGGTATGACCTTGTAGGGTAGATTCGTGTGTTCTGTTCCTATGATATGAGATGGGTTCTTAGTCTTGTGTTGTGGTGGTATTGGTGATCTTGAGGTACAACGTTTTCATTTGAGTATGTTCGGACTGTTGCTTATTGGTGCGTGTATTATGCAAGTTGTGGCTTAGGCCTATATTGTTGTGTCATATCACCAGAGTGGTGTATTGGATTAGAGGAGATCCTCGGGAACATTAATGAATACAAACGGATTCGATTTCAGTATATCGGGAGGATAAATATAGAGGTTCGGCTCAGAAATTTGCTATGGTCCTTGCCAAAGGAGAAGTGGCCTTATGAATGATTGATCTGAGAAATGGTTATGGTTTATTGCATGTTTCATTTATCATTAGCAGTATATGGAAGTGTTAGAATGAGACTTTAGTTGATAAGATGTTTCCTATTGGTATTTGGTTGTTATGTACAACTGTTATGATTAGAAGTTATCGCTGCTGGTGTTTGAGTTATGTGGTATATCATGTGATTGCACCTGAGATAGCGGATATGGTTTGTTATGGCTTGTTTGGAGTTATTCACATATAGATGTGAGATTCTGATCTTGTGACTGATTTCAGAAGTAGAAATGTGGTTCTATGGCGTATGGGTTGGAATGGGTTTTGAAATTTTAGTTGCATGTGTTATCGGACCTATATGAGATAGGGTGACGTGGGATCACCCCCGGGTATATGCAAGGTGAGGTTATTCAGCGATTGGTTTGTTTTTAGAACAACTCCGGGCACGTTCTAGGACGAACGTATATTTAAGTGGGGGAGGATGTATCGACCCGACCGATCATTTTGAACTTTTGCACTTTGATCACCAGTCTTCGGGCATGACTTGCCTCGTGTATATATTATGCCTTATGTAAATCATTGGTTTTGATTTTTAGAGTAATCGGAATGAATTTGGAAGAACAGTTCTCAGTTTGAAGCCTTAAATTTGAAAGGTTTGACCAAGAGTTGACTTGTTTGTATATGATCTCGGAAGGGAATTTTTATGATTTGGTTAGCTCCGTTAGGTGATTTATGACTTAGGAGCGTGATCGAATTGTGTTTTTGAGGTCCATAGATAATTTTAAGCTTGAAATGTCGAAAGTCGGATGTTTGAAGTTTCCGGTCCGATAGTGAGATTTTTATTCAAGGGTCGGAATGAAATTTCGAAAGTTGGAGTAGCTCTACAGTGTTGAATATGACTTGCTTGCCAAATTTCAGGTCATTCGGACGAGATTTGATAGACTTGTTGAGCGAAAGCATAATTTAAGAGTTCTTGGAGTTCTTAGGCTTGAATCCTATGTTAAATTGGTGATTTGATGTTGTTGTGAGCATTCCGAAGTTTTGAGCAAGTTTGAACGATGTCATGTGATGTATTGGTACAATTGGTTTGAAGTTCCGGAAGTTCCGGGTAGGTTCCGGGATGTTTTAGTGCGAAAATCATAGTCGTAGCAGGTCCAGAAGGGTTACAGGCCCCGGAACTCACCCACGCGGTCCGCACAAAATGAAGTGCGCCCGAGATGAGTGCAGTGCGGACCGCACAAAAGCGGGCGTGGGCGCGGTAGGCTTCGCGTGGACCGCACAAAAGTGGGCGCGGCCGTGGTGAAGAACCTTCCCGCTGGTCCTACTTTGGAAGCTCATATCTTTTATCTACAAGGAATTTCGAGGTGATTCAAAAAGGAAAGTTGTAGATCTTTGTGACTAGTTTCCATAAACGTACAGATATCATAATTTAGACATCTGTAGCGAAAGCTATGGCCAAAATACTAAATCTTGTCACTGCAAAGGAAGGCCTGTGCGGTCGCGATTGTTTTTGCGCGGACCGCACTGGATTGCGCGGAACGCGGTCGATTTGGTGTGGCCCGTGGAGGCTGAACCCTGAGAAATACTCTATAAATACAAGGTTTTGGAGTTTATTTAATATTTTGACCTAGAGAGTTCAGATATTGGCGATGTTTCGAAAGTTTTTCAAGAAATCCATCGGGGTAAGTGATTTTAACTCAGATTTGGCTAGAGTACATGAATCTATCATTGAATTCGTGATTTGGAATGGAATTTGGGAAAGAAATTGTGAAACCTTTCAAAAATATAAAATGATAATTTGAAGGACCAAATGGTATCGGAATTGGATAATTTTGGTATGGTTAGACTCGTGAGGGTATGAGGATTCTGAAAATGTAAATTTTACCCGATTCCGAGACATGGGCCCGAGGCTCGGGTTTTGGTAATTTCGGGAATCATGCCCTTTGTTGATCGTTTTCGCTTGGGCTTTGCTCCCTTGGCATATTGTGATGTACTCATTCTGATTTTGGATAGATTCAACGCGCGTGGAGGCCAATTTGAGGGGCAAAGGCGTCGCGAGCTAGAAATTTCGCCGGTTCGAGGTATGTAATGATTGCAAATATTGTCGTGAGGGTTTGAAACCCTGGATTAAACATCATTGTATTACTTTGAGGTAACTTACACGCTAGATGATGAGCGTGGGGTAGAGCACCGCTGTGAATTGTGACTTAGTCCATCCCGAATGATTAAATTAAATGCGCATTTGATAGTTAATTGTTTGATGTTATTATAACTGTTTTGGGCTGTATGCCATGTTTAAGGCCTTGTGCCGACTTGTTGAGACTTTTAGGGGCATTTTACTATTTTTTCTCACTCTATTTGTTTGAAAGCACAACCTCAGTCATGTTTTACCTACTTATTGCTCAAATCTAGCTTTATCACTACATTCTTAAAAATGTGGAAACTGTTTTGGGCTGAGTTCCCTGTTTTACTGATATAGACCGAGGGTCTGATTGTGAGATTGATGAGTGAGATATACCGAGAGTCTGATGGTGAGGTAAATGATTGAGAGAGGTCGAGGGCCAAGCTATGAGTATTATATATCTATGGATCGGGCTGCATGCCGCAACAATATACATACATATATATGGATACGGATCGGACTGCACGCTGCATCAATGCTTATATGGGTCAGGCTGCGCGCCACAGCAGTGTTATACTGACATTGATATAAGGCCGAGGGCCTAGATTTGATGCCACGAGATGGCTTTATATTGCTCTTGGGCCGTAAGGGGCCCCTCCCAGAGTCTGCACACCCCCAGTGAGCGTCGTCGACGAGATATATGGATCGGGCTGCAAGCCGCAGCGATATATGGATCGGGATGTATGCTGCAGCGGTTATTATATGGTACCTATTGAGTGTGAATACTGAGTGTGAGTATTTATTGGTAACAGTTGAGTCACGAGGGATAGAGAGGCTAGCCCGAGGGGCGATAGATATATATACTGCATATGAGTGATGCTTTGCCTGAGAGGCCTGTTTATGAACTCATTGATTTCGCTCCTCTTTAAAGTGAGTTTCTATCGAATATGTTGATTTGGTGACTGTTTTTCACTCATTTTTATATTAAGCCTCTGTCGAAATGTTGAACAAATATTTTAAAACACCTTTTATTTATACTAGGGTTTATGAGATGTTCAAAAATTAATCACTGATTTGGCATTGGTTATTTCCACTGAGATTTTCAAGTTAAGAAGTGTTTATGACTACTGTTTTGCCCGAGGGGTTGTTTTACGAACTATGCTTTGTCCAAGGGTGCCGATTATGGCTTTAATCACTATTTTTTTAAAGGGCATTGAACCCCTAGTGAAACTACTGGAAAGTATTTCAAAATAATTTGTACTAAAAGTTGGATTTTAAAAAGGGAAGATTGACTCATATTATGATTTAAAAGCCTGTTATGTTTATTGTGCCTAATGTGAATGTGGATTCATTGTTTCCTACTGCTCAGCCTTTATTTACTCTTATTACTTACTAGGTTGGAGTATTCACATTACTCCCTGCACTCGTGTGCAGATTCAGGTATATCGGAACCCGGTAGCAGGTGTTGATTGCTCAGGCGCGAAGTCATCAGAGTTAGCAAGGTGGCTGCATGACGTTCGCAGCATCGCTTCCTTCCCCTCATTAGTGTTACTGTGTTCAGTACATTTTTAGACTTTTGTTATACTCAGACCTTGATAGTTGCTCATGACTAGTGACACCCTGATGTCGGGCTAGTATTTTATTCCGCACTATTATTTCGGGATTTTATTGTGAAACATTGTTTAATTAAAGGATTAAAAATGACTCTTAAGGCTTAAGGGGTTAATGTGAGTGTGGTGTCGGCTGGCCTTGTCTTCACGAGAGGCGCCATCACGACCGGGCCGATTTGGGGTCGTGACAAAAATATTCCACATTCACATAGGGTTTGGAGAAGGGCCAACCCCTATGTAAACACCTACCCTAAAGCAAGCATCAGTGGTTGCTTCAACGACTCTGACTCATGTACAAAAATGACGTTACTGTTTCTCTAAGGCTCCCCTCGAGAGGAAGAGAAACATACCTTTAGAGAATTATCCTTGTCAATTGTGAAAGCCCGTATGTCCTTATAAATGGAAAAATAAACTCAACTAATTAGATTCAAAAGGGATATATTATTACAATTCAACTTTCTTAATACAAATTATTGAGAAATAAGTACATATTTAATTACCTCATAGATATCGCAAGATATGAGTTCTCAATATGTTTATTGAAAGTCTAAATTCTTGCTTGAGGCATTCAAACAACGTTAGTTTTCTTCCTTCTCGAATCTGAAATATTTGAGATTATACATAATTAGGTTACTTATAAGATATTACATATAAATTTTTTGAATGAATGTGAGTGGTAACCTACACTAATATAGTGCAAAATATTTATACTGTCAATGTATATAATTAAATCATTTGGTCTTCAAAATGTATAGAAGTCAAAGCAAGTTTATTTTGGTTATGAAGCCCGATACAGGTCTTATATGTGATTTAAATTGAGCCTGTAAAATTTGGTAAGAAACAGAGGTCATACGACGTGATTCGGAACGTTAGTTGTAAAATTTGAAGTTTGGAACTTTTTGAGATTTTCTTTAATTTTGCTGCTAAATTCAGAGTTGTTGATGTTATTTTGGTGATTGGATTGCACGAGCAAGTCCGTATGATGTTTTTGGGTTAGTGTGCATGTTTGGTTTTGATCTCCGAGGGCTAGGGTGAGTTTTGGGTAGGCCATGGATTGAAATTTGGACTTAGGAATTTCTGGTATGTTGCTGGTTTGCAGGCTTCGCAAATGCGAAGTCTTATCGAGAATGCGAAGACCACCTGGGATGCCATGGGTCACAAATGCAACGTGTTTATCGCAAAAGCGATATCGCAAATGCGAAAGTCCCTTTGCAAATGCGAAAATGCCTTGAACTCCCTAGTGTCGCAAATGCGACAATCCTATCGCAAAAGCGAGTTTGCAATTGCGCACGTTAATCGCAAATGCAATGATAGCAGTCTTCTGAAGGGTTCGCAATTGCGAACCCCGGTCGCAATTGCGACATCTGCAACCTACAAATTCATAACTTAGCCGAAAATGTTTCATTTTTCAAACTCTTTCAAAACCAAAACACCTTTGGGCGATTTTTCAAAGACATGTACTCTTCCAAATAGATTATAAGTCATTTCTAACTCGTTGTCTTCGATATTTAACATCTTTTCTTATGATTTCAACTTAAATCAAAGATTTTCATAGGGAAAAATTAGGTGTTTTTGGTAGAACCTAGGTTTTTAAAATTTTAGAGATTTGGACCTCGATTTGAGGTCCGATTTCAAAACAAATTATATATTTGGGTGAACGACCCGAATTTTCGTTCTATGAATTCGCATTTTCGTTCAACGGCTTAAGACCATGAGAAGCTTCGTAAGATGCATCATGACTCACATGTATGGTCGAGTTTGGTTTTCGTAAGATTCAGAGTTAAATTTAAAGAAAACAAATCTTATTTTTGAAGCTCAAATGGAAAGAGTTGACCAAAGAGTTGACTTTTGAGTAAATAACCCCGAAATGGAATTTTAATGGGGTTAATAGCTTCGTATGGTGATTTCAGACTTAGACGTGTGTCCGAATTTGGATTTGGAAATCCACAGGACAATTCGGCACATTTCAGTGAAATAAGAAAGTTGGCGTGTTCTAATTATATTATCTTATATGTGGAAGAGATCTATTACCATGATGGATACCAATTGGATATTATAGCAAGTGCATGAGGCGTACTAAGATATATGGGGGCTAAGGAAAGTTCTAAGTCTAAGCCAAGTTGGAAAATTACATAATATACAATATTTTGCAAATGAGTACGCACAAGACCTCACTTTGGATGAGCATATATACGTGGATATAACGATATGCATGATGAATAACCTATCAAATTAAATCTCTGTGAGTCTAGTTTCTAGTGAATCAAACCGTTCATCATTTGGAAGTGTATACAGAAAGTTATGGCCATTTTACCGGACCTGTGTCATAACCACGACCACTGTGAATTAGAAGTTTTCTGCCTGTGAACGCGGCAGGAGTGCGGCAAAGCACGTAAAATCCCTGTAATACCCCTGGGCAGTATAAAACCGAAGGGGTCCGAAATTTCTTCCATTTTTGGTCATTCAAGCACGGATTTGGGCGATTCTAAAGGGGGTTTTCACGATTTCGACTTGGGTAAGTGTTCTATATCCGGAAGTGATTACATTTCATGAATCTATATCAATATTCATCGTTTATTTCGGATTTGGATGAAAGAAATTGTGGTTTTTGTAAAGATTTCCAAAAATGAAAATTTAGGATTTCAAAGTCCATTTGACATCGGAATTCGATAATTTTTGTATAGTTGAATTCGTATCGGAATGGGTTGTCGGATTTTATGAGTTTCGTCGGGTTCCGAGACATGGGCCAACGGGCAATTTTTTAGCTAAATTTCAGATTTTAATCCGGAAAATTTGTAAATTCATATAGAATTAGTTCATATGATTCGTGTTGAGTATTTTGAATTGTTTAGGACCAGATTTGAGAATTTCGGGCACAAATTTGTGAGGCAATGGCTTGTTGAAATTTTGAATTGGTTGCAAAGCGAGGTAAGTGTTTGGTCTAACCTTAGCTTGAGGGATTAGGAGTTGTGTCCTATTTTCTATGTGTTAATTGTTGAGTACGACGTATAGGCATGGTGACGAGTATCTATACGTTGGTGTCAAGCAACCCGTGAGTTTAATACTATGACTAATGTGACTCCGTTTAGTATTGTACATGCTCTATATGATAATTTCTATTGAGGAATATGACTTGTGAAAGTATTATTGTTAGTTGAACATGGTAGAGCGTTGGCTCAAGTTGAGATTTAATTGTTGAACATAGTAGAGGGTTGGCTCAAGTTGAGAATTGAATTGTTGAACATTGTAGAGCATTGTCTCAAGTTGAGAATTGAATTGTTGAACATTGTAGAGCATTGGCTCAAGTTAAGAATAGAATTGTTGAACATTATAGAGCATTGACTCAAGTTGTGAATTGAGTTGGAAAGTAAACGTGAAAGAAGAAAGGAGAGAGAGAATCATGATATTGTCTCCCTTTCCGAGATGTTATTGTTTTGATATTATTTCCCTTGTCGGGATTTGATTGTTGTACTATTGTTCCCTTGCCAGGATTTTATTGTTGTACTATTGTTCCCTTGACGAGATTTGATTGTTGTACTATTGTTTCCCTTGTCGGGATTTGATTGTTGTACTATTGTTCCCTTGCCTGGATTTTATTGTTGTACTATTGTTTCCCTTGCCGGGATTTGATTGTTGTACTATTGTTCCCTTGCCTGGATTTTATTGTTATACTATTGTTTCCCTTGCCAGGATTAGATTGTTGTACTATTGTTTCCTTGCCGGGATTTGATTGTTGTGCTATTGTTCCCTTGCCGGGATTTTATTGTGATTTCATTTATTTCCTTGCCCTTATTTCTTGTGATTGTTGTTTGGATGAGGAAGAGTGTTAAAGAACGAAAGGTGATGCCATGTATGATTTTGTGAGGAAGAGTGTAAAGCATGAAGGGTGATTCCGTGCTGCACGATGTATAATTCCGTGCTATTGTATGATTTTGTGAGGAAGAGTGTAAAGCCCGAAAGATAATGCTGTGCTGCACGATGTACAATTTCGTGCCAATTATATTGATTTCATGGTGAGGATGAGGGCAAAAGAACAAAGGGTGATGTCGTGTAGTTTATATTGATTCTTATGGTGAGGACGAGAGTAAAAGCACGAACGGTGATGTCGTGCACTTGTCCTTGATTTTTCCTGATTCTAGTTGAGCTATGTTGCCCTTTACGTTTATTTACTAATTTTCTGTTATTACTTGATTTTAGTTCGATGTTATAGATTCTCTTATCCTATTTGCCTTGTGTTTGTTTCTTAGGTGAGGAAGAGTGTAAAACACGAAGGGTGATGCTGTGTATTGTTTTGGTGAGAGAGTGTTAAAGCACGAAGAGTGATGCCATGTATTATTTTGGTGAGAGAGTGTTAAAGCACGAAGGGTGATGTCGTGCACTTTCTGTTTGATGTGTTTACTGTTATTAATAATTCAATTGTATTAACTGTTAGATCCCTTTACTGTTGTGATCCTTGGTGTTGGAACCTACAGTGTTTGCAATATCTCACTGCATTTATACATATATATACATTCCATTACTTCAAACCTCAGAAATTGTTACATTTTTAACTCAATTGATTTCTCAACTAAAGTTTCCTTAAATCATTTGAGGTTGTACTTTACTTAAAAAGGAATTTCTAATATGTTCTGATCTATTGATTTCTCGTATTAAAGGTAATGATTCATTCGATATTGTAATTTAATTGAAAAGGGTATTTTCTTTATCAAATGATTTCTAAAAATAACTTTATCTTTTCTTGTTGATTTCCTAATTGGGTTGGAAGCTGTACTCTACTTTATATTAAGTAAATGAGGCTCTTTGAATATTATTAATTGCATTCAATTATGGACCCTATGAATTGAGTAACATGAGAATGTTGTTGCAAAATGCGAGACAGAAACATGTGGGCACAAGGTGCTGGGAAAAATATGATGATTTTTATTAATGACAGATTATGATATAGGCACGAGGTGCCGGGGAAAATATTATGATTTTATTTAATGACAGGTGAGTTATCCGTGCGGTTGTGATATAAATAAGGGCACGATGTGCCGTAAAATATGAAAGTGGGCTGAGACCTATATTATTTATGATTGTGAAATGAGGCGTCACAAGGTGACCTTTACTCGAAAGAATTATATTCGAAAGATGCTTATTTGAAAGATATTTATTTGAAGGAAATATATTCGAAATATATTTATTGAAAAGCATATTATCTTAGAGATTATTACTTGAAGGATTTATATGCGAAAGATTTATATTTGAAGGACTTGATTAATTGATCGCACTTGTATTTATTATTTGTTGAGAAACATTTATGGTGTTCTTGTTGCCTGCTATTTATATCACTGGTTGATCATTGTTGTCATCATTGTTATCTGTTTCCTATTATTTTTGTATGCTATATTGCATAGGTTTATTTGGTAGTCTGGTCCTAGCCTCGTCACTACTTTGCCGATGTTAGGCTAGGCACTTACCAGCACATGGGGTCGATTGTGCTGATACTACACTCTGCACTCTTTTGTGCAGATCCCAATGCTGTAGACTTCGGACCATAGTGGGATTGATGTTTCTTGTTCATCAGGCAACCCGAGGTAATCCTGCAGGCGTCCGCAGGCCTTGGCGTCTTCTTCTATCTATTATTCCTGTTTCTTTCATGTATTTCCAGAGACAGTGATGTATTTATCTTTTTTTTACTACTCCTAGAAAGGCTTATGACTTGTACTACCAATTTTGGGAATTGTAATTTGTTTAGAGTAATTTAATTTAAAGTTAGTAAATACCCATATTATTACAGTAAATGTTAGGCTTACCTAGTTTAGAGACTAGGTACTATCACGACTTCTTGGAGGGATTTTTAGGTCATGACATTGGGTTCGTGGGGGAATAGGTAATCGGGTTTTGGTTCGAACCTCGAGCTTTGACCATGTGGGCCGGGGGCGATTTTTGACTTTTTGGGGGAAAACTTTATAAAACCTATTTTCATGCATTGGAATTGATTTATTTAGCATTTATTGATATAGTAAAGTAACTTGTGGCTAGATACGAGTGAATTGGTGGTGCAATCGAGAGGTAAAGTGGTAGTTAAGACTTGAATTGTATTCATGGCATCGAGGTATGAGTTTGGTCTAACCTTAGCTTGAGGAATTAAGAGTTGTGTCTGATTTGCTATGTGTTAATTGTGGAGTACGACGTATAGGCATGGTGATGAGTATCTATACGTTGGTGTAAAGCATGCCCGTAAGTCTTATACTATGATTAATGTGACTCCGTTTGTATTGTTCATAACTTATGTGATGATTTCTATTGTTGAGCAAAGCTTGTGGAAGTAATATTGGTATTTGAATATTGAAGAGCGTTGGCTCAAGTTGTATAATAAATTGTGGAAGTATAATTAAAAATTGAACCTTATAGAGCATTGGCTCAAGTTGCGAAGTGAGTTGTGAAGTAAAAGTGAAAAAGAGAAGAGAATTATTATATTGTCTCCCTTGTCGGGATGTCGTTGCTTTTAATGCTATCTCCCTTGCCGGGATATTGATGTTTTTGATATTGTTCCCTTGCCGGGATTTTATTGTGATTTTATTTATTTCCTTGCCCAAATTGCTTTGTGATTGTTGCTTGGGTGAGGAAGAGTGTTAAAACATGAAGGGTAATGCCATGCATTGTTTTGGTAAGAGAGTGTTAAAGCACTAAGGGTAATGTCGTGTATGATTTTGTGAGGAAGAGTGTAAAAGCACGAAGGGTGATGTCATGACGCACGATGTACAATTCCGTGCCATTTATATTGATTTTATGGTGAGGACGAGAGTAAAAATACGAAGGGTGATGCCGTGCACTTGTCCTTGGTTTTCCTGATTTTTGCTGATAATTGAGTTATGTTATCCTTTACGTTTATTTACTGATTTTCTGTTGTTTCTTGATTTTATTTTGATGTTATTGATTCCCTGGCCCAAATTGCTTTGTGATTGTTGCTTGGGTGAGGAAGAGTGTAAAAGACCAAGGGTGATGCCTTGTACTATTTTGGTGAGAGAGTGTTAAAACATGAAGGGCGATGTCATGCATTGTTTTTGTGAGAGAGTGTTAAAGCAAGAAGGGTGATGCCGTGCACTTGTCTTGATTTCCTGACTTTTATTGATTACTGAGTTATGGCTTCTCCACGTTTAATTGTTGGTTTTTTGTTGATACTTGTTGTACCCCGCAGCATGATCCCCCCATCCTATCATCAATTGAGCTGTGGTAATCCTTATATTTATTTGTTGTTCTTATGTTATTATTCGATGTCCCCGCAACATGGTTCCCCCCTCCCATCCTTAATTGTACAATTCTGCTTTTATTTTCCGTTGTATATGATTTAACTGCACAGGTTTATTTGGTAATCTGGTGCTAGCCTCGTCACTACTTCACCGAGATTAGGCTAGGAACTTACCAACACATAGGGTCGGTTGTGCTGATACTACACTCTGCACTGTGTGCAGATCCCAGTGATGTAGCTTTTGGACCCAGTGAGATTTGCTGCCTTCAGTTCATTCGGAGATCCAAGGTAGTCCTGCAGGCGTCCGCAGGCCCTGACATCTCCATCTATCCTTTCATCCTCTTTCATTTATGTATTTCAGAAATAGTGTTGCATTTATTTCTCGGACCTTGTTCGTAGTATTCCTAGACCATCTGTGAAGTTGTGATACTAGTTTTGGGTAGTCTTTGTTTGAGAAATTGTATTGAAAATATTTAAATGGTTTTATTTGTTTCTTCCGGTTGTTTAAATTCCACTGTTTATAAACTGTTGGTTCATAATTGTTAAAGGATTAAAAATGAAAAAAGGTAGATAGTTCGAACGGTTGGCTTGCCTAGCTTTCACTAGTAGGTGCCATCACGACTCCTGAGGGTAAAAAATCCGGGTCGTGACACTTTTGCACATGTTTTTCGTGTGCAGATCTAGGTACCTCCTACCAGCCTCGCTTTTAGTTGCACAGTCGTTGCTGCTCCGGAGGCTTCAAGGTACATCTGCCGCGTCCGCAGACCTCGGAGTCCCCCTCTATCTCCTTGTGTTGATTCTTCCTTTACTTCTTTTAAACTGATATGTAGAACTGTAGAAAAATTCTTAGAAGCTTGTGACTTATGGTGTTCCGGGTCTTGGGAGAGTTTTGTGTTTATTTTTAGAGTTGGTTATTGTACATGCCGAGCAGCATTTCTATCAATATTTAATTACCTGTTGCAGTTAGCTATTAAATTTATGCTTTCATTTTTATTATTCCGCAAATGTTAGGCTTAGCTAGACGTAGAGACTAGGTTCCGTCACAACATCTTACGAAGGGAGATTTGGGTCATGACATTGTGTTTACATTGTAGATCCACAACAATGTATTTTCCATTTTACTCTTCACAATAACAAACATTTATCATCTTAGACCTATTGTACATGTACAAAAATTATTTCTTGGAAAAATATTATTTCCACAAACACGCATAAAAAGATTTTTTTTCTGATAGCAGTATCAGATATTCAGATGATACCCCTTACCAAATCGTCTTTGCCTCAAACATACATTTCTACAAATAAAATAGAAGTTGTTATCTAATAATCTCATAATGCAGATTGTCTACAACCAGTTCCAAGAGCAATTGATTGAGATATTCCTCTTTGATTCTTCTCTTGGTTAAGTTAATAATATACTGAATTTTCATATTTTCCATCCCACCTGTTGATCATATTATATGAATTATTACACAATAATATAATGTAAGGTAATTTTTGAAGCAAAAAAACAACAATTTTGAATGCTTAGAAATAGGAACTCTTCTTTGTATTGAATTTGGAGCTCCAAATGTTCTTCAAATGGCTTGAAAATCAAGTTGAGTTGCTCATCTTTCACCTTCTCAAGAGTTGGAGGATACCACTGATAGCAAATGAAGTAGCAACATAATTAGTTAGTTTAATTAGGTTCTTCTGTAATGGTTTAAATAAAAAATTGGACTAAATCCCTTCTAATGCACTTCTAGAGTAAAGAATCCATTAAACCATAGTTAACATAATCTGTCACTTCTTTCTCATTTTACCTTGAGCCGTGGGCCTATTGGAAATAACATCTCTACCTTCCCAAGGTATGGGTAAGGTCTGCCTGCACACAACCTCCCCCTCCCCTCCCCCAAAACCCACTTATGAGATTGCACCGGTTTGTTTGTTGTTCTTTCTTATTTTCGTAAATCTTTGTACGACTCAAAACTTCCTCCAGTCATGCAAATATTAGTTGTTTTGACAAATTGATTTTGTTCCAAAATATGTGACATTTTAGAATAATTAGAAGTATTTGTTACTTTTCTTCTTCGAATTCCCGCTACTGTTCCAATTAGCAGCGGAGTGTTAATTAAGTGAAGCATTTAATAGAGACAACGGTCTAGTTCATATACTCTTATAATTAAGGCTATTAGATATCTTTCTTAATTGTACGCGATAACCTTATAATACAGATAATATGGACCAGATGTAGCATAATATATTTAAATTTGGTTGGTGATAATGACAAACATGAATGTGATGTAAATAGGGAACGCGATGCACAAATTATTCCGCATTCACATAGGATTCGGAGAAGGGCCACCCCTATAGGGGTGCGATGTAAACACCTACCCTAAAGCAAGCTTCAACGACTCTAACTCATGATCTACATGTTATACAAAAATGACGTTACTGTTTCTCTAAGGATACCCTCGAGAGGAAGAGAAACATACCTTTGGAGAATTATCCTTCTCAATTGTGATAGCCCGTATGCCCTTATAAATGGAAAAATAAACTCAACTAATTAGATTCAAAAGGGAGATATTATTACAGTTCAACTTTCTTAATACAAATTATTGAGAAACATGTACCAATTTAATTACCTCATAGATATCGCTAGATATGATTGTTCTCAATATGTTTATTGAAAATCTAAATTCTTGCTTGAGGCATTAAGACAACGTTAGTTTTCTTCCTTCTCGAATCTGAAATATTTGAGATTATACATAATTAGGTTACTTATAAGATATTATACATAAATTTTTTGAATGAATATGAGTGGTAACCTACACTAATATAGTGCAAAATATTTATACTGTCAATATATATATAATCAAATCCTTTTATTAAATCCTTTGGTCTTCAAAATGTATAGAAGTCAAAGCAAGTTTATTTTGGTAAAACGTAAAGAATTACCGATCTGAGTTTTATTTTCAATCTTGTTGGGGATGATCCTTTTAGGCTTCCAAGCACTGCTACAATCCAATCATTTCCTACCTTCCTTGCTTCAACTTCCTCAACATGAGATAAGCATTAAATAATTAGAGTCGTGGTAGAGTGGTTATCACTTGTGTTATAAGTGAATTCAGTGTTCCTAGGCCTAAAAACCTCCTTTTACCTTATCTTGATTTATGTACGTGGTCCAGATCTATATCCGAAAAGCATTCTATGTGAAAATATGAGTAATCGAAATTTTTAGAGTTAAAATTTGATTATGCTTGACTTTGGTCAATATTTTTAGCAAACGGACCCGGATCCATGTTCCGACGATCCTGGGAGGTCAGCAGTAAAATATTGGACTTGGGCATATGCCCGGAAATGAATTCCTAGTTCCCATGCCTTAGAAATCAATTTTTGAAAGAAATTATTTTACTGAATTATCTAAGAAATGAAGAAAAGAATTAATGTTTGAAACCATTGTTATCGGGCCCATATTTTGGTTTCAGAGCTCGGTACAAACTTGCTATCGTATTTGAAAGATTGTGAAATTTTGTGAAAACGGAGTTTATTTGACGTGAGTTGGACTTCCGGTTGAAGAGTTATGAACTTTGAGAGTTCTTGATAAAAATGTTGAGTTTTGAGGTTTAATTCATGATTTTACATGTTATTTTAATGATGTGATTGCACGAGTAGGTCCATATGATGTCTTTGAGTTAGTATGCACACTTGGTTTGGAGTTCCGAGGGCTCGGGTGAGTTTCGGGTAGGTTCCGGGATGTCTTAAGCTTAAAACAGGGATGTTGCAGGTTCAGAGAAGTGCAAATCTCTGAACCCGTCAGTGCTGACCGCATTGGTTTTAGTGTTGTCCGCGGTGGGGGCTGTGCGGCCGTACTCGATTTTGTGCGGTCCGCACAGGTTCACTGGTCCGACTTCAGAAGCCTATATCTTTTGATCTACAAGGAATATTGAGATGGTTCAAAAGGGAAAGTTATAGCACTTTGTGTCTAGTTCCACAAAGGTAAAGAAACCACAATTTGGACATCTGTAGAGAAAGTTATAGCCAAAATACTAAAGCATATCACTGCAGTCCACATGGAGAGTTGTGCAGCCGCACTCGATTTTGTGTGGTCCGCACAGGGGATCTGAGAGAGGTATATTAAAATGGAATTTTCAGTTATTTTACATTTTTCAAAACCCCAAAAACACAAGATGCAATTTTTCAAAGACAACTCTTCTTCCAAATCGATTGTAAGTGATTACTAACTAGTTTTCTTCAATCTTTAAAATCTTTTCACATGATTTCAACTCAAAATCAATGATTTTCATGGAGAAAATTGGGTGTTTTGGGTAGAACTTAGGTTTTTCAAAAATTGGGGTTTTGGACCTCGATTTGAGGTCCGATTTCAAAACAAATTATATATTTGAGTTCGTGGAGGAATAGGTAATCGGGTTTTGGTTCGAACCTCGGATTTTGACCATGTGGGCCCGGGGGCCATTTTTGACTTTTTGGGTAAAACTTTAGAAAACTCATTTCCATGCATTAGAATTGATTCATTTAGCATTTATTGATGTAATTAAGTAACTTGTGGCTAGATACGAGCAAATAAGTGGTGTAATCAAGACGTAAAGCGATAGTAGAGACTTCAATTGTGCTCATGACTTTGAGGTAAGTGTTTAGTCTAACTTTAGCTTGAGGGATTAGGAGTCGTGTCTTATTTTGCTACGTGTTAATTGTGGAGTATGATGTATAGGCATGGTACGAGTATCTATACATCGGTGTCAAGCATGCCCGTGAGTCTTGTATTGTAATTGTGATGACTCCGTTGTAAATTATTGCACTCCACATGTTATTGAAATATTATTGTTCCCTTGTGGGGATGTTGTTATATTACTCTTGTCGGGATGTGGTTATATTGCTCTTATTCCCTTTCCAAGATTCTTTGTGATTGTTTTTGATTTGAAATGGGAGCGGGTGGCATGCCTTCCACGAGATAAACGAAATGGGAGCGGGTGGCATGCCTGCCACAAGATAAATGAAATGGGAGCGGATGGCACGCCTACCGCGAGATAAATGAAATGGGAGTGGGTGGCACGCCTGCTACGAGATAAATGAAATGGGAGCGGGTGGCACGCCTGCCACGAGATAAACAAAATGGGAGCGAGTGGCACGCCTGCTACGAGATAAATGAAATGGGAACGGGTGGCACACCTGCCATGAGATATATGAAATGGGAGCGGGTTGCACGCCTGCAACAAGATGTGAAATGAAAGTGAATTTTGTCTTTGTTTCCCTTATCCTTGTTAGTAGTTGGATTTTGGTTCCTTTATAATTCTCTTGATATTCTATTTTTACCTATTATTCCCCGAAGCATGCTTTCCCCCTCCCCTCTTTACTTGTTTATTCCTGCTTTACTTTTCGCTTTGTATTATATAACTGCATAGGTTTATTTGGTAGTCTGGTCCTAACCTCGTCACTACTTCACCAAGGTTAGGCTAGGCACTTACCAGCACATGGAGTCAGTTGTGCTGATACTACACTCTGCACTATGTGCAGATCCTGGAGTAGCTCTTGGACCGTAGTATGGAGGCTACCTTCAGTCCACGTGGAGATCCAAGGTAGACCTACAGGTGTCCGCATGCCCTGGCGTTTCTTCTATCCTTTATTTCCTATTTTATCTCTTCACTTCAAAAACAATGTGTATTTTATTTTCAGACCTTGTATTTAGCAGTCTTAGACCGTCTGTGGTACTCTGACACCAGTTCTAGGTGATTAAGGTTTAAGCTGTTGTAATAGACACATGGTCATATATTTTATTGCTTTCTTCCGCTTATTCAAAATTTCTATTATTTACGCACTATTGTTTTATATAATGTTAAAAAGAATAAAAATTGGCAAAAGGGTAATTTGTCTAATAATTGGCTTGCCTAGCTCGCATTAGTAGGCGCAATCACGAATCCTGAGGGTGGAAAATCCGGGTTGTGACAAGTTGGTATCAGAGCTCTAGGTTACATAGGTCTCACAATTCACAGACAAGCTTAGTAGAGTCTGAGGGATCGGTACGGAGACGTATGTATTTATCCCCTAGAGGCTACAGAGTTAGGAAAAAAATTTCACATTCATTCTTTCCTGTTGTGCGGTTTGGTTTCTCAACGCTGATTGAATTTCTACTCTGTTCTTTCGCAGATGGCAAGAACACGCGCTTCCTTATCCACTGACCAGCAGCCTGAGCCCCAAGTAGCAGCACTAGAGGTGGAGCCTCAGGTTGATTTTGATGATGAGGTTCTGGCCCCAGCAGTTCCAGTGGGCCCAACTCAGGTCCCAGAGGGGTTTATTGCTACCCCAGTTCTTCAGTATGCTCTGGTCCGTCTAGTGGGCCTTATGGAGAGCGTTACCCGGGAAGGTTTGCTTCCTGTAGCACCAACCGTCTCTTAGGCTGGAGGAGGAGCCCAAACTCCTGCTACTCACACCCTAGAGCAGGTAGCTCCCCAGATTCAGACTCCAACGGTTCAACCAGTTGCAGCAGTTTAGCCGGGAATGGTAGCTCAGACCGGTGATGGAGCTGTTATGTCTGCCGATGCTTTGTGGAGGCTGGATAGGTTCACCAATATCTTTAATACTACTTTTAGTTGTGCATCTACTGAGGATCCCCATGATTATTTAGACAACTGTTATAAGGTTCTCAGGAATATGGGGATAGTTGAGACCAATGGGGTCGATTTTGCCACTTTTCGATTGTCTGGATCCGCCAAAGACTTGGTGGAGGGATTTCTGTTTGGCTAGACCAGCCGGATTGCCAGCTTTGACTTGAGAGCCTTTTACTTAGCTATTTCTGAAGAAGTTTCTCCCCATCACTCAGAGAGAGGCCTATTGTAGGCAGTTTGAGTGTCTCCAACATGGTTCTATGACTGTTACCCAATATGAGACCAAATTCATCGACTAGGCTCGTCATGCTCTTATCATACTTCCCACTAAGAGAGGGAGGGTGAGGAGGTTCATTGATGGACGTATTCAGTCGATTCATCTTCAGATGGCTAGGGAGACTGGGAGTGAGATATCTTTCCAGGAGACGGCCAATGTGGCCAGGAGAGTTGAGATGGTTATATCGTAGGGAGGTGGTTAGGGGTCAGACAAGAGGCCTCGTCATTCAAGCCGATTCAGTGGTACCTCGTCTGGAGGTAGGGATTCATATGGTAGAGGCCATCCTCCTAGGCCTTTTCAGTCACCACTTCAGGCTTTTCACGGTGCTTCAGGTGGCTATGGTTCTCAGATGCAGTATTCTGATTAGCAATCCTATAGTGCACTACTAGCTCCTATCAGTGCACCACCGCTTCAGAGTTTCCTGGGTCATCAGCCCCAGTAGCCGAGGGCTTGTTTTACTTGTGGTGATATGAGGCACATTGCTATGTATTGCCCTCGAGCATCGAGCAACTCACAACATCAGGGTTCCCGTGCAATGGTTCAGGCACCGAGTGTTCCACATCCCGCCCATCCAGCTAGAGGTAGGGGTAGAGGTACTATAGGTAGAGGTATTAGAGGTGGATCTCAGGTAGCTAGAGGTGGAGGCCAGCCAGAAGCAGGTCGTCCCAAAGATGTAGTTCAGGGTGGTGCGGCCCAGCCCCGATGTTATGCTCTTCCAGCCAGGCCCGAGGCTGAGGCTTCCAATGTAGTTATCACAGATATGGTTTTGGTTTATAGTAGGGATGCATCGGTGTTATTTGATCTAGGGTCTACATACTCCTATGTGTCATCTTATTTTGCACCGTATCTAGTCATGCCTAGTGACTCTTTGAGTGCTTCTGTTTATGTGTCTACACCGGCGGGTGATTTTATTATGGTAGATCATGTCCATTGTTCTTGTATAGTTCTGATTGGGAGTTTTAAGACTCGTGTAGATTTGCTTCTTTTGGACATGGTTGATTTCGATGTCATATTGGGGATGGACTGGTTATCACCTTACCACGCTATCTTGGACTGTCATGCTAGGACTGTGACCTTAGCCTTATCGGGTTTACCTCGTTTAGAGTGGAGAGGGACTCCTGGTTATTTTACCTACAGTGTTATCTCGTATATGAAGGCTCGGTGTATGGTCAAGAAGGGGTGGTTGGCCTATTCTATGTTCGTGATTCTAGTGCTGAGGTTCCATCTATTGATTATGTGCCCGTTGTTCATGAGTTTCCTGAGGTATTCCCTTCAGACCTGTCGGGTATGCCACCCGATAAGGATATTGACTTTTGCATTGATTTGGCTCCAGGTACTCAGCCCATTTCTATCCAGCCATATCGTATGGCCTCGCCTAAGTTGAAAGAGTTGAAGGAGCAGTTGCAAGACTTGCTTGAGAAGGGTTTCATTAGACCCAGTGTTTCGCCTTGGGGTGCGCTGGTATTGTTTGTTAAGAAGAAGGATGGATCGATGAGAATGTACATTGATTAATGGTAGTTAAACAAGGTTACAATCAAGAATAAGTATCCATTGCCGAGGATTGATAATTTGTTTGATCAGATTCAGGGTGCCAATGTATTTTCCAAGATTGACTTGAGATCTGTCTACCATCAGTTGAGGATTAGGGAATCCGATGTCCCTAAGACAGCTTTCCGCACTCGGTACAGACATTCTGAGTTCTTGGTGATATCATTCGGGTTGACAAATGCCCCAACAGATTTTATTGATTTGATGAACCGAGTGTTCAAGCTTTATTTGGATTCGTTCATGATAGTCTTCATTGATGACATTTTTGATATATTCCCACAGCCAGGAGGAGTACGAGTAGCATATTAGAGTGGACATTTAGACATTGAGGGATAGTCAGTTATATGCTAAGTTTTTGAAGTGTGAGTTCTAGTTGAGTTCAGTTGCATTCCTGGGTCATATTGTATCAACAGAGGGTATACAGTTTGATCTGAAAAAGATTGAGGAAGTCAAGAACTTGCCTAGACCAGCATCAACTACATAGTTTCAAAGTTTCTTAGGGTTGGCAAGCTACTATCGTCGGTTTGTGGAGGGGTTTTTATCTTTTGTAGCCCCGATGACCAGGTTGACCTAGAATGGTGCCCAGTTCAAGTGGCTGGACGAGTACGAGGTGAGATTTAAAAAGCTCAAGACAGCTCTAACTATGGTACCTGTGTTGGTTTTTCCCATAGGTTCAGGTCCATATACAGTTTATTGTGATGCATCTTGTATTGGGCTTGGTGTGGTGTTGATGTAGGATGGTAAGGTCATTGCTTATGTTTCACGGCAGTTGAAGATTCATGAGAAGAATTATCCGATTCATAATTTGAAGTTGGCAGCCATTGTTCACGCGTTGAAGAATTTGGAGGCATTATCTATATGGCGTGGAATGTAAGGTGTTCACAGATCACAAGAGCTTGCAATACTTGTTCAAGTAAAAGGAGTTAAATTTGAGGCAGAGAAGGTGGTTGGAGCTGTTAAAGGACTATGATATCGCCATCTTATATCATCCGGGAAGGCCAATGGGGTGGCCGATGCTTTAAGTAGGAAGTCAGCCAGTATGGGCAGCCTTGCTTATATTCCGGTCGGTGAGAGACCGCTTGCTTTGGATGTTCAGGATTTAGCCAATCAGTTTGTGAGGTTAGATATTTCTAAGCCCATCGGTGTGTTAGCTTGCACAGTCGCTCATTCTTTATTATTGGAGTGTATCCGTGATCAGTAGTATGATAATCTCCATTTGTGTGTCCTTAGAGACACGGTGCGGCACGGAGGTACCAAGCTGGTTACCTTAGGAGTTGATGAAGTCTTGAGGTTGCAGGGTCGAGTTTGTGTGCCTAATGTGGATGGGCTTCGAGAGTTGATTTTAGAGGAGGCCCATAGCTCTCGGTACTATATTCATCCGGGCTCCGCAAAGAGGTATCAGTATTTGCGGCAACATAATTGGTGGCGAAGAATGAAGAAGCATATCGTAGCATTTGTGGATTGGTGTGATGACCCGACCGTTCGTTTTGAGCTTTTGCACTTCGCTCGCCAGTTCTCGGGCATGACTTGCCCCGTGTGGTATATTATGACTTATGTAAATTGTTGGTGTTGGGTTTTAGGTTAACCAGAATGAATTTGGAAGAACAGTCTCAGTTGAAAGCTTAAAATTTGAAAGGTCTGACCAAGATTTGACTTTTGTTTATTTGATCTCGGATTGGAATTTTTATGGTTTGGTTAGCTCCGTTAGGTATTTTGGTACTTAGGAGCGTGATCAGAATGCATTTTGGAAGTTCGTGGAAGGTCTAGGCTTGAATTGGCAAAATTGAGATATCAACATTTTCCAAATTAATAGGTGAGATTTTAATATAGGGGTCGGAATGGAATTCAGAAAATGGGAGTAGGTCTGTTGTGTCATTTGTAATGTGTGTGCAAAATTTCAGGTCATTTGGACAAGATATGATAGATTTTTTGATCGAAAGCATAATTCGAAAGTTTTGGAATTCTTAGGCTTAAATCCGAGGGTTATATGATGTTGTATTGAGCATTCCGAAGTTGTAGCCCTTCGTTTCTAGTTTCCAGCAAGGTAAAGATATCGCAATTTGGACATCTGTAGCGAATGTTATGGCTAAAATACTAAAGCGTGTCACTGTAGATGAAAACCTGCGCGGCCGCAGTCGTTTTTGTTCGGACCGCACTGGTTTTGTGTAGACTGCGGTCATTTTTGTGCGGTCTGCAGAGGTGGAAATCTGTGGGGTACTCTATAAATATGAGGTTTTGGGTTTTATTTAATATTTTGACCTAGAAAGCTCGGATTTTGGCGATGTTTTGAATGTTTTTCAAGAAATTCATCGTGGTAAGTGATTCTAACTCAGATTTGGCTAGAGTACATGAATCTATCATTGAATTTATCATTTAATTCGTGATTTGGGATGGAATTTGGGAAGAAAACTTGTGGAATCTTCCAAAAATATAAAAGGATGATTTGAAGGACCAAATAGTACCGGAATTGGATAATTTTAGTATGGTTAGACTCGTAAGGGTATGAGGATTCTAAAAATATAAATTTTAGCCAATTTCGAGACATGGGGCCGGGGCTCGAGTTTGGTTATTTTGGGATCGTGCCCTTTGTTGATTGTTTTCGCTTGAGCTTTGTTCCCTTAGCAAATTGTGACATATTAGTTGTGATTCTGGATAGATTCGATGTGTGTGGAGGCCGATTCGAGGGGCAAATACGTCGTGAGTTAGAGATTTAGCTGGTTCGAGGTAAGTAATGATTGTAAATGATGTTGTGATGGTTTGAAACCCTGGATTTGCACATCGTAGTGCTATATTGAGGTGAGACACACGCTTGATAACGAGCGTGGGTCGTGCACTCTTGGGGATTGTGACTTGGTCCGTCCAGATAGATGATTTTACCGCGTATTAACTGAAACCTATTTACTATCATCATGATTTGGGCTGATTGTCATATTTGGGCTTTGTGCCAATTATTTGAATCCTTCGAGGATTTTTATTACTATTTCCTCACTGTTTTGACTTATTACTTGAACTCAGTCATGTTATTTTCCACTGTTTTACTACTCATCCATTTTACTCAGTTTTGAGACTTAAATGATAATTTTAAATGATGTTTTGGGCTGAGAAATACTGTTTTACTATTGCCCGAGGGGCTTGTGATGATTTTTGGGCTGAGTAAGGCCGAGGGCCTAGTTGTGAGGATACATTGATACTAATATGAGGCCGAGGGCTTGAGATACATAAATATACCACGAGGTGGCTTGATCGATATAAGGCCGAGGGCCTAGATTTGATGCCACGAGATGGCTTGATATTGCACTTGTGCCGTAAGGAGCCCCTCCCAGAGTCTGTACACCCCCAGTGAGCGTGGGTACCCATTGTGATGTGAGATTGAGCCCGAGGGGTTGGTATTGTTCTGATATTTGAGCCCAAGGGGCTGATACTGTTCTAAGATGTTGCCCGAGTGGCTGATTTGTTGATACTGTGCCTGAGGGGCAAATTTCTATTTGTTTACTTACCTGTCAATTACTTGTTTTACTTGTTGAGAAAGGGATTTTCACTTGAATTTTCACTGTTTTACTATTTTAAATGATTTTACTGCTTCAGTATGGAATGCCTTGTGTTTTACGTGATTTCTTACTTTCATTCATTATTTACATTTGTTACTCACTGGGTTGGAGTACTCACTTTACTCCCTGCACCCTATGTGCAGATTCAGGCGTAGCTGGTACCGCTCCGGAGAGCTGATTCCTCTAGTTCCTGGCGGTTTTCGGAGACTACGAGGTAGCTGTTGACGTCTGCAACCCCGTGTCTCTACTTCTCTATCATTTATGTTTCCTTTCAAACACTTGTAGTAGTTTATGACATTAGTAGGCTAGTATTATGGTTTAGAGATGCTCGTGACTTGTGACACCCCGGTTAAGGCTGTGGCGGGTTGGACTTTTAGCATTGTTATCGATATTTCCGCAATTTAGTATTGTTTAAATCATGTTTAGAGTATTTTTATGTTGATTAACTGCTTTAATATTTGAGTTGGGTTGAACTCGCTGCCCTTGTCTTCATGAGATGAGCCATCACGACCGGGTTCGGGGTTAGGGTCGTGACAAGTTGGTATTAGAGCCTAGGTTACATAGGTCTCACGAGTCTCGCGGATACGGAGACGTCTGTATTTATCCTCGAGAGGCTACAAAACCTTTAGGAAAACTTCACATTCTTGAAATTCTTATCGTGCGTCCTTTGATTCAGCTTGAAATGTAACTCTTTGAATTCCTTCCGTGCATTCGTGTGCGCGCATGAGCGCTCAGTAGCATATGTGCATCGATGGTTTGTGATTCCCTGATCGAGGGGCGAGACATGATCTCTGTGATTAGATATTAGGCCAGTCTGGAGGACTTGAGGCTGGATCTTAGCTATAGCTTGAGCACCGAGGTGCTGATTGTGTAAGCAAGTGTCTTCGAACTGATATGGTCAGTAGTGTCCCTATTAGTGGAAGTGACGACTGCATAACTATGTGATGAGTATGTTAGTACTGCGAGATATATCCATATGATTTGGAAGCGATAAGAAGGGTCTGCTAGAGGATAGAAGAACTATTAGGTGCTTGATCTTCATCTTGATTGGAGGTATAGCACCGAGTTATGGGCGTGTGAAGAATCTTTTCAAGTTTCCCAGTTGTGAGTGAAGTAAATTTCATGTTGCGGTATGACTTCAAACTCAGGAAGACTAAGTGATTGTGTACAACTTATGATGGTGGAAGGTATACAAAAATGTCAGTTGGAGGCAAAGTAGGTGGGTTATCTCCTGTGAAGTGTTCTGAGGTTGTGCGATCCTTTTGTGTCTGTTAGAAGATCTCATTTGCAAGTGAAAGATATGTGTTGTAATTTAAATTGGATCGCTTAAAATAGTGGGCTTGACTGTTGCGAGGATGAATGCGAGATTTGCAGAAGAGTTAAATTCTATATGATCCGTGTTTTCACGAACTTATGAAGGTTTGAGTTTAATATCACTATGGTATTGTGGCAGTAATAGAGTATATGCGTTATGAGTTAATGTGTGTGTTTTGGTATACGACTCCAAGCCAAGTGGTGGAGTCTACTATTGATTAAGTGATTGCACGATTATGTGCTATGTTGGTTCCTATTTGAGACATTTGGGTTAATTAGTTATGGCCTACAGAGGTTAAGACCGAGGATGGATCGGGTAAAGGAAAATTTTCATCAAGATTATATTATGCTTCATAGGTGTGTGAGAATCATGGGATGTCTTGAGTTGTTGGTGGCAAGAATGCTCGGTGCATAGAGTAGGAAGTTGCTTGGTTGCATTGGGATGAGGTTACATTCTGCGATGTTGGAGTGCTAATGTGGCACCGGTCGTTCGGTTCATTTGATCAGACTAATTGCAGTTTGAATAAAGTGAATGACTCTCGAGAATGGTTCTAATGTGTTCAATATTCTACATATAATAATTGGGTATTTTAAAGTTGTATTTGTGGTTAGGAACTAAGTTTTCATTTGGAAGATGTCAAGACTTGTGGTACTTTCTACATTAACTATGGGATTCTATATATAAGTATTAGGAAGGTAATGGTTCCATATTCGCAGGAAGTCCCTTCGGAGTAGGTATTTTGATTGTGGTGCTTTTGGAAACATTTAAGAGAGTACTCAGCGGCTTATGAGCCTTAGACAGTGTGGTTTTATGCTTGAGGTCTCATGTGGTGAGTCTGGGTTGAGGAATTGTGGTGCTACAGCAAGAGGGAATGTCAAAGATGAATCAGAAGGAAACTTGGATAGATGGGATAGCTGGGTAGTAGGCCGAATCGGTATGGTAAGGATATGGGTGAGTTCCTACCGGTATTTTGCGGAAACACTCTTAGGTTTTGATGGCTTGCGTAGCTTGGTCGAGTTAGAGGGATTCAGTCCTGGCAGGTCTGGTTTGTGTAAGGGGAACTCGGAGAGTTCTTGATGGTTTCTACCTTGGTTGAAGATGTATATTTTCTATAGTCATGAGGAGCATGGGATGCATAGTTATTTCCTTCTATATGGGATCAATGGAAAGTTCTTGACTAGTGGAGTACGTAGATGTTTGTGGCTCGGAAGGGAGATGAAGTTCTCATGTTATCCTAGGATGGTATGGTATATGCGGTATGTTGTGGAGTATTGAGATTTGCGTGGGTAAGGTTACGGTTCAGTTTTGAATGGAGAGTCATAAAATTCTTAGGCAGCACAGACAGTTTTAGATGATTAGAGAAATGAGCTTAAGATGATTAGGGGGATGATCTCCAGATGATTAAGGAAATGGTATTGCTAAATGGGAGTGATTTGACGAGGGTATATGTTTCAGAAAAGGCAATGTGATTAAGTTGATAGTACTTTGGTAGAACTGTGGCGCTTTCTTGTTAGATCGACTACTAATATTCAAGTTTGCTTGGTGACACAGGGGAATTTTAGAGTATCTTTTGTGGAATGATTGGGTATTTGAGGTGCGGTATGCATTCAGACAGCAAAATTGGGATCAGGTATGTTGATTCATGTGCCATATGGATTTGGAGACATGGAAGTTCTCACATTCAGGCTATGTTGTGGTTGTGAGTCATATGTATCAGCATTGTTTAGTGATTATCGGGGTTTGGATACCCGAGCGGATCTTTTGTGCTTGGCATGTTAGATTTTAGATGTGATATTAGGTTCATACTGGTTGTCTCTGTGTTGTGTCATTGTTGACTATTGCGCTAAGGCGGCAATATTGGCTATGCCAGAAATGCCACAGATTAAGTGGCGAGGTCCGTAGGATTATGCCCTAGTGGAGTGGTTTTATATTTCGAAGACCCAGTGGACGGCTGGGAAGGATTGTCTTTTTTATTTGGGCTTTCGTGATGGATGACAGTGTAGGGGCTTCTACCTTTGATTCAGTTCCATTGATGAGGGACTTTTCAGATATGTTTCTTGTGGTCGGGCATGTCGCTGGGCAGGGTTATTGATTCGATATTGATTTGATACCGGGCACCGTATCGTATGGCACATGTAGAGTTAAAGGGGTGGAAAAAGCAGCTTCACCTTTATAAGGAGTTCATTGGCAGGCCAATATAGATGCGTGTTCTAACTTGAGTCGGTTTGGTTGGCTCTGAATTGTATTATTTATAGAGGTGTTGGATTCGTCGATTATTGAGCTTATTAGTAATCTGGGGAGGCCTATGAGTTACCTTTCCGTGTTGCGAGGCATTAGGATTTGTTGGTTATCGGCACATGTGGTGCGGTGTTATTGAGGTCTCTCAATAGGATTCGAGCGGGAGGATTATTGGATATTGCTTGGTGGATTGTGCATCTATTATGCCTTTCAGGTTGTGCAGTGTTATGTACTTGCCTTACCGTGGTTATGATGATTTACTCTGATTCTAGACATCAATTGCGCGTGGTTGTCAAATCCGAGCAGAGTGACTTAAGGTGTTCCATGTGGAGCAGTATTTGGATAAGGTCGCGCATTGCAGCGAATATATGTGAAGGTATGACCTTGTAGGTTAGATTCGTGTGTTATGTTCCTATGATGTGAGACGGGTTCTTAGACTTGTGTTGTGGTGTTACTGGTGAGCTTGCGGTACAGCTCTTTCATTTGAGTCATTTTCATGATTTGAGTATGTTCGGACCGTTGCTTATTGGTGCACGTATTATGCAAGTTGTGTCTTAGGCCTATATTTATGTATCATGTCACCAGAGTGGTGTGTTGGATTAGAGGAGATCGATGGGATCATTAATGAATACGAACGGATTCAATTTTAGTATAATGGAAGGATAATATCGAGGTTTGGCTCGGAAATTTGCTATGTTATTTGCCAATGGAGAAGTGTCTTCATGAATGGTTGATCTGAGAAATGGTTATGGTTTATTGCGTGTTTCATTTATCATTGGCAGTATATGAAAGTGTTGGAATGAGAATTTAGTTGATAAGAGGTTTTCTACCGGTATTCGGTTGTTGTAGGTAGCTGCTGCGAATAGAAGTTATCGCTACTAGCCTTTGAGTTACGTGGTTTATCATCTAATTGCACCTGAGGTTGCAGGTATGGGTTATTAGAGCTGGTTCGGGCTTATTCTAAATATAGATTTGAGATTCTGATCATGTGAATGATTTCGGAAGTGAAAATGGGGTTCTAAGGTTTATGGGCTAGGTTGGATTGTAAAATTTTAGTTGCATTGTGTTATCGGACCTGTATGAGATATGGTGATGTGGGATCACCCCCGGGTATATGCATGGCAAGGTTATTCAGTAATTGGTTTGCTTCTGGAACAACTCTGGGCATGTTCGAGGATGAACGTGTGTTTAAGTGGGGGAGAATGTAACGACCCGATCGGTCGTTTTGATCTTTTGAACTTCGCTCGCCAGTTCTCGGGCATGACTTGCCCCGTGTGGTGTATTATGACTTATGTAAATCGTTGGTGTTGTGTTTCAGGTTAATCAAAATGAATTTGGAAGAACAGTCTCAGTTGAAAGCTTAAAATTTGAAAGGTTTGACCAAGATTTGACTTCTGTGTATTTGATCTCGGATTGAAATTTTTATGGTTTGGTTAGCTCCATTAAGTGATTTGGGACATAGGAGCGTTATCGGAATGCATTTTGGAAGTCTGTTGAAGGTTTATGCTTGAAATGGCGAAATTGAGATTTTGGCGTTTTCCGATTGATAGGTGAGATTTTGATATCGGGGTCGGAATGGAATTCTGGAAATGGGAGTAGGTCCGTTGTGTCATTTGTGATGTATGTGCAAACTTTTAGGTCATTCGGATGAGATTTGTTAGACTTTTTGATCGAAAGCATAATTCGAAAGTTTTGGAATTCTTAGGCTTGAATCTGAGGGTGATTTGATGTTTTGATGTTGTTTTGAGCATTCCGAAGTTTTGAACAAGTTTGAACGATGTCATGGGATGTGTTGGTACAATTGGTTTGAAGTTCCAGGGGTTCCGGGTAGGTTCCGGGATCTTTTAGCCGAAAATCATAGCTATAGCAGGTCTAGAAGGGTTGCAGGCCTCGGAACCCACCAGCGCTGTCCGCACAAAATCAAGTGCATCTGCGGTAGGTGTTTTGCGGACCACACAAAATGCAGTGCGGCCGTAGTAGGGAATATTTCACTGGTCCTATTTCGGAAGCTCATATCTTTTGATCTACAACGAATTTTGAGATGATTCAAAAACAAAAGTTGTTGCCCTTCGTGTCTAGTTTTCAGAAAGGTAGATATATCGCAATTTGGACATTTGTAGCGAAGGTTGTGACCAATATAATAAAGTCTATCACTGCAGATGAAAACCTGTGTGGCCGCAGTCATTTTTGTGTGGACCGCACTAGTTTTGTGCGGACCGCGGTCGTTTTTGCGCTGTCCACAGAGGTGGAAATCTGTGGGGTACTCTATAAATATGAGGTTTTGGGTTTTATTTAATATTTTGACCTAGAGAGCTCGGATTTTGGTGATTTTTCGAAGGTTTTTCAAGAAATTCATCGGGGTAAGTGATTCTAACTCAGATTTGGCTAGAGTACATGAATCTATCATTGAATTCATCATTTAATTCGTGATTTGGGATGAAATTTGGGAAGAAAATTTGTGGAATCTTCCAAAAATATAAAAGGATGATTCGAAGGACCAAATGGTACCATAATTGGATAATGTTGGTATGGTTAGACTCGTGAGGGTATGAGGATTCTGAAAATGTAAATTTTACCCGGGGCTCGGGTTTTGGAAATTTCGGGAATCGTGCTCTTTGTTGATTGTTTTCGCTTGGGCTTTGTTCCCTTAGCATATTGTGACGTATTCTTTATAATTTTGGATAGATTCGACGCGCGTGGAGGCCGATTCGAGGGGCAAAGGCGTCGTGAGTTAGAGATTTAGCCGGTTCGAGGTGAGTAATGATTGTAAATGATGCTCTGAGGGTTTGAAACCCCGGATTTGCACATCATAGTGCTATATTGAGGTGAGACACAAGCTTGATGACGAGCGTGGGGTCGTGCACTATTGGGGATTGTGACTTGGTCCGACACGATTGATGATTTTACCGCGTATTTGACTGAAACCTATTTGTTATCATCATAATTTGAGTTGATTGCCATATTTGGGCTTTGTTCCAACTATTTAAACCCTTCGGGAATTTTTATTACTATTTCATCATTGTTTTGACTTATTACTTGAACTCAGACATGTTATTTTCCATTGTTTTACTACTCAGTTTTGAGACTTAAATGATAATTTTACATGATGTTTTGGGCTAAGAAATACTGTTTTACTATTGCCCGAGGGGCTTGTGATGATTTTTAGACTGGGTAAGACCGAGGGCCTAGTTGTGAGGATACATTGATACTGATATGAGGCCGAGGGCCTGAGAAACATAAATATGCCACGAGGTGGCTTGATTGATTTGAGGCCGAGGGCCTAGATTTGATGCCATGAGAAGGCTTGATATTGCGCTTGGGCCGTAAGGGGCCCCTCCCGAAGTCTGTACACCCCCAGTGAGCGTGGGTACCCATTGTGATGTGAGATTGAGCCCGAGGGGTTGGTATTGTTCTGAGATTTGAGCCCGAGGGGCTGGTACTGTACTGAGATATTGCCCGAGGGGCGGATTTGTTGATAATGTGCCCGAGGGGCAAATTTCTATTTGATTACTTACCTGTCAATTACTTGTTTTACTTGTTGAGAAAGGTATTTTCACTTGAATTTTCACTATTTTACTGTGTTAAATGATTTTACTGCTTCAGTATGGAATGCCTTGTGTTTTACGTGATTTCTTACTTTCAGTCATTATTTACATTTGTTACTCACTGGGTTGGAGTACTCACTTTACTCCCTGCACCCTGTGTGCAAATTCAGGCATAGCTGGTACCGCTCCGGAGAGTTGATTCCTCTAGTTCAAGGCAGTTTTCGGAGACTACGAGGTAGTTGTTGACATCCGCAGCCCCGTGTCTCTACTTCTCTATCATTTTCGTTTCCTTTCAAACACTTGTAGTAGTTATGACATTAGCAGGCTAGTATTATGGTTTAGAGATGCTCGTGACTTGTGACACCCCGGTTAGGGCTGTGTCGGGTTGGACTTTCTGCATTATTATCGATATTTACGCAATTTAGTATTGTTTAAATCATGTTTAGAGTATTTTTATGTTGATTAACTACTTTAAAAGTTGAGTTGCTTTGAACTGGCTGGCCTTGTCTTCACGAGAGGAGCCATCACGACCGGGTTCGGGGTTAGGGTCGTGACAAGTTGGTATCAGAGCCTAGGTTACATAGGTCTCACGAGTCATGAGCAGGTTTAGTAGAGTCTCGCGGATCGGTACGGAGACGTTTGTATTTATCCTCGAGAGGCTACAGAACCTTTCGGAAAACTTCACATTCATGAAATTCTTATCGTGCGTCCTTTGATTCAACTTGAAATGTAACTCTTTGAATTCCTTCCATGCATTTATGTGCGCGCATGAGCGCTCAGTATCATATGTGCATCGATGACTTGTGATTCCCTGATCAAGGGGCGAGACGTGATATCTGTGAGTTGATGTTGGACCATTCCTAAGGACTTGAGGCCGGATCTTTGTTATAGCTTGACCACCGAGGTACTAATTGTGTGAGCAAGAGTCTTTGAACTGATATGTTCGGTAGTGTCCCTATTAGTGGAAGTGACGACTGCATAACTATGTGATGAGTATGTTAGTACTGCGAGATATATCCATATGATTTGGAAGCAACGAGAAGGGTCTGCTGGAAGATAGAAGAACTTTTAGGTTCTTGATCTTCATCTTGATTGGAGGTATAGCCCCGAGTTATGGGCGTATGAAGAATCTTTTCAAGTTTCGCAATTGTGAGTGAAGTAAATTTCATGTTGCGTTATGAGTTCAGACTCAGGTAGACTAAGTGATTGCGTACAGTGTATGACGGTGGAAGGTATATAGAAATGTTAGTTAGAGGCAAAGTAGGTGGGTTATCTCCTACGAAGTGTTATGAGGTTGTACGATCCTTATGTGTCTGTTAGAAGATCTCATTTGCAAGTGAAAGATATGTGTTGTAATTTAAATTGGATCGCTTAAAAGAGTGGGCTTGACTGTTGCGAGGATGAATGCGAGATTTGCAGAAGAGTTAAATTCTAGATGATCCGTGTTTTCACGAGCTTATGAAGGTTTTAGCTTAATCTCACTATGGTATTGTGGTAGCAATAGAGTATATGCGTTATGAGTTATTGTGTGTGTTTTGGTATACAGCTCCGAGCCAAGTGGGGGAGTCTTCTATTGATTAAGCGATTGCATGATTTTGTGCTATGTTGGTTCTGGTTTGAGACATTCGGGTGAATCAGTTATGGCCTACGGAGGTTGAGACCGAGGATGGCTCGGGTAAAGGAAAATTTTGACAAAGATTATATTATGCTTCATAGGTGTGTGAGAATCATGGGATGTCTTGAGTTGTTAGTGGCAAGAATGTTTGGTGCATAGAGCAGGAAGTTACTTGGTTGTATTGGGATGAGGTTACATTCTGCGGTGTCGGAGTGCCAATGAGGCACAGGTTGTTCGATTCATTTGATTAGACTAATTGCAGTTTGAATAAAGTGAATGACTCTCGAGAATGTTTCTAATGTGTTCAAGATTCTACATATAACAATTGGGTATTTTAAAGTTGTATATGTGGTTATGAACTGAGATTTCATTTGGAAGATGTTAAGACTTGTGGTACTTTCTACATTAACTATGGGATTCTATATATAAGTAATAGGAAGGTAATGGTTCCAAATTCGCAGGAAGTCCCTTCGGGGTAGGTATTTTGATCGTGGTGCTTTTGGAAACATTTAAAAGAGTACTCTGTGGCTTATGAGCCTTAGACAGTGTGGTTTTATGCTTGGGTCTCGTGTGGTGAGTCTGGGTTGAGGAATTGCGGTGCTACAGCAAGAGGGAATATCAAGTTGAAGATGAATCAGAAGGAAATTTGGATAGATGGGATAGCTGGGTAGTAGGCTGGATCGGTATGGTAAGGATATGATTAGTTCCTTGGGTCTGTATGGGGTAATGAGTTCCTACCGGTATTTTGCGACAATGCTCTTAGGTTTTGATGGCTTGCATAGCTTGGTCGAGTTATTGACTAGTGGAGTACGTAGATGTTTGTGGCTCGGAAGGGAGATGATGTTCTCATGTTATCCTAGGATAGTATGGTATATGCGGTATGTTGTGGAGGATTGAGATTTGCGTGTGTAATATTACGGTTCAGTTTTGAATGGAAAGTCATAAAATTCTTAGGCAGTGATCACTACCTACTCCGCACTACTAAAAATTAGGAAGAGAGGGTCGCAATAGCTTTTACCTGATTTGTGGGTCGGGATCGATTTCCACAGGGAGCTAGGAATGGAGTCGAGTATCTATTTAGATTGGGATTATGTAGTTGTTCCAAATATCACTTCCAATCATTTTTGGGTTTTTCTTTAATAAGTTACTATTATCAACTACTAATTATAATTGCAACTAGATTATGCTAAACAAGAATTGCTAAAAGTTGTATCTAATGGATAAAAAGGCACTAGGGTAGTGGCATCCTCCTAGGTGGCCAATTGACGGGTAATTGCTTCTAAGGCACGATTGATATGATTGGGGAAATATTCTATAACCGTTGCGCGATTTTACCTACTCTCACACCTCTCGGTAGAGAGAGTGATTTTGACCAATTAACTTTCTCAAGACCAAATGGGTAGGCAAATTTGCTCAAGCAACTAGGGTTCAAGTCGGGTAATTACTCTCTCGAGGTTTAACCCTTTAATTGGGACTATCAATTCTCTTGAGTCCATACCAATTCCTTGTTGGGTCAATTTTGGAGACTTAGGCTCTCTTTCTAAAGAACAGCCAAGTCAACTTAGCACAAACCTGTGTTTGCAACCACCAATTCATAAATTAAACCATAAAATTGACCCAAATAACAAACACCCATAGTCAATCTAGCCCTACATCACAATACCCATCAATTATCCACACTAGGGTTGAGCCACAACCCTAGCGAATGGGTCTAGCTACTCATTCTTGAAGAGAAAAACAGAGAAATAAATGAAGATAAAGACATATTAATTAATTGCTAAGGTAAATACAAAATTTCAATGATAAAAACTAAGTAAAAATGCCCAAAATGTCTACAGATGGTCTTCTCACGAGCGCAGCTCAGTTCAGAAAATAGCTGATACCCTAAAAATGGAAAAAGGTTCTATTTATACTTAGCTAGAAAAACTGGACTAAAATTCTCCTGTGGGGTCAGTGCGGACTGCACAAAATAGTGTGCGGCCGCACTAGACTCTTGACTCTGAAATTTCAACTCTCTGAACTCAGGCTTCGCGAACCGCGTAGAATGGACCGCGGTCGTGGAGGCTTCCAATGCTGTTCGCGCAGAATGGGTTGCGACCGCACAGGCTTGAACCTTGACACTTGACATCTCTCTGATGTTTGCTTCCGCGGATCGCATAAAATGGTAGTGCAGACCGCACAATGTGTACTGCGGCCGCACTGCTTTGATGCATTCAAATCCAGCTCTCTAAATCTCCCTAGTGCGGACCGCACAAAGTGTAGTGCAACCGCACTAGGCCTGTTTGTCCTGAGTTGTCTTGTCTTTAGTACTTGTGCAGGTTTCACTCCTTTTGAGTCGATCTTTGACGTTTCGTCACTTTGTTGATCAAACGTGCAATCAAGTACAACTTATGAGCCTTTTTGGGACTATTTTGTAAGAATTTATAATCAAAGTGTAAGCAAGAAGGAGCATGAAACACGTCAAAATCCCTAGTTATCAACTCCCCCAAACATAAGCTTTTGCTTGTCCTCAAGCAAACAAAATAAGACCCACCCGTAAGGAAAAATCCAAGAATTTTCAGATATCCTAAAATAACCTCAACTAGCATCAATTGGGACTAACAATTGCCCTCAATATAAATGAATCATTAACAACATTTAACCTTTGAAAAACCATGGATCAAGTGTGACACAAGAGCATCAAGAGTTGACTCATTACGTCAAAGAACTCCCTAAGCAAACCTCACCTTTTAGAATATTGGCACACAAACCGAGGTTAATGGGAATTCACTCATCTCTCTCAAGAAAAGGTCACAAGTATGGCTCTAAATACCATAATCTTGCCCCTTATATAAGTATCCACTAATGTAAGCTTCATTCAACTCAAGATCATATAAGGCTTTTGTGGAGTCATTGTGAAGGCTTTTGGTTCAGGGTAGGAAATGTTTTGATCTAAGTAGGTTCCATCTTCCCTTAAGCACTTCTTTTGATTCATTTGGCACACATTCTCTTGACTCTTTGAGTCATCTCACTTCTTTTTAGGGGGTTAGAGGGACACGCTGTCAATCTTCCTTATGCAATTCAAACCGTTTCTCCTTTTTCAACTTTCCATACCTTTCATTCTTTTGCTTTTCTTGAATCCCTTTTTATTCTTTTTCACATTGAGTATTCTTTTTGTCTTTTGCTTTTCTTTCTTTTTCATTGTCTTTCCTTTTCTTCATTTTGTTCCTTTTACCACTTTGTTGCCACCCTCGTCTCTCCCCCCAAACTTATACTTTTGCCATATGCTCAAGGAAAGATCGGGTGCCAAGAAAGGGTATCTTTTAGAACGGGTATAGGCTTGTCTCATGGTTCTTGAAAGAAAAAGGTCTAAGGCTCGAAAGGGTTAACTAGGGATCATATCATTGGTAGACTATGGAATTTTTCAAGCTATTATTTGGATCAAGGAGGGCCTATAATCACGTCTCAAGTCAAATTTCACTTAAGATTTCGCCTCAACAAACATTCAGGGCAAGTTCTAGACCAATGGCTCGGGACTTGGACTCGCAATTCGATTTCTCACTATACAAGCTAAAGGATCGCTAAAGACATAGAGTCGAGGGCCCACAACGACCTTAGATATGATTTGAGCACATAATGGTCCCGAAAAACCACTTGATGATTATCGGTAACCACAAGAGTTTCAAGGTCACGACTTTCACCATCCTAACATAACATTTTGTCTTTGACCATGAGATCAAAGGCAAATGTGCTAGGCCCAAGTGAAGCTTTGCTTGAGGTATCCTTAACTATAAACTACTAAAAACATAAACAAAAACGGACTCAAACCCTTAAGAAGGTTGTCACGCCATCCATCATTGGGAAGAGCCACCCGGTTTACACAACACTCGACCTTTGGAAAGAACCATGGCATTAAGAAAATCAAAGGCTTATTGAAAACGTCCAACACAAAGCAAAAAGCTACGAAAATAAATAAGAAGCTAAAAATGGAAAAATTTTGCAAAAATAGAACGAATATATACAATAGGGGAATTGAATATACAATGGGGATGAATATATACAACGATGTAACTTTATATACACACCCAAAGAAAGATGAAAAATGCAATAAAAGTAGCTAAATATCAAATTATATACAGACCAAATGTGAAAATAAAGAAAGCATAAAATGAATTAATATATACAGTCATCCAAAATGTACGGCGCACCCCCTCAAATAAAAGCTGGCATTGTCCCCAATGCCAACTAATCCAAATAAGCATCAAAAATAATAAAAAAGGATATGAAGACTCCCTAAGTCGTGTCTGTCTGCATATGCTCATGGGTGGTCCTTGGGTCCTCTATGTGCTCGGGAACCTCAGACTGGTTCTCGGTGGTCTACTCTACTGCTACTGGGACCTGGGTCTGGACCTTGACAGTCTATGGAACTGGTACATCCTGTGGCTGACTGGAGGAAGCCTCCGGTGGATTCGCCAACTGGATGATGGCATCATCTGCTCTAGGGATCTTCCTCCTCTTCGGAGGCCTCTAGGTCTGCTCTGGCTGTAGATGAGCTGTTGATACTGGGTCATCGAGCAATAGGTCCAAAGGCAGCTGGTCTGCGTTCAGTCTATCTACATCTGCCCACAGCTCCTTCACGGACTCCTTGGAGGCTCGTGTCTTCCTAATCTTCTTATGCTCCCGAGCAAGCTCCTTGAGAGCCTTGTTGTGTGAATCGACTACCTTGGTCAATGTCTCCTGAGTAGTGAGGATTTTCTTCTGGTTCTCAAGTATCTCTTTCAAAGCATCCTCTATCGACTGGGGCACCTGTGGGTCTAGAGGAGCTTACTGAGCCTCTACTGTGGTAGTCAATGTGGACAACTTGGATGAGGCAGTCTGAATCCAGCTGTTTATACTTAGAAGGGCCTGGCTCAGCCGGTGGGCAGTGATGGGATGGGCCTGGGTAGATGGGATCTTCGGGCCTGCTGATGTGGAAGGTCAGGGAGGCATCTCAGTATGAGTGGAGACAGGCTCAACAGCGGTCTCTACCACAACTGGCTCTTCAGACTGGCCAGTTGGGGCAGAAGTAGGGGTTTTGTAGTTCTTGTCCTTAGGGTTGTCATTCCTCTTCAAGTTGTACCAGGAGAACGAGGTTGTCACCTTGACCTTGATGTCGTATGGCCTCTTGTCCACCTGCAAGTCCCGGAAGTACATAATAAGGGTGTTGGGGAAGGGATAGTTCTGGTCGCTCTCAGCACCCACTATAGAAATGATTCGGTACATCACATTCCCCACGTTAATGGGGTACCCCGCCATAATGTAAGCAACCAAAATAGCCCGGTGGAGAGGAAGTGTCTGGTCATGGGTAGTAAGGTCTAACCGGTTGCACACAAATGTCTCCCAGCCTCTCGCCTCAAAGTTTAGGGTCCTCCGTAGTATTTTGACCCCAACAGTCAACCACTCTGGAATGGTACCTGGGATTGCCAAGTACTGAGCTAACCATGGACGGACCTCCTATCCCATCTCCAGCTTTGCCATATAAAGAGACTCATCTTCCTCATTGAAACCAGGTATTCGTTGAGCGACTTCCCATCAAACAACACCTTAAGTTTCCGAACCTTAGTCACTTTGTAACCCTTTACGATGTGGGCTACATTACAGTATAACTCTTTGGCTAAGTGTTCATTGGCATGCATGTAGTCATCTAAAAAGTTCTCCCAACCCACTCTCGTTCTGAACTGTCTATGCACGTTAGGGTTGTGGGGTAAATGATCTCTATCAATGAAACTCCGCTCCGGTATCAATTTTCTCACCCGCCACCACTCCCTAAATTTGTGGTACGCCACCTGGCTCACGAACCTATCCTCCCAAACTTCGGGTTTTCTAGTTCGGGCAATTCCCCCAACCTGAGGCTCACCACCCTCAGCTACCTCCTCATCCCCTTGCACTTCCTCCTCAACTCCGTCTGCACCCTCCCCAGATAATGAAGATGTGGGGGAGGTGGAGTATTCACCACTACCGGTTGCTGAGCCCTCAGATGACTAAGTAGAAACAAGCCATGGTGCTTGGGCAGTGGGTGATGGTGGAGGAGTGTCATCTGTCAATCTGAAACTTGAGTAGAAATGTGTTGGTGCTGAGTCTGAAGAGATATCTTGGGAGGGCAGATACTCACTCCCCGTCTGATCACAGGCTCTATCAGCTGCCTTAATTGCCTTTCTCATCTTTTTTATGTTTTGACGAGCCTGGGGAGTGAGTTTAACCAATCTCTGCTTCCCTTCCTGGGAGGAATCACCTCTGTCGGGTTGTTTGGAGCCTTTTCCTCTTTGTTCAACCATTATCTTCAAACACAGTGAGCAATATTTCTACAGAAAGAATTGTAGACAGAATTGAAAAGTTGCAGCTAGGTTGCAGAAACAGCACAGTGCGGACCACACAAAATGGAGTGCGGCCGTAGAGGGACCATCATAGACCGCACAATAACGACCACGGTCTGCACAATGAAGGGGTTCAAACTACCCTTCCTCTGAATCTAACCAGTACGGTCCATACGAAATGGTACCGCAGCCGTACTGGGCCAGTACGGACCGCACAAAATGTAGTGCGGCCGCACTAGGCAAGGGTCACCTTGACACAAGATCATCAGTGTGGTCTGCACAAAGTGGTACTGCGGACCATACTAGGGAACCGCGGACCGCATAAAAATGACCGCAGTCCGCACAACGTGCCCAAAAGTGGGACTAAGTTAGGGTTCTTAGATTTACCTTAAAGTCCAATTTTCCACTAAATTATTGTCCCTAAACGATTTACCCAGTCCATAAAACTACTAAGTCCACAGAAATCAACCTTCAAACTAATCTAACCCAAGAGTAGAACTAATTATGGGAGGAAGAATAAAAAGTATAAGCTATGAAAAGGAAAATGAAAACAGAACAAAATTACAAAATTAAACATGGAAGAGATGAGTGTAATGTTACCAGATTATGAGGTGGAGTGAAGTTAATCAATGCAAAGCAAGTTTTCACAATCAATATCAGGGAGTGAACAGTAATAATATGCTCTGAGATTCAATTTTTTGCAAAAAGAGTAAAAAAGGGCCCCCCAGGGTCTATTTATAGAAAAGCCCCTGGCGCCCAGCCTCACCTACCAGTGCGGACCGTACAAAATGGACCGCGGTCCGCATTGGGCTGTTATGATCAAGCTTGGCCTAGTATCCCATTGCGGTCCACACAAAATAGATCGCGGCCGCAGTGGTCCACTGCATACCGCACAAAGTGTAGTGAGGCCGCAGTTACCAACTACAGAGAGGTATCACTTTGGCCTTCACCAGTGCAGACCACACAGAGTGTAGTGTGGCCGCACTGGAAACTTTAGAGACTAAAAATTTTCTTACTATGTCTTGCATTGCCTCAACACAATCCCTGCAACATCTCACAACCAGTTAGCCTAAAAATCAATCTTATACTACAAAGAAAATCAAATAAAACAAGAATAAAAACACATGGGTTGCCTCCTAAGAAGCGCCTGATTTAACGTTGCGACACGACGCATGTTACCACCACATCACTTGAGATGAAGGAGCGCCACCACGTGGTTGTCATAAAACTTTCCAAGATAATGCTTGACTCGGTACCCATTAACTACGAAGACTTCACCATTTTTGTTTTACAAATCAAGAGCACCAAAAGGGGTCACAAACATAACTTCAAACGGTCCACTCCATTTGGATTTGAGCTTTCCCGGAAACAGACGTAACCGAAAGTTGAACAAGAGAACCAAATCACCTACGTTAAACTCCTTTCCACGAGCATATTTGTCATGAAGGTACTTTATCATGTCCTTATACAAGGACGAACTGGAGTAGGCATGGATTCTAAATTCATCGAGTTCATTGAGTTGTTCAATACAAAGATTAGCTGCAACATCCCATTCAAGAATTAACTTCCTCAAAGCCCACATGGCCTTGTGCTCTAACTCAACCGGAAGATGGCATGCTATCCCAAACACCAACCAATGCGGAGACATCCCAATCGGAGTTTTGTAAGCCGTCTGATAAGCCCATAGAGCGTCATCCAACTTCTTCGACCAATCGGTCCTATTTGCATTGACCATCTTTGACAAGATACTTTTGATTTCTCTGTTGGAGACTTCCACTATACCACTAGCTTGAGGATGATAAGGGGTTGAAACCTTATGATTGACACCGTACTTGGAAAGCAATGTGTCGAAAGTTTTATTGCAAAAGTGAGACCCCTCATCACTAATAATCGCACAAAGAGTGCCAAACCTTGTGAAGATGCTCTTTTTAAGAAATGCAACAATACTCCGGTATTCATTGTTAGGAAAAGACACGGCTTCAACCTATTTTGAGGCATAGTCAACCGTCACGAGAATGTAAGTATTCCCACAAGAGCTAACAAATGGACCCATGAAATCGATGCCCCAAACATCAAAGATATCCACTTCAAGAATGGTATTGAGAGGCATCTTATCCCTTTTTGAAATTTCGCAAGCTCTTTGGTAATCGGCACACCTCTTCACAAAATCACTCGCATCTTTGAACAAGGTGGGCCAATATAATACACAACTAAGAACTTTTGAGGCGGTCCTCACCCCACCATGATGGCCATCATAGGGTGAAGAATGGTAAGCCTCTAAGATACTCAATTGTTCTTCCTCCGGGACACATCTACGAATCACACCGTCCGTGTAAATCTTGAACAAGTATGGCCCATCCCAATAGAAATCCAAACTATCTCGCTTGAGCTTCTTCTTTTGGTTAGAAGAGAGCTCACACGGGATTACTCCAGTCACAAGGTAATTGGCAACATCGGCAAACCATGCCATATCATTCATTAACACCGCAAGGAGTTGTTCGTTGGCAAATGAATCATTGATCTCAAGGCCATCACCAGGCCTCCCCTCCTCCTCCAAACGGGACAAGTGGTCCGCCACTTGATTCTCACTACCTTTCCAGTCCACAATTTCTAGATCAAACTCTTGAAGTAGTAACACCCATCTCATCAATCTTGCCTTGGAGTCTTTCTTTGTTATCAAATACCTAAGGGCGGCATGATCAGTGTGCACTATAACTTTGGCCCCCATAAGATATGGTTAAAACTTTTCCATTGCAAACACTATAGCCAACAACTCTTTCTCGGTGACTGTATAGTTCCTTTGATCCTTATTCATGGTCTTGCTTGCATAGTACACCGGATGAAACATATTGTTAACCCTTTGACCCAAAATATCCCCAACCGCAATGTCACTTGCGTCACATATGAGCTCGAAAGGAAATGATGCAGTAATGATAGAGGTAGTGGTCAGCTTAAGCTTGAAAAGCTCAAATGCTTGCATACATCCCTCATCGAACACAAACTTTGCATCCTTTTCTAGTATCTTGCACAAGAGGTGTACCACTTTGAAAAATCTTTTATAAACCTTCGGTAAAAACCCACGTGCCCAAGAAAACTCTTCACCCCTTTGACAGAAATGGGGGGCAGGAAGCCTAGAAATCACCTCTATCTTAGCTTTGTCAACTTCAATTCCATGCTTTGAGATTTTGTGACCCAACACTTTACCCACTTCAACCATGAAATGGCATTTTTCCAAATTGAGTACAAGGTTTGTATCTTCACATCGGGCCAATACTCTATCGAAATTTCTCAAACATTCTTCAAGGGAATCACCAACCACGCTGAAATCATCCATGAAGACCTCCAATATATCTTCCAGCATGTCAGTGAAAATAGCCATCATGCATCTTTGGAATGTTGTCGGAGCATTACACAATCCAAACGGCATCTGAGGGAAAGCGAAGGTTCCATACGGACAAGTAAAAGTGGTCTTCTCTTGGCTCTGTAGGGAAATTGAGATTTGATTATACCCTGAGTACCCATCCAAAAAGCAATAAAAACACGTCCCGCGAGACGATCAAGCATTTGGTCAAGGAATGGCAATGGGAAATGGTCTTTTCGGGTCACCTTGTTTAGCTTCCGGTAGTCCATGAAAACCCTCGAACCTATGACTATCCGAGTAGGAATAATTTCATTGTTGTCATTGGTCACCACAACCATACCACCCTTCTTCGGTACACATTGCACCGGAGAAGTCCATGAGCTATCAGAAATGGGGTGCACAACCCCTTCATCTAACCATTTGATCACCTCTTTCTTCACCACTTCTTGCATAGCCTCATTCAATCTTCTTTGATGCTCCAAGGAAGGCTTTGTATCATCCTCCAAGATAATTCTGTGCATAAAGAATGCGGGGCTTATTCCCCGAATGTCAGCTAAAGTCCATCCAATTGCCCTTTTTCACTTTTGAAGCACCGCCAAAGTGGCCTCAACCTGCATGTTAGTGAGGCAAGAAGAATGAATAACTGGTAAAGTAGAGTTTGAGCCCAAGAATTCATACCTGAGGTGTGGAGGAAGTGGTTTCAACTCCAACACCGGTGGCTCCTCAATTGATGGTTTAGTTGGTGGAGTTTTCCGGTTTTCAAGATCCAAAGACAAGTTTCTAGGCTCATAAGAATAAGAGTCCATCCCATGTAAGGCATTCAAGCACTCCACTCTACTTACATCATCATTGACATCCATATTTAATAGCACAACCTCAAGAGGATCCTCCACGTTGATCATAGAACTGGTATCATCCACAATCACAGCTATGACAAGGTCTATAAATGAGCACACCTTGGTTCTGTTGGGTTGTTTCATAGATTTTCAAAAATGGAAAATGACCTTTTCATCTCCCACTCGGAAAGTGAGCTCACCCACTTCAACATCAACCAATTCCTTCCCCATTGCAAGGAAAGGTCTGTCCAAGATAATAGGAAACTCATAGTCCACTTCACAATCCAAAATGACAAAGTTGGCCGGCAAAATGAATTTGTCCACCTGGACAAGCACGTTATCAATAATGCCCAAAGGTTGCTTCATCGATCGATCCGCCATTTGAAATATCATTGAGGTTGGCCTAGGTTGCCCGATACCCAAAGTTTTGAAAACCGAGTAGGGCATTACATTGATACTAGCTCCCAAGTCACATAGAGCCTTGGAAAAATCCGCACTCCTAATGGTTCAAGGAATGGTGAAAGCACAAGGATCTTCAAGCTTAGGGGCCATTGAATGCACTATAGCACTAACTTGGTGAGTCATCTTTATAGTTTTACAATCCATAGAACGCTTCTTTGTAACCAAGTCTTTCATGAATTTTGCATAACTCGACATTTATTCAAGTGCCTTCACCAAAGGCACATTAATAGATAAGCTCTTCATCATGTCAATGAACTTTTTAAACTGATTATCATTCTTCTGCTTCACGAGCCTTTGAGGATAAGGTGGAGGTGGCCTTGGCAAATGAGCCTTGGCTTTTGGCACAACCGGCTCCGGCATGTCAATTATGTGTTCCCTAGACAGGTTCACGTCATTTTGGGTTTCCATCTCGACTTCTTGAATATCAATCCTCACTTCATTCTTTACATTTTCATCAACCACATCTTCAACTACCAAAGGGACTTTATCATCTTCAAACTCAACATCATCATCCATGACTTGCTTTTGCTTAGAGGCATTCACATCAGCGCCTCTCCCACTTCTTGTTGTGACCACCATAACATGATTTTCCCACCCTTTGGGTTCACTACCGTACTACTTGGTAGAGCACCCTTCGGGCGAGTATTCCATGACTAAGAGATTTGGCCTAATTGCACCTCCAAGTTTCGGATAGAGGCGTTGTGAGAAGCTAATTATGCATCGGAATCCGCATTCCTCTTCATCATCTGCTCGAACATCATTTCAATTCTACCCATATCATTACTAGAAGAACTAGGACCTTGAGAAGGGAAAGGGGGTGGATTGTTTGGTTGTTGGTACATTGGGGGCCTTTGAAAGCCTTGCCCTCGGTTGCCTTAGTTTCCATTGTTGTTCGACCCGCCTTGATTTTTGTTGTTGCCCCAATTGTTGTTATTTCCATCCCAATTGCATGGGTTGTTTTTTTGATTACCCCAATTGTTGTTTTGGTTGTTGTTGTTCCAATTGCCACCACCTTATTGTTGATTGCCCCAATTTCCTTGGGGTCGCCATTGTTGGTTTGAAGAGTTGCCTCTATTGCCTTGATAGTTGTTAACATATTATACCTCTTCACTTTGGTCATCATAACCATTATTTTGATACCCATCATATTCATCAACAAATTACTCAGAATTTCCTTGATTTTGTTGCCTCATTTGCCTTCTCTTGTTGACAAGCATACTAACACCATCCATGGCATTCACTTGGCGAGGATTATGAACTTGTTGCAACTGCGCCTTAGCCAGTTGGTTCATAGTAGTAGTAAGCTCAGCTATCGCTTGCCCATGATCATGTAATTCCTTGTGGAAATGGATAACCGTAGGGTCACCTTAAGGTACATTTGCTCTACTCTGCCATGCTGAAGAAATGTCTGCCATTTCATCAAGTACTTCACATGCCTCATCATAAGAAAGCTTCATAAAATTGTCCCCGGTCAATTGGTTCACAATGCATTGATTTGTAGTATTTATGCCCCGGTAGAAGGTTTGTTGGATCATGACCTCGGTCATATCATTATTTGGTCATTCCTTCACCATCGTCCTATACCGCTCCCAAATTTCATGCAAAGGTTCTGTTAGCTCTTGCTTGAAGGCCAATATTTCATCCTGAAGTGCCGCCATATGATTCGGTGAGAATAATTTGGCAATAAACTTATCCGCCAACTCATCCCAAGTTGTGAAATGGTTGGGGAGTCTCTAGAGCCAATCTAATGCCTTCCCCCGAAGTGAGAACTGGAAAAGTCGCAATCTCAATACATCCTCGGACACATTCATCTGTTTTCTCCCCCAGCATATATATAGGAACCCCTTGAGATGTTTTTAGGCATTTTAATTTGCAGCGCCCGTGAAGTACTCACGCTGCTCAAGTAAGGCCAACATTACATTGGTTATCTGAAAGTTACCCGTTCGGATTCGTGGTGGGACAATAGCACTTGCGTAGCCTTGGTTCGGTAATACTTTGGGAGCCACTCTTGGGGGAACCGGGGGAGGGTCTATAATATTGTCATTTGGATTAGCATTGGCATTTCGGCCTCTCCGTTTACCTTGAGGTGCAAGAGGCACCTTATCTTGCTCAAGATCATCTACCTCCTCCCCCGCTATCACATTTCCAAGAGGGTCATTCGCATTGTTTATGCCGTGTTGGTACCTGAGTAATAACACAAACAAGTAAGTAACAAAGAAGGAAAGACTAACAATACACAAAACTAACTAAATAGATAGCCAAAACCGTTAGTTCCCCAGCAACGGCGCCAAAAAGTTGATCACTACCTACTCCGCACTAGTAAAAAGTAGGAAGAGAGGGTCGCAATAGCTTTTACTCGATTTGTGGGTCGGGATCGATTTTCACAAGGAGTTAGGAATGGAGTCGAGTATCTATTTAGATTGGGATTGTGTAGTTGTTCCAAATATCACTTCCAATCATTTTTGGGTTTTTCTTTAATAAGCTACTATTATCAACTACTAATTATAATTCCAACTAGATTATGCTAAACGAGAATTGCTAAAATTTATATCTAAAGGATAAAAAGGCACTAGGGTAGTGGCATCCTCCTAGGTGGCCAATGGACGGGTAATTGCTTATAAGGCACGGTTCACATGATTGGGGAAATATGCTATAACCGCTGCACGATTTTACCCACTCTAACACCTCTCGATAGAGAGAGTAATTTTGCCCAATTGACTTTCTCAAGACCAAATGGATAGGCAAATTTGCTTAAGCAACTAGGGTTCAAGTCGGGTAATTACTCTCTCGAGGTTTAACCCTTTAATTGGGACTATCAATTCTCTTGAGTTCATCCTAATTCCTTGTTAGGTCAATTTTGGAGACTTAGGCTCTCTTTCTCAAGAAGAGCCAAGTCAACTTAGCACAAACCAGTGTTTGCAACCATCAGTTCATAAATTAACCATAAAATTGACCCAAATAACAAACACACATAGTCAATATAGCCCTAAATCATAATACCCATCAATTACCCACACTAGGGTTGAGCCACAACCCTAGATAATGGGTCTAGCTACTCATGCTTGAAGAGAAAAACAGAGAAATAGATGAAGATAAAGACATATTAATTAATTGCTAAGGTAAATACAAAAATTCAATGATAAAAACTAAGTAAAAATTCCCAAAATGGCTACAGATGTTCTTCTCATGAGCGCATCTCAGTTTAGAAAATAGCGGATACCTAAAAATGAAAGTGTTCTATTTATACTAATCTGGAAAAACTAGACAAAAATGCCCCTGCGGGGTTAGTACGGACTGCACAAAATAGTGTGCGGCCGCACTAGGCTCTAGACTCTAAAATTTAAACTCTCTGAACCCAGGCTTGAACCTTGGCACTTGACATCTCTCTGAAGTTTGCTTCCGCGGACCGCATAAAATGGTAGTGCGGTCGCGAAGTCTTCAGTGCGGACCACACAATATGTACTGCGGCCGCGATGTCTTCAGTGCGGACCGCACAATATGTACTGCGGCCGCACTGCTTTGATGCCTTCAAATCCAACTCTCTGAATCTCCCTAGTGCGTACCGCACAAAGTGTAGTGTGGCCGCACTAGGCATGTTTGTTTTGAGTTGTCTTGTCTTTGGTACTTGTGCAGGTTTCACTCCTTTTGAGTCGATCTTTGACGTCTCGTCACTTTGTTGATCAAACCTGCAATCAAGTACAACTTATGAGCCTTTTTGGGACTATTTTGTAAGAATTTATAATCAAAGCGTAAGCAAGAAGGAGCATGAAACATATCAAAATCCCTAGTTATCAGGCAGCACGGGTAGTTTTAGATGATTAGAGAAATGAGCTTCAGATGATTAGGGGGATTATCTCCAGATGATTAAGGAAATGGTATTGCTAAATGGGAGTGATTTCACAAGGGTATATGTTTCAGAAAAGGAAATGTGATTAAGTTGTGGTACTTCGGTAGAACGGCGGCACTTTCTTGTTAGATCGACTACTGATATTCGAGTTTGCTTGGTGACACAAAGGAATTTTAGAGTATATTTCGTGGAATGACTAAGTATTTGAGGTGCGGTATGCATTCGGATGGCGGAATTGGGATCAAGTATGTTGATTCATGTGCCATATGGATTTGGAGACATGGAAGTTCTCACATTCAGGCTATGTTGTGGTTGTGAGTCATGTGTATCGACACTGTTTAATCACTATCGGGGTTTAGAGACACGAGCGGATCTTTTGTGCTTGGCATGTTAAATTTTGGATGGGATATAGGTTTAGACTGGTTGTCTCCGTGTTGTGTCATTCCGGACTATTGTGCTAAGGCGACACTGTTGGCTATGTCAGAAATGTCACAGATTAAGTGGCGAGGTCCGTAGGATTATGCCCTAGTGGAGTGGTTTTATATTTTGAAGACCCAGCGGACGGCTGGGAAGGATTGTCTTTCTTATTGGGGCTTTTGTGATGGATAACAGTGTAAGGGCTTTTACCATTGATTCAGTTCCGGTGATGAGGGAATTTTCGGATGTGTTTCTTATGGTCGGGTATGTCGTCGGCCAGGGTTGTTGATTTCAGTATTGATTTGATACCGGGCACCGTATCGTATGGCACCGATAGTTAAAGGGGTGGAAGGAGTAGCTTCACCTTGATAAGGAGTTCGTTGGCAGGCCAATGTGGATGCGTGTTCTAACTAAAGTCAGCTTGGTTGGCTCCGAATTGTATTATTGAGAGAGGTGTTGATTCATTGATTATTGAGCTTATTAGTAATCCGGTGAGGCCTATGAGTTACCTTTCCATGTTGCGAGGCATTAGTATTTGTTGGTAATCGACACATGTGGTGCGGTGTTATTGGGGTCTCTTAGCAGGATTCAAGCGGGAGGAGTATTGGATATTGCTTGGTGGATAGTGCATCTGTTAAGCCCTTTCGGGTTTTGCGCTGTTATGTACTTGCCTTACCGTGGTTATGATGATTTACTTTGATTCTAGACATCAATTACGCGTGGTCGTCAATTTCGAGCAGAGTGACTTGAGGTGTTCCATGTGGAGCAGTAATTGGATAAGGTCGCGCATTGTGGCGAATATATGTGGAGGTATGACCTTGCAGGTTAGATTAGTATGTTCTGTTCCTATGATGTGAGACGGGTTCTTAGCCTTGTGTTGTGGTGTTACTAGTGAGCTTGAGGTAGAGCTCTTTCATTTGAGTAATTTTCATGATTTGAGTATGTTCGGACCGTTGCTTATTGGTGCATGTATTATGCAAGTTATGGCTTAGGCCTATATTGAGGTGTCATGTCACCAGAGTTGATCTGAGAAATGGTTATGGCTTATTGTGTGTTTCATTTATCGTTGACAGTATATGAAAGTGTTGGAATAAGACTTTAGTTGATAAGAGGTTTTCTATCGGTATTCGGTTGTTATGGGTAGCTGCTGTGAATAGAAGTTATCGTTACGAGCATTTGAGTTACGTGGTTTATCATGTAATTGCACCTGAGGTTGCAGGTATGGGTTATTACAGCTGGTTTGGGCTTATTCTAAATATAGATGTGAGATCTGATCATGTGGATGATTTCAGAAGTGGAAATGGGGTTCTAAGGTTTATGGGCTAGGTTGGATTGTGTAATTTTAGTTGCATTGTTTTATCAGACCTGTATGAGATAGGGTGACATGGGATCACCCCCAGGTATATGCATGGTAAGGTTATTCAGCAATTGGTTGGCTTCTGGAACAACTCTGTTCACATTCAAGAACGAACATGTATTTAAGTGGGGGAGGATGTAACGACCCAACCGGTCGTTTTGAGCTTTTGTACTTCGCTTGCCAGTTCTCGGGCATGACTTTCCCCGTGTGGTGTATTATGACTTATGTAAATCATTGGTGTTGGGTTTCAGGTTAATTAGAATAAATTTGGAAGAACAGTCTTAGTTGAAAGTTTAAAATTTGAAATGTTTGACCAAGATTGACTTGTGTGTATTTGATCTCGGATTGGAATTTTTATTGTTTGGTTAGCTCAGTTAGGTGATTTGGGACTTAGGAGCGTGATCGGAATGCATTTTGGAAGTCCATGGAAGGTTTAGGCTTGAATTGGCGAAATTGAAATTTTGGCGTTTTCCGGTTGATAGGTGAGATTTTGATATCGGGGTCGGAATAGGATCCTGGAAATGGGAGAAGGTCTGTTGTGTCATTTGTGATGTGTGTGCAAAATTTCCGGTCATTCGGACGAGATTTGATAGACTTTTTGATCAAAAGCATAATTCAGAAATTTTGGAATTCTTAGGCCTGAATTCGAGGGTGATTTGATGTTTTGATGTTGTTTTGAGCGTTCCGAAGTTTTGAACAAGTTTGAACGATGTCATGGGATGTGTTGGTACAATTGGTTTGAAGTTCCAGGGGTTCCGGGTAGGTTCCGGGATGTTTTAGGCCAAAAATCATAGTTGTAGCAGGTTCAGAAGGGTTGCAAGCCTCATAACCCACCAGCGCGGTCCGCACAAAATGAAGTGCATCCACGGTAGGTGCTGTGCGGACCGCACAAAATGTAGTGCGGCCGTGGTGGGAACATTTCACTAGTCCTACTTCGGAAGCTCATATCTTTTGATATACAAGGAATTTTGAGATGATTCAAAAACAAAAGTTGTAGCTCTTCGTGTCTAGTTTCCAGAAAGATAATGATATTGCAATTTGGACATCTGTAATGAAAGGTATGACCAAAATACTAAAGCATGTCATTGCAGATAAAAACCTGTGCGGCCACAGTCATTTTTGTGCGGACCCTACTGGTTTTGTGCGGACCACAGTTGTTTTTGTGCGGTCCACAGAGGTGGAAATCTATGGGTACTCTATAAATATGAGGTTTTGGATTTTATTTAATATTTTGACCTAGAGAACTCGAATTTTGGCGATTTTTCGAAGGTTTTTAAAGAAATTCATAGAGGTAAGTGATTCTAACTCAGATTTGGTTAGAGTACATAAATTTATCATTGAATTCATCATTTAATTCGTGATTTGGGATGAAATTTGGGAAGAAAATTTGTGGAATCTTCCTAAAATATCAAAGGATGATTTGAAAGACCAAATGGTACCAAAATTGAATAATTTTGGTATGGTAAGACTCGTGAGTGTATGAGGATTCTGAAAATGTAAATTTTACCCGATTTCAAGACGTGGTCCCGGGGCTCGGGTTTTGGTAATTTTGGGAATTGTGCCCTTTGTTGATTGTTTTCGATTGGGCTTTGTTCCCTTAGCATATTGTGACGTGTTCGTTCTGATTTTGGATAGACTCGATGCGCGTAGAGGCCGATACGAGGGGCAAAGGCATCGCGAGTTAGAAATTTAGCCGATTCGAGGTGAGTAATGATTGTAAATGATGCTCTGAGGGTTTGAAACCTCAGATTTGCGCATCATAGTGCTATATTGAGCCGAGACACATATTTGATGACGAGCGTGGGGCCATGCACTTTTGGGGATTGTGACTTGGCCTGTCCCGATTGATGATTTTACCGCGTATTTGACTAAAACATATTTTCTATCATCATGATTTGGGCTGATTGCCATATTTGGGTTTTTTGCCAACTATTTGAACCATTCGGGGATTTTTATTACTATTTCCTCACTGTTTTGACTTATTACTTGAATCAGTCATGGTATTTTTTACTGTTTTACTACTCAGCCATTTTACTCAGTTTTTGAGATTTAAATAATAATTTTAAATGATGTTTTGGGCTGAGAAATACTATTTTACTATTGCTCGAGAGGCTTGTGATATTTTTGGACTAGGTAAGGCCATGGGCCTAGTTGTGAGGATGCATTGATACTGATATGAGGCCGAGGGCTTGAGATACATAAATATGCCATGAGGTGGCTTGATTGATATGAGGCCGAGGGCCTAGATTTGATGCCACGAGATGGCTTGATATTGCTTTTGGCCGTAAGGGGCCCCTCCTGGAGTCTGTACACCCCCAGTGAACTCGGGTACCCATTGTGATGTGAGATTGAGCCCGAGGGGCTGGTATTGTTCTGAGATTTGCACCCGAGGGGTTGGTACTGTTCTGAGATGTTGCCCGAGGGGCGGATTTGTTAATATTGTGCCCGAGGGGCAAATTTCTTTTTGTTTACTTACCTATCAATTACTTGTTTTAGTTGTTGAGAGAGGGATTTTCACTTGAATTTTCATTGTTTTACTATTTTAAGTGATTTTACTGCTTCAGTATGGAATGCCTTGTGTTTTACGTGATTTCTTACTTTCAGTCATTATTTATATTTGTTACTCACTGTGTCGGAGTACTCACTTTATTCCCTGCACCCTGTGTGCAGATTCAGACGTAGCTGGTACCGCTCCCGAGTGCTGATTCCTCCAGTTCCAGGCGGTTTTCGGAGACTACGAGGTAGCTATTGACGTCCGCAGCCCCGTGTCTCTACTTCTCTATCATTTCTGTTTCTTTTCAAACACTTGTAGTAGTTTATAACATTAGCATGCTAGTATTATGGTTTAAAGATGCTCGTGACTTGTGACACCCCGGTTAGGACTATGTCGGGTTGGACTTTCCGCATTGTTATCGATATTTCCGTTGTTTAGTATTGTTTAAATCATGTTTAGACTATTTTTATGTTGATTAAGTGCTTTAAAAGTTGAGTTGGGTTGAACTGGATGGCCTTGTCTTCACGAGAGGCGCCATTACGACCCGGTTTGGGGTTAGGGTCGTGACACTTGGTGTTTGAATTATTAGCAGGTTACGTATGAGCATTAGAGGTTTGGTGGTTTGTTCCAAAAGATTGAGATTCCTGAGTGGAAGTGGGAGCGGATCACTATGGACTTCGTTGTTGTACCCCCACGGACTCAGAGGAAGTTCGATGCAGTGTGGGTTATTGTTGATAGGCTGACCAAGTCAGCGTATTTCATTCCTGTGGCAGTCTCCTATTTTTCCGAGAGGTTAGCTGAGATCTATATCCGGGAGATTATTCATCTTCATGGTGTGCCCGAGTCTATCATTTCGGACCGAAGTATGTAGTTTACCTCACATTTCTAGAGAGTTGGGCACACGGGTCGAGTTGAGCACAGCATTTCATCCTCAGACGGACGGGCAGTCCGAGATGACCATTTAGATTTTGGAAGATATGCTCTAATCTTGTGTCATTGACTTTGGAGGCTTGTGGGATCAGTTTTTGCCTTTAGCAGAGTTTGCCTACAATAACAGCTACCAGTCGAGTATTTAGATGGCTCCTTATGAGGCTTTATATGATAGGCGGTGTAAGTCTCCTATTGGATGGTTTGAGCTGGGAGAGGCTCGGCTATTGGGTACGGATCTAGTTCAGGATGTCTTGGACAAGGTCAGGATCATTCAGGATAGGCTTCGTACAGCTCAGTCCAGGCAAAAGAGCTATGCCGACCGCAAGGTTCTAGATTTGGCTTTCATGGTCGGTGAGCGGGTATTGCTTCGAGTGTCGCCTATGAAAGGCGTGATTAGATTTAGGAAGAAAGGCAAGCTTAGCCCTAGGTTTATTAGCCTATTTGACATTCTTGATCGAGTGGGAGAGGTGGCTTACAGACTTGCGTTGCCGCCTAGCTTATCAGCCGTGCATCCAGTGTTTCATGTGTCCATGCTTCGGAAGTATCATGGCGATCCATCCCGCGTATTAGATTTCAGCACTGTCTAGTTGGACAAGGACTTGTCCTATAAGGAGGAGCCGGTAGCTATTCTGGACCGGCAAGTTCATCAGTTGAGGTCGAAGAATTTCCCTTCTGTTCATGTTCAGTGGAGAGGTCAGCTGCTGAGGCATCGACTTGGGAGTCCGAGTCCGATATGTGGAGCCATTATCCCCATCTTTTTCCCGACTCTTGTACTTCCTTCTTATGTTAATTCAAGGACGAACAGTTGTTTTAGAGGTAGAGAATGTGATGACCCCAAAGGTCATCACTTGTGTTGCAAGTGAATTCAGAGTTCTGAGGCCTAAAAACCTCCTTTTTACCTCATCTTGATTTACGTGCATGGTCCGGACCTATCTTCGAAAAGCCTTCTATGTGAAAATATGAGAAATAGAAATTTCAAGAGTTAAAATTTGATTATGGTTGACTTTGGTCAATATTTTGAGCAAACAGACCCGGATCCGTGTTCTGACAATCCCGAGAGGTCCGTAGTAAAATATGGGGCTTGGGCATATGCCCGAAAATGAATTCCGAGGTCCCAAGCCTTAGAAATTAATTTTTGAAAGAAATTATTTTACAGAATTATCTAAGAAATGAAGAAAATAATTAATGTTTGAAACCATTGTTATATGGACCGTATTTTGGTTCCAGAACCTGGTACAAACTTGTTATAGTATTGGAAAGATAACTGTGAAATTTGGTAAAAATGGCGGTTGAAGAGTTATGAACTTTGAGAGTTCTTGATGAAAAAGTTGAGTTTTGACGTTTAATTCATGATTTTACATGTTATTTTGATGATGTGATCGCACGAGTAGGTCCATAAGATGTCTTTGAGTTAGTATGCACACTTGGTTTGGAGTTCTGCGGGCTCGGGTGAGTTTCGAGTAGGTTCCGGGATGTCTTAGGCTTAAAACAGGGATGTTGCAGGTTCAAACAAGTGCAAATCTCTGAACCCGCTAGTGCTGACCGCATTGGTTATAGTGATTTCCACGGTGGGGGTAGTGCGATCGCACTTGATTTTGTGCGGTTCACACAAGTTCACTGGTCCGACTTCGGAAACCTATATCATTTTATCTACAGGGAATTTTGAGATGATTCAAAAGCGAAAGTTGTAGCCCTTCGTGTCTAGTTCCAGAAAGGTAAAGAAATCACAATTTGGACATATATAGAGAAAGTTATGGCCAAAATACTAAAGCATGTCACTGCAGTCCATATGGAGAGCTGTGCGGTCGCACTCGATTTTGTGTGGTCCGCACAGGGGGTTTGAGAGGGGTATATTAAAACGGGATTTTCAGTTATTTTTCATTTTTCAAAACCCCAAAAACATAAGAGGCGATTTTTCAAAGACAACTTTTCTTCCAAATCGATTGTAAGTGATTTCTAACTAGTTTTCTTCAATCTTTAACATCTTTTCACATGATTTCAACTCAAAATCAATGATTTTAATGGGGAAAATTGGATGTTTTGGGTAGAACCTAGGTTTTTCAAGAATTGGGGATTTGTACCTCGATTTGAGGTCCGATTTCAAAACAAATTATATATTTGAGTTCATGGGGGAATGGGTAATCGGGTTTTCGTTCGAATCTCAGGTATTGACCCTGTGGGCCTGGGGGCGATTTTTGACTTTTTGGGTAAAACTTTAGAAAACTCATTTTCTTGCATTAGAACTAATTCATTTAGCATTTATTGATGTAATTAAGTAACTTGTGGCTAGATACGAGCAAATTGATGGTGGAATCAAGAGGTAAAGCGATAGTAGAGACTTGAATTGTGCTCGTGGCTTTGAGGTAAGTGTTTAGTTTAACCTTAGCTTGAGGGATTAGGAGTTGTGCCTTATTTTGCTACGTGTTAATTGTGGAGTATGACGTATAGGCATGGTGACGAGTATCTATACGTCGGTGTCAAGCATGATCGTGAGCTTGTATTGTAATTGTTATGACTCCATTGTAAATTATTGCACTCCACATGTTATTGAAATATTATTGTTCCCTTGTCGGGATGTGGTTATATTGCTCTTGTTCCCTTGCCGGGATTCTTTGTGATTGTTGTTGATTTGAAATGGGAGCGGGTGGCACGCCTGCCACGAGATAAATAAAATGGTAGAGGGTCGCACGCTTTCCAAGAGATAAATAAAATAGGAGTTGGTGGCACGCCTGCCACGAGACAAATGAAATGGGAGCGGGTGGCATGCCTGCCACGAGATAAATGAAATGGGAGCGGGTGGCACGCCTGCCACGAGATAAACGAAATGGGAGTGGGTGGCATGCCTGCCACGAGATAAATGAAATAGGAGCGGGTGGCACACTTGCCACGAGATATATGAAATGGGAGCGGGTTGCACGCCTGCAACAAGATGTGAAATGAAAGTGAATTGTTCATTTGTTTCCCTTATCCTTGTTAGTAGTTGGATTTTGGTTCCTTAATGTTTCTCTTGATATTCTCTTTTTACCTATTATTTCCCGAAGCATGCTTTCCCCCTCCCATCTTTACTTGTTTATTCCTGCTTTACTTTCCGATGTGTATTATATAACTGCACATGTTTATTTGGTAGTCTGGTCCTAGCCTCGTCACTACTTCGCCGAGGTTAGGCTAGGGACTTACCAGCACATGGGGTCGGTTGTGCTGATACTACACTCTACACTATGTGTAGATCCCTGTCACGACCCAGATTTCTCACCCTCGGGAGTCGTGATGGCGCCTACTAATGAGAGCTAGGCAACCCAATCCTTAACTACTTACTTCATTATCAAATTACTTCTTTTTAACACTTATAAAGAGATAACATGAAAACAACGGAACTTTAAATAATTAAGCGAAAGGTAACAATTAAACATCTGAATTCTACGTCTATTACAATTACTTAAGTCTCAACCTCCCAAAATCTGGTGTCATAGTGTCACAGACGGTCTAAGATTTTCTACATACAAAGTCTGAAGAAATAATAACACACTGTTCCAGAATATAAGGGAAATGAAACAGGAATAGTAGGTAGAAGAAGACGCCAAGGCATGCGGACGCCTGCAGGACTACTTCGGGTCGCCTGATAAGCAAGAATCAGCAATCCCACCGCGGTCCGAAGTCTACAACCCTGGGGTCTACACAAAAGAGTGTAGAGTGTAGTATCAACACAACCGACCCCATGTGTTAGTAAGTGCCTAGCCTAACCTCAGCGAAGTAGTGACGAGGCTAGGACCAGATTACCAAATAAACCTGTACAATTTAACTATATACATCAGAAAAGAAGTACGGAAAGAAACGGTCACATACAGTCAAGTATGGGAGGGGGAAACATGTTGCGGGGAAACATCAAATAGTAACAGAAAAGCAACAAATAAGTATGAGGATCACCACTGTTCAATTGAAAACAGAAGGGGAAATCATGCTACGGGGTACAACAAGTATCAACAGGAAGCCAGCAATTTAGTGTAGAGAAACCGTAAAACGGTTATAAATAATAAAATTAGGGAAATCAAAGACAAGTGCACGGCATCACCCTTCGTGCTTTTACTCTCTCTCACCAAGACAATACACGGCATCACCCTTCGTGCTTTAACACTTTCTCACCAAAACAACACACGGCATCACCCTTCGTGCTTTACGCTCTTCCTCACCCAAACAACAATCACAAGGCAAATAGGGTAAGGGAATCTATAACCTCGAAGTAAAATCAAATAACAACAAGTAATGAAAGAAACAACATAACTCGGATATCAACAAAGAATCAGAAATCAACAAATACACGGCATCACCCTTCGTGCTTTTACTCTCGTCCTCACCAAAGCAATCATATAATAAAAATGTGCAGGGTATCACCCTTCGTTCTTTTACTCTCTTTACTCACCATATAATCAATAAAATCAGCATAGAATGGTACATCGTGCAGCACGGCATCACCCTTCGTACTTTACACTCTTTCCTCACAATAACAAACAATGCACGGCATCACCCTTCATGCTTTAACACTCTTCCTCACCCAAACAACAATCACAAAAAGGGGCAAGGGAATAAACAAAATCATAATAGGAATCTCGGCAAGGGAACAACAATTAAACAATTAAATCCCCGCAAGGGAACAACATCAATAATATCAACATCCTAGCAAGGGAGATAACCAACAAAGCAACAATATCCCGACAAGGGACAATTTAGTAACACTTTCTTTTTCTTTCATTTTTATTTCATAATTCACTTCACAACTCGAGCCAATACTCTAGAGTTTTTACTTCACAACTCATTTCACAACTCGAGCCAATGCTCTAAAAGTTCAATTGTCACTTATATTTTCACAATTTTGCTATACAACTTTATCCAACGCTCCTCAATGTTCATAGTTCACAAATTTTTCCACAAACTTTATACAACAATTAGAAATGTTCACCAAGGCATGAATAATACAACGAAATCATGAAAATTCACAATATAAGACTCACGGTCATGCTCGACACCAATGTATAGATACTCATCACCATGACTATGTGTCGTACTCAACAAGAAGCAAATAGCAAGTAGGACACAACTCCTAATCCGTCAAGCTAAGGTTAGACCAAACACTTACCTCGAACTTCCACAGCCAACTCAAGCCTCAAACACCACTTTTCCTTTCAAATTTGGCTCCAACTCAATCGTATCTATACACGATTGACTTAATAACATCAATAAATGCTAAACAATCCAATTCCAATGTTTAATTATAGCGTTCTAATCATTCTTCCCAAAAATTAAAAATATCGACTCCGGGCACGCTTTGTCAAAACACGACGTTCGGGCCAAAACCCAATTACCCACGAGCACGAATATATAATTTGTTTTTAAATCCGACCCCAAAACGAGGTCTAAATCATACTTAATCAAAAAGCCCTAATTCTACCCAAATCCCTAATTTCTACCCTTAATTACATGTTTTAGGCCTAGAAATCTAGTGGGTGTTAATGGAAAATGAAGAAAACAAGTTAAAGATTACTTACCCAAAAGGTTATGGTGAAGAAAGGCTTCAAAAATCGCCTAAGAGCTTTGGAGAAGAAGGGGTTTATGAAATTTTGCAATAATCTCGTAAGGCTATTGTTCTGGATTTTAAAAATTATCTGGGCGAATTTACTCTACGCGTTCACGACAGGCTCATCGCGTTCGCGATGAGTCAGACCTGCTAGGCCTTCGCGATCGCGTGAAAAGGCTCGTGTTCGCGGAGCTTTGGCTCCTCAAGCCTACGCGTTCACGTGCCAGTGGTCGCGTTCGCGATGAATAATTTGGTGACCCCTCCCCAGCACCTTATGTGTTCGCGAGTGGAGGGACACGTTCGCGAAAGGTCTCCCCCGTCAGCTTCGCGTTTGCGTCACAACCTTCGCGTTCGCAAAGAAAAATTTGGGCACCTGGGATTTTTGCCTTACGCGTTCGCGAGAGGGACCACGCGAACGCAAAGGGTTAAATCCCTAGGTACTAACAGCAGAAATCTGCAACTTTTCCACAAGTTCAAAACTTCCCGAATCACAACCGAGCCCTCAGGGATCCTAACCAAAAACACGTACTAACTCAACAACATCTTACGAACTTATCTGTGCGATCAAATTGCCAAAGTAACCTTAATAACAATGAATTAAACGTCAAAATCAAAAGATTTTTCTCAAACTTCATCAACTATCAACTTTAGCAATTTAGGTCCGAATCACGTCAAATGATATCCGTTTTTCATCAAATTTCACATAAACATCTTAAATCACATATAAGACCTATACCGGGCACCGGAACCAAAATACGGGCCCGATACTAACTTGTTCTAATCAATTTTTATTTCAAATTTCCTCAAACAATTTCAGAAAACAATTTTCTTTAAAAATTCATTTCTGGGGCTTGGGACCTCGGAATTCGATTCCGAGCATACGCCAAAATCCCATATTTTCCTACGGACCCTCCGGGGACATCAAATTACGGGTCCGGGTCCGTTTACCCAAAACGTTGACCAAAGTCAAATTAGCTCACTTTATAACCAAATTTTATCATTTTTCACAGAATTTCATATCTAAGCTTTCTGGCTACACGCCCGGACTGCGCACGCAAATTGAGGTGACTCTAAATGAGATTTTCAAGGCTTCAGAACACAGAATTTCGTTTTAAGGTAGTTTAGAGGCTACCTTCAGTCCACGCGGAGATCCAAGGTAGACCTTCAGGCGTCCGCAGGCCCTGGCGTCTCCTTTATCCTTTATTTCCTGTTTCATCTCTTTGCTTCATAAACAGTGTGTCTTTTATTTTTAGACATTGTATTTAGCAGTCTTAGACCATCTGTGGTACTATGACACCAGTTCTGGGTAATTAAAGTTTAAGCTATTGTAATAGACACATATTCAGATATTTTATTGCTTTATTCCGCTTATTCTAAATTTTTGTTGTTCATACATTATTGTTTTATATAATATTAAAGAGAATAAAAATTGATAAAAGGGTAATTTGTCTAATAATTGGCTTGTCTAACTCACATTAGTAGGAGCCATCACGACTCCCGAGGGTGAAAAATCCGGGTCGTGACAGTGGTGAGTACTCCTTTATCTTTAATCATAGGTCTCGGGTTTGAGCCCTGGGTATGAAGTTGCCTTTGTTAGAGAGAGCTTTACCCCTCAATATGAGACTTCCCAGCACGAATCCGGATTTAGTCGAACCGCAATGCGGGTATCGGACCAGATGAAAAATAAAAATAATTACTACATTTTTTATCATCATAACGTGCATTAAGACTGAAGAATTATCTTACAAATGATTTCATAATGTCCTCCGATCCATGGAAAAGCACTCATTGATTATGGAAAGCCTAAATATATATAATCCATATATATCTCAGTTCATATCAAAAGATTATATAAATAAAGATTGCATTAAATTAATATAAATGTGTTACTTGTTCATGATACTTCTTTCATCTATCTCAACTTCTGTTGAGAATTCTTGAATGGCTGATCTGATAGCCTTCTCTTCTCCAAGCAAACCAATTTCTAACATTCATAGAAACACAAAATACTTAAAGATGACTAAGAAATTAAATTAATATAGATTTTATGTTCTTTGTATTGGCTATCAGGTTAAGTTGACCTACATAACGCGTGTAATTTTTCATATCAAGCCTAATATGCATGATAACCAAAATAACGGCAGTCTGGTGCACAAAGTATCCTGTGTTTATATATGCAGGGTTCAGGGAAGGGTCGCACCCAAAGGGAGTGCGATGTAGGCAGTCTATCCTGATTCAAGTATCAGTGGCTGATTCAATGACTCGAACTCGTGAGACAACTTTACCGTTGCTCCAAGACTCCCCTTATAACATGCTATAAATTACACTGATAGTGTAAATTCTTTACACTCTTCGTGCATATAACTTAAATACATCCATGTATACTCAAAGAAGGAGCAAAAAGTATGTACTACAAAGTCAAGGCTAACAAACATCTCTATTTTGGTTATCAGTTGAAACTAGAAAAGAAAAAGTTTAGAGAAAAATGATCTTGAACTGACATCGGAAGGAACAAAATGAGTGGCAAGTCCAGCACTAACAATTTCTTTACCCTTCAGTTTTGCCCCTGTTAAGCCCAAGTATTCTCCTACGTATACACATTGTCACTTGAATATATCAACAATCCCTCCTTAGTTCATCATATAAGAAATACAAAATAGTCAAAAATACTAGTATCTCATTATACAAATATCTTAATTTTATCGTCCGTTATATTTTAGGTTCATTCATATCTTTGTTATTAGCAAATTCTCATTTTTGCCTCATACCTTAACAATATTTGAAAGTAGATGGGCAAATTTGGACCGTTTTTCTAGAGTTTTTTGACACGTGAAATCGATCTATCTAGTCCATGTTGGTCATCTATTAAGGTCAAGGAAAAATACAAGAGGATTTGCTAAATTTAAGTGATTGAGTAACCCTTAAGGGATCATTTGGTTGGATGCATTAGAGAAAATAATGCATGTATTAGCTTTGATATTACTAATCCCTTATTTGGTACACGTTTTTAACAAACCTATATATTACTAATACAAGTATTAGTTATACAACCTATTTGGTATTATCCTATACTTAACTAATACGTAGCAAACTATGGTATTAGCAATGCCAAGGCTATTAATGCATGCATTAGCATGGTTAAGGATAAAATTGTCCTTAAAGTCCCTTAAAACTAAAGAATATGGAGGGCATTTTTGTAAACAATTAATTTTTAAAAAAATTATGCAATGTATTTTAATTTTTAATGCACAACACTACATAGTGGTTAAGAAATAATCTCTGCATTAGTACTGCTTGTATTACTAACCCATACATTATTAATCTGTACATTACTAATACACGTTATTCAACACTATTCTTATACACTCTACCAAATGAACCCTAAGTATATATAATAGAGGATAAATTAAGTTTTTCATATAGTAGATCGGTAAATTTGGACCTTTTTCCTAGAAGAAAAAGGGATTATTTTATAATCACTTTAAACACACACATATACAATGGCAGATCTATGTATTTAGTTATGGGTGCATGAGCACCCATTACTTTTGCAGCCACACACTATTTACTTATATAGAAAAATTAATAATTAATATAAATATATTAATTGAGCACCCACAGTAGTAATTTTCAAATTAAATATAATTAAGTGCCCATAATTTAAAAATTCTTGATATATATGTGTGTGACACGCGCGCGCTATTTGAATGCTTACCAAGTCGACCAGGAAGTCGTGAAAGCATATATGAGAAGCCACAGTCTGGATGGTATCCTAATCTTGTTTCAGGAGTCGAAAAATACTATGGTATCAATGAAATAAAATTTGGATACTATGAAAATCTCCTCCATATGATATTAAAGTCAGAATTGCATGTATGTGTATACTAACAGATTTTTCAGTGACAACAGAGAACTTCATTGACACCATTAAAGATCCACCTCCCCCGTACACATTCCATGAACAAGAGCAACATATAGTATATCAACAGTTAGAAAGGGAAAATTCTCTATGACGGATTAATTTTACATATGATCATTCGACTTTTACTATTTATAACAATAAATTGATAAAATTACATTTGTTACATTAAAATAACTAATCTTTATTAACTATTTGTAAACTGATCAACAAATCTTACCCAGTAATAGTAAAGTCAAAACTGTGTTTTCTCACATTAAAGTAACTCATGGATTTTTTCTACCAATAAAATAACTAAACTTTATCCACTAACTATATATGACAGACTGTCAACAAACCTATCCATCAAGGTAACATTATTGTTGTAGTGGATAAATTTACTACTATTATAATGCGTAAAATTATTAAAAAAAATTATGACAAAAAATAATTTTGTGACCTTACAATTATAATGGGGTAATGTTTAGTTCCTTTGATGTGATAAAAAATAATTTGTGACGCTACTATCATAATGGATAATATTCAATTACTTAGTATGATAAAAAATTATTTTACAACTTTACTATTATGGTAAATAAAGTTAAATAACCATATGTGAAATTAACCTAATCGATGATATCTCCATTTTTTTTCCATATCATATACTACTAATTAATGAATTGTAGAGGAGCAACACGCAATCTGTACCTGTGGTTTCTTGTATGTATGAATGTGGTAGCAAAGCCAATACATTCTATAAATACCTTCAATGCAAGAATCCGCTAAGAGATTGTACAGTGAATAATTTAATAGTTTTAGAGTATACAACTAAACATATTTTGTCACCCCAAAAAATTGAAAAAAAGAAGATAGTTACTTGTCTTTCTGCCATCATAAAAATATTTCAAGTTCCCACTAGCAGAAAAAGCTCTGGCAGCTCCCTATATATTTTGCATCATGAAACCCAATATTAAAAAATGGCTAAATATGACAATTTGAAAATTTCAAACTCAGTTGTAGACAAAAAAATTGATATTAGTTAAGTAAAGAAGGGTAAAGCGGTGTACCCATTAGAAATTGAGTTTCAAATCGTAAATCACTAACCTCTGACTAAAAAGACAGCCTAGTGCACGAAGTATCCCATAAGCCTATTCTGATACAAGTATCAATGGCTAATTTCACGGTCGAACCCCTGACCTATAGATCACACGGAGATAACTTTACCGTTGCTCCAAGGTCCCCTTCATAAGTCACTAACTTCTAACCTATTATAGAAAAAGAAAAAGAAAAATGATTAAAGGAAAAAAAAAAGATACTTACCTTGATGATAACAAGTTGTGCATTGTCATCTTTCTCAATTTTCTCGAGTTTTTGTCCTAGAACCAATGCCTTGTACAAGGAAATTAAAATGTGTTTTTGTGAATGTGAAAGACGCCATTTAAAACAATTCTTAAATTAAATAATCAGATTTAATTTACTTCTTGCTATTTTGTAAAACTTATCACTTTTGTAGAGATGACATTTAATTGGTTAGGACTATTTAAAGTGTGCACTCTAACACGACCAACTTCCTCAGCAATAACAGCCTGGTGAAAAGTTACTTGTCTTTAGTCATGCTATATAAGTTGAATATTTACTATAGTGCACACGAACATCTTAGATATATTTCACCTATGGTCACCTATTTTGTTCACTAATAAACTTACAAAATAATTTTTTATCATATTAAAGTAACAAAATTTTTGCATGACGATGATATGAGTTGAGTTTGAAAAAAAAAAAAAAAGTGAGAATTTATATTGCAGAGCATAACTTTATTTGGGGCTGATGCGTAATTATTGTTGTATTGTAAAGTATCAGACTTTAATCTATATTACAAAAATATTTTTTTGTCTGTTGAAATATATTACGTTATTATTTAAAAATTTAAGTTGTTAAAGAAGGCACGAAATTGCTTACTTAATTATATTTTCAACATACCGGGGTAACAATTATCCCTTGTACTGATTGTAAAAAGGCTTTTCAAAGGGGTTTATATATGGCGTCTTAGACCATTCCACCCATCACCTTAAGAATTTGGTTGGATGCTCAAATTTTTTCACATAGTATCAAAATCAAACTTTTGTGTCGTTTGCAACTTTGCATAATTGATTTCTCTTTATTTATCGCTCTCGGCTTCTCTCTCTTAATTCAACCTGTCGAGTCATAACAATCAGGGGCGAATGCAACAAGCGAGTGCCGGATTCAGCTGAATTCAGTACTTTCAACGCGGAGCATAAATTTATATGTAAAACAAAATTTTCACATGTAAACACTAGAATTAGCTAGGTTACACATGCGAGAGTGCATTAATTAGAGAAATGCATTTGTCCCTCATTAATTGTAAAAAAATTTCCAAAAGAGTTTATCATATCTTAGATCACTTCAACTAATATCTTAAGATTTTGAACTGAATTCTCAAAATTTCACATAAATAAAAAATTACCTCTTGATTTGGTTTTAGCATTGCTTGAGCCATTGGATACTTAACAGGCAGGGAGTATTATTTGCTGACCCAAACAACGTTGTTGAGATTTAGTTATATAATAGAGTTAAAATTAAAACAAACCAAAAATGGCACTAGTCCACTTACAAATATGAGAACTCCAAATAGGATGGTAAAACAACGAAGAAAGGCACAAAAGAAAGATGTATAATATAGTAGAGGGATTATTTAGCTGAGTTTTTTATGCACACAGAAGAGGACCTTATATATATATATTAGTATTTACCCGCGCTTCGCGCGGTTATAAAAATATAAAAAAATGATAAAAGAGTAATGCTATAATTTCTATAACCAAATAAAGTTTACTAATCAACTATGTTTACATGATTTTACCATCTTTTCTCTCTTTTCATGATTCTCTTAAAATACTGCTATATGAGATTTTTTGACAGTAAAATCTTTTCATGATTTATTTTTAGATCTTATATATTAAAAAATTAACGGGACAAATTGTGAATATCCCTGGTTTTGAAATAATACATTTAAAATCATTTATATCAATATATGTAACTTGAAATAGAAAAACACAATCTTTTTTGAAACAAGGAACTAATGAAAAAAGAGAAAAAATGATAAGACAAAAATCTGGGAATGTAAATCTAAAATATCGATTGCTTTCTTTTCTTTATCTAAGGCCTTGTTTCTTAAATTTTTTTAACTGTTAATTACTCATACATATATTGTATAAAGTTGACAGTTTTTTTTAATTCTCTCAAATAAAAATTAATAAAAAAAGTAATAAGAGAATGATAGAAAAATGAAAAAACAAATTGAAGAAAAAAAGAATCAACTAAATGTATCTCTCTTTTACTTGAGTACTTATTCATCCGACCCTTCTTCCTTTTTAGAACTTTAAAATATGGAGTTTTCTGTTCCTCTCTCTCTCTTCTTTTTCTTCACTCTCGCTTTAACACAATTTATTGGCCTTGACTCATAATCAAATACTGCGCCAAACATACATGTTGTGAAATTCTTCTTAGATAACAAAGGCAGACACTTAAAGTAGGTTAAACCTCATAAGAATAGGACCCTTTTTATGAAGACACTTATAGCCAATCTTCTACAATATTTCGCGCATAATAGGCATCAAATGGGGGGAGTTAACTAATGAACAAAAGCTTTGCTAGGTAGCAATATATTTTTAAATCGAAAAGTAGCTATGTGAAATAATTGGAAAAGAAGAATAAAATTAGGGAAGCAACAGAAGATTAACTACAAATGGCATAAAATTTTAATTCAATTTACATAAATAACGAATATAAATAATTCCTAACCGGCAAACCTGAACATTAAATTATTTATCTTTCAGCATCTAAAAAATAATGCAACAAAAAAATATAATTTTAACAATATAACCTTAGTGTAATTATTCTCTCCACTCCATATATAGCCCTTTACAAATAATCCAAATATTGCAGGCAGAACAAAGTTGTTGCAAGAGTAAGTTACTCTATTGACTTGGTAAAGTTCCTTGCTACTACATCTCTCACGATATCATATTTATTAATTATCGGGTTTGCATCGTCTATAGATGTTTGATGACAGTGTCAACATATTTGCAATATCTTCCATAGAGTAGGATATTAAAAAATAAGTAACCAAATATTATCGACATATTCAATTGTCAAAAAAAAAAAATCAAATCAATAAAATGATACATTATTACCTCTATATTATTATAGTTCCATAAACTGCTCGTTGGTGAAGTACTGATGAGGGTAAAATATAGAACAACTCATAACAGTCTTACATTTGGATTTATAAACAAAACGCTGCACTAAAAATAGATGTAGATGATGTAGTAAGTAAACCCATGTCAATTTCGCTCCAGTTGTCTTTTTTCTGCTAAGCAGGCGACTTACTATAAGAAAGCGCCTTCTTTTCTTTAGCTCTTGCCTTATCTTCTTCCAATTTTTCAGATCTTCAAATGTAGATTTTTTCTCAAGAAATGCAGTGAGTTGTTTTAGACTTTTAGATGCATTTGACTCAACAGAATAATGTACAAACTATCGGATAAAAAAAATTTGTGGGAGTTAAAACTTAAGCTTGGAATATGAAAAGACTATTCTGCAATCCAAAAGGCACTTATGCAACTTTAATGACCCATTTTAACATCAATTCAATCGTTGTAACCGTTAGTTGAATTGTTGCAACGTTTTACATTGTTCACGTTGGAACAAAGAAAATAAGACATTTAATATAATAGAAAATGAGAGGAAAAGCCAAAAAAAGGAGAAAAAAGATAGTAATTGAGTTTCTTGGCCAAAGAGAGGTGTCACCTCACGTTTCTATTGCTATCTCTTTATATATATATATATATATATATATATATATATATATATATATACTCCCTCCGTTTCAATTTATGCGAATCTATTTCTTTTTTGGTCCGTTCCAAAAAGAATGACCCTTTTCTAAATTTGGAAACATTTTAGCTTAAACTTATAATTTTACCTTTAATGAGAAGCTTTTAGAACCACACAAATACTCTGGGCCCCTTTTTGACTTATTTAGTACCACAAATTTCAAAGTCTTCATTTTTTCTTAAACTACGTGCTCACTCATATATATATATATATATATATATATATATATATATATATGCGTTTGCAGCTTACAAGTAGTAAATACACAATCTTTATTGTCATCAACCTAATTTAAGAAAGTCAGTTATCTACCTACTTAACCTATTAACTAATAGGAAAAAATTTAATTTTATTATATTTTTTTAACAAGTTTCATAAATGAAGAGTTATGCTGTTAAGGCTTTCTCAAGTAATAGTACTTCATTTGATATTTTCTCTACAAGAGAAAAATAGCATTCTTAGGTATAATAAAACTTTGCATATCTAATATTGTTTATACCTCAACTATTATTAATGTATACAAATATCTGGAAAGTTAGAAATATTACTCTGATATTATCAAATTGGCAACTCAGTGCAATATAATGCCTAATCAATGTTTTTGCTAGGCCTATCCAATTTAACACCAAATATTATAGGGACCAACTAGAGTTTTGAGGCTGGACCACCTATCTCTGCCAAACTACAAGCCTTTAATTTTTATTTTAGAAGAATTAGCCAAAATAACCTTCCATCCAACCACTTAAGTGAATACATAATATAGGTACAATTCTTGTATAATATATATATATATATAATACTGTATAATCTGTATATACTTATTAGAAAAAATAAATAATGAATTCGGCGAGCTATTTGCATTGTAACGACCCGACCGATCATTTTGCTTTTTAGATCCCCATTCCCCTAATTAAGTGTCACGACCTGGATTTCCCACCCTCGAGAGCCGTGATGGTGCCTACTGGTGAAAACTATGCAAGCCAAATTATTCTAATTACTTAACCTTTTCCAGTTTTAAACCATTATCAGTGATGGGTAGATATCATGCAAATAGCGAAAATAATTAAGCGGAAGACAAAATCTGACAATTTATCTTAATACAAAGCCGCGGAAGTCTAAATACAACTCTACCCAGAATTTGGTGTCACAGCTTCACATGCGGTCTAAGAATACTACATGCAAAGTCTGAAAGATAAAATATACACTGTTTCTGAAATGAGTAAAGGAAACAAGATAAAGGAAAAGATAGGAGGTGACGCCAAGGCCTGCGGATGCCTGCAGGACTACCTCGGGTCGCCTGATGAACAAGAAACAACAATCTCACTACAGTCTGAAGTCTACAGCACTGGGATCTTCACAAAAGAGTGCAGAGTATAGTATCAGCACAACCGACCTCATATGCTGGTAAGTGCCTAGCCTAACTTCGGCGAAGTAGTGACGATGCTAGGACCAGACTACCAAATAAACCTGTGCAATATAGCGTACAAAAATAATAGGAAGCAGATAACAATGATGGCAACAATGATCAACCAGTGATATAAATAGCAAGCAACAAGAAGACCATAAATGTTCTTCAATAGATAATTAATACAAGTGCAATCAATTAATCAAGTCCTTCAAATATAAATCTTTCGAATAAGCATTTTTTGAATATAATTCATTCGAGTAAAGGTCACCTTGTGATGTCTCATTTCATAATCATAAATAATATAGGTCTCAGCCCACTTTCATATTTTCACGGCACCTCGTGCCCATATATTTCTGTCTAACATTGCACAATCATATTCTCATGTTACTCAGTTCATAGGTTCCATAACCCAATACAATTAAGAATGTTCAAGAAGCCTCATCCACTTAACATAAAGTGGAGTATAGCTTCCAACCCAATTAGGAAATCAACAAGAAAAGATGAAGTTATTTTTTAGAAATCATTTGATAAAGAAAATACCCTTTTCAATAAAAGTAAAATATCGAATGAATGATTACTTTTAATACGAGAAATCAATAAATCAAAAATAGTAGAAATTCCTTTTTAAGTAAAGTACAATCTCAAATAGTTTAAGAAAATTTTTTGTTAAGAAATCAATTGAGTTAAAAATGTAACAATTGTTGAAATTTGGAGTATTGAACCTATAAAAAAAATATGGCGAGGTATTGTAAACACTATGGATTCCAACACAAAGGACCACAACAGTAAAGGGATCTAAATAGTTAATACACTTGAATTGTTAATAACAAGTAAACACAGCAAACAGAAAGTGCACGGCATCACCCTTCGTGCTTTAACGCTCTCTCACCAAAACAATACACGGCATCACCCTTTGTGCTTTAATACTCTCTCACCGAAATAATACACGGCATCACCCTTCGTGCTTTACACTCTTCCTCGCCCAAACAACAAACACAAGGAAAATAGGTAAGGGAATCTATAACATCGAAATAAAATCAAGTAACAACAGAAAATCGGTAAATAAACGTAAATGACAACATAACCCAATTAGAATCAGGAAAAATCAAGGGCAAGTGCACGGCATCACCCTTCGTGCTTTTACTCTCGTCCTCACCATAAGAATCAATATAAACTGCACGGCATCACCCTTCGTTCTTTTACTCTCATCCTCACCATAAAATCAATATAATCGGCACAGAACTGTACATCGTGCGGCATGACATCACCCTTCGTGCTTTACACTCTTCCTCACAAAATCATACACGACATCACCCTTCATGCTTTAATACTCTTCCTCACCCAAACAACAATCACAAGAAATAAGGGCAAGGAAATAAGTGAAATCACAATAAAATCCCGGCAAGGGAACAATAGTACAACAGTCAAATCCCGGCAAGGGAAACAATATCAAAACAATGACATCCCTGCAAGGGAGACAATATCATGATTCTCTCTCTCGTTTCTTCTTTCACGTTTACTTCACTACTCAATTCACAACTTGAGCCAATGCTCTACAATGTTCAATAATTCAATTTTCAACTTGAGTCAATGCTCTATAATATTCAACAATTAAATTCTCAACTTGAGTCAATGCTCTACCATGTTCAATTAACAATAATACTTCCACAAGTCATATTCCTTAATAGAAATTATCATATAGAGCATATACAATACGAAACGGAGTCACATTAATCAAAGTATAAGACTCATGTGTATGCTTGACACCAACGTATAGATACTCGTCACCTTGCCTATATGTCATACTCAATAAATAACACATAACAAATAGGACACAACTCCTAATCCCTCAAACTAAGGTTAGACCAAACATTTACCTCGCTTTGCAACCAATTCAAAATTCCAACAAGCCCTTGCCTCGCGAATTCGTGCCCAAAATTCTCAAATCTAGTCATAAACAATTCGATTCAGTCAATAAAAATTGTAGGAATTAGTTCCATATGAAATTCTACATTTTCCATTAAAATCCGAAATAGCACTAAAAATTTGCCCGTGGGGCCCACATCTAGGAATTCGACGAAAGTTGCGAAATATGAAACCTCATCCAACCCCGAGTCTAACCACACCAAAATTACTAAATTTCGATAATATTTCGACCCTCAAATCCTCAAATCTATTCGAGAGGGTTTTCAAACTCTTCCAACTAAATTCACAGATTTAATACCAAAACTAATAATAGATTCGGGTAATCTAACCAAAATTAAGTTAAGAACACTTACCCCGTTGTTTTCTCTGAAAATCTCCCGAAAATCAGCAGTTGTCCAAAGAGAAAATTCAACAGTCTTTTTATATCTGTTAACCTTCCGAAATCCACCCTAGGCCCTCGGGACTTCAACAAAATACACCAATAAGTCCTAAAACATGATACAGACTTAGTCAAAATCTCAAATCACATCAAATAATGCTAAAACCGTGAATCACACCCCAATTCAAGCCTAATGAAACTAAGAACATCCAACTTCTATATTAGATTCAAAAACCTATCAAATCAAGTCCGGTTGACTTCAAATTTTGCAACAAGTCATAAATGACATAATGAAGCTATGAAAATTCTCAGAACTGGATTGTGACCCCGATATCCAAAAGTCAAATCTCCGGTCAAACTTAAGAAATCTTTAGCCTTAGATTTCTAGTTTCCATTAAATGGCGATAATTTGATCTAGGGACCTCTAAATTTGATTTCGGGCATATGACCAAGTACCAAATTACGATACGGAACTACCGGAATAGTCAAAACTTTTATCCAGGTTCGTTTGCTTAAAATAATGACCGAAGTCAACTCAGTTGACTTTTTATAGCTCTAGTTCATAATTTAATCCATTTTTTTACATAAAAACGTTCCAGAAAATTATACGAATTGCGCACGCAAGTCGAGGAATTATTGATAGCGCTTTTCAAGGTCTTAAAATATCGGTATGATTATTTAATTTAAATATGAGATTTTGTCCATCACATTAAGACTCCCCATATGTGCTTTTAATTTTTTATGACCTGGGAGCGTTTCGACGCTTAATATTGAAATTTGGCGCATTGAAGGTTTTCCAAGTTCTTTAAGTTTGTTTTGAGTAGACTTTGGTGTTATCGAGGTCTGTTTGGGATTCCAAACCTGGGAGTAGTTCGGTATAGTGATTTATGACTTACACGCAAATTTTGGCATCATTCCGAGTTGATTTGATCTGAATCGGACGCGCGGAAGCGTTTTAGAAGTTTTTGAGTTTCATGATTTAATTCATGCATTTTGGCCTCCGATTCGTGATTCTAGTTGTTATTTCGGTGTTTTGATCATGCGAGCGAGTTCGTTTGATGTTTTTAGACTTGTGTGGACGTTTGGCGTAGAGCCCCGATGGCTCGGGTGAGTTTCAGACGCGTTTGGAGGGGTGGAAGGACTTCAGTTTTATGTTTTTTTTTGTTTTTTTGGGGTTGGTTCCTCAATGCAAATGTGAAGTTTTGTTTGCATTTGTGAGGAACCTTTCGCATTTGCGAAGTTGGGAAGGCACTGAGAATTTCGCATTTACGAAGATCATGCCGCTTTTGCGAACCTGCCCCTCTTCGCATTTGCTAAATTTTTGGTCGCATTTGCGATGGTTTTGTTGCATTTTCGACCTTCGCATTTGCGAACAAGACTTAGCTTTATGGTGCGAGAGCTTTTTTATTACGAGACTTAACTTTATTTCCCTCATTTCCCACTTGGTCTTAGGCGATTTTTAGAGCATTTTGTGGAGGGATTTCTTCACAATAACTATTGGTGAACAGTACTATCACTATTAATAAATAGTACTTCACTATTGTGAATAGTGTTAGTATTGATGATCAATAGTGTCACACTATTCTTGTGAATAGTACCTGAACCAATACGATACTTTTTTTTACCAAATGTGACGACTCGGCCAGTCGTCTCATGAGTTACCGCTCTGTTTCCCCAATTTTTACTTCTTTATGCTTCGTTATCTGTGTTTTATGTGGTCAAGTTGATTGGTTTGCGTTTGATGTGGTTTTAGTAAGAAATGAGATACTTAGTCTCTATTAAGAAGGCTTAAGCTGGAAAAGTCAACCGGATGTTGACTTATGAGTTAGAGGGCTTGGATGTGAGTTCTGATGGTTCGTTTAGATTCGGGAGCTGATTTGTGACTTAGGAGTGCGATCAGAATGGGTTTTGGAGTTGTAGAGAAGATTTAGGCTTGAATTGGCAAAATTGATATTTTGGCAATTTCTGGTTGATAGGAGAGATTTTCATATAAGGGTCGGAATGGAATTCCGAGAGTTGTGGTAGCTTTGTTGTGTCATTTGGGATGTGTGTGCAAAATTTCAACTCATTTGGACGAGATTTGATGGACTTTTTGAGCGAAAGCATAATTTAAGGGTTCTTGGAGTTCTTAGGCTTGAATCCTATATTAAATTGGTGATTTGATGTTTTTATAAGCATTCCGAAGTGTTGACCAAGTTTGAACGATGTCATGGGATGTGTTGGTACAATTAGTTTGAAGTTTCGGGGGTCCCGGGTAGGTTCCGGGATGTTTTAGGGCGAAAATCATAGTTGTAGCAGGTCCAGGAGGGTTGCAGGCTTCGGAAACCACCCGTGCGGTCCATACAAAAAGAAGTGCAGCCGTGGTATGTTCTGTGCGGACCGCACAAAAAGAAGTGCGGCCACGGTAGGTGTCATGCGGACCGCACAAATGGTGTGCGGCCGCGGTGGGGAACGATTCGCTGGTCCTACTTTGAAAGCTCATATCTTTTGATATACAAAGAATTTCGAGATGATTCAAAAACAGAAGTTGTAGACCTTTGTGTCTTGTTTTCAGAAAGATAAAGATATTGCAATTTGGACATTTGTAAAAAACATTATGGCCAAAATACTAAAGGCTGTCACTGCAGAGGAAGGCCTGTGCGGCCGCGGTTGTTTTTGCGCGGACCGCACTGGCTTGTGCGGACCGTGATCGATTTGGTGTGGCCCGCGGAGGCTGAAATATGAGGGGTACTCTATAAATACGAGGTTTTGGGTTTTATTTAATATTTTGACCTAGAGAGCTCGGATTTTGGTGATTCTTTGAAGGTTTTTCAAGAAATTCATCGAGGTAAGTGATTTTAACTCAGATTTGGTTAGAATACATGAATCTATCACTGAATTCATCATTTAATTCGTGATTTGGGATGGAAATTGGGAAGGAAATTGTGAAACCTTTCAAAAATGTAAAATGATGATTTGAAGGACCAAATGGTATCGGAATTGGATAATTTTGGTGTGGGTTAGACTCATGAGGGTATGAGGATTCTGAAAATGTAAATTTTACCCGATTCCTAGATGTGGGCACGGGAGTCGGGTTTTGCTAATTTCGGGATTTTTGATATTTTTCGAATGTTTTCGATTGGGCTTTGTTCCCTTAGCATATTGTGATGTATTCGTTCTGATTTTGGATAGATTCGACACGCGTGGAGGCCAATTCGAGGAGCAAAGGCGTCGCGAGCTAGAGAATTAGCCGGTTCGAGGTGAGTAATGATTGTAAATGATGTCCTGAGGGTTTGAAACCCCGGATTGTACATCGTAGTGCTATATTGAGGCAAGATACGTGCTGGATGATGAGCGTGGGGTCTTTTACTACTGGGGATTGTGACTTGGTCCGTCCCGATTGATGATTTTACCGCGTATTTAACTGAAATTCATTTGTTATCATCATGATTTAGGCTGATTGCCATATTTGGGCTTCGTTCCAACTATTTGAACCCTTCGGGGATTTTTATTATTGTTTCCTCACTACTTGACTTATTATTTGAACTCAGTCTTGTTAATATCTATTGTTTTACAAACTCAACCACTTTTACTCATATTTGAAACTTAAATGATATTTCTACATCATGTTTTGGGTTGAGAACTAATGTTTTACTAATGCCCAAGGGGCTTGTGATGATTTTTAGACTAAGTAAGGTCGAGGGCCATATGTGAGGATATGCTGAGTGATGTGAGGCCGAGGGCCTGAGATACTTTATATGCCATGAGGTGGCTTGAGTGATGTGATGCCGAGTGCCGAGTGATGTGAGGCCGAGTGCCGAGTGATGATGTCACGAGGTGGCTTGATATAGCGCTTGGGCCGTAAGGGGCCCCTCCGGAGTCTGCACACCCACAGTGAGCACGGGTACCCATTATGATCTAAGAGTGAGCCTGAGGGGCTGATACTGTTCTGAGTGATTGATACTGAGCCCGAGGGGCTGATACTATACTTAGAGTGAGCCCGATGGGCTAATACTGTTCTGAGCGATTGATACTATGCCCGAGGGGCGGATTTTTTATTTGTTATTTACTTGTTAAATTACCTGTTTTACTTGTTTTAAAAATGAATATCATTTGATTTCTTCACTGATTTACTGTTTTAAGTGATTTTACTGCTTGATATGGAATTGCTTTGTACCTTTACGTGTTTTCATACTTTCAGCCATTATTTATAATTATTATTCACTGAGTCGGAGTACTCACATTACTCCCTGAACCATGTGTGCAGATTCAGGCATCACAGAGTCCGCTCCTGAGTGTTGATTCTCCCAATTCAGGCAGTGATTCGGAGACTACGAGGTAGTTGTTGGCGTTCGCAGCCCCAAGCCTTCCTTATCTTATCATTTTCATGTTTTTAGAACTATTGTATCGGAATTAGTGTTCAGTGGACTTGTATCCAGATTTCTTAGTTGCTCATGACTTGTGACACCCCGGTTTGGGCTGTGTCGGAATGGTTCTTACTGAGGTTATCATTAATTCCGCAAATTATGGATATTATATCATGCTTTAGCACTATTTATGATATTTAACTGTTTAAAAGAGGTGTTCTGTTTGGTTTGGTTGGCCTTGCCTTCACGAGAGGCGCCATTACGACCGGGTTCGGGAATTGGGTTGTGACAAGTTGGTATCATGGCCTAGGTTACATAGGTCTCACAAGTCATGAGCGGGTTTAGTAGAGTCTCGCGGATCGGTACGGAGACGTCTATATTTATCCTCGAGAGGCTATAGAACCTTTTTAGGAAAAAACTTCATATTCTTGAAACTCTTGTCGTGCGAACTTGTTGGTCTGAGTACTAAACTTCTGTTATTCCATTCTCTCACAGATGGTGAGGAAGCGAGCTACCGTACGAGGTAGACGACCACCAGTTCCACCCACTGAGGCCACCCGAGGCCGTAGATGCGGTCGTGGCAGAGGCAGAGCAGCGAGGGAACTACCTGTAGGTCCACTAGCTGCCCTAGATCCAGATCAGGCTCCAGCTATGGATGCTCCAGCAGCACTAGTTCAGGCACCAGTTGTGCCCATCGTGATTCCTGGTCTTCAGGAGGTCTTGGCACAGATCTTATCAGTTTGCACTGGCTTGACTCATGAAGTTTTAGCCACTACAACCACAGCTACTTCACAGGCCGGGGGAGGCAGTCAGACCCCTACTACTCGCACACTTGAGCAGGTAGTGCAGGGACTACAGACACCGGTGGCACTTCCAGCTCAGCCGGCTGCACTAGCTCAGGAGTTTGTTGTGCCAGTTATGCCGGATGATGAGCACTGTCGTCTTGAGAGGTTTGGTAGACTCTAGCCTCCGTTATTCAGTGGTGTTGTGGGTGAGGATGCCTAGGGTTTTTTTGATAAGTGTCAGCGGATGCTCCGTACAGCAGGGATTCTTAAGACTAGTGGTGTGGCATTTACCACCTTTCAGTTTACTGGGGCTGCCTTCACATGGTGGGAGGCGTATGAGAGGCATAGGCCGGTTGGAGCAGCGCCCCTTACTTGGCATGAGTTCTCCACTCTATTCTTGGAGAAGTATATACCGCGGTCTCGCAGAGAGGAGCTGCGTAGGCAGTTTGAGTGGTTGCGACAAGGGGATATGACTGTGTCACAGTAGGAGTCGAGGTTTTCTGAGTTGGCTCATCATGCCGTCTGGATGGTTCCGATAGATCGTGAGAGGATCAGGAGATTTGTTGAAGGTCTTAACTGCCATCTCCATATTCTGATGACTAGAGAGAGAGTGTTGGGTGCTACGTTCGAGGAGGTGGTTGATATCACTCGCTATATTGAGACGGTTCGCCTTTAGGATCGGGAGGAGAGGGAGGCCAAGAGGCCTTGAGGATCTGGCAGTTATAGTAGTGCTCCTTCGAGGGGCCAGTTTAAGCATGGTAGAGGCCATTCTTTCAGGCCTGCTCAACCAGCTCGCCCAGGTTATCGTGGGGCATCTTCGGGTCATGGTTATCACAGTACTCAGTAGGGCCAGTCATCATTTAGTGCCCTTCCATCCCAGAGTTCATCTCGTGCCCCGTCAGCTCAAGGTTCTTCTTTGCTGAGTGTATCAGCTGGTCACTCCGGTGCGAGGGGTTCCCTTCAGTCCCCTTCTCCAGCACTTGGGAGTTATTTTGAGTGTGGAGAGTTTGTACATGTGTGGAGGTAGTATCCTCGTCGTATTGCTAGTTTATCTCAGCAGAGGGGTCAACCCTCGACTTCTACTCCAGTTACCTCACCACCCGCCGAGCCAGCTAGGGGTGGAGGTTAGGCAGCCAGGGGTCGCCCCAGAATGGGAGGTCGATCAGGGGTGGTCAGGCCCGTTTCTATGTACTTCGAGGCAGGCCAGATGCTATTACTTCAGATGTTGTCATTACATGTATTGTTTCAGTCTGCCACAGAGATGCCTCTGTATTATTTGATCCCGGTTCCACCTTTTCTTATGTGTCCTCATACTTTGCTCGTTATTTGGGTATGCCCCGTGAGTTTCTTGCTTTACCTATTCATGTATCTACCCCGATGGGCGATACTGTTGTTGTATACCGTGTGTACTGGTCATGTGTGGTAACTATTGGGGGTTTAGAGACCCGAGTAGATCTATTGCTATTGAGCATGATGGATTTTGATGTCATTTGGGGCATGGATTGGCTATCTCCTTGTCGTGCTATTCTAGACTGTCATGCTAAGACAGTCACTTTGACTATGCCAGGTGTACTGCGGATCGAGTGGCGTGGTGTGACTGATTATGTTCCTAGTAGAGTGATATCTTTCTTGAAGGCCCAACGTATGGTTGGGAAGGGTTGTCTTTCATATCTAGCGTTTGTGAGGGATGTTGGAGCTGAGACCCCTAGTATCGATTTTGTCCTAATTGTGAGGGATTTTCCCGATGTGTTTCTTGCAAACCTGCCGAGCATGCCACCGGACAGGGATATTGATTTTGATATTGACCTGGTGCTGGGTACTCAGCCCATTTCTATTCTGCCATATCGTATGGCACCAGCAGAGTTGAAGGAATTGAAGAACAGCTTCAGGAACTCCTAAATAAAGGGTTCATTCGGCCTAGTGTTTCACCTTGGGGTGCACCAGTTTTGTTTGTGAAGAAGAAGGATGGCACGATGAGAATGTGCATTGATTATAGGCAATTGAACAAAGTAACAATTAAGAACAAGTATCATTTGCCTCGCATTGATGATTTATTTGATCAACTTCAGGGTGCCAGGGCGTTCTCCAAGATTGATCTCCGTTCCGGTTATCACCATTTGAAGGTTAGGGATTTAGATATTCTTAACACTGCCTTCAGGACCATATATGGTCATTATGAGTTCCTTGTGATGTCTTCCGGCTAACCAGTGCCCTAGCAGCATTCATGCATTTGATGAACTGTGTGTTCCAGCCTTATCTGGATTCGTTCGTTATTGTATTCATTGATGATATTCTGGTGTACTCTCGTAGCCAGGAGAAGCACACGGAGCATTTGAAAGTTGTGTTGCAGAGATTGAGGGAGGAGAAGCTTTATGCAAAATTCTCCAAGTGTGAGTTTTGGCTCAATTCAGTGGCTTTCTTGGATCACGTGGTGTCCAGCGAGGGTATTCAGGTTGAACCAAAGAAGATAGAGGCGGTTCAAAGTTGGCCTAGACCGTTCTCAGCCACAGAGATTCGTAGCTTTCTTGGGTTGGCAGGCTATTATCGCCGGTTTATTCAGGGATTCTCATCTATCGCATCGCCTTGACCAAGTTGACTTAGAAGGGTGTTCCATTTGTATGGTCGGACGAGTGTGAGGAGAGCTTTTAGAAATTCAAGACAGCCTTGACCACAACTCCAGTGTTGGTTTTGCCATCAGCTTCAGGTTCATATACCGTGTATTGTGATGCTTCGAGAGTTGGGATTGGTTGTGTATTGATGCAGGAGGGTAGAGTTATTACTTATGCTTCTCGTCAGTTGAAGCCCCATGAGAAGAACTACCCTGTTCATGATTTGGAGTTGGCTTCCATAGTTCATGCATTGAAGATTTGGAGGCATTACTTGTATGGTATATCTTGTGAGGTATTCACCGATTATCACAGTCTTCAGCATTAGTTCAAGCAAAAGGATCTTAATTTGAGGCAGCGGATATGGTTGGAATTGCTTAAGAATTATGATATCACTATATTGTACCATCCGGGAAAAACCAATGTGGTGGCCCATGCGTTGAGCTGAAAGGTAGTGAGCATGGGGAGTTTGGCATATATTCCAGTTGGGGAGAGACCCCTTGCAGTTGATGTTCAGGCCTTGGCCAATCAGTTCATGATATTGGATATTTTGGATCCCAGTCGGGTGTTGGCATGTGTGGTTTATCGGTCTTCCTTAGATAATCGCATCAGAGAGAGCCAGTATGATGATCCGCATTTGCTTGTCCTTAAGGACAGTGTTCAGCATGATGATGCCAGAGATGTGACCATCGGTGATGATGGTGTGTTGAGGATGCAGGGCCGGATTTGTGTGCCCAATGTGGATGGGCTTAGAGATTTGATTCTAGAGGAGGCCCATAGGTCGCGGTATTCTATCCATCCGGGTGCCGCGAAGATGTAACAGGATTTGAGGTGGCACTATTGGTGGTGAAGAATGAAGAAAGATATTGTGGGATTTGTAGCTCGGTGTCTCAACTACCAGCAGGTAAAATATGATCATCAGCGACCGGGTGGCTTGCTTCAGTAGATGGTTATTCCTGAGTGGAAGTGGGAGAGAATCACTATAGACTTTGTGGTTGGACTTCCTCAGACTTTGAAGAAGTTTGATGCTATTTGGGTGATTATGGATCGGCTGACCAAGTCTGCGCACTATTCCTGTCTGTACTACCTATTTTTCAGAGTGGTTGACAGGGATTTATATCCGGGAGATTGTTCGGTTGCATGGTATGCCGGTTTCCATCATCTTAGATAGAGGTACTCAGTTTACATCGCAGTTTTGGAGAGCTGTGCAGAGAGAGTTGGGTACTCAGGTGGAGTTGAGCACATCATTTCATCTCAAACGGATGGACAATTCGAGCGTACTATTCAGATATTGGAAGACATGTTGCGTGATTGTGTTATTGATTTTGGAGGTTCATGGGATGAGTTTTTGCCGCTTGCAGAGTTTGCCTACAACAACAGCTACTAGTCGAGTATTCAGATGGCTCTGTATGAGGCTTTGTATGGGAGGCGGTGTAGATCTCCAATTGGTTGGTTCGAGCCTGGCGAGGCTAGGTTATTGGGGACAAATTTGGTTCAGGATGCCTTAAAGAAGGTGAAGATGATTTAGGAGAGACTCCATACAGCGCAGTCGTGTTAGAAGAGTTACGCGGACTGGAAGGTTCGAGTTGTGTCCTACATGGTTGGTGAGAAGGTCTTGCTAAAGGTTTCACCCATGAAGGGTGTTATGAGGTTTGGTAAGAAGGGAAAGTTAATTCCGCAGTTCATTGGGACTTTTGAGGTGCTTCGGAGGATGGGGAAGGTGACTTATGAGCTTGCCTTGCCACCCAGCTTGTCGAGTGTGCATCCGGCATTTCATGTTTCTATGCTCCTAAAGTATATTGGGGATCCGTCTCATGTTTTGGACTTCAGCACGGTTCAGTTGGATGATGATTTGACCTTTGATGTGGAGCTAGTAGCTATTTTGGGTCACTAGGTTTGGAAGTTGAGGTCAAAGAATATAGCTTCAGTGAAAGTGCAGTGGAGAGGTCGGCCCTTGGAGGAGGCTACCTGGGAGACCAAGCGGGAGATACGGAGCAAATATCCTCATCTGTTTAAGGCTTCAGGTATGTTTCTTGACTCGTTCGAGGACGAACATTTGTTTAAGTTGGGGAGGATATGACAACGCGGCCAGTCATCTCATGATTTACCGCTCCGTTTCCCCCATTTCTGCTTCTTTATGCTTCGTTATCCATGTTTTATGTGGTCGAGTTGATTGGTTTGCGTTTGGTGTGGTTTTAATAAGAAGTGAAACACTTAGTCTCTTTTAAGAAGGCTTAAGCTGGAAAAGTCAACTGGATGTTGACTTATGAGTTAGAGGGCTCGGATGTGCGTTCCGATGGTTCAGTTAGCTTCGGGAAGTGATTTGTGACTTAGGAGCGCGATCGGAATGATTTTTGGAGTTGTAGAGAAGATTTAGGCTTGAATTGGCAAAATTGATATTTTGGAAATTTCTGGTTGATAGGTGAGATTTTGATATAAGGGTCGGAATGGAATTTCGAGAGTTGCAGTAGCTTCGTTGTGTCATTTGGGATATGTGTGCAAAATTTCAGGTCATTCGGACGAGATTGAAAGACTTTTTGAGCGAAAGCATAATTTAAGAGTTCTTGGAGTTCTTAGGCTTGAATCCTATGTTAAATTGGTGATTTGATGTTGTTGTAAGCATTACGGAGTGTTGAGCAAGTTTGAACGATGTCATGGGATGTGTTGGTACAATTAGTTTGAAGTTTCAGGGGTCCCGGGTAGGTTTCGGGATGTTTTAGGCCGAAAATCATAGATGTAGCAGGTCCAGGAGGGTTGCAGACCTTAGAAACCACCTGCGCGGTCCACACAAAAAGAAGTGTGGCCGCGGTATGTGCTGTGCGGACCACACAAAAAGAAGTGCGGCCGCAGTAGGTGTCATGTGGACCGCACAAAATGGTGTGCGGCCGCGGTGGGGAACGATTCGCTGGTCCTACTTTGGAAGCTCATACCGTTTGATTTACAAGGAATTTCGAGATGATTCAAAAACAAAAGTTGTAGCCCTTCGTATCTAGTTTCCATAAAGATAAAGATATTACCATTTGGACATCTGTAGAAAAAGTTAATGCCACAATACTAAAGTCTGTCACTGTAGAGGAAGGCTTGTGCGGCCGTGGTTGTTTTTGCGCGGATCGCACTGGCTTGTGCGGACCGCGGTCGATTTGGTGCGGCCCGCGGAGGCTGAAATCTGAGAGGTACTCTGTAAATACGAGGTTTTGAGTTTTATTTAATATTTTGACCAAGAGAGCTCAGATTTTGGCGATTTTTCGAAGGTTTTTCAAGAAATTCATCGAGGTAAGTGATTTTAACTCAGATTTGTCTAGAATACATGAATCTATCACTTAATTCATCATTTAATTCGTGATTTGGGATGGAAATTGGGAAGAAAATTGTGAAACATTTCAAAATATAAAATGATGATTTGAAGGACCAATAGTATCGAAATTGGATAATTTTGGTATGGTTAGACTCGTGAGGGTATGAGGATTCTGAAAATGTAAATTTGACCCGATTCCAAGACGTGAGCCCAGGGCTCGGGTTTTGCTAATTTCGGGATTTTTGATATTTTTCAAATGTTTTTTGCTTGGGCTTTGTTCCCTTAGCATATTGTGACGTATTCATTCTGATTTTGGACAGATTCGACACGCGTGGAGGCCAATTCGAGGGGCAAGGGCGTCGTGATCTATAGAATTAGCCGGTTCGAGGTGAGTAATGATTGTAAATGATATCCTGAGGGTTTGAAACCCTTGATTGTACATTGTAGTGCTATATTGAGGCAAGATACGCGCTGGATGATGAGCGTGGGGTCTTTTCCTACTGGGGATTGTTACTTGGTCCGTCCCGATTGATGATTTTACCGCGTATTTGACTGAAATTCATTTATTATCATCATGCTTTGGGTTGATTGCCATATTTGGGCTTCGTGCCAACTATTTGAACCCTTCGGGATTTTTATCACTATTTCCTCACTGCTTGACTTATTATTTGAACTCAGTCCTTTTGATATCTATTGTTTTACAAACTCAGCCACATTTACTCAGATTTGAAACTTAAATGATATTTCTACATCATGTTTTGGGCTGAGAACTACTGTTTTACTAATGCCCAAGGGGCTTGTGATAATTTTTGGACTGAGTGAGGCCGAGGGACATATGTGAGGATATGCTGAGTAATATGAGGCCGAGGGCCTGGGATACTTTATATGTCACGAGGTGGCTTGAGTGATGTGAGGCCGAATACCGAGTGATGTGAGGCCGAATGCCGAGTGATGATGCCACGAGGTGGCTTGATATAGCGCTTGGGCCGTAAGGGGCCCCTCCAAAGTCTGCACACCCATAGTGAGCGCGGGAACCCATTATGATCTGAGAGTGAGCCCGAGGGGCTGATACTGTTCTGAGTGATTGATACTAAGCCCGAGGGGCTGATACTGTACTCAGAGTAAGCCCGAGGGGTTGATACCTTTTTGAGCGATTGATACTGTGCCCGAGGGGCGGATTTTCTACTTGTTATTTACTTGTTAAATTACCTATTTTACTTGTTTTAAAAATGAATATCATTTGATTTCTTCACTGATTTACTTCTTTAAGTGATTTTACTGCTTGATATGGAATTGCTTTGTGCCTTTATATGTTTTCATACTTTCAGCCATTATTTATAATTATTATTCACTGAGTCGGAGTACTCACATTACTCCCTGCACCATGTGTGCAGATTCAAGCATCGCAGAGTTCGCTCCTGAGTGCTTATTCTCCTAATTCAGGTAGTGATTCGGAGACTACGAGGTAGTTGTTGGCGTTCGCAGCCCCATGCCTACCTTATCTTATCATTTTCATGTTTTTAGAACTATTGTATCGGAATTAGTGTTCATTAGACTTATATCCTGATTTCTTAGTTGCTCATGACTTGTGACACCTCGATTTGGGCTGTGTCGGAATGGTTCTTACTAAGGTTATCTTTAATTCTGCACATTATGGATATTATATCATGCTTTAGAACTATTTATGATATTTAACTGTTTAAAAGAGGTGTTCTGTTTGGTCTGGTTGGCCTTGTCTTCACGAGAGGCACCATTACTACCGGGTTCGAGAATTGGGTCGTGACAAGTTGGTATCAGAGCCTAGGTTACATAGGTTTCACGAGTCATGAGCGATTTTAGTAGAGTCTCACGGATCGGTACGGAGATGTCTGTATTTATCCTCGAGAGGCTGTAGAACCTTTTTAGGAAAAAACTTCATATTCTTGAAACTCTTGTCGTGCGAACTTGTTGGTCCGAGTACTAAACTTCTGTTATTCCATTCTCTCACAGATGGTGAGGACGCGAGCTACCGGACAAGGTGGATGACCACCAGTTCCACCCACTGAGGCCACCCAAGGTCGTGGACGTGGTCGTGGTCGTGGTAGAGGCAGAGCAGCGAGGGCAGCACCTATAGATCCACTAGTTGCCCTAGATCCAGATCAGGCTCCAGCTATGGATGCTCCAGCAGCACCAGTTCAGGCACCAGTTGTGCCCATCGTGATTCCGGGTCTTCAGGAGGTCTTGGAACAGATCTTATCAGTTTGCACTAGCTTGGCTCAGGTAGTTTCAACCACTACAACAACACCTACTTCACAGGCCGGGGGAGGATGTCAGACCCCTGCTACTCGCACACCTGAGCAGGCAGTGCAGGCACTACAGATACCGGGGGCACCTCCAGCTCAGTCGGTTGCACCAACTTAGTAGTTTGTTGTGCCAGTTATGCCGGATGATGAGCACCGTCGTCTTGAGAGGTTTGGTAGACTCTAGCCTCCGTTATTCAGTGGTGCTGAGGCGAGGATGCCCAGGGTTTTCTTGATAAGTGTCAGCGGATGCTCCATATAGCAGGGATTCTTGAGACTAGTGGTGTGGCATTTACCACCTTTCAGTTTACTGGGGCTGCCTTCACATGGTGGGAGGTGTATGAGAGGCGTAGGCCGGTTGGAGTAGCGCCCCTTACTTGGCATGAGTTCTCCACTCTCTTCTTGGAGAAGTATATACCGCAGTCTCGCAGAGAGGAGCTGCGTAGACAGTTTGAGTGGCTGCGACAGGGGGATATGACTGTCACAGTATGAGTCGAGGTTTTTTGAGTTGGCTTATCATGCCGTCTGGATGGTTCTGATAGATCATGAGAGGATCAGGAGATTTGTTGATGACCTTAACTACCATCTCCATATTCTGATGACTAGAGATAGTGTGTTGGGTGCTACGTTCGAGGAGGTGGTTGACATCGCTCGCGAGATTGAGACAGTTCCCCGTCAGGATCGGAAGTAGAGGGAGGCCAAGAGGCCTTGAGGATCTGGCAGTTATAGTGGTTCTCCTTCAAGGTGCCAGTTTCAGCATGGTAGAGGCCATTCTTTCAAGCCTGCTCAGGCAGCTCGCCCAGGTTATCGTGGGGCATCTTTGGGTCATGGTTATCACGGTACTCAGTAGGGCCAGTCATCACTTAGTTCCCTTCCAGCCTAGAGTTCATCTCGTGCCCCGTCAGCTCAGGGTTCTTCTATGCTGAGTGTATTAGCTGGTCACTCCGGTGCGAGGGGTTCCCTTCAGTCCCCTTCTCCAGCACCTGGGAGTTGTTTTGAGTGTGGAGAGTTTGGACATGTGTGGAGGCACTATCCTCGTCGTATTGCTAGTTCATCTTAGCAGAGGGGTCAGCCTCAACTTCTACTCTAGTTACCTCACCACCTGTCGAGCCAGCTAAGGGCAGAGGTCAGGTAGCTAGGGGTCGCCCCAGAGGGGGAGGTTGATCAGGGGGCGGTCAAGCCCGTTTCTATGCACTTCCAGGCAGGCCAGATGCTATTTCTTCAGATGTTGTCATTACATGTGTTGTTTCAGTCTGCCATAGAGATACCTCTGTATTATTTGATCCCGGTTCCACCTTTTCTTATGTGTCCTCATACTTTTCTCGTTATTTGGGTATGCCCCGTGAGTTTCTTGCTTTATCTGTTCATGTATCTACCTCGGTGGGAGATACTGTTATTGTAGACCGTGTGTACTAGTCATGTGTGGTGACAATTGGGGGTCTAGAGACCCGAGTAGATCTATTGCTATTGAGCATTATGGATTTTGATGTCATTTTGGGCATGGATTGGCTATCTCCGTGTCGTGCTATTCTAGACTGTCATGCTAAGACAGTCACTTTGGCTATGCCGGGTGTACCGCGGATCAAGTGGCGTAGTGTGACTGATTATGTTCCTATTAGAGTGATATCTTTCTTGAAGGCCCAATGTATGGTTGGGAAGGGTTGTCTTTCATATCTAGCGTTTATGAGGGATGTTGGAGCTGAGACTCCTAGTATCGATTCTGTCTTAGTTGTGAGGGATTTTCCCGATGTGTTTCCTGCAAACCTGCCGGGCATGCCACCGGACAGGGATCTTGATTTTGGTATTGACCTGGTGCCGGGCACTCAGCCCATTTTTATTCCGCCATATCGTATGACACCAGCAGAGTTGAAGGAATTGAAAGAACAGCTTCAGGAACTCCTAAATAAGGGGTTCATTCGGCCTAGTGTGTCACCTTGGGGTGCACCGGTTTTGTTTGTGAAGAAGAAGGATGGCACGATGAGAATGTGCATTGATTATAGGCAATTGAACAAAGTAACAATTAAGAACAAGTATCCTTTGCCTCGCATTGATGATTTATTTGATAAACTTCAGGGAGCGAGGGTGTTCTCCAAGATTGATCTCCTTTCCGGTTATCACTAGTTGAAGTTTAGGGATTGAGATATTCTTAAGACTGCCTTCAAGACCAGATATGGTCATTATGAGTTCCTTGTGATGTCTTTCGGGTTAACCAATGCCCTAGCAGCATTCATGCATTTGATAAACAGCGTGTTCCAGCCTTATCTGGATTCGTTCTTTATTGTATTCATTGATGATATTCTGGTGTACTCGCGTAGTCAGGAGAAGCACACAAATCATTTGAAAGTTGTGTTGTAGAGATTGAGGGAGGAGAAGTTTTATGCAAAATTCTCCAAGTGTGAGTTTTGGCTCAGTTCAGTGGCTTTCTTGGTACACGTGGTGTCCAACGAGGGTATTCAGGTTGATCCAAAGAAGATAGAGGGGGTTCAAAGTTGGCCTAGACCGTCCTCAGCCATAGAGATTCGTAGCTTTCTTGGGTTGGCAGGCTATTATTGCCGGTTTGTTCAGGAATTCTCATCTATCGCATCGCCTTGACCAAGTTGACTTAGAAGGGTGTTCCATTTGTATGGTCGGACGAGTGTAGGGAGAGCTTTTAGAAATTCAAGACAGCCTTGACCACAGCTCCAGTGTTGGTTTTGCCATCAGCTTCAGGTTCATATACCATGTATTGTGATGCTTTGAGAGTTGGGATTGATTGTGTATTGATGTAGGAGGGTAGAGTTATTATTTATGCTTCTCATCAGTTGAAGCCCCATGAGAAGAACTACCCTGTTCATGATTTGGAGTTGGCTACCATAGTTCATGCATTGAAGATTTGGAGGCATTACTTGTATGGTGTGTCTTGTGAGGTATTCACCGATCATCGCAGTCTTCAGCATTTGTTCAACCAAAAGGATCTTAATTTGAGGTAGCGGAGATGGTTGGAATTGCTTAAGGATTATGATATCACTATATTGTACCATCCGAGAAAGGCCAATGTGGTGGCCGATGCGTTCAGCGGAAAGGTAGTGAGCATGGGGAGTTTGGCATATATGCCAGTTGGGGAGAGACCCCTTGCAGTTGATGTTCAGGCCTTGGCCAATCAGTTCATGATATTGGATATTTCGGAGCCCAGTCAGGTGTTGGCATGTGTGGTTTATCGGTGTTCCTTAGATGATCGCATCAGAGAGAGCCAGTATGATGATCCGCATTTGCTTGTCCTTAAGGACAGAGTTCAGCATGATGATGCCAGAGATGTGACCATCGGTGATGATGGTGTGTTGAGGATGCAGGGCCGGATTTGTGTGCCCAATATGGATGGGCTTAGAGAGTTGATTCTGGAGGAGGCCCATAACTCGCGGTATTCTATCCATATGGGTGCCGCAAAGATGTACCAGGATTTGAGGCAACACTATTGGTGGAGAAGAATGAAGAAAGATATTATGGGATTTGTAGCTCGGTGTCTTAACTGCCAGCAGGTAAAATATGAGCATCAGCGACCGGGTGGCTTGCTTCAGCAGATGGTTATTCCCGAGTGGAAGTGGGAGAGAATCACTATAGACTTTGTGGTTGGACTTCCTCAGACTTTGAAGAAGTTTGATACTATTTGGGTGATTGTGGATCGGTTGACCAAGTCCGTGCACTTTATTCCTGTGTGTACTACCTATTCTTCAGAGTGGTTGGCAGGGATTTATATCCGGGAGATTGTTCGGTTGCATGTGTGTCGGTTTCTATCAGATAGAGGTACTCAGTTTACTTCGCATTTTTGGAGAGTTGTGCACAGAGAGTTAGGTACTCAGGTGGAGTTAAGCACAACATTTCATCCTCAAATGGACGGATAGTCCGAGCGTATTATTCAGATATTGGAGGACATGTTACGTGCTTGTGTTATTGATTTTGGAGGTTCATGGGATGAGTTTTTTCCGCTTGCAGAGTTTTCCTGAAACAACAGCTACCAGTCGAGTATTCAGATGGCTCTGTATGAGGCTTTGTATGAGAGGCGGTGTAGATCTCCAATTGGTTGGTTCGAGCCTGGAAAGGCTAGGTTATTGGGGACAGATTTGGTTCAGGATGCCTTAGAGAAGGTTAAGATGATTCAGGAGAGACTCCGTACAGCGCAGTTATGTCAGAAGAGTTATGCGGACTGGAAGGTTTGATTTGTGTCCTACATGGTTGGTGAGAAGGTCGTGCTGAAGGTTTCACCCATGAAGGGTGTTATGAGGTTTGGGAAGAACGGAAAGTTGATTCCGCGGTTCATTGGGCTTTTTGAGGTGCTTCAGAGGATGGGGGAGGTGGCTTATGAGCTTGCCTTGCCACCCAGCTTGTCGAGTCTGCATCCGACATTTCATGTTTCTATGCTCATAAAGTATATTGGGGATCCGTCTCATGTTTTGGACTTCAGAACGGTTCAGTTGGATGTTGATTTGACCTTTGATGTGGATCCAGTAGCTATTTTGGGTCACCAGATTCAGAAGTTGAGGTCAAAGATTATAGCTTCAGTTAGCTTCGGGAGGTTATTTGTGACTTAGGAGCGCGATCGGAATGGTTTTTGGAGTTGTAAAGAAGATTTAGGCTTGAATTGGCGAAATTGATATTTTGGAAATTTCTGGTTGATAGGTGAGATTTTGATATAAGGGTCGGAATGGAATTCCGAGAATTGCAGTAGCTTTGTTGTGTCATTTGGGATATGTGTGCAAAATTTCAGGTCACTCGGACGATATTTAAAAGACTTTTTGAGCGAAAGCATAATTTAAGAGTTCTTGGAGTTCTTAGGCTTGAATCCTATGTTAAATTGGTGATTTGATATTGTTGTAAGCGTTCCGAAGTGTTTAGCAAGTTTGAACGATGTCATGGGATGTGTTGGTACAATTAGTTTGAAGTTTCGGGGGTCCCGGGTAGGTTTCGGGATGTTTTAGGCCGAAAATCATAGCTGTAGCAGGTCCAGGAGGGTTGCAGGCCTCAGAAACCACCCGCGCAGTCCGCACAAAAAGAAGAGCGGCCGCGGTATGTGCTGTGCGGACTACACAAAAAGAAGTGCGGCCGCAGTAGGTGTCATGCGGACCGCACAAAATGGTGTGCGGCCGCGGTGGGGAACGATTCGTTGGTCCTACTTCAGAAGATCATATCTTTTGATCTACAAGGAATTTCGAGATGATTCAAAAACAAAGTTGTAGCCCTTCATATCTAATTTCCAGAAAGGTAAAGATATTGCCATTTGGACATGTGTAGAAAACGTTAAGGCCAAAATACTAAAGTTTGTCACTGCAGAGGAAGGCTTGTGTGGTCGTGGTTGTTTTTGCGCGGACCGCACTGGCTTGTGCGGACCGCGGTCGATTTGGTGCAGCCCGCGGAGGCTGAAATCTGAGAGGTACTCTGTAAATATGAGGTTTTGGGTTTTATTTAATATTTTGACCAAGAGAGCTCAGATTTTGGCGATTTTTCAAAGTTTTTTCAAGAAATTCATCGGGGTAAGTGATTTTAACTCACATTTGGCTAGAATACATGAATTTATCACTTAATTCATCATTTAACTCGTGATTTGGGATGGAAATTGGGAAGAAAATTGTGAAACCTTTCAAAAATGTAAAATGATGATTTGAAGGACCAATAGTATCGAAATTGGATAATTTTGGTATGGTTAGACTCGTGAGGGTATGAGGAGTCTGAAAATGTAATATTGACCTGATTCCGAGTCGTGAGCCCAGGGCTCGGTTTTTGCTAATTTTGGGATTTTTGATATTTTTCGAATGTTTTCGCTTGGGCTTTATTCCCTTAGCATATTATGACGTATTCGTTCTGATTTTGGACAGATTCGACGCGCGTGGAGGCCAATTCGAGGGGCAAGGGCATCGCGATCTAGAGAATTAGCCGGTTCGAGGTAAGTAATGATTGTAAATGATGTCCTGAGGGTTTGAAACCCCGAATTATACATCGTAGTGCTATATTGAGGCAAGATACGCGCTGGATGATGAGCGTGGGGTTTTTTACTACTGGGGATTGTGACTTGGTCAGTCCCGATTGATGATTTTACCGCGTATTTGATTGAAATTCATTTGTTATCATCATGATTTGGGCTGATTGCCATATTTGGGCTTCGTGCCAACTATTTGAACCCTTCGGGGATTTTTATCACTGTTTCCTTACTGCTTGACTTATTATTTGAGCTCAGTCTCGTTGATATCTACTGTTTTACAAGCTCTAACACTTTTACTCAGATTTGAAACTTAAATGATATTTCCACATCATGTTTTGGGCTGAGAACTACTGTTTTACTAATGCCCAAGGGGCTTGTGATGATTTTTGGACTGAGTGAGGCCGAGGGACATATGTGAGGATATGCTGAGTGACATGAGGCCGAGGGCCTGAGATACTTTATATGCCACGAGGTGGCTTGAGTGATGTGAGGCCGAGTGTCGAGTGATGTGAGGCTAAGTGCCGAGTGATGATGCCACGAGGTGGCTTGATATAGCGTTTGGGTCGTAAGGGGCCCCTCCAGAGTCTGCACACCCACAGTGAGCGTGGGTACCCATTATGATCTGAGAGTGAGCCCGAGGGGCTGATACTGTTCTGAGTGATTGATACTAAGCCCGAGGGGTTGATACTTTTTTGAGCGATTGATACTGTGCCCGAGGGGCGAATTTTCTACTTGTTATTTACCTGTTAAATTACCTATTTTACTTGTTTTAAAAAGGAATATTATTTTATTTCTTTACTGATTTACTGCTTTAAGTGATTTTACTGCTTGATATGGAATTGCTTTGTGCATTTACGTGTTTTCATACTTTCAACCATTATTTATAATTATTACTCACTGAGTCGGAGTACTCACATTACTCCCTGCACCATGTGTGTAGATTTAGGCATCGCAGAATCCGCTCCTGAGTGCTGATTCTCCTAGTTCAGGTAGTGATTCGGAGACTACGAGGTAGTTGTTGGCGTTCGCAGCCTCGTGCCTCCCTTATCTTATCATTTTCATGTTTTTAGAACTATTGTATCGGAATTAGTGTTCAGTAGACTTGTATCCGGATTTCTTAGTTGCTCATGACTTGTAATACCTCGGTTTGGGTTGTGTCGGAATGGTTCTTACTGAGGTTATCGATAATTCCGCAAATTATGGATGTTATATCATACTTTAGAACTATATATCATATTTAATTGTTTAAAAGATGTGTTCTGTTTGGTTTGGTTGGCCTTGTCTTCACGAGAGGCGTCATCACGGCCGAATTCGGGAATTGGGTCGTGACAGTAGAATTACACTATCTATGCTCTGATACCAGTTGTTGGGAAGCGTGTCAGGCTAATAGAAGGGAAAAAATATTTAAAAGAGAAAAGCAATAAATTGCACAAGATAAGACAAGATTTACGTGGTTCGATAATTTTTTTTTACTTCACGGTCACACAAAAATAACTCTTTATTAATTGAAGAGAAAAAAGGGTTGAGGGATAATTTACATCTTAAGAAGGAGATGCCTATTTATAAGAAGAACGTCTGCTAAAAGGTTTTTCAGCGAATGTGAATACAAAGAGAATGACACCGCAAACTGCGCTCTCAATTCTTCTTTCACATTTGTAGCCTACCTTTCGTGACTTATTTTTTTTGTGTCTTTCTATCTTTCCTTTCTTTCTTTTTCTTTGAATTTTTCAATTTGCTCACATAGGTTTGTCCCATCAATTTTTGCCTTGAGCATCTAAGTATGTATTGATATCAAGTCCTTTTTTTCCTCGTAGAAAACACATGTACTCCAATTGAAGTTTCATGCTTTTCTCCAAGTAGTCATAATTATAAATTGTTTTGTTTGATTCATTTGTCTATATAAATTAAAAGATGAATAACCCGAAATTGAAACTCAAATAGCTTAAACCGACTAAATGTATATCTTATTTGGACCATGTAAATTATCATATGTTTATGTTTATATATAAGTAGTATGGCACCCGAATCCTCCTAATTCTGGATCCACCTATGATCAGATGATACCCCTTATTGAATCGTCTTTGCCACTGATCTCAAACATATATTTGTACAAATAAAATAGAAGTAGTTATCTAATAATCTCATAATGCAGATTGTTTACGATCAGTTCCAAGAGCAATTGATTGGGATATTCCTCTTTGATTCCTCTCTTGGTTAAGTTGATAATATACTGAATTTTCATATTTTCCATCCCACCTATTGATCATATTATATGAATTATTACATAATCATATAATGTAAGGTAATTTTTGAAGCAAAAAAGAACAATTTTGAATGCTTACAAACCTGAACTCTTCTTTGTCTGGAATTTGGAGCTCCAAATGTTCTTCAAATGGCTTGAAAATCATGTTGAGTTGCTCATCTTTCACCTTCTCAAGAGTTGGAAGGTACCACTGAGAACAAATGAAATAGCAACATTAAGTTAGTTTAAGTTCGCATAATTCTGTCATTTCTTTCTCATTTTTCCTTGAGTCGTGAGCTTATTGGAAACAATCTCTCTACCTTCTCAAGATAACGATAAGGTCAGCATACATATTACTCTCCCCAGACTTTACTTATGAGATTACATTGGGTTTGTTTGTTGTTCTTTCTCATTTTCGTAAATCGCTGCATGACTCAAAACTTCCTCCAGTCACGCAAATATTAGTTATTTTGACAAATTGATTTTGTTTCAAAATATCTGACGACTTAGAAAAATAAGTATTTGTTACTTTTTTTTTCGAATTCCCGTTACTGCTCCAATGAACGAGTGTTAATTAAGTGAAACGTTTAAGAAAGAGACAAAAGGTGGTCTAGTTCATATACTCTTATAATTAAGGCTATTAGATATCTTTCTTAAGTGTACGCGATGACCTTATAATACAGATAATACGGACCGGATGTAGAATAATATATTTAAATTGGGTTGGTGATTATATCAAACATGGATGTGTGATGTAGACAGGGAGCGCGATGCACAAAATATTCTGCATTCATACAGGGTTCGGAGAAGGGCTACCCCCAAAGGGGTGTGATGTAGACACCTACCCTAAAGCAAGCATCCGTGGCTGGTTGCTTCAACGACTCTAACTCATGGTCTACATATCATACAAAATAACTTTATCGTTGTTTTGAGGTTCCCTTCAAGAGGAAAAGAAACATACCTTTGGAGAATTATCCTTGTCAATTGTGATAGCCCGTATGCCCTTATAAATAGAAAAATAAACTCAACTTAGATTCAAAAGGGAGATATTATTGCAGTTCAACTTTTTTAATACAAATGATTGAGAAATATGTACATATTTAATTACCTCATAGATATCGCTAGATATGATTGTTCCGAATATGTTTATTGAAAGTCTAAATTCTTGCTTGAGGCATTCAGACAATGTTAGTTTTCTTCCTTCTCGAATCTGAAATATTTGAAATTATACACAATTAGGTTACTTATAAGATATTACATATAAATTTTTTGAATGAATGTGAGTTGTAACCTACACTAAAATAGTGAAAAATATTTATACTGTCAGTGTATATAATTAAATTCTTTGGTTTTCAAAATGTATAGAAGTCAAAGCAAGTTTATATTGGTAAAGGATAAAGAATTACCGATCTGAGTGTTATTTTCAATCCGGTTGGGGATGATCTTTTTAGGCTTCCGAGCACTGCTACAATCCAATCATTTCCTACCTTCCTTGCTTCAACTTCCTGAACATGAGATAAGCATTAAATAATAAGAGTTAGTGGTAGAGTGGTAAGTACTGCTTCATCCTTAACCAAAGGTCTCGGGTTTGAGCCTTGGTATGAAGTCGCGTTTTGTTAGAGAGCGCTTTATCCCTCAATATGGGGCTCTCCGGCACGAATTCGAATTTTATCGGACCCCAATGCAGGTATCAGACATCAAGTGGGAAACAAAAAAAATACTACAGTACTCCCTCCGTTTCAATTTAGATGAGGTAGTTTGACTCGGTATGAAGTTTAAATAAAAAGAAGAAAACTTTTGAAACTTGTGGTCTCAAAAGCTTAAGGGATAAAAGTTTTGTGGGACCATGATATTTATGTGATTATAAAAGCTTCTCATTAAGGGTAAAATGGGTAAAATGAAGAGTTTAAAGTTAAATTATTTCCAAATTTAAAAATGTGTCATTTATTTTGAAACAGACTAAAAAGGAAAGTAACTCATCTAATTTGAAACGAAGGGTGTATATATATATATATATATATATATATATATATATATATATATATATATATATATATATATATATATATATATATATATATATATATATATATATATATATATATATATATATATATATATATATATATATATATATATATATATATATATATATATATATATATATATATATATATATATATATATATATATATATATATATATATATATATATATATATATATATATATATATATATATATATATATATATATACATTAAATTAATATAAATGTTTTACTTGTTCAAGATACTTCTTTCATCTATCTCAACTTCAGTTGAGAATTCTTCAATGGCTGATCTGATAGCCTTCTCTTCTCCAGTTGTTAAGCTCAACAAGCTCTTCTCCAAGCAAACCAATTTCTAACATTCATAGAAACACAAAATACTTAAAGATGACTAAGAAATTAAATTAATATAGATTTTATGTTCTTTGTACTGACTATCAGGTTAAGTTGACCTACATAACGTGTGTAATTTTTCATATCAAGCCTGATATGCATGATCACTAAAAAAAGGCAGTCCGATGTATGAAGTATCCTGTGTTTATATATGCAGGGTCCGGAGAAGGGTCGCACCCCAAGGGAGTGTGATGTAGGCAGTCTACCCTGATGCAAGCATCAATGGCTAATTTAATGGCGTGAACTCGTGACCTATAGATCACACGGAGACAACTTTACCGTTGCTCCAAGATTCCCCTTATAACATGCTATAAATTACACTGATAGTGTAAATTCTTTACACTCTTCGTGCATATAACTAAAATACATCCATGTATACACAAAGATGGAACAAAAAGTATATACTACAAAGTCAAGACTAACAAACACCTTTATTTTGGTTATCAGTTGAAACTAGAAAAGAAAAAGTTAAGAGAAAAACGAAGTTTGAACTGACATCAAAAGGAACAAAATGAGTGGCAAGTCCAGCAGCAACAATTTCTTTACCCTTCAGCTTTGCACCTGTTAAGCCCAAGTATTCTCCTACATATACACTTTGTCACTTGAATATATCAACAATCCCTCCTTAGTTCATCATAGAAGAAACACAAAATAGTCAATAATACTCTCCCACTATATAAATATCTTAATTTTATCCTCCGTTATACTTTAGGTTCATTCATATCTTTGTTATTAGCAAATTCTCATTTTTGCCTCATACCTTAATAATGTTCAAAAGTAGATGGGCAAATTTGGACCATTTTTCGAGAGTATTTTGACACGTGAAATCGATCTATCTAGTCCATAATTGGTCATCTATTAAGGTCAAGGAAAAATACAAGAGGATTTGCTAACTTTAAGTGATTGAGTAACCCTTAAGGGGCCGTTCGGTTGGATGCATTAGAGAAAATAATGGATGCATTAGTTTTGGTATTACTAATCCCTTATTTGGTAAACGTTTTTAACAAACCTATATATTACTAATACAAGTATCAGTTATACTACCTATTTGGTATTATCCTATATTAACTAATACGTAGTAAACCATGGTATTAGCAATGCCAAGACTATTAATGCATGCATTAGCATGGTTAAGAATAAAATTGTCCTTAAAGTCCCTTAAAACTAAAGAATATGGAGGGCATTTTTGTAAACAATTAATTTTCTTAAAAATTATGCAATGTATTTTAATTTTTAATGCACAACACCACATAGTGGTTAAGAAATAATCTCTGCATTAGTACTGCTTGTATTACTAACCGATACATTATTAATCCGTACATTACTAGTACACGTTATTCAACACTATTCTTATATACTCTACCAAATGACTCCTAAGTATATATAATAGAGGATAAATTAAGTTTTTCATATAGTAGATCCGTAAATTTGGACCTTTTTCCTAGAAGAAAAAGAGATTATTTTATAATCACTTTAAACACACACATATACAATAGCGGATCTATGTATTTAGTTATGGGTGCTTGAGCACCCATTACTTTTGTAGCCATACACTATTACTTATATAGAAAAATTAATAATTAATATAAATATGTTAATTGAGCATCCACAGTAGTAATTTTCAATTTAAAGATAATTAAGTACGCATAATTTAAAAATTCAGGATATATATGTGTGTGACACGCACACGCTATTTGAATGCTTACCAAGTCGACCAGGAAGTCGTGAAAGCATATATGAGAAGCCACAGTCTGGATGGTATCCAAATCTTGTTTCAGGAGTCGAAAAATACTATAATACCAATGAAATAAAAGTTAGATACTATGATAAGTCTCCTCTTACATATGAGATTAAAGTCAGAATTACATGTATGTGTATACTAACTGATTTTTCAGTGACAACAGAGAACTTCATTGGCACCATTAAAGATCCACCTCCCCCCATACACATTCCATGAACAAGAGCAACCTGTAGTATATCAACAGTTAGAAAGGGCAAATTCTTTATGACGGGTTAATTTTACATATGATCATTAAACTTTATCTATTTATAACAATAAAATGGTAAATAAAGTTAAATAACCATACGTAAAATTAACCTAATCTATGATCTCTCCTTTTTTTTTCCATATCATATACTACTAATAATTGAATTGTAGAGGAGCAACACACAATTTGTACCTGTGGTTTCTTGTATGTATGAATGTGGTAGCAAAGCCAATGCATTCTATAAATACCTTCAATGCAAGAATCCCCTAAGAAATTATACAGTCAATAATTTAATAGTTTTAGATTATACAACTAAACATTTTTTGTCTCCCCAAAAAATTGGAAAAAAGAAGATAGTCACTTGTCTTTCTGCCATCATAAATATGTTTCAAGTTCCCACCAACAGATAAAGCTCGGCCGACTCCCTATATATTTTGCATTACATAAAACCCAGTATTAAAAAAGGCTAAATATTGTATTCACAAGACCTAATTTTAATAGGGGGACACATTAATTTTATTAGGGGTGTGTGTCCCCCCTGTGTTAAAACCCATTTGGGTTATAGGTCAAATCACATTAAGGGAAAAACGGATCTAAATTTCAGATTTTTATCATTAAACTTTATGCCATGTCATATTTATGTTAGGAGTTTGAGCCAAAATGACTTTTAAGTGACAATGTGAAAATTTAGTTATTTTTAAGTGACAAAAAATAGTTAAGTGACTTTAGTGAAATTGAAACATAGTTGAATGACCATCATCAAAATTAACCCTTCAATATGGTGAGGTTTGGGAGTTAGAAATTTGAATGCACAGAACGAAAGCCTTCTCAAGAAATGACATTGAAGATTCAACTCTGAAGTAAATTCTCTTTTGAGGAAGGTCATCTCTTCTATAGTTAACATTCAATATGGATGGACTACTCAGGCTAATAATTTCTCATCACGGTTCTGGACTATGGAAACACATTCAAACTCAGTTGTAGACAAAAAATTTGATATTAGTTAAGTAAAGAAGGGCGGTGTACCCATTAGAAATTGAGTTTCAAATCGGTAAATCACTAACCTCTGACTAAACAGGCAGCCTAGTGCATGAAGCATTCCATAAGCCTATTCTGATGCAAGTATCAGTGGCTAATTTCACGGTCGAACCCGTGATCTATAGGTCACACGGAGACAACTTTACCGTTGCTCCAAGATCCCCTTCATAAGTCACTAACTTCTAAACTATTATAGAAAAAGAAAAAGAAAAATGATTAAAGGAAAAAAAAAGATACTTACCTTGATGATAACAAGTTGTGCATTGTCATCTTTCTCAATTTTCTCGAGTTTTTGTCCTAGTACCAATGCCTTGTCCAAGGAAATTAAAATGTGTTTTTGTGAATGGGAAAGACGCCATTTAAAACAATTCTTGAATTAAATAATCAGATTTAATTTCCTTGCTATTTTGTAAAACTTACCACTTTTATAGAGATGACATTTAATTGGTTAGGACTATTTAAAGTGAGCACTCTAACACGACCAACTTCCTCAGCAATAACAACCTGGTGAAAAGTTACTTGTCTTTAGTCATGCTATATAAGTTGAATATTTACTATAGTGCACACGAACATCTTAGATATATTTCACCTATGGTCACCTATTTTGTTCACTAATAAACTTACAAAATAATTTTTTATCATATTAAAGTAACAAAATTTTTGCATGACGATGATATGAGTTGAGTTTGAAAAAAAAAAAGAAGTGAGAATTTATATTGCAGAGCACAACTTTATTTGGGGCTAAAGCGTAATTATTGTTGTATTGTAAAGTATCATACTTTAATCTATATTACAAAGATATTTTTTTTGTCTGTTGAAATATATTACGTTATTATTTAAAAATTTAAGTTGTTAAAGAAAGTACGAAATTGCTTACTTAATTATATTTTCAACATATCGGGGTTACAGTTATCCCTTGTATTGATTATAAAAAGGCTTTTCAAAGGGGTTTATATATGGCGTCTTAGACCATTCCACCCATCACCTTAAGAATTTGGTTGGATGCTCAAATTTTTTCACATAGTATCAGAATCAAACTTTTGTGCCGCTTGCAACTTTGCATAATCGATTTCTCTTTATTTATCGTTCTCGGCTTCTCTCTCTTAATTCAAGCCGTCGAGTCATAACAATCAGGGGCAGATGCAGCAAGCGAGTGCCGGGTTAAACTAAATCCAGTAGTTTCAACACGGAGCATAAATTTATATGTAAAACAAAAAGTTCACATGTAAACCCTAGAATTAGCTAGGTTACACATGCGAGAGGGCATTAATTAATTAGAGAAATGCATTTGTCCCTCATTAGTTGTAAAAAAATTTCCAAAAGAGTTTATCATATCTTAGATCACTTCAACTAATATCTTAATATTTTGAACTGAATTCTCAAAATTTCACACACATAAAAAATTACCTCTTGATTTGGTTTTAGCATTGCTTGAGCCATTGGATACTTAACAGGCAGGGAGTTTTATTTGCTGACCCCAAAATAAATATGAGAACATCAAAATTGGATGGTAAAACAACGAAGAAAAGGCACAAAAAAAAGATGTATAGTATGGGTTTTTTATGCACACAGAAGAGGACCTTATATAATATATGGGTTAGCAGCTTACAAGTAGTAAATACACGATCTTTATTTTCATCAACCTAATTTAAGAAAGTCAGTTATCTACCTACATAACCTATTAACTAATAGGAAAAAAATTAATTTTATTATATTTTTTTTACAAGTTTCACAAATGAAGAGTTATGCTGTTAAGGCTTTCTCAAGTAATAGTATTTCATTTGATATTTTCTCTACAAGAGAAAAATAGCATTCTTAGGTATAATAAAACTTTGCATATCTAATATTGTTTATACCTCAACTATTATTAATGTATACAGTTTTCCGGAAAGTTAGAAATATTACTTTGATATTATCAAATTGGCAACTCAGCGCAATATAATGCCTAATCAAATCTTTTTGCTAGGCCTGCCCAATTTAACACCAAATATTATAGGGACCAACTAGAGTTTTGAGGCTGGACCACCTAATCACTATCTCTGCCAAACTACAAGCCTTTAATTTTTATTTTTGAAGAATTAACCGAAATAACCTTCCATTCAACCGTTTAAGTGAATACATAATACATGTATAATTCATGTATACTATGTATATAATACTGTATAATTTGCATATACCGACGTCACGATCCAAAATCCACTAGTCGTGATGGCACCTAACCCAACCCGCTAGGTAAGCCAACTAATAACTATCCAATTCCACTAATATTAATAGGACAATTAAACAAAAAAAATTATCTAAATCTTATACATTCCCCAAGTACTGATAGTATAAATTATGAGCGGTTCTAAGAATAGAATTTACAAAGTTAATATGAAATAAATACATTTTCTGATTGAAAAGTACATGAACAGATTTTTTATATCTAAGGTGTGACACCCCAATAATTTTCGTGATTTGTTTTAGAACTATGATGGTCCATTATTAGGATTTGCTTCAGTGATCAACAGAAAAAGGAAAAAAAAAGAAAAAAAAAAAAAAGAGAATTAAAATAATCCCATGTGAAACAATTCAAATTGATGAGTTCCCTGCAAACATAAGAAATCAAAGAGGAATGGGAGGGTAGAGTGCTTGGCTCTAGCAGAAGCAGTGAACAGAGAAACCAACAAAGGGGGAAAGAAAAGCTGACGCAATGTTTTAAATCAGATTACGGATTACAAACGGAGAGATCTGAAGTACTTACTGAAAATTTCGGGTAATTACTTAAAACTCCAAATCTGAGTTTTCCAGTAGAATTCTTTTAATTTTGCTTAGTGTGTTATAGGATTTCATTGTGTATAATAAGTTACTACTGATTTGGATGCTAGAATAAATATGGAAAAAAAAAAAGAACATAAGAAGTAACAAACTAATCGTTTTGGATCTGAATTTTATTCCAAATTATTTGGGTGGGACGGCAAAGATGCCAAATTCATATGTTGTATTCATGTAAACGTAATATTGAATTATCATTGAATTTTCCGACTAGTTTACAAGGTTTTGAGAATTTTGGCCTAGAGATTTAAGAATAAAAGTTGAGGATTTGGAGGTCGAGTTGATGTCGGATTTTGATAAATTATGGTTAGACTCGTGAAATGGGCTTTCGAGTTTTGTAACTTTTGTCGGATTTTGAGACGTGGGCTCGGGAGCCGGATTGAGCCAATATTGGATTTTTGGTTCTAATCTGATAGTTTTCATGTGGAATTGATCCCTTTAGCCTCTACTAATTGTATTGTACGGTTTGTGGGTAGATTTGGGATATTCGGAGGCTGACTCGCGAGGCAAGGACATTTTAGAGTAGAGTTTCGCTCGGATTGAGGTAAGTAACGATTGTAAATTTGGACCTGAGGATATGAAACCCCGGTATTTCGTACTGTTTTGATAAATAAGATGATGCACATGCTAGGTGACGAGCGCGTGGGCGTGCACCGGTAGAGATTGTGATTTGGTCCATCCCGTAGCGACTATTAAGCCGCGTATTTTAATTTAAAATCTTATGATATTCCGTGTTTTAGTGATTGATACTATACGTTGGGTTGTACGCCGTGTTTGGGGCCTTGTGCCGACCTGTTTAGACTCTTAGGGGTATTTTTACTACTTTCCTCACTCTGTTTGATTTGAAAGTATATCATCAGTCATATTTTACCTGTTACTTGTTTAAAACCTGTTTCATCACTCTATTTCTTATATATAAAAACTGTTTGGGCTGAGTTCCCTAGTTTTTATTGATATGCCCGAGTGGCCGTGAGGTTAATGACTGAGAGAGGTTTAGGACCTAATGGTGAGGATTATATATATATATGGATCGGGCCGCGCTCCGTAACAATATGACGCTTGGGCTGTAGGAGCCCCTCTGAAGTCTGTACACCTCCAGTGAGCGTAGTCGACTATATATTATGAATCGGGCTGCACGCCGCAACGATTATGATTATTATTATTATGAGATATTTATTGAGTTGGAGTGCGGAGTGTGAGTACTGTGTGACGAGAGCTGAGTCATGAGTGACTGAGAAGCTTGCCCGATGGGCTATATTTACGAGTGATACTTGGCTCAAGGGGCTTGTTTTTGATATTTTGTTGCTTTTACTCTTCTTTTATATACTGAGCCTCTATTGAAAAATGTTAAATAAATGTTTTTAAAGGATTTTGAATTGAAACTGGAGTTTACGAGATAACTGGCTATTGAACTGCAGATTTGTTTTGTTATTTCTGTTAAGATTTCTTATATGATTTTAAATGCTCGTCACTGCACTCAGACTTTATTTACTTTAGTTACTTACTGAGTTGGCGTACTCATGTTACTCCCTGCACCTTGTGTGCAGATTCAGGTGCCCGAGCAGCAGAGTGAGAGCTTCCAGCACTCTCAGAGTTTATCCGGAGATCGCAAGGTAGCTGCACGGCGTTCGCAGCCTTGCCTTCCTCCTTCCTATCTTAGTATTTTGTTATTTCAGACTAGTTGTATTATTCAGACAGTGTTTTGGTTATACTTAGAGGCTCATGACTAGTGATACCAGATTCGGGTTGTGTTTGAGTATTTTTGTATTGGTTTCCGCATATTTCTGTTAGTTTCTATATTACATATGAAGAATTTGAGACCTAATCGGTTTTAGAAAAAGATTTTATAAAAAGAATTCGATGTGGTAAGAGTTGGGTTGGCTTGCCTAATTCTGTGATAGGCGCCATCACGACCGGAGTATTTGGGGTCGTGACATAAGGCTACCATGAATAAGAGGCAGCTACAACAGGAACGCAGGTACATCTTCAAATCCGGCAACCATCGAGTACAACAACAACAATAGCCAACATCTGCACGCAATGTGCAGAAGTGTAGTATCAGTACAACCGAACACATAAAGCTTGTACATGCGATCAAAGCTCCGTAGGTGCGATTACACCACCAGACTCCCTGCTTTAGCAATGCACCAAGTCTCATTTTCGATCCGTTAGCCATCCGAAATCAACCCGAGGCCCCCGGGACCTCAACTAAACATACCAACAAGTATTAAAATATCATACGAACTTAGACACGCCCTCAAATCACACCAAACAACATCAAAAACATGAATTGCATCCCCAATACAAGCCTATTGAAACTTAGAAAATCCAACTTCTACAAACAACGCCGAAACCTAACAAATCAAGTCCGATTGACCCCAAATTTTCACACAAGTCACAAAGGATACCACAGACCTAGTCCAACTCCCGAAACTCCAATTCGATCCGCGTATCAACAAAGTCCACTCTCGGTCAAACTTTTAGCTTTTCAATTTTTGCCATTTCAAGCCTAAGTCCACTACGGACCCCAAAATCTCAATCCGGACACGCTCTTAAGTACAAAATCACCCAATGGAGCTAACAGAACCTACAAACCTCACTATATCATTCTTCATCCTCCTCCACCAACAATACTGCCTCAAGTCCTGGTACATTTTTGCGGTGCACGAATGAATGGAATATCGCGTACTGTAGGTCTCCTAAAGAATCAACTGACGTAGCCCATCTACATCAAGCACACATATCCGGCCATACATCCTCAACACCCCATCATCCCTAATAGTAACATTTCTGGCATCACCGTGCTGAACCATATCCCTAAAGAAAAGCAAATGAGGATCATCATACTAGCACTCTCTGATGCGATCAAATAAAGAAGACCGAGAAACTACACAAGCAAGCACCCAACTGGAATCCAAAATATCTAATCTCACGAATTGGTTGGCCAAGGACTGAACATCAACTGCAAGCGGTCTCTCACCAACATGAATGAATGCAAGGCTACCCATACATACTACCTTCCTACTCAAGGCATCGACCACCACATTGGCCTTTCCGGAATGATACAAAATTGTAATATCATAGTTCTTTAGCATCTCCAACCATCCCCGCTACCTCAAATTTAGATCCTTCTATTTGAATAAGTGCTGGAAACTCCGATGATCTGTAAATATCTCGCAAGACACACCATAGGGATAATGTCTCCAAATCTTCAATACATGAACGATGACAGCCAACTCCAAATCATGGACAAGGTAGTTCTTCTCACGGGGCTTCAACTGGCGTGAAACATAAGCAATCATTCTATCCTCATGCATTAAGACACACTCAATACCAATCCAGGAAGCATCACAATACACTGTATACGAGCCTAAAACTAAAGGCAAAACTAGAACTGGAGCCGTGGTCAAGGCAGTCTTGAGCTTCTGAAAGCTCTCCTCACACTCATCCAACCACCTGAAAGGAGCACCCTTTTGGGTCAATTTGGTCAAGGGCAATGCAATAGACGAGAAACCCTCCATGAAGCGATGATAATAACCGACCAAACCAAGAAACCTCTGAATCTCCGTAGATGAGTGTGAGCATGTGATTTTTTCCCCATATGAAATACTCCTATAAAATCCAAGAAAATAGATTTTCTCCAATTATTTGACATTTTATAGGATTTTTATTAATTGCTTGCATTTTTGTGCATGTTTAATTTTTATTAAAATCTTGAAAAATGTCAAAAATATCATGCATTGCATTTAGGTTTTCTTTTTACATTTTAGAATTAATTAGTTAATTATTTATTTTATTGAAAATGAAAATCACAAAAATGGCTCATTTTTACTTGTTTTGTTTTTAATTCATAGATTAGTGATTTTCTCTTTTAGTTTAGGATCAAGTAATTGCTTAAAATTAATAATTAGATATTTGGCTTAATTTTAAAATTTAGATTAATTTAGGAATTTAATATAGGATTTTTAATTAAAAAAGAAAAACAAAAGAAAAAAGAAAAAAAGTAATTGGACAAAAGGTTTTGAACTTGAAATTGGGTTGTTTTGACCCCAAACCCGTTCCCAAACCAACCTTACTCGGTCCAAATCCCCCACCCTCCAAATGACACCGTTTTTGCCCCAAATAATCCCAGCCGTTGATCATCACAAATCAAACGGTTGGGAACTGGTTATGCATTTAATATAAAACTGTCGGAACCCACCCCCAAAACCCTAAAAACCCGCTCACTTTCTTCTCTCAAACTCAGAGACTGAAACCCTAGCCATCCTGAATTACTTCATCGTCTCCGCCGTGGTCCGACGACCGAAAATCGCCTTACGGCGGCGGACCACCTCCAAACACCACCAAATTAACACCCTATGACCTCCCTGCCCTCCCCTTTTCAAATCTCTAACCCGTTTCCCTCAAATCATCACCAAACGTTTCGAATCTTAAATCTAAGATTGAAACCTAAAAACCCCAAATCACCCGAACGACCTCAAACTCACACTATGCAATCCCTAGCCTTCCCTCACCACTGTCTTCCCATTGATTTCCCAAATATCCCAACCAAACTTCTCGAATTTTAAATTTCAGGTTCATTGAACCTTAATATTTTTCCCCTTTCTGATTTTCCGGTCAATTGTTGGTCAAGTGAACCCAAAACATCCATTAGTCGACTGTTCTTATTAAGAACAGTCGATCAATGATAGTTCAAGTTCATTCTGCCTTGATAAAGTTTGGTCGAGTTCATAGTGGGTCCAGTATTGAAAAAAAGCTTAGGTAAATTTTCCTTCTTTTCCTTCTTTTTGTTTGGTTTTATTTCTTGTTCTTCTTATGCATGTTAATTGTTTGATTTTGACAGCATGTTTTAATTTTACAATCTTAGGCTTTCTTTCTTGTTGTTCATAGCTTTTTGGTTTGCCTATCTGTTTTGTTCATTAGGTTAATTGAAACCTCAACATTTTACTATTTGAGATTTATCTTCAATGGCATGAAATTAGTCTAGTTAGGGTTCATATGTATTTTTGTTTACCATCCACGTTTATTTAAATTCATGCTCTTGTTAGATTTATTTAGGTAAATGCTTCTATTTGCTGATTAATTTAGTTTTTATGTTTGATTTCCAGCATGATTCCGTTAGGTATTTTACTTTGAAATTTTGATCTTTTCTGATTTTTGTTTTGTTTGCCTTAGTCTGTTAACCTTTAGAACTTACAGGACTTAATTGAATTAAAAGAGACTTAGGACAATTTTCAGAAAATATTTGGGAAGAGAAGTTTCTAGAAAGTGTACAACTGTCCTAGTTGTTGTAAAAGATGCTGAAAAAATAGGATAAAAGGGACAACTGTACCAGGGCTGTGGAAAAAAGGACAGTTCTATTTTCAGCTATAGGATAAGGAATATTCCTAAAGAATACCTATCCTAGGCAGCTTATATATAGATACCATTCCCTAAAGATAGGATAAGATTTTAGAAACCCTAGAAAATACTCTCAAGTTCAGCTACTGTTTTGAAAAAAAAAAGAGTTGATTTCCTGGGCTTTTGATTTCGACAAAAACATTCAAAACCTTTTATTTCTGGTCTTTGTAAGTTGAGAAATATGGTTCGAAGTTGAGGTCTTCTTGGTTTTTCTTGGGGTATACTGGTTTTAGCTGTTGTAGCTGGTTGTGGAAGTCTGGTCTTTGTCAAAGTTGGTCTCGTCCTATCATAGCGGTCGAGATAAGGAGTTTCTTGGGGTTAGCAGGTTATTATTGTCGGTTCGTAGAGAGCTTCTCATTTATTTCTGCACCTTTGACTAGATTGACCTAGAAGGGTGCTCCATTCCGATGGTCTGATGATTGGGAGGTGAGCTTTTAGAAGCTGAAGATAACTTTGACTACAACACCAGTGTTAGTGTTGCCTTCCAGTTCAGGGATGTATACTGTGTAGTGTGTCACTTCACGCGTTGGCTTGGGTTTTGTATTGATGCAGGAGGGGCGAGTTATTGTATATGGTTCATGTCAGCTGAAGCCTCATGAGAAGAATTACCCCTACAAAAATTTGGAGTTGGTCGAGATAGTTCATGTTCTCAAGATCTGGAGGCATTATCTTTATGGGGTGTCCTGTAAGTTTTACATCGATCATTGCAGCTTGAAGCATTTGTTCAAACAGAAGGATCTTAATTTGAGGCAGTGCAGCTGGCTTGAGCTACTAAAGGACTATGATATTACCTTCTTTTATCATTCGAGCAAGGCAAACGTGGTTGCGGATGCCTTGAGCAGAAAGGCTGAGAGGATGGGCAGTTTGGCATTCATTTCAGCAGAGGAGAGGCCATTGGCTTTGGACATTCAGTCCTTAGCTAATAGACTAGTGAGGTTGGATATTTCAGAGCCTAGTTGGATTCTTGCATGTGTCGTAGCTCAGTCTTTATTACTCGAGCGTATCAAGGCTCATCAGTACGATGATTCACACTTGTTGGTTCTCAGAGAGACGGTACTGTAGGGTGGTGCCAATGAGGTTACTATTGGTGAGGATGGTTTTTTGTGGCTCGAGGGTTGCTGATGTGTTCCTAATGTTGATGATTTTAGGGAGAATATTTTAGGGGAGGCAGACAGTTCTCGATTCTATTCATCCAGGGGCCACGAAGATATATCCCGACCTAAGGCAACATTATTGGTAGCCGAGGATGAATAAGGACATAGTGGAGTATGTGGAGAGATGTCTAAATTTCATGCAGGTCAAGTATTCAATAGATGGTTATACCTGAGTAGAAATGGGAGCACATCACTATGGACTTCGTTATTGGGTTGCCACAAACATTAAAGAAGTTTGATGTCGTTTGGGTCATTGTTGACAAGAGGTTGGCCCATATTTACATTTAGTAGATTGTCCAGTTGCATAGTGTGTATGTTTCCATCATATCAGATAGAGGCCCTTGGTTCACTTTGCACTTTTGGAGAGCAGTTTAGAGCGAGTTGGGTACCTGGGTAGAGCTCAATACTGTCACACCTCCTCTTTACCGCGCCCGCGGGGCGCGTGGGGAGTTTTCTCCAATTGAAGGACAGTCGAAACGGGATTTATTTAATTATTTCAGAGTCGCCACCTGGGAATTTTAAGGCGTCCCAAGTCACCGGTTTTAATTCCCTGAATCGAGGAGAATATGACTCTGTTTGTTATTCTGCGAACCAGAAATCCTGAGTAAGGAATTCTGTTAATCCGGAAGAAGGTGTTAGGCATTTCCGAATTCCGTGGTTCTAGCACGGTCGCTTAACTGTTTTTATTATTGGCTTAATTATCTTGATTTTTACTAAATACGTTTTTATTGCATGATTTTACTACCGCTTTTTACTTATTGTTTACAATTATATGGACGAATTACGCGTACGTATATTCGTATTATATACTTTTTATAATTACCGGGAATCGTGCCACGCGTACGTGTACACAATAAAATTTGACCATATTATCTTTATTACAAATTCATATGTGCGTGATTTAAAATAAAATTTATGAACGTCATCACCCTTATATATAGACAATGAACTGCACGTCTCGGGTTATATGAAACTATTTTGACATACTCGAAGAAATCCCTTATATTAAATATTCGCTCGAAATTGCGCGTACGCATAATTCGAATTGCTTTTATCGGTATAATCAGGTTACGCGAACGTATCCCTAATTACACCAAATATTCTTAATGGTATTATGAATTTTCACAAATTGTTTGTTATATCTACACATTTTATATGAGAATACTGAGAAATTCATATTTAAGGGATGTCTTTGAATTCTTTTAAAAGAATTTCACAATTTATTAAATGTTGCCCGTCGATTATAATTTCCGGATATAAATTATATTCAACCCAACTATTCAAATTCAAAGAAAGAATAAAAATATGATTTTAGCAAATACAACATATATATGCCAAAGAATGAATTGTATATGAAACTAACAAAAATGATTTATGAAGGGAAGAAGTATTTTTGAACAATTTTTCTATTATTTATTTAGTGCAAATTCTATTTCTAATTGTCATTGATATAAAGTATTGCAATTTGTATATCTCATCTTATTCTCATATACTTGCTTTTAATCTAATAGGCCTAATTATTTTGTTAATTCTGCTTATGGTTAAACGTAAGATGTATATAATCGTCGAACCGATTGGATTCTTAATTTATGTGAACCATTGTTACTAACTTTCACATTATAACATTCCTAGGCCATTTGTTATTTTAAAAAAAAAGAACAAATCTACCTAATTGACTTAATAAAGTGATATTGCATACAACATTATTCGCCATATTTTGACGTTTGCGAACATAGTGAAGGATACTAATGCAACTTCCGACTATTGATGTTAACCATAATCACTATTACACCATATATGAATAAAATGCAACCAATCATTATCTAGCCTTAAACAACAATTAACTAACAAAATAAACTAATAGCATATTTTCCTTGATATTTCCATATTATGCTACACCTAGCTAACAATACCATAAAGTTTAAATAATGGCCAACTTTACGCCAAGTTTCCTACCTTGACAGTTCGAATATAACTAAACTAATGAGATTTCAGAACGGCTAACATTATTACAAAGCTTTATATGAATTTCAAAATAAGACAATTAACCCATAGCTACCAAATTGAATTCACTACTAGTTAACTAACATGAAACAAAAAATGAAATTTAAACTAATGAACTTGGACAAATGGAAAACAGAATTGCAATTCAAGCTTCATTGATTTGTCATGCTGAATCTTTTTCCAACATAGAACTCAAGAGATAAGTACCTGGAAATGAAGGTAGAAGAAGTAAATTTTCAGCAGTTGCAGCAGTAACAAAACCAGCAAAATATACCAATAACACAGCAAGTCTGAACAAGACCCGTTAACCCAGATGAACAGTGACAGAAACTTGAGGGAAAGATTTCAAATTCAGACTGAATAATATCCACAAAACAAACAACGGACAGTTTCTAGAAGGATAACATTTTTTTTTTAGATTTTTCAGTTTCTTCCTGTTTCGGATTCCTATTTATGATTTTTTCTGTTTCTGTTTTCTTTTCAAATTTCTGTTTCTGATTCTATTTCTATCTCTTTATTTCTTTCTGTTTTTCTCAAATGTATCTCTCTGAAAACTGATCTTTAAATCTGATTTTTCTCTCAATCTCACACTCTCTTTTTCTTCCTGAAAGGCTCCTGTTAAAATCTGATTTCTTTTTCTTTTCAAATTAGATTTTTCTCTTCCTATTTTTCTTCTTCCTATTTTTCTTCTGAAAGGCTCTCCTCTTCAAATCTGATTTTTTCTCTCCTCTCCAAAATCTGATGGCTTCCTGTACTTATACAGGACTGGTCCTATTTTTTAAGTGCTTCTTGGACCCTTTCCTCTTTTTAAAAATCAGAAAAGTTCCATTAAAACTGCTTTTGAATACTTTAAATCCTATTGAGTGCTCTTATCCTGATTTTTAGCAGCCCCATTATCCCTTGTTCCCCATTAGTATCTTAAATTATAGCCAACCAACATTCCATTAAAAGCACACTATCATATTACCCTACTGTTTCATTCTAAAATAAACTTGAAATCCTTCTGTAATTACAGCTTTTAAACTAAAATCAGAATCTGTTGCAAAACAGATTTTAAAGTCTGTTTTAACAGTTATAACCAGTCCTAGGATTAACCTCCTAATACAATTGTATTTAACCAACCTTTGTAAGCTTGAATTCAAAACTAACATCATAACACTATTATACTGAATTCAACCTAATAATTCAACTGCATTGCACCATCGGACTAAAATCAAACAAACACAGGAGCATTGTCAATATACTGACAATGCCCTGTTCAGAAAACAATATATACACACCATTGACAAACTTTCTGAATTATTAAACGAGAATCAATTAATTGGGAAGAACTAATTGACTGAGTTCAATGACAATAATCAATTCCAAACAGATAAACAGGGTATTACAAACAGCATTAATGGCAATAAGAATTTACAAAGCAACTAATCGACGAACTTAATCGAGTCGATTACACATATTATGAACATTCATAAACAACAGAAACAATAGTATAATTCTGATCAAATAGACGAGTATGAGACAGTATAACAGAATTGACTAGAAAATCATGAAAAATTAAACAGACTAATGAAACAAACATAGAATACATGTAGAATACACATAAGAAACAGAAAAAATACCTTTGAATCCTTCAATTTTATTCCGACTCGGACTCAACTTGGATTCGGACTTTGTTTGAAATCAAACCGACCTTAGTCGAAGTATTTTCCACTGAAAATACTTCGACTAAGGTCGATTAAACCTCAATCTTTATTTAATTTGGACATAATCCAAAAGTCTGGTATTTCTAGGGTTCTTGAAGGTTCGATTTGGGACTTAACCATTTCTGGTCAGATTCGAGAGGGTCCAAATAAGACACAAGGGTGAGGGTAGCCTAGGGGTCATTTGGTGTCAGTTTGGAATAGATCTTAGTTTGTTCTTGTTTGGTCCGAATCTTCAAAAGAAGATTCGAGAAGCTCGAAAATGATTCGAGCCAAACAAACATCAGATCCATAACGAGGCATGTTAGGGGGTACTATGGTGTTAACTAAGGGTTGTTTGGTTTAGATCTAAGCTCGGCTCGAATCTTCAAATGAAGATTCGAGAACCTTCAGGAAGATTCGAGCCAAGTGACTAGCATACCTGGATAGAGAATGTTCAGAGGGTTCTAGGGTGTTATTTTGGTGACCGGCGGCGTTGTTGCCGTCGGGTTTCAGGCGGTGGGATTCTAGGGAGGCTAGGGTTAGGGGTTTGGTTTGGGAACGATGATGAACAGTGAGAGGATGGGGGGTGTTAAGTTAGGGGCCGGGGTAGGGGTTTGATCCTTATATAGGGGTGGGGTGGATTGATCTCATCCGTTGGATCAATTAAGATGCACGGATGAGATCAATCCACTTATCCAAACGACATCGTTTGATTTAAGTTGGGGAAAGGGGTCAACCCGGGGTTGAAACAGATTGGGTTTGGGTGAGTTTTTAAGACCGTGGGATCAAGATGGATGAACGGTTCAGATCTAGTTGCCCTAAACGTCGTCGTTTCATTTATGCAGGAGTTGAACTGGACCATTTGATTGCAATGAATCAACGGCCCAGATTAAAAATCCAGAAGCGACGTCGTTTGAGTCCTGTATGGGACTGGTTGACATGGACCGGGTCCTTTGAGTATTTGGGCCTGATTTTTGTTTAAAAAATCTTTGGCCCAGGTCCGTTTTTATCATTTCCCATTCTTTTAATTTCTAATTAAATTTCTAATTATTAAATTCATAATTAAAATTATAAAAATAAAATTACCCTTACAAAGATAAATTACCTATTAATACATAGACAACACATTAATCACACATTGAAATATTAAAACTAGAACAGACACATATTTTTGTGATTTTATTTTTTGAATCAATTATTAAATGCATAATCAAATCCTAGATATGCATGCAACATATATTTTTATTTTTATTTTCATTTTGTTATGACAAAGTAAACATTTACGGATATAAGACAAATATTTAACAAACATCACGCAAATTCAAAAATTGCACAGTAAAAGAAATTTAATTTATTTTTTGATTTATTTTGGAGTAGTTTTTTCGTAAGGCAAAAATCACGTGCTCACAGCTGCCCCTCTTTGTGCGGAAACTCGAAGAGTTTTCGTGCAAAGATAAAGTGAGCGGATACGAGCGATTTTTGCCCGTTCAAATACTCCGTGGGAAGCATTTTTTGAAAGATTTGACCGAACCTCTGCTTCAAAGGTTTCCTACATATCCTTGGCTATAAAGGAATCAGGTCAATGTAGTTCGGGAAGTTTTGGGTAGCTGGGACTACCGTGGGACTGTGATGTTACTGCTGCTTCGTGCTGTTTTTACTGCTTGCTGACCTCCTTATTACACCTTACTTCAAAGGTAATACAAAAAGCTAAACTAGACTATGGTACATGAATTATAAAATCTTATCTAGATCATGCCCTTGCGTTTCTTGTTATCTTGATATCTCGGTGACTCTTGTGCATTTGGCTTATTCCGTATTCCTTTTCGTTGTGTCCCTTATTTCTTTATCTGTTTGGGACTCTTGTTGTTTCCTGCTGGGGACTTTGTAGGACTCCTCTGCTTTATTGACTCTTAATGTGCTCCTTTCTCATATGAGCGGTTTTTTGATTTCAACATTTCAATTGTACTCCCTTGTTCTCCAGGTGGGTGCCTGACTGCGGATTCATCCTCATTCTCCAGGTGGACGCCTGACTTCTTCAATTCCTCATCCTCATTCTCCAGGTGGACGCCTGACTTCTTCAATTCTTATCCTCATTCTCCAGGTGGACGCCTGACTTCTTTAATTCTTATCCTCATTGTCCAGGTGGACGCCTGACTTCTTTAATTCTCATCCTCATTCTCTAGGTGGACGCCTGACTTCTTCTTTTCTCATCCTCATTCTCCAGGTGGACGCCTGACTTTTTTAATTCTTATCCTCATTCTTCAGGTGGACGCCTGACTTCTTTAATTCTTCATCCTCGTTCTCCAGGTGGACGCCTGACTTCTTTAATTCTTTATCCTCATTCTCCAAGTGGACACCTGACTTCTTCAATTCTTTGTCCTCATTCTCCAGGTGGACGCCTGACTTCTTTAATTCTCATCCTCATTCTCCAGGTGGACACCTGACTTCTTCTTTTCTCATCCTCATTCTCCAGGTGGACGCCTGACTTCTTTAATTCTCATCCTCATTCTCCAGGTGGACGCCTGACTTCTTCAATTCTTATCCTCATTCTCCAGGTGGACGCCTGACTTCTTTAATTCTTCATCCTCATTCTCCAGGTGGACGCCTGACTTCTTCAATTCTTTGTCCTCATTCTCCAGGTGGACGCCTGACTTCTTTAATTCTCATCCTCATTCTCCAGGTGGACGCCTGACTTCTTTAATTCTCATCCTCATTCTCCAGGTGGACGCCTGACTTCTTCAATTCTCATCCTCATTCTCCAGGTGGACGCCTGACTTCTTTTTAACTTCTTCATCCTCATTCTCCAGGTGGACGCCTGACTTCTTCTTTTCTCATCCTCATTCTCCAGGTGGACGCCTGACTTCTTTAATTCTCATCCTCATTCTCCAGGTGGACGCCTGATTTCTTTAATTCTCATCCTCGTTCTCCAGGTGGACGCCTGATTTCTTTAATTCTCATCCTTATTCTCCAGGTGGACGCCTGATTTCTTCTTCAATTCTCATCCTCATTTTCCAGGTGGACGCCTGACTTCTTCAATTCTCATCCTCATTCTCCAGGTGGACGCCTGACTTCTTCTTTTCTTATCCTCATTTTCCAGGTGGATGCCTGACTTCTTTAATTCTTACCCTCATTCTCCAGGTGGATGCCTGACTTCTTCTTTTCTTATCCTCATTCTCCAGGTGGACGGCTGACTTCTTTAATTCTTACCCTCATTCTCTAGGTGGACGCCTGATTTCTTCAATTCTTCATCCTCATTCTCCAGGTGGACGCCTGACTTCTTCAATTCTCATCCTCATTCTCCAGGTGGACGCCTGATTTCTTTCTTTAATTCTTCATCCTCGTTCTCCAGGTGGACGCCTGACTTCTTCTTTTCTCATCCCCATTCTCCAGGTGGACGCTTGATTTCTTTAATTCTCATCCTCATTATCCAGGTGGATGCCTTATTTCTTCAATTCTCATCCTCATTCTCCAGGTGGACGCCTGATTTCTTCAATTCTCATCCTCATTCTCCAGGTGGATGCCTGATTTCTTCAATTCTCATCCTCATTCTCCAGGTGGACGCCTGACTTCTTCTTTTCTTTATCCTCATTCTCCAGGTGGACGCCTGATTTCTTTTTAACTTCTTCATCCTTATTCTCCAGGTGGACGCCTTATTTCTTTAATTCTTTGTCCTCATTCTCCAGGTGGACGCCTGACTTCTTTCTCTTTTCATCGGGTTTCTCCTGACACAAACGTTGTTTTTGCCCCTGCTTTAAAATCAAAAGAAAACTTTGTTAGTTTCAAACCAGGAGGGTTAACTGGGCATTCTCGCCGACGGTGGGGCTTCTCTGTCTTGTTTCGTTGCCTTGAAATGGTTGAAAGACTGTTTGTCCTTGTAATTAATCCTTAACTATAGGATTCCTCTCTGTATGTTTTCCTTCAAACCCTTTTAACCGTAATCATATGTTCTCCTGACATTGCTGATCCGTTTTTGATTCCATTTTTCTTACACCCACATCTTATTATTTTATCTGCCTCCTTTCATGGCCGTATTTTGCATCATGTAACTTTGAATCTTGGTAGTATACCTTGACATTCCTTCTTTTTTGTTTGGAATAAAATTTATCTCAAAGCTTTAGAAAAGTAAGATTATTAGTGACGAGACACGCTGATTTCGACAATTATAGAATGAAAAGAAAAATCCAAATTTGGATGACTGTTGGAAAAGGAATAAACTTATCTGATTGGAGTCACTGGCGCCAATGATCAGGGTATGCATTTTGGATTAATCAACCCAGTCTTTTAATCAATCTCCTTTCAATTGTCTCATTTTTGTTTTCCCCAGAATTTTCGTAATCCAACTTCATTTTCATTTTACAGGCCCGTTGGACTGGCCACATCTCAAAGAGTTTTCACCGATAAACCTTCCTCATTTGTTCATTTCTTACTTCCTTTTCGCCCTATGGTGCCTACGAAGGTTTTCACCAATAAGACTCTCTCATTTTACTTTTCTCTCAACTTCCGTCGCCTTATGGTGCCCGTCTGGGTTTTCACCTATAAGACTATCTCATTTTTACTTTCTTTTCTTGTTTGTACCAGAGTGTTATGAACCATCTTCATTTGCTTGTCTCAGTATTTTTCTAAGATTGATCGAAAGGTCTTTTTGGTATGGGGTTAGAAATGGAAAAGGTATTAAAAGCTAAATAGCTTTGGTATGGGTTTAAAATTACAACTCTTGGAATCTTTTTCTTATTTCCAATACAATTCTTTGCCCCAGTTTCTTGATTAGGATCGCTTGATGTTTCTTTTTGTGCACATTATGTATATTGTGCACCCTATGACCGAGCCGTGAGGCACCTACGTATCCTTCTTTGAGGAATCAGGTCAAACGTAGTTCACTACATGATAGTGATTTTTATATATATATATATATATATATATATATATATATATATATATATATATATATATATATATATATATATTATTTTAATTGCTTCCAAGAGGGGGTAGGAAAGAAACAAGTATGGCTCAAAGGGGGGAAACAAAGGGTATAGTGTTTGGATAGCAGAATAAATTGCCTTTGTCATTCGAATCTTCGAAATAATGCTAAATACAAACATTCAAAAATTTTATGCATAATATCTCTTTACCGCATCAGAATTGATCGCCATATCTATGCATTTGCCTTCAATATCTTTTAAACATAGTGCACCATTTGATAATACTCTGGTCACAATGAATGGTCCTTGCCAATTCGGGGCAAATTTGCCTTTTGCCTCGACCTGATGTGGAAGAATACGTTTCAGCACATGCTGACCTACTTCAAACTTCCGGGGACGCACCTTTTTGTTGTATGCTCTTTCTATTCTTCTTTGATATAATTGACCATGACATACTGCGGCCAATCGTTTTTCATCAATCAAGTTTAACTGTTCCAGACGGGTTTTGACCCATTCATCATCATCAATCTTTGCTTCGGCGATGATCCGAAGGGAAGGAATCTCAACTTCTGCAGGAATTACTGCTTCAGTGCCATATACCAACAAATAAGGAGTTGCTCCTACTGAAGTGCGAACAGTAGTGCGGTATCCCAATAATGCAAATGGTAATTTTTCATGCCATTGTTTTGAACCTTCTACCATTTTCCGAAGTATCTTCTTTATGTTTTTGTTGGCTGCTTCTACTGCTCCATTCGCCTTGGGCCGATATGGGGTAGAGTTACGATGTGTAATCTTAAACTGTTGACATACTTCCTTCATTAAGTTGCTGTTAAGATTAGCACCGTTATCTGTGATGATCACCTTCGGGATTCCGAATCGACATATGATATTTGAGTGGACAAAATCGACCACAGCTTTCTTGGTCACTGATTTGAATGTCTTGGCCTCAACCCATTTGGTAAAATAATCAATAGCTACCAGAATGAACCTGTGCCCATTGGATGCTGCCGGCTCAATTGGTCCAATCACATCCATGCCCCAGGCAACGAAGGGCCATGGTGCCGACATTGTGTGCAACTCGGATGGTGGAGAATGAATCAAATCTCCGTGTATTTGGCATTGATGACACTTGCGCACAAAACTGATACAATCTCGCTCCATGGTAAGCCAATAGTAACCGGCTCGGAGGATTTTCTTTGCCAACACATATCCACTCATGTGGGGTCCGCAAACTCCTGAATGTACTTCAGACATGACAGTTGTAGCTTGTCTGGCATCTATGCATCTTAATAATCCAAGATCTGGTGTTCTTTTATACAAAACTCCTCCGCTTAAGAAGAATCCATTTGCCAATCGCCTAATGGTCCTCTTTTGATCTCCTGTGGCTTGTGCGGGATATATCCCCATCCTGATATACTCCTTGATGTCGTGGAACCATGGTTCACCATCAAATTCTTCTTCAACCATATTGCAATAAGCGTGCTGATCGTGGACTTGAATATGTATTGGATCTACATAAGCTTTGTCCGGATGGTGCAACATTGATGCCAGGGTAGCCAATGCATCGGCAACCTCATTATGGATTCTTGGAATATGTTGGAATTCCACTGATTGAAACCGCTGACAAAGATCATGTAGACATTGTCGGTATGGTATGAGCTTCAAGTCTCGGGTTTCCCATTCTCCTTGAATTTGATGTACCAAAAGATCCGAATCTCCCATGACTAAGATTTCTCGGATACCCATGTCTGCGGCTAGCCTTAACCCCAAAATGCAAGCTTCATATTCAGCCATATTATTGGTGCAATAAAATCGCAATTGAGCCGTAACAGGATAGTGATGCCCTGTTTCAGAAATGATTACAGCTCCTATCCCGACTCCTTTCATGTTAGCGGCTCCATCAAAGAAAAGTTTCCAGCCAGGCTTTTCAATTTGCTTCACCTCGTCGATATGCATTGTTTCTTCATCAGGAAAATAAGTTTTCAACGGCTCATATTCCTCATCGACCGGGTTTTCGGCTAAATGATCGGCCAGTGCTTGAGCCTTCATTGCAGTTCGAGTCACATAGATGATGTCGAATTCTGTGAGCAATATCTGCCACTTTGCAAGTCTTCCCGTTGGCATAGGCTTTTGAAAAATGTATTTCAATGGATCCAACCGAGAAATGAGGTAAGTAGTGTAGGATGACAAATAGTGTTTCAATTTTTGAGCTACCCATGTTAGGGCGCAACATGTCTTTTCCAGATGAGTATACTTAACCTCATAAGCTGTGAACTTCTTGCTAAGGTAGTAGATGGCCTGTTCTTTTCTGCCAGTGAGGTCATGTTGCCCCAATACACAACCAAATGAATTTTCCAAAACCGTCAAGTAAAGAATCAAAGGTCTTCCTGGCTCTGGCGGGACCAACACGGGTGGGTTTGACAAGTACCTTTTTATTTTATCGAACGCTTCTTGACACTCATCGGTCCATTTGACCGCAGCATCCTTTTTTAACAATTTGAAAATTGGCTCACAGGTTGTTGTGAGCTGAGCAATAAACCTGCTGATGTAATTTAACCTTCCCAACAAACTCATTACTTCAGTTTTGTTTCTTGGAGGTGGCAGTTCTTGGATGGCTTTGATCTTTGATGGGTCTAGCTCGATGCCTCGTCGACTGACTATGAATCCCAGCAACTTTCCAGATGGAACTCCAAATGCACACTTGGCAGGGTTAAGCTTGAGGTTGTACCTGCGAAGTCTTAAGAAGAACTTCCTCAAATCCCCAACGTGGTTGGCCTGATGCTTTGATTTTATGATCACATCGTCCACGTATACCTCAATCTCCTTGTGTATCATATCATGAAACACTGTGGTCATTGCTCTCATATAGGTTGCTCCGGCATTCTTTAAACCGAATGGCATTACCCGGTAGCAATAAGTTCCCCATGGTGTGATGAATGCCGTCTTTTCTGCATCTTCTTCATCCATTAGAATTTGATGATACCCGGCATAACAATCCACGAAAGACCCTATATCATGCTTGGCACAATTGTCGATCAAAATATGGATATTGGGTAATGGGAAATTATCCTTTGGACTTGCTTTGTTGAGATTGCGATAGTCGACGCATACTCTAATTTTGCCGTCTTTCTTTGGTACAGGAACGATATTAGCCAACCAAACAGGATATCGAGTAACTCGAATGACCTTTGCTTCCAATTGTTTGGTGATTTCTTCCTTAATTCTCACACTCATGTCAGGCTTGAATTTTCTCAGCCTCTGCTTGACAGGAGGCACCGTTGGATCGGTGGGCAATTTGTGAACCACTAAATCAGTGCTCAGGCCCGGCATGTCGTCATACGACCATGCAAAAACATCTTTGAATTCTATGAGTGCTTTAATTAATTCCTCTCGGATCTTTGGCTCAAGATGGACACTTATTTTAGTTTCCCGGATATTACTCGTGTCCCCTATATTGATGTCCTCGGTATCACTCAAGTTAGGTTTGATTTTTTCCTCAAAGTGAATTAACTCTTTACTAATCTCTTCAAAAACCTCATCTTCATCATATTCTGATTCATAATCACAATATATTTCTTGAATTATTACTTCGGAACCAGATTGATTTTTAAGACTGGGCTGAGGATTCCTCATGCATGCCATATCACTAGAGCCAGCGTAAAAAGAACTGTACAGGAAAGAAGAAAAAGACAAGAAAACTATTAGGAATGATAATAAAAGGGGAACTGCTTTTATTGGATGATGAAAGATAACAAGGTTTTGCACACTTCAAACAAACTGTAAGATAAGCTTTGGGATTACAACCCTGAAGTAACCCAAACAGACTGAAAGAAAATCAAAATAAACTACCAAGACTCCTTTCGAATTGGGAGATGAGTGGCTTTCCAATTACTGAGCTTTGTTTCGGGCCCAACGAATTGAACTTTTGCGTTGCTACAGCCTTCTCCGCTTTCCAACATATTCACATCACTAAACAATTTCTCAAATCTTTCAATTAATTCTTCCTCAGGATTGACCTGGGACTTAGGAATTGTTGTTATCGAGCGATTTTTAGCACCGGTCTTGACAAAAGACTTTGACAGATGTGGGACTGGTTTTGGAAGAACCCATGCTTGGTGTTTCAGCTTCCTAGCCCTTATCACGTCATTGGCAGTGGGTATGAACCCCAAACCGAATGTTCCCCAGTTCTCGGGGAGAGATACTGGTTGTATAATTCCTTGCAAAGATAAACCCAGACCTTTGCCGGGTATAAAGCCATTCTTTAACATTTCATAAGCTACCATGACTGATGCAGAGGATATCTTTGGATTTGGAAGGTATTTCCCCTCTGGAATTTTCTCTATCGACACTGTGTCGGTCACTTGGTATACCCATGGTCCCTGGTCATTTTCTGTTCCCTCGACCGGTACAATGGTACTGCTGTGAGCATTTAAACTTTCTTCTCCATACACGACTACTTCTTGATGATCCCATTCAAACTTGACAGCCTGATGTAGTGTTGACGGGACTGCTTTAGCAGCATGGATCCATGGTCGACCCAACAACAAGTTGTAAGAAACAGTTATGTCCAACACTTGGAATTCCATTGTGAATTCAACTGGCCCTATTGTTAGTTCCAACACTATGTCGCCAAATGAATCTCTGCTTCCACCGTCAAACCCCCGTACGCAGATACTATTCTTCTGGATCCTCTCCTCTTTAATTTTTAATTTGCTTAAAGTGGAGAGAGGGCAGATATTTGCACTTGACCCATTGTCAACCAATACTCGGGTTACTACGGAGTTTTCACATTTCACGGTGAGGTGAAGAGCTCTGTTGTGCTCAGTACCTTCCACAGGTAATTCGTCATCAGCAAATGTAATTCTGTTTGTCTCAAAGATTCTGTTGGCTATTTTTCCCAAATGATTTACAGAGATCTTTTCAGGAACATGAGCCTCATTCAGGATTTTCATCAAAGCCAGACGGTGCTCCTCTGAATGGATCAGTAATGACAACAATGAAATTTGAGCGGGGGTCTTCTTTAATTGATCCACAACAGAATAATCATGGAGTTTCATTTTTCTTAAAAACTCCTCCGCCTCTTCTTCCGTCACAGCTCTCTTTGTTGGCGTTGGATTGTTTTTAGTTTTTCTCAACTCTTCGGGAGTAAAACATCTTCCCGAACGTGTCAAGCCTTGCACCTCACACACTTCTTCCTTGATTTCTTTGCCCTTGTACATTACAGTCACCCGTTCATAGTTCCATGGGATGGCTTTGTTGTTGATGACCGGCAGCTGGATTACAGGTGCAATAATAACCCGATCTGTACGGGCTCCTTCCACGAATACAATGGGTTTGTTAGCAACCCCTGGTACTATCACTTTCGGCCTTTCTTGTTTTGCAGCAACTTTGCTCGATGATCCCTCATCGACTATCATAGATGGTTCATCACCATTTTTGTTCTGCTTAGACACCGGCTTCTCCTCTATTAACTGCTTATCTGGCTTGGTTTCATGAGACTTGATCATCATGACAGTTTGTGACGGCTTCTTTGTCTCCCCATCAGCTTGTATGATTTCTATCATATTAGCCTCTTGATGGGCTGGCATTGGATTTCTATTGATATTTGGGGCTTCGGGGGTTTGAACCTCGATTTTATTAGTATCAATCAGCTCTTGTATTGCATTTTTCAAATGCCAGCATTTCTCCGTATCATGGCCTGGTGCACCGGAGCAATATTCACAGCTAATGGTGTAATCCAGATTCTTTGGAGGAGGATTGGGTAGTTTGGATTGTATTGGTCTCAGCATGTCTAGCTGTCTCAGCCTGTGGAACAGACTAGTGTAAGACTCTCCCAATGGAGTGTAAGTTTTCTTTTTCTGTTCCCTTTCTCCCCTGAATGCTGGCCTAGGCCTGAAACCTGGTCCGGGATAGGCTCGTGGGTAAGTATTTGGTGTGACAGGAGCACGCCAATTGGTGTGAACAGGTGGCTGATTGTATGTTTGAGCATGGTTAATGGAAAAATGAGGCTCTGAAGGGTGATAGTAGTGTTGGGATGAATCATGGTGGTAAGCTGATTGGCGAGGTCGTTGTTGATTATAGTAAAGCGGTGAACCTCTGGGTCCCGGCCAAATTCCTGAATCAACTACTGCTGCTTCCTCCCTCTTCTTTCTTCCGATTCCTCCTACCCCGCCTTGAATAGCTTGAGTAGTTGCCTTAATTGCTGAATAGCTCATGATTTTATTTGTCTTGAGGCCTTCTTCCACCATACCTCCCATCTTCACTACTTCGTTGAATGATTTCCCAACCGCTGAAACCAAATGGGCATAGTAAGTCGGTTCCAAGGCTTGGAGGAAGTAGTCTACCATTTCGCTCTCCTTCATAGGAGGATCCACTCTTGCTGCCTGTTCTCTCCACCGAAAACCATACTCTCTGAAACTTTCATTGTGTTTCTTCTCAAATTTTGTCAAAGATAATCGATCTGGGATGATTTCCAGATTGTATTGGAAATGGTATGCGAATGCCTGTGCCAGGTCATCCCAGGTGTACCATCTCCCATGGTCCTGGCGTGTATACCACTCCAAAGCTGATCCGCTTAAACTTTGACTGAAGTAAGCCATCAATAATTCATCCTTTCCCCCAGCTCCTCGCATCTTGCTACAGAAACCCCTTAAGTGGGCTACTGGGTCGTCGTGCCCGTCTGTATAGGTCAAATTTGGGCATCTTGAAGCCAACTGGCAATTGTACATTGGGGAATAAGCATAAATCTTTGTATGCTACACTGACTTGCCCGCCTAATCCTCGCATGTCTCTGAACGATTGTTCTAGACTCTTGACCTTCCTGAACATCTCTTCTTGTTCAACATTTTTAGCTGGCTTGTCAATTTCGGTTGGGAGATCAAAACGAGGAGTAGTTGAATGAATTTCGGAAGCTTTGAGGGTGGGCTCCGGGGGGCAATATTGGTTGTCCTGGGCCTGGAATGTAGGCTCACTAGGAGATTTATGAAATGCAGCAGGGGGAGGTGCTACGAAAACAGGAGTCATAGGTGGAGGAAAGTACGGAACTGGTTTCGGGGGTGGAGACTGTGGTGTCTGAGAGGTGGTGCCTCGGTAGTGCTGGTAAATGGGGAAATTTGGGGATAATTCAGTGGTAATATTATCCTGTGTTTGGGTCATTGATGGAGCAGGGTTATTTGGGTAAGATGGGGGTAGCTGTCCTGTAGACCAGGCTTGGTACATCTCAGCCATTTGCTGCTTGAGCTTAAACATCTCTTCTTTCATTTTCCCGACATCCATCTCCTCTAGCTCCATACCTGTGTCAACATCTGGGATAGACATACTTTCGGGTATTGGTCCTTTTGATCTTGTGTGATAGTGATAATATGCCAGTATACTCTTTAGAGAAACTAACTGCTTGAATTCTGGAAATGAACAAACTTGTTAGTTTTGAGAGTTTAACACATATATAATCACACGTTGAGATGCAATGCTCCTAGACAAATAATCCCTTTCTATTATGCATTTGCTCGGCTGCCTGTGTCGTCCCAGCTTTCTTGAAATTTATATTGTTATTCACTTTTATATATCTTTTATCGTGGTGGTCGAATCTTAGAGATTGCCTACGTATCATGCCCCCGCATGAATCAGACCTTGCGTAGTTCGGACATGAGGCAAACACTTTTATTCATTATACAAAGATGAACAGACATTACATTTGAAAACTTTGTAAGAAAATGGCTTGAAACACACACACTTAAATCAAAATAAAAGATACAATTCTTAACATCTCACAACGTGCCCCACTTTCCACTTGTGTTGTAAATTAATAGATTATTTGCTCAATGTGGGGCTTGACCTGGATGACCTCCCAGCGTACGATACATCCTTTCCAACTCCATTGCTAGATGACGGGCAAAAGTGGGTGCATGCTCTGTAAACCTTTCATAATCCATTCCTTGGCAGTTTACATAACTTTGAGATGTGTAGACCGCTAGGTCGTGGATTTGTGCCCTGAAACCTTGGAGACGTTGGTCTTGGTCCTGGAATTGCTGCTGGCGAGTGGTGGCTATATCTCTGACACGGTTTTCACGATCTAGAGCTGATTCTAATAGAGCTCGGAGTCTGGCCTGCTCTAATCTTGCTTGCGCTCTTTCCCTGTCGAGGTCTGCTTGTTGATGTTCTCTGTTGCATCTTCTTGCCTCTTCTAGTTGTGCACGAAGCTGGTCTTCTGATCGTATCCAATGGTCTTTTTCCTTTTTGAATTGTGCCCTGTCTTTTTCGGATTGCCTATCTTGGCGTTCCTTATTAGATCTGGCTTCTTCGTTTAATTGTTGGATCCTTTCCTTTGCTTTGCTCAACGCCCTTTCGTTTTCCGCAAGAATGGAGTCATAATCTTGCATTCTTTCAAAAAGATTGGCGATAGTTTTTTGATCCTTCCAGCTCCTCTTTGGCGTTTCAGAAACTCTTTTCATTTTTTGGAATCGAGCATGAAGATTTTCATTCTCACAAGCTAGACTCTTCTTCTCACCTTCGGCTTCTTGTGCTTGCAAATCTTTCTCCAAACTGAGGCTTCTCAGATTTTCTTTTAGGGCATGGATAGTTGTTTTGTACCCTTTTTCCTTTTCTCCCCAGATCAACTGCTCTTGGATTTTATCATTGAAGTTTTGAACATGGGGTCTTTTTGTTGGCCTTCTTAGCTCAGGTTCTGGTACATCATCCACGCGAGACCGTTTTTCAAACCATCTTGCATATCCAGGATTTATCTCACCCTTTGTAGTGTCTGGGACTTGAGTATCACTTTTCAAGTATCGACATCCATTCCACATCTGCTGAAGTAGAGCCTCGGGGATAGTGGCTTATGGGTGTAATTCGATTACTTGCATACTCAAATCTTCATCATCAGGAACTACTTGATATCTCCCTAGTTGTCTTAGGACTCTTAGTGGCGCATACGGCTGAATGCTTTTCAACCCCAATAGTAGTAGATAACTATTTGAGGTTGACATGTGTATTACTTCCCTCATCGGGAGCCATCCCAAAGTCCATTCAATTTGATTTGCCGTTAAAGCCCTTGGATGAGATACCCATGCTTCTATTCCTTCTGGAGCCTGATAATTTTTTATTCTTTCCTCATAACTCTCAATGCAATTATCATTGTTTGGCCCATACTGTATGATCTTGGGCTGTTGTTGGAGATGTTCAATCACCCACATTTGCAACAAAATTTTGCATCTTTCGAAGACTTTTGCTCCTGATTTACATAAAGTCAAAGCCCGATAAATGTCTGATAGAATGATGGGGACAAGGGTGTGATTTTCTTTGGTGGTGAGGACCTGTACAACTTTTGTCGTGCGAATATCAATTGTTCGCTCTTTGTTTGGGAAAATCATGATTCCTAGAAAAGCCACCATGAAGGCAAAGCGACGGTGGATCTGCCAAGTGTCTTTGTTTTGCTTGTTAGTAAGGCCTTTCTCATGAATTTCGAACCCATCTGACTTTCCGAACCTTGAATACAAAAAGTTGAAGGAACAACATCTATTGACGACATTGCTTTTCCTGATTTGACTGCTGATGTTCAGAAGACCGAAGAATCGATGTATCGAGGGAGCCTTTGTGAATATCAGGCTTTGATTTCTTAGACTTCCGTCAAAACCAGCATAGCCAGCTATCTCCTCTAATGTAGGAGTAAGCTCGAAGTCAGAGAAACGAAAGACATTGTGAACAGGGTCCCAAAAAGTTACTAACGCCGCAATCAGATCATCACGGGGTTTAACCTTCATAATATCCGTGAGATTTCCCAAATGCTTGACGACCCATTTTTGACCATCTTTGCCTAAATCATACCACCACATTTGAAGCTGAAATAGAAACTCTTCTGTATTCGTGGATGGGGGTTTTTGCGTGGTGCTCATTTTGTATCTGAAATTTAATTTAATAAAGTCAAGACTTATTTCGAAAATATACACTAAAAAAAATCATTTTTAATTTTTTTTTATTTATTAAAACCTTTATTTCAAGATTTAAAACTATTTTTTTTTTGAAATTTATTTTAAAAACAACCCATTTTATCCCTTGGTTCTCACCATGATTTCATTTAAGCTGGTCAACAAGCATGCTCGAGGCAAATGAATGCACAGGTAGCAAGTAGGATGCATCAGGATGGTTTTTTTTTTGTTTCGGGTTCACCTGTCCTAGACAGACCCAACCCCTGTGTTGAGTCTCCAAGGCCAAATGTACATGATGCAAATATACGTTCCTACTAGGGATCCGGTTCATGGCTGAGTTATTCTAGGCAAAAACCTGAGGTTGATTGTTCTAAACCTGGCTTACCCAAACAGACAGTTTGAGCCGAAGAGGGGGCAACGTACCGGGAGCACGAAAGTCTACCCGGCCTAGTTACTTGTCCCAACTCCGTCTTATTTGGTATGACTTTAATAGAAAGGTGGGTCACGCGCACGTGTACACCATAAATTCAGAAGACTCAGAAAGAAGGGGGTTTCGTAGCAGTTGTATATATTCACAATTCAAATAATATTAAAGCGGTAAAAAAAACATTTAGCATGTTAAGCATATAAACAGTTGAAAATCATATAGTAAATGAAGCCAATTATCGCAGTTATTTTAAGCTCGAATTCTTTAAACCCTGAACCAGTGGTTCTGGGTTGCAGTAACACTTTTGTCCCCAGCAGAGTCGCCAGAGCTGTCACACCTCCTCTTTACCGCGCCCGCGGGGCGCGTGGGGAGTTTTCTCCAATTGAAGGACAGTCGAAACGGGATTTATTTAATTATTTCAGAGTCGCCACCTGGGAATTTTAAGGCGTCCCAAGTCACCGGTTTTAATTCCCTGAATCGAGGAGAATATGACTCTGTTTGTTATTCTGCGAACCAGAAATCCTGAGTAAGGAATTCTGTTAATCCGGAAGAAGGTGTTAGGCATTTCCGAATTCCGTGGTTCTAGCACGGTCGCTTAACTGTTTTTATTATTGGCTTAATTATCTTGATTTTTACTAAATACGTTTTTATTGCATGATTTTACTACCGCTTTTTACTTATTGTTTACAATTATATGGACGAATTACGCGTACGTATATTCGTATTATATATTTTTTATAAGTACCAGGAATCGTGCCACGCGTACGTGTACACAATAAAATTTGACCATATTATCTTTATTACAAATTCATATGTGCGTGATTTAAAATAAAATTTATGAACGTCATCACCCTTATATTTAGACAATGAACTGCACGTCTCGGTTTATATGAAACTATTTTGACATACTCGAAGAAATCCCTTATATTAAATATTCGCTCGAAATTGCGCGTACGCATAATTCGAATTGCTTTTATTGGTATAATCAGGTTACGCGAACGTATCCCTAATTACACCAAATATTCTTAATGGTATTATGAATTTTCACAAATTGTTTGTTATATCTACACATTTTATATGAGAATACTGAGAAATTCATATTTAAGGGATGTCTTTGAATTCTTTTAAAAGAATTTCACAATTTATTAAGTATTGCCCGTCGATTATAATTTCCGGATATAAATTATATTCAACCCAACTATTCAAATTCAAAGAAAGAATAAAAATATGATTTTAGCAAATACAACATATATATGCCAAAGAATGAATTGTATATGAAATTAACAAAAATGATTTATGAAGGGAAGAAGTATTTTTGAACAATTCTTTTTATTATTTATTTAGTGCAAATTCTATTTCTAATTGTCATTGATATAAAGTATTGCAATTTGTATATCTCATCTTATTCTCATATACTTGCTTTTAATCTAATAGGCCTAATTATTTTGTTAATTCTGCTTATGGTTAAACGTAAGATGTATATAATCGTCGAACCGATTGGATTCTTAATTTATGTGAACCATTGTTACTAACTTTCACATTATAACATTCCTAGGCCATTTGTTATTTTAAAAAAAAAGAACAAATCTACCTAATTGACTTAATAAAGTGATATTGCATACAACATTATTCGCCATATTTTGACGTTTGCGAACATAGTGAAGGATACTAATGCAACTTCCGACTATTGATGTTAACCATAATCACTATTACACCATATATGAATAAAATGCAACCAATCATTATCTAGCCTTAAACAACAATTAACTAACAAAATAAACTAATAGCATATTTTCCTTGATATTTCCATATTATGCTACACCTAGCTAACAATACCATAAAGTTTAAATAATGGCCAACTTTACGCCAAGTTTCCTACCTTGACAGTTCGATTATAGCTAAACTAATGAGATTTCAGAACGGCTAACATTATTACAAAGCTTTATATGAATTTCAAAATAAGACAATTAACTCATAGCTACCAAATTGAATTCACTACTAGTTAACTAACATGAAACAAAAAATTAAATTTAAACTAATGAACTTGGACAAATGGAAAACAGAATTGCAATTCAAGCTTCATTGATTTGTCATGCTGAATCTTTTTCCAACATAGAACTCAAGAGATAAGTACCTGAAAATGAAGGTAGAAGAAGTAAATTTTCAGCAGTTGCAGCAGTAACAAAACCAGCAGAATATACCAATAACACAGCAAGTCTGAACAAGACCCGTTAACCCAGATGAACAGTGACACAAACTTGAGGGAAAGATTTCAAATTCAGACTGAATAATATCCACAAAACAAACAACGGACATTTTCTAGAAGGATAACATTTTTTTTTAGATTTTTCAGTTTCTTCCTGTTTCGGATTCCTATTTCTGATTTTTTCTGTTTCTGTTTTCTTTTCAAATTTCTGTTTCTTATTCTATTTCTATCTATTTATTTCTTTCTGTTTTTCTCAAATGTATCTCTTTGAAAACTGATCTTTAAATCTGATTTTTCTCTCAATCTCACACTCTCTTTTTCTTCCTGAAAGGCTCCTGTTAAAATCTGATTTCTTTTTCTTTTCAAATCAGATTTTTCTCTTCCTATTTTTCTTCTTCCTATTTTTCTTCTGAAAGGCTCTCCTCTTCAAATCTGATTTTTTCTCTCCTCTCCAAAATCTGATGGCTTCCTGTACTTATACAGGTCTGGTCCTATTTCTTAAGTGCTTCTTGGTCCCTTACCTCTTTTTAAAAATCAGAAAAGTTCCATTAAAACTGCTTTTGAATACTTTAAATCCTATTGAGTGCTCTTATCCTGATTTTTAGCAGCCCCATTATCCCTTGTTCCCCATTAGTATCTTAAATTATAGCCAACCAACATTCCATTAAAAGCACACTATCATATTACCCTACTGTTTCATTCCAAAATAAACCTGAAATCCTTCTGTAATTACAGCCTTTAAACTAAAATCAGAATCTGTTGCAAAACAGATTTTAAAGTCTTTTTTAAAAGTTATAACCAGTCCTAGGATTAACCTCCTAATACAATTGTATTTAACCAACCTTTGTAAGCTTGAATTCAAAACTAACATCATAACACTATTATACTGAATTCAACCTAATAATTCAACTGCATTGCACCATCGGACTAAAATCAAACAAACACAGGAGCATTGTCAATATACTGACAATGCCCTGTTCAGAAAACAATATATACACACCATTGACAAACTTTCTAAATTATTAAACGAGAATCAATTAATTGGGAAGAACTAATTGACTGAGTTCAATGACAATAATCAATTCCAAACAGATAAACAGGGTATTACAAACAGCATTAATGGCAATAAGAATTTACAAAACAACTAATCGACGAACTTAATCGAGTCGATTACACATATTATGAACACTCATAAACAATAGAAACAATAGTATAATTCTGATCAAATAGACGAGTATGAGACAGTATAACAGAATTGACTAGAAAATCATGAAAAATTAAACAGACTAATGAAACAAACATAGAATACATGTAGAATACACATAAGAAACAGAAAAAATACCTTTGAATCCTTCAATTTTATTCCGACTCGGACTCAACTTGGATTCGGACTTTGTTTGAAATCAAACAGACCTTAGTCGAAGTATTTTCCACTGAAAATACTTCGACTAAGGTCGATTAAACCTCAATCTTTATTTAATTTGGACAGAATCCAAAAGTCTGGTATTTCTAGGGTTCTTGAAGGTTCGATTTGGGACTTAACCATTTCTGGTCAGATTCGAGGGGGTCCAAATACGACACAAGGGTGAGGGTAGCCTAGGGGTCATTTGGTGTCAGTTTGGAATAGATCTGAGTTTGTTCTTGTTTGGTCCGAATCTTCAAAAGAAGATTCGAGAAGCTCGAAAATGATTCGAGCCAAACAAACATCAGATCCATAACGAGGCATGTTAGGGGGTACTATTGTGTTAACTAAGAGTTGTTTGGTTTAGATCTAAGCTCGGCTCGAATCTTCAAATGAAGATTCGAGAACCTTCAGGAAGATTCGAGCCAAGTGACTAGCATATCTGGATAGAGGATGTTCAGGGGGTTCTAGGGTGTTATTTTGGTGACCGGCGGCATTGTTGCCGCCGGGTTTCAGGCGGTGGGATTCTAGGGCGGCTAGGGTTAGGGGTTTGGTTTTGGAACGATGATGAACAGTGAGAGGAGGGGGGGTGTTAAGTTAGGGGCCAGGGTAGGGGTTTGATCCTTATATAGGGGTGGGGTGGATTGATCTCATCCGTTGGATCAATTAAGATGCACGGATGAGATCAATCCACTTATCCAAACGACATCGTTTGATTTAAGTTGGAGAAAGGGGTCAACCCGGGGTTGAAACGGATCGGGTTTGGGTGAGTTTTTAAGACCGTGGGATCAAGATGGATGAACGGTTCAGATCTAGTTGCCCTAAACATCGTCGTTTCATTTATGCAGGAGCTGAACTGGACCTTTTGATTGCAATGAATTAACGGCCTAGATTAAAAATCCAGAAGCGACGTCGTTTGAGTCCTGTATGGGACTGGTTGACATGGACCGGGTCCTTTGAGTATTTAGGCCTGATTTTTGTTTAAAAAATCTTTGGCCCAAGTCCGTTTTTATCATTTCCCATTCTTTTAATTTCTAATTAAATTCCTAATTATTAAATTCATAATTAAAATTATAAAAATAAAATTACCCTTACAAAGATAAATTACCTATTAATACATAGACAACACATTAATCACACATTGAAATATTAAAACTAGAACAGACACATATTTTTGTGATTTTATTTTTTGAATCAATTATTAAATGCATAATCAAATCCTAGATATGCATGCAACATATATTTTTATTTTTATTTTCATTTTGTTATGACAAAGTAAACATTTACGGATATAAGAAAAATATTTAACAAACATCACGCAAATTCAAAAATTGCACAGTAAAAGAAATTTAATTTATTTTTTGATTTATTTTGGAGTAGTTTTTTCGTAAGGCAAAAATCACGTGCTCACAAATACAACTTTTCATTCGCAGACCGATGGGCAGTCAGAGTGGACAATTCAGATTCTGGAGGATATGCTTAGAGTATGTGTCATTGACTTTGGAGGTCAGTAGGATAGATTCTTTCCCTTGGACGATTTTGCTTACAGTAACAGTTATCAGTCTAGCATCGAGATGACCCCATTTGAGGCTTTATATGGTCGGCGATGTCGTTCGTCCAATGGATGGTTTGAGCTCTTCGAGGCTAAGTTATATGGTACTAATTTGGTGAGAGATGTCTTGGAAAATGTAAAGTTGATTCAGGAGCAACTTTACACAGCACAGTCCAGACAGAAGAGTTACGCAGATCAGAAGGCGCGTGATCTATCATTCATGGTGGGCGAGAAGGTTCTCTTGAAATTTTTGCCGATAAAAGGGATCATGAGGTTCGGGAAGAAGGGAAAGCTGAGCCCAAGGTTTATTGGCCCATTTGAAGTGTTGAGGCGAGTTGGGGAGGCTGCTTATGAGCTTGCTTTACCTCCCAGTCCATCAGAAGTTCATTCGGTCTTCCATGTGTCTATGCTCTGGAGGTATCATACCGACATGTCGCACGTACTAGATTACAACAAAGTTCAACTAGATGAGAATTTGGGTTATAAAGAGGAGCTAGTTACTATTGTTGACAAGTAGGTTCGCCGGTTGTGGTCTAAGAGGATTGTTGCGGTGAAGGTCAAGTGGAGCAGTCAACCAGTCGTGGAAGTGACTTGGAAGTGCTTTTACTAATTTATGACCCGTAGGGATGGTTGGTTTAGGTTTGGAATGGTTTGGGTTGAAATCGCAACACTTAGTTCCTTAACAGTAGCCTATAATAGTTAAGTTTGACTTGAGTAAACGACCTCGGAACTAGGATTTGACGGTCCTAATAGGTTTGTATGATGATTTTGTACTTGGACATATGTTTGGATAGGGTTTTGGATGACCCAAGAGCGTTTCGACACTTAATATTGAAAGTTGGCGCATTGAAGTTTTCCCAAGTTCTTTAAGTTTGGTTTGGAGTAGACTTTGGTGTTATCGAGGTTCGTTTGGAATTCTGAGCCTGGAAGTAGTTCCATATGGTGATTTATGACTTACACACAAAATTTAGCATCATTCTGAGTTGATTTGATAGGAATCAGATGCGCGAAAGTAGTTTTAGAATCTTTTGATTTTCAGCATTTAATTCATGCGTTTTAGCATCCGATTCGTGATTCTAGATGTTATTTTAGTGTTTCGATCATGCAAGAAAGTTCATATGATGTTTTTAGACTTGTGTGGATGTTTGGTGTGGATCCCCGAGGGATCGGCTGAGTTTCGAACGCGTTCGGATGGGTGGAAGGACATTAATTTTCTGGATTATTTTGCTGGGGCCTCAGGTATTGCAAATGCAAAGTTTTGTTCACATTTTTGAGGAACCTTTTGCATTTTCAAAGTTGGTAAGGCACTGAGGCTTTCACATTTGCGAAGATCTTACCGCTTTTGCAAACCTGCTCCTCTTCGCATTTGCGACCATGGCAGAGATGGCCAGCCCTTGCATTTGCGATAATTTTGTCGCATTTTCGACCTTCGCATTTGCGAACAAGATGTCGCAAATCATTTGCAACTGGTGCAAAAGTTTTTTATTATGGGACTTAGTTTTATTTCCCTTATTTCCCACTTGGTCTTAGGCGATTTTGAGAGAATTTTGTGAAGGGATTTCATCAACATCAAGAGGTAAGTGATTGTCAAGACCCAAATCCTAACCTGTCGTGATGGCACCTATCATTGTATTAAGCAAGCCGACATTTACGAAAAACTCCAACACTTTAACAAAAATGGATTTTAAAGCAGTTTAAATAGAAACTTCACAAAAATATGATAAAAAGATCCAAACACACACAGAAAACTCCCAAATCGGGGTATCACAGAGTACATGAGCATCTATGTGTCACAAGTCTGGGGTACACTGTCTAAGATAGTCTGAAACTAGATACAATGAAAGGAAAGATAGGAAAGGAGAAAACAAGGACTGTGAACGTCGGGCAGCTACCTCGAAGTCTCCCAAGGATCAACTGTGCAGAATATCAAAACCCGCCGTGTCCTGAAACACCTGGATCTGCACATGAAGTGCAGGATGTAGCATGAGTACAACCAACTCAGTAAGTAACAATACTAAATAAATAACTGAAAGTAGCGACGAGATCTACAATTATAGTTCAATTTCAGTAATTTCAACATAGGAAAATAGGCATTCTTCCAAGTTCAACAATTTAGGCCAAATCAGTTACCTCATATCGAATTCAAGTAAACAGAATATAGCCACTTTCAGAAAACTTTCAGACAATGATATATGGTAGCTAAGTGCAACAATAATAAAATCAAGAGCCTTTCAGAGCAACAGTCACTCAATCTTTCTCAATAGCTCAACACTCGGCACTCAGCACTCCCACTCAATAGGTACTTGCACTCGCTGGGGGTGTGTACAGACTCCCGAGGGCTCCTATAGCCCAAGTGTTATAATCCGCATGGACAACTCACGTGCTACACGGACAACTCACATGTTGCATGGACAACTCACGTGCTATAATATCAATATCTGGATCTGTACGGACAACTCATGTGCTATAGTATCAATATCTGGATCCGCACGGACAACTCGCGTGCTGCACAAACAACTCATATGCTATAGTATCAATATCCTCACAATCGGGCTCTCGGCCTCACTCAGTCATCAACCTCTCCAGTCTCTCAGGCTCTTAGTAACCATAGAAATCAGCCCAAAACCGAAATGATATAATATATTAACAAGGAACAATAGAGACTGAGGTATGATATGCAAATAAAACTGTGACTCGGTACAAGTAGCAATTAGAAGGTAATTCAATAGGTATCACAGCCTTAATGGGTCCCTACAATTCCAACACATAACCTAAACATAATTTCTAACATAATTTGTAGTCAAATTTCTATAAGACATGGAGAGTACATAGCTACCAACAGTTATTAAACTTCACAGTTCCATGGAATGGACCAAGTCACAATTCCTACGGTGCACGCCCGCCAACTAGCATGTGTGTCACCTCCAAACCAATCACAAGACACATAATATAGGGTTTCATACCCTTATAACCAGATTTAGAACTGTTACTTACCTCAATCCGAGCCAAATATCTACTCCAATACACCTTTGCCTCGCAAATTGGCCTCCAAATGCCTCGAATCTAGCCACAAATAATTCGATACAATCAACGCTAAAGGAATCAATTCCATAAGAAAATACTAAGCTTTAAGTCAAAAGTCAAAAACTCAACTCCAAAGTCGGCCACTAGGCCCACATCTCGTAATCGAGTAAAAATCACAAATTCGAAAACTCATTCGACCACGAGTCGACCCATACCAACATTACTTAGATCCGATATCAAAATCTCACTCAAAACCTCAAAATTCTAGTCTAAGAACTTTTCTTCATTTTCTCCCATTTTCCACCCCAAATCACAAATTTAATGATAGAATCAAAGGTATAATCATAGAAATTAACCAAAACTAGATATGATTCACTTACCCCAAACACCCACGTGAAAATCTCTTCAAAAATTGCCTTCTACCAAGCTCCCAAATTAATTTTGTGGTATGATCTCAAAACCCTCGTTTTTGAAACTTATAATCTGCCCAGCTAAGTCTTCATCATGATCGCGGAACAACCCATGCGATCGTGAAGAATAATTTTGCTGCCCCATGAATTAACCTTATGCGAACGCGGCAACCTCCACGCTAATGTGATGCACTGGGCCTCTGCCTTACATGATCGCGAACGACCTCATGCATTTGTGATGAACAAAATGCGTGGCCCAACTCCTGCCTCAAAAATACTACGCGAACGCGACCCTGGCCATGCGTTCGCAATTCACAGTCTCTCACAACTATGTGATCACTGCCTCCTTCTCGCGAATACATAGAACAAATTACTCTTCTACTCAGCTAAGCCTACGCGATCGCTGATCATCCTACGCGATCGCGTATGAGGAAACCAGTAACGAAAACCAGCAGTCTTAAGCGGAAATGCCAAGTCCAAAATAAATCTGTTAACCACCTGAAACTCACCTGAGGCCCCCATGACCTCAACCAAACATACCAACAAGTTCCAAAACATCATACGAACTTAGTCAAACCCTCAAATCAGCTCAAACAACATCAAAAACATGAATCACACATGGATTCATGCCTAATGAACTTTGAAACTTTCAGTTTCTACAAACGATGCCAAAACTTATCAAATCACGTTCGATTGACCCCAAATTTTGCATACAAGTCACAAATGACACCACGGACCTATTTCAACTTCCAAAATTGGAATCCAACCCCGATATCGAAAAGTTCACTCACGGTCAAACTTCCCAAAAATTTAACTTTCGCCATTTCAAGACTAATTCCACTACGGACCTCCAAATCACAATCCAGACACGCTCCTAAGTACAAGATCACCCATCGGAGCTAGCAGAACCATCAAAACTCCATTCTAGAATCGTTTACATATAAGTCAATATCCGATCAACTTTTTCCAATATAAGTTTTCAATTATAAGACTAAGTGTCTCAACTCATTTCGAAATCCTTCTGGACCCGAACCGACTAACCAGGTAAGTCATAAAATAATAGTAAAGCACAAAATGATCAGTAAATACGGGAACATGACTATAACTCTCGAAATAATCGGCTGGGTCGTCACAGTGATCCCTATCAATTCTTTATCTAAATACTCAAATCATAGGTAGATTTAACATGGAAAATGGTGAAATTAATGGGGTTTTGAGAAAAGCCTAGGGTTTTGGTAAAAAAATAAGTTTGACAACGAAATTGGTTATAAAATTAAGTAAAAATTATATATTTGAGTTCGTAAGGCTATGTGTGACATTTATCTTCGAAACCTTTTGGAAACCGGGCATGTGGGCCTGAGTATATTCCAATTTGGGTTGGTAATTACTCTAATAGCTAAATTATGAACTTTTAAGTAAATATTGATTAAACTATATAATATTTGACTAGTTTTGGATTGTTCAACATCAACTTGGGGCTTTTAGAGCAGATTAGTGGACCGGAAGTGAACTTGGAAATGAGGTAAGTCTCTTGCCTAACCTTGTAAGAGGTAACTCATCCCCTAAGGTGTATCTTTGTTGTGTATTACTTGTGTGGGGAGCTACGTATGCATGAGGTGACGAGAGTCCACACGTAGCTATATTCCATGATATGTCTAGGTAGACATAGATCCACATCATGCTTTTAATTGTACTGTTGTGTTTATCATGCGTATTACCTATCTTGAATCGGGCTGAAACTAGGGATTTTAAAGTTACAATTATCGACTTAGCCTTCTTTCTGTGGTAAATTGAGGAATACTTAATAATTATGAAGATTTCATGTCCTCTCGCGTCAAAATTACTTCCGCGAGCGAGGTAAACTTTCTATTCTAGTGGAATCGGATTGTTTGCATCGGCAGTATAGTAATACCACTCTTATGGATCGGTCCAATTGCCTCGGCAGTATGGTAACACCACTCCTATGGGATCGGGCCATTCACCTCGGTAGTATGGTAATACCACTCTTATGGGATCGGGTCGTTAGCCTCAGCAGAATGATGATAACACTATTCTTTTGGGATCGGGTTGTTCGCTTCTACAGTACTGAGTACCACTATTCTTATAGGATTGGGTCGTTCGCCTCGACAACTTTGTGCTTAATAATCGAAACGGGTTCCAATTTGGATACAATTGAGTTAGGGTCTTCATGTCCAGTTATGAGATGCTAGTGATGTGTTACGGACTCCCGTGTATTTATTGTAGTTGCTTTTATTCATCTCATTGATACCTGTTATATGTTCACCATATCTACTTTATGCCCTTTCATTATTATTATTGACCTATAGTAAGTGTTAAGTCGACCCCTCCTCACTATCTCTTCGAGATTAGACTAGATACTTACTAGGTACGCGTTGTTCTTCATACTCACATTACATTTTTGCACTGATGTGCAAGTACTGAGACAGGTTTCACCAGTAGTCACGCGAGCGCATAACCGATTATCTACGGAGACTTAGGGGTGAGCTGCTTGCCTTGCTGCTATCCGCAACACCAGAGTCTCCTTCTATCTTATTTACTATTCCTGTCTATTGATAAGTTGGTAAGTATTTTACCAACTTATCTCTTCTTGATACTTAGGTTTTTGTATGATTTTGTTGAGAAACTAAGACATTTATTGAGGTTTATTGGCATATTTTAGGTATCAAGTAATTAAGAGAAGAAACGGAAGAAACCAAGTAAAAACGTGTGAAATTGAGGAAAAATGACTGCTGCCAGATAATGCTCTTCGCGATGGTGAACACTGACAAGCAAACGTAGAAGGCTAGGAAATAATACATCGCGAACGCAGGGCAAATTCTGCGAACGTGAAGAAGCGGCTGGTCAACTGCTCTCAAGTGCTAACGCATGATCTGGTTTGAGATAGCAGTGCTTTACATTACTCTTCACGATCGCACGCCTATCTTCACAAACATGATTCAAAAATCTAGGCAGAAATCTGGGCAATTCTGAAATTTCACGTTTTTTACTCCAAACCATTTAGTACACGACCTAGCTCATTTGTAAAAGATCTTTAGCATATCTTTGGCTTATTTTCAATCCTTAGACTAGAGAACACAAGTTTTGGAAGCTAGGGTTCTTGCACACACACTTGGTCTTGAAGATTTGAAGCTTTTGGTTGAGAATTTCTTACCCATTTATGTTCATTTCTTAATTTTCTTGCTTTGTATTGTATATCTAAGTGTGTAGTATTTTTTCGAACACTTGAATCTTGTTTATAGTAATATTCGAATTTTGTCACGTCCAATTTCCCCCCCCCCCATTAGGTATCGTGATAGCACCTAGCCTTAGGAAATAGGTAAGCCTAACGTTAACCGAAACAACAACATTATTTAAATAACATCTAACTATTCGAAATAGAAATTATTACCCCAAAACTGGTAGTACAAGTCATAAGCTTTACAGAGTATTTGCTAGAACACTTCTAAATACAACTGTCTAGAAATAAGAATAAATAGTACCAAAATGAAAACTAGAAGGTGACTCTGAGCCTACGAATGCGGCAGCAGGTTTACCTCGACTCTCCACAGCAACATTCCGCACATCTACTAACGATCAATACCTGGATCTGCACAAAAATGTGCAAAAGTATAGTATGAGTACACCACAGCGGTACCCAGTAAGTATCAAGACTAACCTCCGAAGAGTAGTGACGAGGAGCAGTCGAGACACATACTTCACTAAATGACCTGAACGAAAATAAGTATAGGAACAATAGGGTATGATATCTACATAAAGACTACACGATATGGCTAACAATACAGTAATTGCAATAAGAAAGGAAAACAACAAGTATCTGCGGAATACCATAATAATGACACATAAGAGTGAACGAAAGCACAACCTAAATCCAAAATCACAGCTACAACAAAGACAAGTAATAACTCAACAACTACGATCGCTCTCACATCAGGTTTTAGTCACCGAACTCCACGAGCTATCGAACCTCAGACAAATCACAACTCACGGGTCCCAATACCTGAACTCTAACACTTGGCATCCTGTGCCCTCAGTAACACCTCCTTTTTACCACCCGAAGGGGTAATATAAGGGAGTTTTTCCAATTGAAGTGACATTATTAGAAATGAGATTAATTAATTTACCAGAGTCGCCACTTGGAATAGTTTATTTGGTATCCCAAGTCACCGGTTTATTATAAATTCCAAATCGAGGAAAATTTTATTTTTTTAAAGTCTACAAATTAGAAATTCTAGATAAGGAATTCTGTTAATCCGGGAGAAGGTGTTAGGCATTCCTGGTTTCCGTGGTTCTAGCACGGTCGCTTAGTGATTATTACTTGGCTTAAGTAGTCTAATTAATTATTTTTAGGACCTATGTGCATTTACCTTTTAATGTTGTTAATCACTTGACTTGTTCGTAATTAAATAATTGAGTTACGCGTACGTATACTCTTTTCTTTTGGTGCGTCAAAAATCATGTCACGCGAACGTGTCCACAATTAATAACGCTTTGCTTATTTTATTAAGACAAATTTGGTTGAAGTTGAGCAAAACGCATCCCTCAAGTTATTTTTAGAATTAAAATCACAATATGTTACGCGAACGTATACATAAATGCAATACTACTCTAAATCGAGCCTAAAGAAAACTACAATTATTTTGGGTTATTTTAATACTGGTTTAATATTTATATGAGAGCCACAGGTTATTTAGTGAAAGATGGCACACCTCAATTTTTAGAAGGCTTGGTTAATTAAGGTAATAAAATGAGTTCTTACTTGCAACTATTTTGGACTCAATGTCAAACTATTAATTATAGGTAGAGAAACATGAGGCAGATCTATATTTATTTGAAAGAAACTGGGCCAGCAGTAGGCCCGATGTATTATTAAAGGCAATTACTAAAGGAAAATAAGGCTGATACCCACTGGGCTCAAAATTGAGCCCAGACGTAAGATGAAGGAGGGTGGTAACACAAGGAGCCTGTTGTGGCTTGGCAGCCTGATTTGGGCCATCGCTACACCCAATCGTTTTAAAGACCAAGCTTTAAAGCCTGCTGAAGCTTAAATCACACCAGTTTATGTACACCAAACTTTGCACAAATCCTAAATGAAATACCTAACATAGTGAGCCTCAACTTATTATCATGCATTTTTATAATGACAAAACAAAATTGAACCTAAGGCTATTCATAATTTGCCTTAAACTCAGATATATGGTCATTTCATAAGTGCTAAAATTAGTGATAATTTAAAGCTAACTGTACACGTAGCTACTTGACTTTATAAATTGAATTATTTAACTGCTGAATCAAGGCTAATTATTCTGATGAAGTATCCAATCTGAAGGACAAGCACAATGTGGTATGGATTGGGCTCAAAATTGAGCTCTAAAAGTAGTAAAAGCCTAGAAACCACACAAATGGTGATTTCGAACAAAGTTCCTTCATTTGGGCCAACATTAGGCCCAATGATTTCAATAAGGAAACCTGTTATGGTCCTTCTGACCCTCAGCCTTAGGTAAATCAAACTTCACATTAAATGAAGACCAACATTATAACAATTCTAGAAAATCAACATACATGGGCAAACCTGCTATGAGTCTTATTTCACCATCATGTTATAACAATGCTAAATTATCATTGAATAGCTTACTAATCATCCTAATTTCGAATGTATAGTTATTTTAACTATGCTAGCATTCTGACAGTGAGATAAATCTTTTCTACAATTAACTATTCACTTTTGAACATGTATAACATTTGAATAACATACTCTCACAATGAACTAAGTTGAACATCCGTACACTATATATTACAACAACAGATCCAAGATTCTTAAATATGGGGAAAGAAAACTGTACAGCCAAGAAAGATATAAGATATCATAGGCAGACAAACAAGAAAAAACTGGAACTGAACACTCTTGGACATTTATTTTAACACCACAAATTTATAACTTCATCTTTATCATTCAAGGGTTCCAGAAGTACCTGGGTACAACAAAGAGTAAAATGAGAAAAATCTCTGAGGGGCAGTAAAAATCAGCAAAGAACTTCAGCTAATATAGCTAGCAGTATATAACAGCAAATACCAGCTCCACATTCAAACCATTTTTTGACTTGCGAAAACAGAAAAATCCCAGAATCTAACACCCAAAATGTCTTCAATATCACAGTACCAGCTTAAGAATATAACCAGAAAAACTGAAACTTTCAAAGAACTTTTAAGGAATTTTCTTAGTGTTTTCAAAAACATTTGACTATAGAAAATGCTAATGATTGTCTATATTCTTAGGGTTCTAAAAAATCTGATTGTGTTTTCAGAGATTTTTGTGAAGAGAATAAGGCTGAATTTGGGTCCAAAAATCAGAATGACAGGACCTACCTATATATAGGCTGCCTAGGGAGGGTATATCTTGGGTATATTCCTTATCCTAAGGAATAAATAGTAATATCCTTTTTACAGCCCTTGGTACAACTGTCCTATATTTCAGCATCTTATATAACAGCTAGGACAGCTGTACATTTTTGATTTTTTAGCCTATGCAAAAAATCCAATTTTAACCTTTAGGTTACTGCCTATTTCTGTTCTATCCTAAACTTTTAGGTTCAATTGAGTCCATAAAGTTTCTATTGATCTACACACTAAGGCAAACAGAAACAAATTCGGCTAAAATCAGTAATTGAATCAGAACAACCAACAAGGCTGACTTAAGCAAATTAAAACATAAACCTAACTTCACAATGCTTTTCAGATTAGCAATTTTAAAATGAGCATAGGCAGACGGGTTTAAACAAACGAACAAAACAAATTGAATAACACTGAACCTAAGCATATTATGCATTAAACAACTATATATATATATATAAACTAAGCATACAATTTCAGTATACTAGAAGATGATTCCAAACAAATAGCACAACAAATAAAAAGAAAGAAATTAACAACTAATCAATAGCAAAAATAAGGTTATTTCAAGATTTAAACTACATGAGTCACTAATTGAAATCGGGTTAATTAAACCCCTAAGAAATTGATTTTTTAAGCAAGTTCAAGAATTGAAAAGGGGACGGCTTCTAACATTGAAGAACAAACACAATTCTGGCAAGGAAACAAAATAAACCTAAAACATGTAACTGAACATAAAGAAAGGAGATGAAGATGACTCTTAGTAAAGGAAAAAGAAAGCAAGAAGGCAAAGAGATTTACCTAAAAAGAAAAGAAAAATCGAAAAAAGGTCTTCAAGCGGCACTGGATTGATGCAGGGGTCAAATTCTCTCCGAAATGACCCAAAATTGATGTTAATCAGTTGTTCTTGAGAACAACTGACTAGCGTGCATTTCAGGCTAATTTGAGCCTTGAAGCTGAGTAGGTTAAGGTCTTCTGCTCAACTTTCTAGCTCCAGATTTAGGGGAATTTGGTGGGGTTTTGGGTCAAGTTGATGGTGGAATGATGAAGAGGGTGAGGTGAGGAGTATGGGGTAGCAATTTGGTTATGTTTGGAGCAGTTGAGGTTTTTGCCAAGATTTTGATCTAAGATTCGAGAAATTTAACAGGGATTAGGGGAAACTGGTTAAGAGATTCATAAAGAGGAGGTGAAAGGGAATCTGGGGTGTTGATTTGGGGTGGATTGAAGTGCCGGAACCACCGTGAGGCGATTCCCGCGGAGCAGCGAGGGAATAAAGGGGCGGCTAGGGTTTGCTTTGAGAGAGAATAGAGATGGAATGAGAGGGGTAATGGGGGGCTGGTTTCCGTTCAGACAGTTATATGGTTAATGAGGGATTAGTTCCTGGCCGTTAGATCATAGAGATCCAACAGTTGTGATTAAGAGGGGACAAAAAGGGGTCATTTTAGACTATAGGGAGATGGACCGGGTAAGGGTTGGTTTGGGCCTTGGTCTGGGTGAGTTTGGGAACGATTTGGCATTAAAGAGTGACCCAATTTCAATTAGAAAGCCCATTTTTCACTTACTTTTTTTCATTCCTTTTTCTTTTCTCTTTTTCTTTTATTTTTTTTAATTAAAGAAAAATCCTAAATTAATCTAAAATATGGAATTAACTAGTTACCTAATTACAAAAATTTTAAAAATCAACTAATCCTAAATTAAAAGTGAAAAAATCAAGAATTTCAAAATAAAAGGAAAAAATGAAGCATTTTTTGTGATTTTCATTTTACAAAACAAATAATTACTGATTCATCCTAAAAATGTAAAAATAAAGCCTAAATGCAATGCATGATATTTTTTATATTTTTCATGATTTAAATAAAAATTAAACATGCACAGAAATACAAACAATTGATAAAATTCTACAAAAATTCCTAAAAATGGCAAATAATAAAACAAAATCTATTTTTTTGGATTCTGTAGGATTAGTTTACATAGGGCAAAAATCACATGCTCACATCTGCCCTTCATTGCTCGGAAACATGAAGGATTTTCGGGCAAAGATAAAATGAGCAATTACGAGGGATTTTTGCCCGTTCGAAACTCCATGAGAAGCATCTTTTGAAAAACCCTGACCGAACCTTGCTTCGGAGATTGCCTACATATCCTTGTCTATAAAGGAATCAAGTCAGTATAGTTCTGGAAGTTTTGGTAGCTGGGACTACCGGAAAACTGTGATTTTATTGTTGTTTCTGTTGTTTCTACTTGCTGAGCTCCTTATTACACCGAAATGAAAAATAAAAAAACTAAACTAGCTAAGCCTATCAACTAAGTGTTACAAGATTCCTATCTATAAACCTCCTAAAGCTTGATCTTGAGTCTTGGATGGTTCTTACTGAAGACTCTGATCTGAATCTTGATGCTCGTTAGCTGCAACCGCTAGTTCATTCTTCTTCAGCTTTCGGATCAAGGCGAGACGTTCGAAGCTTGTGACTTCAATCAAATTTTGGGTAGTCCGCATCTTTTCTCCACTTCTACACTCAGAGTTCAACTTCTTTTCTTGTTTCTTCCTTTCTTTTATTTGGGTTGAGACCCCTTCTTTTGGTCATCTCAAACGTTGTGCCTCACGATGAAAACCTGTTCAAGCACCAAAGCAAACAAACAAACAAAATTTTTCTGCCCCAATTTTTACTAGAAAAATTTCGTGATTTATTGTAACAAAAATCTAAAATATTTCTTTATTTGAAAGCAATAAAATAAGGATTGTGTATCCTTGGGAAAAAGAGACTAGGGAGGGAGACCTTATGTCTAAAATATAATCAACTAGGGAGTGGAGACTCTATGTTGGAAAAGCGATTAGGGAGTGGAGACCCTATGTCTAAAATAACGTCAACTAGGGATTGAAGACCCTATGTTGGAAAAGCGACTAGGGAGTGGAGACCCTATGTCTAAAAATAAAATCAACTAGGGAGTGGGGACCCTATGTTGGAAAAGCGACTAGGGAGTGGAGACATTATGTCTAAAATAAACTCAACTAGGGAATGGGGACCCTATGTTGGAAATCGACTAGGGAGTGAAGACCCTATGTCTAAAATAAATCAACTAGGGAGTGGAGACCCTATGTTGGAAAAGCGACTAGGGAGTGGAGACCCTATGTCTAAAATAAAATCAACTAGGGAGTGGAGGTCCTATGATGGAAAAGTGGAGACCCTATGTCTAAAATAAAATCAACTAGGGAGTGAAGACCCTATGTTGGAAAAGCAGACTAGGGAGTGGAGAACCTATGCCTAAAATAAAATCAACTAGGGAGTGAAGACCCTATGTTGGAAAAGCGACTAGGGAGTGGAGACTCTATGTATAAAATAACTTCAACTAGGGAGTGAAGACCCTATGTTGGAAAAGCGAGTAGGGAGTGGAGACCCTATACCTAAAATAAAATCAACTAGGGAGTGGTGACCCTATGTTGGAAAAGCAAACTAGGGAGTGGAGACCCTATGCCTAAAATAAAATCAACTAGGGAGTGGAGACCCTATGTTGGAAAAAACGTAATTAGAGATTGGGGACCCTAGGCTACCATGTTTTTTTTGAATTTTTTCTTCTTTTTTTTATTCCTTCTTTTTCTTTCTTTTTGTTATTTCATAGAATGAGTAAATGCGGGAAAGAATTTTGGAGGGGACTTCCCTCTATGGATTTGTTGCTGCAAAGCTGTTTCTAGCCTGTCATGACCCTAACCCGGACCCGGTCGTGATGACGCCTCTCGTGAAGACAAAGCCAGCCGACACTTCCCATTTTACAATTATTAACAGTTAAGCATTTAAGAAAAGGTCTAAACATGATAAAATAAATCAGAAAATAACAATGATAGCATAAATACGCGAAAGAACACCCATACACAGCCCTAACTGAAGTGTCACTAGTCATAAGCATCTATAAGTCATAATACAATTCTGCTAAATCCGTATGTAATACAACTATCTGAAAGGAAATAGAAGCGATAAAGGAGTAGAGACACGGGGCTGCGGACGTCAACAGCTACCTCGTAATCTCCGAAAGCCCGCCTGAAACTGGAGGAATTAGCACTCGGGAGTGGAACCAACTATGCCTGAATCTACACACAGGGGTGCAGGGAGTAAAATGAGTACTCCAACTGTGAGTAACAAATGTAATTAATGACTGAAAGTAAGAAAACACGTAAGGCACAAGGCATTCTATAATGAAGCAGTAAAACCATTTAAAAGCAGTAAAACAGTGGAAAGTCAAGTAAATCCTCTTTCAACAAGTAAACAGGTAATTAAGGTAAAGTAAACAACAAATCTGCCCCTCGGGCACAGTATCAATAAATCCGCCCCTCGGGCAACATCTCAGATCAGTACCAGCCCATCGGGCTCAATCTCACATCACAATGGGTTCCTGCGCTCACTGGGGGTGTGCAGACTCCTGGAGGGGCCCCTTATGGCCCAAGCGCAATAACAAGCCATCTCGTGGCATCAAAACTAGACCCACGGTCTCATATCAATCAAGCCACCTCGTGGCGTACATATCTCAGGCCCTCGGCCTCAAATCAGTATCAGTGTTTCCTCACAATGTAGGCCCCTGGCCTTACTCAGTCAAAAATCATCACAAGCCTCTCGGGAAATAGTAAAACAGTGTTTCTCAGCTCAAACATCATTTAAAATATCATTTAAGTTTCAAAAACTGAGTAAACATGGTGGAGTAGTAAAACAATGGAAATTAACATGACTGAGTTCAAGTATGAAGTCAAAACAGTGATGAAATAGTAATAAAAATCCCTGAAGGGTTTAAGTAGTTGGCATGAAGCCCAAATATGGCATTTAGCCCAAATAATGATGATAGCAATTAGTTTTCAGTCAAATACGCGTTAAAATCATCAATCGGGACGGACCAAGTCACAATCCCCAATAGTGCATGACCCACGCTCGTCATCCCGAGGCCCCCGAGACCTCAACCAAAAGCACAAACATAACCCAATACCTTATTCAAACTTGTTCCAATCATCAAAATGCCTCAAACAACATCAAATCTACCAAATCACATCGGATTCAAGCATAAGTTTCTAAAATCTTCCGAAATACGCTTTTGATCAAAAACCCAACCAAACCTCATCCGAATGACCTGAAATTTTACACACACATCCCAAATGACACAACGAAGCTACTGCAACTCTTGGTATTCCATTCCGACCCCCTATATCAAAATCTGGCCTATCAACTGGAAATCGCCAAAATATCAACTTCGCCAATTCAAGCCTAATTCTACTTCGAACCTCCAAAACTCATTCTGATCACGCTCCTAAGCCACAAATTACCTCTCGAAGCTAACCGAACCATCATAACTCACATACAAGCCCTCGAACACATAAGTCAATATCCGGTTGACCTTTTCAACTCAAACTTCCTTAAAAGAGACTAAGTGTCTCAAACTTTACCAAAATCATCCTGGACTCGATCCGACCAACCCGATACCATAAAACACGGATAACGAAAAATAAAGAAGCAGAAATGAGGGAAATGGAGCGGTAACTCATGAGACGACTGACCGGGTCGTCGCATCCTCCCCAACTTAAACAAACATTCATCCTCGAACAAGTCAAGAAACATACCAGAAGCCTCAAACAGGTGAGGATATCTGCTCCGCATCTCCCGCTCGATCTCCCAGGTAGCCTCCTCCACGGGCCGACCTCTCCACCACACTTTTACTAAAGCTATATCATTTGACCTCAACTTTCGAACCCGACGACCCAAAATAGCTATTGGCTCCACATCGTAGGTCAAATCATCATCCAATTGAACCATACTAAAATCCAGAACATGAGACGGATCCTCAATATACTTCCGGAGCATAGAAACATGAAATACCGGATGCGCACTCGACAAGTTGGGCGGCAAATCAAGCTTATAAGCCACCTCCCCAATCCTCCGAAGCACATCAAAAGGCACAATGAACTGAGGACTTAATTTACCTTTCTTCCCAAACCTCATAACACCCTTCATGGGTGAAACCTTCAACAGAACCTTCTCGCCAACCATGTAGGACACATCTCAAACCTTCCTATCAACATAACTCTTTTGCCTCGACTGCACTATACGCATCCTCTCCCGAATCACCTGCACCTTCTCCAAAGCATCCTGAACCAAATCAGTCCGCAATAGCCTAGCCTCGCCGAGCTCGAACCAACCAACTGGAGATCTACACCGCCTCCCATACAAAGCCTCATATGGAGCCATCTGAATACTCGACAAGTAGTTGTTGTTATAAGAAAACTCTACAAGCGGTAAAAACTGATTCCATGACCCTTTGAAATCAATGACACAAGCATGTAACATGTCCTCTAATATCTGAATAGTACGCTCGGACTGCCCGTCCGTCTGAGGATGAAAAGTTGTGCTCAACTCCACCTGAGTACCCAACTCTCTCTGCATAACACTCTAAAACTTCGAAGTAAACTGAGTACCTCTAGCTGAGATGATGAAAACTGGGACACCATGCAAGCAAACAATCTCTCGGATATGGATCCCTGCCAACCGCTCTGAAGAATATGTAGTACACACAGGAATGAAGTGCGCAGACTTGGTCAGCCGATCCACAATCACCCAAATAGCAACAAACTTCTTCAAAGTCCATGGAAGTCTAACAACAAAGTCCATAGTGATCCTCTCCCACTTCCACTCAGGAATATCCATCTACTGTAGCAAACTACCCAGTCTCTGATGCTCATATTTCACTTGCTGACAATTGAGACACCAAGCAACAAATCCCACAATATCTTTCTTTATTCTTCTCCACCAATAATGCTTCCTCAAATCTTGATACATCTTCACGGCACTTGGATGAATGGAATACCGCAAGCTATGGGTCTCCTCCAGAATCAACTCCCGAAGCCCATCGACATTGGGCATACAAATCCGGCCCTACATCCTCAATACCCCATCATCACCAATGGTCACATCTCTGGCATCATCATGTTGAACTCTGTCCCTAAGGACAAGCAAATGCAGATCATCATATTGGCGCTCACTGATGCGCTCATATAAGGAAGACCGAGAAACCATACAAGCCAATACCTGACTAGGCTCCGAAATATCCAACCTCACAAACCGATTGGCCAAGGCCTGAACATCAACTGCAAGAGGTCTCTCCCAAACTGGAATATATACCAAACTCCCCATATTCACTGCCTTTCGGCTCAAAGCATCAGCCACCACATTGGCCTTTCCCGGATGGTACAATATAGTGATATCATAATCCTTAAGCAACTCCAGCCACCTCCGCTGCCTAAAATTGAGATCCTTCTATTTAAACAAGTGCTGGAGGCTACGATGATCAGTAAACACCTCACAAGACACACCATACAGGTAATGCCTCCAAATCTTCAACGCATGAACTATGGCAGCCAACTCCAAATCATGAACGGGGTAGTTCTTCTAATGGGGCTTCAACTGGCGAGAAGCATAAGTAATAACTCTACCCTCCTACATCAACACACAACTAATCCCAACTCTCGAAGCATCACAATACACGGTGTATGGACCTGAAGCTGATGGCAAAACCAACATTGGAGCTGTGGTCAAAGCTGTCTTGAGCTTTTGAAAGCTCTCCTCACACTCATCTGACCATACAAATAAAGCACCCTTCTGAGTCAACTTGGTCAAGGATGATGCGATAGATGAGCATCCCTGAACAAATCGGCGATAATAGCCTGCCAAACCACCTCTATCTTTTTTGGATCAACCTGACTACCCTCGTTGGACACCATGTGCCCCAAGAAAGCCACTGAACTGAGCCAAAACTCACACTTGGAGAATTTTGACTAAAGCTTCTCCTCCCTCAATCTCTGCAACACAACTCTCAAATGCTCCACATGCTCCTCCTGACTACGCGAATATACTAGAATATCATCAATAAAGACTATGACAAACTAGTCAAGATAAGGCCAGAACACACTGTTCATCAAATGCATGAATGCCGCTGGGGCATTAGTCAGCCCAAAAGACATCACCAAGAACTCATAATGACTATATCGGGTCTTGAAAGCCGTTTTAAGGATATCTAAATCCCTGATTTTCAACTGGTGATAACCCAAACGGAGATCAATCTTGGAGAACACCCTCGCTCCCTGAAGCTGGTTGAATAGATCATCAATGCGAGGCAAAGGATATTTGTTATTAATTGTTACCTTGTTCAATTGCATATAATCAATGCACATTCTCATTGTGCCATCCTTTTTCTTATTCACAAACAGAACCGGCACACCCCAAGGTGACACACTAGGCCGAATGAACCCTTATCTAGGAGTTCTTGAAGCTGCTCCTTCAATTCTTTCAACTAAACTGGTGCCATACTATACGGCGGAATAGAAATGGGATGAGTGCCCGGCACTAGGTCAATAGCAAAATCAATATCCCTGTCCGGTGGCATGCCCGACAGGCTACAGGAAACACATCGAGAAAATCCCTCACAACTGGAACAGAATCAATACTGGGAGCCTCAGCTCCGACATCCCTCACAAATGCTAGATATGAAAGACAACCCTTCCCAACCATACTCTAGGCCTTCAAGAAAGAGATCATTCTACTAGGAACATAATCAGTCACACCTTGACACTCGATCCATGGCACACCTGGCATAGCCAAAGTGACTGTCTTAGCATGACAGTCCAGAATAGCACGACATAGAGATAACTAATCCATGCCCAAAATGACATCAAAATCCACCATGTTAAGTAGTAATAGATCTACTCGGGTCTCCAGACCCCCAATAGTCACCACACACGACTGGTACACACGATCTACAACAACAGTATCGCCCACCGGGGTAGATACATGAACAAGTAAAACAAGAAACTCACGGGGCATACCCAAATAATGAGAAAAATACAAGGACACATAAGAAAAGGTGGAATCGGGATCAAATAATACAGAGGAATCTCTACAGAAGACTGAAACAATATTTGTAATGACAGCATCTAAAGCAATAACATCGGGTCTACCTGGGTTGGCATAGAAACGGGAATTACTGCCCCCTGATAGACCTCCCCCTCTGGGGCGACCCCTGGCTGACTGACCTCCACCCCTAGCTGGCTGAGCAGGTGGTGGTGAAGAAACTGGCTCCAAAATCGACGACTGACCTCTTTGCTGGGACAAACTAGCAACACGACGAGGACACTACCTCCACATGTGGCCCATCTCACCACACTCATAACAACTCCCAGGTGCTGGAGAAAGGGACTAAAGGGAACCCCTTACACCAGAGTGACTAGTAGATGCACTCGACATAGAAGAGCCTTAAGCTGATGGAGCACGAGATGAACTCTGAGCTGGAAGGGCACTGAGTGATGACTGGCCCTACTGAGATCCATGATACCATGACCCGAATATGTCCCACGATAACCTGGGCGAGCTAGCTGAGCAGACCTAAATGAACGGCCTCTGTCATGATGAAACTGACCCCTCAAAGGAGTACCACTATAGCTGCCAGATCCTCACCTCTCCTCTCGCTACTAGTGACGAAAAGACTCAATCTCACGGGCAATATCCATAACCTCCTCGAAAGTAGCACCAGTCACCTCTCTCTAGTCATGAGAATACAGAGCTGATAAGTAAGACCATCAGCAAACCTCCTAATTCTCTCCCTATCTGTCGGAACCAACCAATTGGCATGACAAGATAACTCGGAGAACCTCAACTCATACTGCAACACGGTCATCTCCCCCTGACGCAACCACTCAAAGTGTCTACACAACTCCTCTCTACGAGACTACGGCACATACTTCTCCAAAAAGAGAACGGAGAACTGCTGTCAGGTAATAGGTGCTGCACCAATAGGCCTACGCCTCTCAAAATCCTCCCACCAAGTAATAGCAGCTTCTGAAAACTGATAGGTGGTAAAAGCGACCCCACTGGTCTCTAGAATACCGGCAGTACAAAGTATCCTCTAACACTTATTCAAAAATCCCTGGGCATCCTCGCCCTCTGCGCTACTGAAGGTCGGAGGCTGCAATCTACCAAATCTCTCCATCCTACGCTGCTCATCCTCCGGCATGATAGGAACCACATAGTCTTGAGCAGCTGTAACCGGCTGGGCTGGATGCGCCCCCGGCGTCTGAAGTCCCTGCATGACCTGCTCAGGTGTGCGAGCGGCGGGAGTCTGATTGCCTCCCCCGGCCTGAGAAGTAACTACGGCTGTAGTGACTGAAGCCGCCTGAGCCAGGCCAGTGCAAACTAATAATATCTGAGCCAAGGCCTCCTGAAGACCAGGAATCATGATGGGCACAACTGGTGCCTGAACTTGTGCTACTAGAGCATCCATAGCTGGAGCCTAATCCTGAGCTGGGGCAGCTGGTGGATCTATAGGTGCTGCCCTCACTGCTCTACCTCTATCACGACTATGCCCACATCATCGGCCTATGGTGGCCACAACTTGTGGCACTGGTGTTCATCCACCCTGTCCGCTAGCGCGTGTCCTCCCCATCTGTGAGAGAATATAATAACAGAAGTTTAGTACTCGGATCAACAAGTTCACACGACAAGAATTTCAAGAATACGAAGTTTTTCCTAAAGGTTCTACATCCTCTCGAGGATAAATATAGACATCTCTGTACCGATCCGCAAGACTCTACTAAACCTGCTCATGACTCGTGAGACCTATGTAACCTAGGCTCTGATACCAACTTGTCATGACTGTAACTCGTACCCGGTCGTGATGGCGCCTCTCATGAAGACAAGGCCAGCCGACACTTCCCATTTTCCAATTATTAACAGTTAAGCATTTAAGAAACAGTCTAGACATAATAAAATAAATTCGAAAACAACAACGATAACATAAATACACAGAAGAACACCCATAAACAGCCCTAACCAGGGTGTCACTAGTCATGAGCATCTATAAGTCATAATACAATTCTGCTAAATCCGTATCTAATACAACTGTCTGAAAGGAAATAGAAGCGATAAAGGAGTAGATACACAGGGCTACAAACGTCAACAGCTACCTCATAATCTCCAAAAGCCCGCCTGAAGCTGGAGGAATCAGCCTTGGGAGCGGAACCAGTCGCCTAAATCTGTACACAGGGGTGCAGGAAGTAAAGTGAGTACTCCAACTCTGTGAGTAACAAAGGTAAATAACGACTGAAAGTAAGAAAACACGTAAGGCACAAGGCATTCTATAATGAAGCAGTAAAACCATTTAAAAGCAATAAAATAGTGGAAAGTTAAGTAAATCCTCTTTCAACAAGTAAACAAGTAATTGATAGGTAATTAAGGTAAGGTAAACAAATATAAGTTCGCCCCTTGAGCACAGTATCAACAAATTCACCCTTCGGGCAACATCTCAGATCAGTACCAGCCCCTCGAGCTCAATCTCACATCACAATGGGTACCCGCACTCACTGAGGGTGTGCAGACTCCTACAGGGGCCCCTTACGGCCCAAGCGCAATAACAAGCCATCTCGTGGCATCAAAACTAGGCCCTCGGCCTCATATCAATCAAGCCACCTTGTGGAGTACATATCTCAGGCCCTCGGCCTCAAATCAGTATCAGTGTTTCCTTATAATGTAGGCCCCTGGCCTTACTCAGTCAAAAATCATCACAAACCTCTCGGACAATAGTAAAACAGTGTTTCTCAGCCCAAACATCATTTAAAATATCATTTAAGTCTAAAAATCTGAGTTAACATGTCGGAGTAGTAAAACAGTGGAAATTAACATGATTGAGTTCAAGTATAAAGTCAAAACAGTGAGGAAATAGTAATAAAAATCCCCGAAGGGTTCAAGTAGTTGACACGAAGCCCAAATATGGCATTCAGCCCAAATAATGATGATAGCAATTAGTTTTCAATCAAATACGCGGTAGAATCATCAATTGGGACGGACCAAGTCACAATCTCCCAATAGTGCACGACCCCACGCTCGTCATCGAGCGTGTGACTCACCTCAATATAACACTACGATGTGTAATCCGGGGTTTCAAACCCTTAGAGCATCATTTACAATCATTACTCACCTCGAACTGGCTAAATCTCTAGCTCGCGATGCCTTTGCCCCTCTAATCGGCCTCTACGCACGTCGAATCTAACCAAAATCAGAATGAGTATGTCAACATATGCTAAGGGAACAAAGCCGAAAACAATCAACAAAGGGCACAAATCCCGAAATTACCAAAATCTGACCCCCGGGCCTATGTCTCGAAAATCAGAAATTTTTACATTAATAAATTCCTCATCTCCCCACGAGTTTATGCATATCAAGAATACAAAAATCAGAGTTCAAATGACCCCTCAAATCCTCATTTTAAGGCCTCTTAAACTCAAGTCCTAATCCCCCATTTTTTTCAATTTAATTCCTTTAATTACAGCCCTAATCCATGAAATACTACCATAGAAATGTGTTTTAGGTCCAAAATCCTTACCTTAATGAATCTCCCTTGATATCCCTCTTCCAAATCGTCCAAAAGCTCTCGAGCCGAAGTTAAAAATGGTGAAATAACCCAAAAATTTGCGAAGGACTCTTTTAATTCATCTGCCCAGGGGTTCCCGCATCTGCGGTCCAAAATCCTCTTCTGCGGTACCGCATTTTCGGTCCACCCTTCGCTTCTGCGGAAATAACTTAACTGACCAAATACCGCATCTGCGGTCCACTCGCCGCATCTGCGACTCCGTAGGTGCGGTCCCTCTACCGCATCTGCAGTTCCTAACTCTACCTCTCCATTTCGTATCTACGTCTCCCCTTCTGCACGTGTGATGCCGCACGTGCGGTCCCCAAACCGCAGGTGCGAAAACAACAGAAGCAGAAAAATCTCAGCAGCTGCAATGACATCTCAACTTCTCCGTTAACCACCGGAAATTATCCCGAGGCCCCCGGGACCTCAACCAAAAGCACAAACATAACCCAATACCTTATTCAAACTTGTTCCAATCATCAAAATGCCTCAAACAACATCAAATCTACCAAATCACATCGGATTCAAGCCTAAATTTCTAAAATATTCCGAAATACGCTTTTGATCAAAAACCCAACCAAACCCCGTCCGAATGACCTGAAATTTTACACACGCATCCCAAATGACACAACGAAGCTACTGCAACTCTTAGAAATCCATTCCGACCCCTATATCAAAATCTTGCCTATCAACCGGAAATCGCCAAAATATCAACTTCGCCAATTCAAGCCTAATTTTATTTCGAACCTCTAAAACTCATTCCGATCATGCTCCTAAGCCAAAAATCACCTCCCGAAGCTAACCGAACCATCGGAACCCACATCCGAGAACTCGAACACATAAGTCAACATCTGGTTGACCTTTCTAACTCAAACTTCCTTAAAAGAGACTAAGTGTCTCAAACCTTACCAAAATCATCCCGGACTCGATGCAACCAACCCGATACTATAAAACACGGATAACAAAGCATAAAGAAGCAAAAATGGGGGATATAGAGCAGTAACTCATGAGACGACTGGCTGGGTTCGTCACATAGCCCTTGCGCAGTTTCTCTTTCTTTGCACCTGCTTCTTGCAAGGATGCTTTGGATTGCACCTATTTCATGTTTTCAAACAAAGAACAATTGTTAGTTTGAAATGGTGGTTGGTTTTGTGGCCTTGATTATTTCAATCACTTGATCTCGGCCTGGTTTCTTTGATGAAGATATCAACTACAGCTACATGTCCCTGAGGACCGATTTCATTTCAGGCCATGGAGAACTTCTGGCTTTTCCAGACATTACCATGATGATTGGTTGGTGGAACTCAACCTTTTCGACTTTATTTTGCTTTCGTAGGCCTTTCCCTTCTGACTTCTTTTTCTTTTTCTTTTTTTTTTTATTTTTAACTTCGGTGCATTGGGGAACTTTTGGCTCCTCAAACTTTGCTGCAACGGCTAGCCGCGTCGGACCTAACCTTTTCCAACTTTATTTCACCTTCGTAGGCCTTTCATTTCTGGCTTCTTTCTTCCAACTTTAATTTCAGATCATTTGGGTACCTTGGCTTTTTAAACTTTTTCCGAGATGGTTGGCCACGTGGGACTCAACATTTTCAACTTCATTTGCCTTTATAGGCACTTCAATTTGATTTTCTCCTTCCAAGAGTTTTGATTTCAAAGCATCGGCCGCCATGGCCAGTCGAGGCCGACTTATGCCCCTAACGAGGCTGGGTGCCTTTTTGCATATTAGCTTGTATCAAATGAGAACCCTGTCAATCAGTCTTACCATCCTTTCTTTGTCTTAGTTTCAGAACAGAGTTAGACCGATAGGGATTCAAAGAAAACAAACAATGGGATGGAGAATAAGTTTAAAACAAGAAGTATCCCTTTTGGAGAAAGGAAAGAAGGACTTATCTAGAGTACATGCTGACTTCAATGAATATGACATGCCTTTTGGACTGGATGCCTGATCTGCGCAAACCGTCCGACTCTTAGAAATTCATCACAACCCTTTCCTCAAAATTTAGAAACCTAGCCAGGACTCTGTCGATGCCGATGACTATGAGAATCCTCTTTTCGATCAGGGGAGCCCTTTGCGGGTTTTTACGAGCTGGCCTCTCTCAATTCTCTACTCACCATTGCTTTACAATGCTCTTGGCGAGTTTTCACTAACAAGACTCTCATTTTGATTTCTTTGCTTATTTTCACCTCACGGTGCCTGTGTGGATTTTCACCAATAAGACTCTCTAATTTCATTTCTCTGCTTACCATCACCTTACGGTGCCTATGTGGGTTTTCACCAATAAGACTCTTTCATTTTATTTTTCTCATTTTTTTGTATCAGATACAAGTAACTCTATCCTCCCATTTTGAACCTCTTTGCCGATTGATCAGAAGGACTTGAACATGGTTTGGGTAAAAAGGAATTGGATTGAGTTACAACTTTGGAACCTTTCGGGCGAAACTACCGCCGAACCATTATAACATCTGCCCCAGTTTCACTTTTGGGGGAATTTGGATTTTTATTTTGGTATGACTGAACCCCAGAGAGAGGCTGCTTACGTATCCTTTCGGAATCAAGTCGAACGTAGTACAGGGAAACTTTGTTTTTGATTTTCTTTTGTTTTTCTGTTTTGTTTTGTTTTATTTTCCCTTTCTTTTTCCTTTACTTCTTTTTCTATTTTTCATTTTTTTCATTTCATTTTCTTTGTACTTTCTTCCTTTTTTGTGTGTTTTTCTTTTTCTTCTCTTCTTTTTTTCATCTCATTTTTTACAAAAGGGTAACCGGCTCAAATGGTTTACAAAAGGGTTAATGGTGTTTGGGTAGCAAGAATAAAAGCCTTCGTCATCCCAACCAGAGAATGTTAATACTATATGGAGGATCAAACATAGTACCTTTTGGCTGCATTTGCATTGACAGTTGTTTCAGGGACATTTCCTTCGATGTGTCACAGGTACAACGCTCTCTTTGGAAGTACTCTTGTTATTTACCATGTATGGATCTTTCCCATTTGGATCCAATTTTCTTTTAGCTATTCCAACTCTTTGTTTTATTTCCTTAAACTTATCTTCATTGTGATCTAATTCTTGATTCATTATTTCGATGTCTGATGGTGTTTCAGGATCTGGGTATGAAGTCTGCAAGCATGTAATGTTATTTAAGTCCACATTATTAGAACTGAAAGGAAGAAATAAGAAAAGTAAGAAAAAATTTGAAAGAATAAAGAAAGAAATTCATAGAATATGAAATATTGATTTCATTTTATTGAATTATGAAGATAACAGGGTTTACATTAGAATTTAAAGATAGTAAACTAAAAGAAACATCCGAGTTACACCCTGGAATAACTAGTGATGTAGAAAAGGTGGCAAGACTGGACTACCGGGATTCCCGACTGACTTGGAACGCCTTCCAGTTTTGCAATTTGGCATTGGGCCCCATATACAACACCTCAGCGGTGCTCGAGCCTTCTCCCGGCTGGACCATGTGGGTTTCATACAACATCTGCCTCATAGATCCACATATTTCTTTAATTTTTTCGGTCGTGAAGGCCTCATCTTCTTCTTCTATGTACTTGGGCTTGACGAATGTTTCAAAAATATGTGAGATTGGCTAAGGAAAAACCCAACCATTGTTCTTTCGCTCATTTGCCCACGTTTCATCAGCTGGCGTGGCTTGAAAACCCACACCAAAGAACTTCTCGCTAGCAGCCAGAGTGATAGGTTCTGTGATACCTTGCAATGATGTCCCGATCCCCTTCCCGGGCTTGTTTCCTTGGCAACCATAATTGACGCATTTGAGAGAAAGGGTTGAGGCCACGGGCTTCCTTCTTCATATTGGTTTGCGACCACAACCTCGAAAGCTTGATAGACTTATGTTCGCTACCTTCCCTAGCTTCCAGACATGGGAATGATGGGTCCTCTCCGTGGACTACGATCTCCTGATCTTCATATTCAAATTTTACCATCTAGTGGAGAGTGGAAGGTAGGGCCCCCGCCGCATGAATCCAGGGTCTTCCCAAGAGGAAATTATAAGAAGTGTCCATGTCTAGGACCTGAAATGTCACCTCGAAATCCATAGGTCCGATAGTGAAAATCAAATCGATCTCACCTATGGTGTCTCTCTTGATTCTATCAAAGGCACATACACAGACATTGTTAGGCCTGATTCTCTCAGTCCCAATCTCCATTCTTTGCAAAGTTGAGAGAGGGCAGATATCAACTTTGGACCCGTCATCCAGCATGACTCTTTTCACATAGTACCCCTCGCATTTGACTGTCAGATGAAGGGATTTGTTGTGGGAAACCCCTTCCGGGGGCAGATCATTCTTGCTAAATGAGATCTAGTTAACTGCGAAGAACCTTTATGCCATCCTTTCCAGTTGTTCAACAGTGGTTTTGATCGGAACATAAGCTTCATTGAGGGTTTTTATCAACACTTTCTGATGCTCGGTGTAGCTTACTAATAGAGATAGGAGTGAGACCTATGAAGGAGACTTTCGAAGTTGGTCTATTATCTCATAATTTACAGTTTTCATTTTACAGAAGAATTCTTTAGCCTTCTCAGCACTGACAGGATTCTTGAGTGGGAAACGCTTCTTCTTGGCTTTGTTCAAATCCTCCAAGTTAAGGTATTTCTCAACTGGGTTAGTTTCATTTGCTTCCCCTACAATTTCTTTCCCTTTGTATGTCACAATTGCTCTGTTGTAGTTCCAAGGGACTGTAGTGGGGGGTTTTTCATAGTCCTTTGTGGTGCGCGGCTAATGATCACGAGCTCACTCAAACTGGGTTGAATTACTGGTCCCCGTGCCACATAACTCCCTTTGGGTACATACATCTTGGGTCCCTTGTTCAACTCGAACCTCTTAGGAGGACTCAACGCCAATTGTTTTTTCATGTGAGCTCAGGGAACATAAAGAATAGTGTCTTTAGGGGGTAATGCCCATGTTTTATTTTCCACAGTCTTTTCTTCACTTCGAGGAGCGGAGTTACTCTTTTTCTCCCCCTTATCTTGCTTTGCGGCAGCCTTTGGCTTCTTTTTTACATCGGCTATGGCAATGATGACTTTCAGGGCTGGATCAAACTCTTTGTCTTCACAAATTATCCCAATAACTGGCCCGTTGTTATAGGTCGACAATGGGTTGTTGGTCACATTGGGGACCTCTTCATCTTTCAGCACTACTCTCTTTTGTTCTATTAAGTTTTCAATTGCCCTTTTGAGAGTCCAAAAGTCTTTAGTGTCATGCCCTTCCGCTCCCGAATGGTAAGCACATCGAGTACCGGGTCGGTAGGAGGGCGACTATGGATTTTGCCTGGTTTGGGGTATGGGTTGCAACAAACCCATTTGGACTAGTTTAGGGAAAAGGCTAGAGAATGATTCACCAATAGGCATGAAGTTTGTTCTTCTGGGTGGCTCCTAAGCACGGGCATTGTATGGAAAGTTATTTTGAGGGGGTCAGGGATTATATGGAGCTTGGTGAGGAGGGTTATTTCTAGGAAATGGAGATCGGTTTTGGTTACACTATTGTTGTGGCAGAGCATATGGTTGGGCGTTCATTACTGCGTACGGCTGAGGAGTCATAGCATAGTCCACATCCTGATGAGGATAATAATGTTGTGGGGTGCTTGGAGGGAAGTAACCTCTGGGTGGACGAGGGTTTCTCAGACTTGAGGCTGTCATTTCCACCTCTTCTTTCTTCTTTCTGTTTGCTACACCACCTGAACCACTTTGGATTGCTTGGGATGTAGCTCTTATGGAATATTGGCTCAATATGCGACCTATCTTCAGACTATTTTCGACCATCTCGCCAATCTTGATAGCCTCAACAAACGACTTTCCCATTGTAGACATCATATTCTGAAAGTAGTCAGCCTCTTGGGCTTGTAGAAAAACACTGACCATTTCAGTCTCATCCATTGGGGGCTTGACCCTGGCCGCTTACTCGCGCCATTTAACAGCATATTCTTGGAAACATTCTGATGACTTCTTTTTGAGATTTGACAGGGAATTCTTGTCAGGAGCTATGTATATGTTGTACTAAAATTGTCTGAAGAAACCTCGGGCCAAATCATCCCATGTGTGCCAACGAGACATGTCTTGGTCAATGTATCATTCAAATGCAATGCCAACTAGACTCTCTTCGAAATAAGCCATTAGGAGTTCTTCCTTTCCGCCTGCCCCTCTTAGTTGATTGAAATACCTATTGAGGTGGGCTATGGGATCCCCGTGCCCGTCATACATTTTGAACTTGGGGTCTTGAAGCCAAGGGGCAAATGCACATGCAGGAACATACATAGATCACCATAGGATATGCTCTTTTGTCCACTCAAACCTTGTATATTTTTTAGGCTCTGTTCCATACTCCTCATTTTCTGGGTAATTTCCTCTTGCTCGGGGTTCTTTGTAGCCTTCTCCTATCCCACGATAAACTCGTACCGGTGTTGTTGAGGGTAAGAATTGGTGGTGAAATTAGTAGGTTCTGGTGGAAAAGATGGTACTTGGAAAGTGAAGGATGATGGATCAAAGCTTCGCCTGGGCAAAGTCGGTTGCACCACCGCCGAGGTTGGTGGTACGGTAAATATATTGGAGGCCACTCTCGAAACCACCTAAGGGAAAACCTTAGAAGGTGTTCCAGTGAAGTGAGCTGAGATGGTAGGGTATCCAAATGGGGTGTTCGCGTAATTTATTGGGACGTTGGAATTTCCACTTGCTCTGGGAAGTAGCTCGGGGAAACTGGGTATGGTACTTGGCGTCTCTCTAACATTGGACCAGGCGTCCCACATTTCCAACACGTGGAGGCGCAATGCCCTATTCTCTTCAGCTGTCGCTGACTCTGAGGTTGGGATAACCGATAGAACCAACCACCTTAAAAACAGAACCTATACTCAACAGTAGACAACAAACTGGTTAGTTTGAAGCAATTAACACATAGGGAATCACACATTGGGGGTGTGATGCACCTATACAGTTAAATGTGTTTCTACATGTTTTGCAATGATTGCATGTCTCATCCCAGCTTTTGTTTATCTCCCCGATCTTTCTCTTGCTCTCTTTTGCATTCTTATTTTCCCTCTTATTATCTTTTCCTTATTTTCTCTCTTTTCTTTTTGTTTTTCTCTTTTACACATTTTCTCTTTTATTTTAAAAATCATGACCGGATCCGATGAGGATTGCCTACGTATCATGACGCCACGTGAATCATATCATCACATAGTTCAAGGAATAAATGCAAAATAAAAAAATTTGTTTTTTTTAAAATTTTTCATTAAAACAAGACTTTTACCTTTTCTCTATTACAAAGACTCTATCCTACATAATTGAGAATTGAAAACTAAAACAGACTCGAAACTGACTTTAGGAATGAAAATACAGACTCGAAAAAGAGAAAACAATTAGGAGTACATCAATGCCTCCAATCCTGCTCTAGGAACACCAACTGGTCTTGCTGCGGGCCTATGCACCATGTCATCCTAGAGGCGATAGAGATCATCCATTATCTGGCGAACAAATATCATGACCGTGGCGAAGAACATGGACATAGTCATGTCCTCGCACTCATTGCACTTCATCACAATGTAGTCGACATTTCTTCTAACCCTTTCTCCGATGATGCCCTTTTGCTTGCAACAACCGCCCAATCTGCTGAGATCTAGCCTGCAAAACCCGGGTGGCCGTATGATTCTGTTCTTGCAAATTCTGTAGGTCTCCCTCTAGATGTGTCATTAAAGCGTAGCAATGTTCCCTCTTGACCTTGAAGCTCTTTCCTTGTTTAGTCATTCCTCCCTCAAGGCTATTAAGCTCCTTTTTCCAACACATGACCCCTACATCATATCTTTCCTTTAATTGTCGAACAAAATTTGCCCATTCTTCTGCATTTTTGGCCAACTTCATTCATACTTTTACTAGCCCGGACTCAGTCTTTTGCAAGTCATCCTCAAAGTCACGTACTTTCTGCGTAAGGTTGTAAATGAGCCTTTCATCATTTCTACTTCTGCCTAGGTTCTCAGCTGTTATTCTCATTTTTCGAACTAGGGCCCGAAGAGCTTCATTTTCTTGGACCAACTTTCTTCTTTCACCCTCAGCTTCTTGTGCATGTAGATCATTATTGAATACGACGTTTCTCAATTCTTCTTGCAAAGCGTGAGTTGTGGCTTGATATTTTTTCTCCTTCTCTCCCCAAGGCAACCTTTCCCAAATTTTATCATCAAAATCTTGAACATGAGGTCTCTTGGCGGGCCTTTCCGGCTCGGGCTCGGGCTTTGGCTCATCATTTACACAAAACCTTTTCTCAAACCATGCAACATAATCCGGATCCACTTCCTCTCTTGCAAGATCCGGCACCTGGGTGTCACTTTTCAGATATCGGCAACCATTCCAATCTCGTTGAACTAAAGCCTTAGGCAGTATAGCTTCTGGGTGTAGCTCAGTGACTTGGGTACTCAAATCTACATCTTAGGGTACCACTTGATACCTTCCTAGTTGCCTTAGAACTCTTTGCGGTGGATATGGTTGGATACTCCTCAGGCCCATCATCATCAAGTAGCCTTTTGAATCTGTCATGTATATGACTTCTGTTACCAGAAGCCACCCTAGAGTCCATTCAATTTGACTTGCCTTTAAAGTCCTTAAGTGGGAAACCCAAGCCTCAAATCCTTCTGGACTTTTGTAATCTTTTACCCTTTCTTTATGAAGTTGTTCCCGTCCGCACCATAACTCACGAACTTAGGGTGATGGCGAAGATATTTGATCAACCATATTTGAAGAAGAATGTTGCAACCCTTGAAGAATTGAGCCCCTAGTTTTACACAATGTCAATGCTCGATAAATGTCCGCCAGCACTAACGGAACAAGTGTGTGATCTTCCTTGGTAGTGAGGAGTTATGCAATTCTAGCCATGCAAGTGTCTATTGGCCCTTCCGCATTTGGAAAGACCATGATCCCCAAAAGTGCCACGATAAAAGCGAACCGACGATGAATTTGCCAGGTGCTCTTATCTTGTTTGTTGTTCAATCCTTTTCATGAGTTTCAAAACAAGCTGAATGCATGAACCTGAAGTATAAGAAGTAGAAAGAACAACATCCTTTGCGTACATGATCCTTCTTCATTTGTTTACTAATATTCAGAAGATCGAAGAACTTGTGCACAGAGGGAGCCCTTAGGAATATGAGATGTTGCTCCCTCAAGTCTTGGCCAAAGTCAATGTATCCGACCATTTCCTCCAGAGTAGGGGTGAGCTTGAAATCGGAGAAATGGAACACGTTGTGGACAGGATCCCAAAAGGTTACCAAGACTTTGATCAAATCCTCTCGGGGTTTGATGCTCATGATGTCTATAAGGGAACCCAACTACTTTTTCACCCAATACTGGCCATCTTTATCTAAATCATTACACCACATGCGAAGCTGCAACTGAGCTCGTTCTATGACAGATTGTGACTGGTTATGAACATCATTTATTTGGGACGGGTCCTGGACAATATTCATTTGTGAGGGGTCCTAGACAGTATTCATTGGGGACGGGTTATGGGCAATATTCATTTGTACCTATGGAGGGTTAAGGTCAGGGTTGACTCTTGTGGACTCTTTTTGGAAAACAAGTGTTACAACCCATATCCACATGTGTTGGTTCATGCCATATATTAGTTAACATAAATCCAAGAAGGAATTATCCTTGAGATGATAAGAAGTCAATCCTATTGGTCTTAAGTGATACAAGAGTGTATAAGGGTGATTAACCAGTATTAGAAGTTAAACGAATCAAGGATGTTGTAACTCGTATTTTCAGGTAATCTAGCGGTGCTTAATACACTCAAGAGGTCATTTATTAAGGTATTTTAATCATATAATATCCGTATCATAAGTCTTGAAGTCAAATGAGTTATGAAACAAAAGTCGACAAAAGTTGTCGCAACTTAGGTTCATAATTTTACTTAAACATTAGGTCAAATGTTTCTAATCTTTTCTCATAATTTACAAGGAATTACGGGGTGATCTACCCACCAAATTAAAGATCTATGAGTCTAGTTTCCAACGCATTAAACCGTTCATCGATACGATCTCGGAGTAGAGAGATATTCGCGTTTTCGCGAGACTGCGCCAAGCACCTCTCTATGGGGCCCACTAAGTCGGTTTAAGATATTTGGACCTATATAGGATGACTACAACCCGTTTTAAGTCATTTCTTTTCACTATTTTCAGACCTTAGAACCCTAGGAACATCCTCTCAAGGTTCTCTCAAGATTCAAGACCCAAACAAAGGGCAAACAACACAAATCAAGTGTCGGGAATTCCGTGGCGCTAGTAAGTCTCTTGTTCTTCTTGTTGTTGCTCATTTTTGTGTCGTTCCAGCTCGTGTGGGAGGTGGTTTTAAAGGGTTTATGTTCTGTAAATACTCCCTCATGTTCTTAATATCAATCCTAGGTGATTTCAAGCCTTCTAAAGTGATTCTAGTGCCGAAAAACATTAATTGATCGCTAGTTTCGCTTTTTTGTTGTTGTGGCAGCATTGGAGGGATATTTCATGGAAATTTAAGGTCAAATTGGAGTTGTTCTTTCTGTATAAAGGTAAGGAACCTCTTACTCTATATGTATTTAAGATTATCCAAGTTGCGGCTAAGCCATTGAAGCTAGAACTTGTGAGATATATATCGAAAGGCTTGGTAGTAATGTTATTGTTTTGTGGACTGTTTTGCGTTGTTGTTGGGCTGCGTATTTTACTACTATCTTATGGAGTTTTGGAGGAGGAAGGGTGTGGAGAAACACCATATATATGTAGGGTTATGGGCTGATAGTTATTCGTAACATTTCCAGGTTGTTTGACACGACTACGGTGGTCGTCGTATGTATGGAGTGATTAGGCTATGTGTGGACTATTTTGGGAGGCTCAATATGTTTATTATTGATGTTGTTTGGGCTGTTTGGTGACTGTTTTGAATGGTGTGAGGTCATATATATAGGGGATGTGCTGTCCGTTTCATCGTAAAATAGGTTGTGGTCGATACATAATAGTTATGACGCTTAAATGATAACGATAGTATCGTTTCTCTTATTGTAGACTAAGGAGTTTTGACAATTGCATAGCTTGAGATTGGGGCAGTATATACAAGGTATGTGAGGCTATCCCTTTCCTTCTTTTGCACGACTCCGATTGCACATAATGTAATGAACGATCTTCCAAGATACTCTACTCTTAGAAGCTAGCAGTACTTACATTGTTTTCCCTCTTATGGAACGATTGATGTTAATGTTGCTTCTCTTAGTCTTATGTTATCAATGTTGTTGGTACTTCCTGATTCTTATAAGGTTCATAGTGAAGAGTTAGTCCTAATAACGTGTACAGAGGATACCGACCTTACGTCACTCCGAAAGGTTTAGAATGTGATTCCATGAGTCGAGCATGCATTATATATATGTATCTATTTTACTCTACCGAGCCACGCTATAGTTGGCCGGGTACGGCACCTATTGTGCAACCACTGATCAGTTGGGTTTTACCGAGCTCCACGTGGCCGGGTACGATTCTACCGAGCCTATTATGGCCGGGTACGATATGATGATGATGATGCCCACAGAGGCGAATGCTTTAAAGGTTTATGTATTTATACATATGTATCATGCATTTCATGTAAGTAGCCCTCAGAGGTACTAAGATGTTACAGGTGGTATATTCTTTATCCTTGCTTACATTACTGATCGTATTTATGGTTCCTTGCCTTACATACTCAGTACTTTATTCGTACTGACGTCCTTTTATTTGTGGACGCTGCATGTCGTGCTGCAGGTCCTGATAGACAGACAGGTGCAGCTCCCCCACCACAGTAGACTGTCCAGTTCAGCGGTGATTGGCGAGATCCCTTCTCCGGACTTGCCTTGGTCTTGGTATGCAATTTTTGTTATAGACATTATGGGTATGTCGGGGCCCTGTTTCCGGCTATGTTGCAACACTTATGTTCTTTTAGAGGCTCATAGACAGGTGTCGGCTCATGTATAGTTTGGTATGCCTTGTCGGCTAGTTTTTGTTGTATAGTCTTTCATAGTAGCGTGGTAGCTCATACCTTATATGTAGTTTCTTGATTGTCTGGTCATCCCCTGCTATGTATATTCATGCCGTCATATTTTATTGCTGGTTGACCATGATCTAGGTCTACCATTTATATTGATCTCGTCTGCCCTAAAAGATAATAATGAAGGTTAGATGAAATGTGCGTTGGTGCTCGGCAAGTGTGGTCGGGTGCTAGTCATGGCCCTTTAGTTTGGGTCGTGACAAACTTGGTATCAGAGCAAGTCTGTCCTAGGGGTTGTCTATAAGCCGTGTCTAGTAGAGTCTTGATTATGGATGTGTAGCGCGCCACATTTATAATCAGGAGACTACATGACATCTAGGGTTGTTACCTTCTTCCTGAATCTAGATCGTGCGTAGAGTTGAGTCGTAAGTGTTCGTCTCTAATATTCACCTTGTTTTTTCAGTGATGCCTTCGACTAGGAAGCAAACGATTAGTAGACGGCTTGATACAGCAGCGGGAGAGGGTACCAGTCAGGTTCCCCAAGTCAGAGCAGGACAAAGTGAGGCTCAAAGTGAGATGCCCTCTCATACCTCATCTACTCCATCTCCTCCAGAGGATATTAGAAGGCACCCAGCGCCTCCAGTTCCTCCGTCTGGCACTCCAGACCAGGATATGCGGAGTGCTTTGCAGTTATTGACTAGCTTGGTAGCTGCTCAGGCTCAGAGGCAGAATACTGCTGAGAAACCAGTTAGTACAAGAGTTCGTGATTTTATTAACTTAGACCCTCCAGTGTTTACCGGATCAGACCCCAAGGAGGACCCACAGACTTTTATTGACCAGGTTCATCGTACACTTCGGGTTATGCATGTTAGTGATACAGAGGCAGTAGAGTTGGCTTCTTATCGGCTACGGGATTTAGCGGTTCTCTGGTATGATAGTTGGGAGAGATCCAGGGGTCCGAACCCTCCTCCAGCTGTGTGGAAGGAATTTTCTGAGGCCTTTCTTCGTCACTACTTGCCAGTTGAGATACGACGAGCTAGAGCTGATAAGTTCTTGAACCTTAGACAAGGTAATATGAGTGTGCGAGAGTACAGTATGCAGTTTGATTCTTTGGCAAGGTATGCTCCCCATATGGTGGCCGAGATGAGTGATAGGGTGCATATGTTCGTGAATGGGTTGGGACCACATCTAATAAATGAGTGTACGACAGCCTCCTTGGTGGAGGGCATGGATATTTCCCGTATTCAAGCTTATGCCCAGACCCTAGAGGATCGTAAGCGCCAGCAGAGGGCAGTTAGGGAGCAGGATAGGGGCCAGCATAAGAGGGCGAGATTTGCAGGGTATTCTGATGACTTCAGAGGCCGCATCAGGCCACAGTTTTCGAGGAGTTCGGCGCCACCTGTAGCTAGTGCTCCTCCACAGTTTCAGAGGCCTCGATATGATCGATCCTATTCTGGTCCAGGTCAGAGTTCGCGGGCATCTGGCTCGCAACATCACAGGGATACTAGTCAGATGAGACCCCCAACACCACATTGTGATCAGTGCGGCAAGGCCCACTTTGGACTGTGTCGTCGAGGTTCTGATGCATGCTATTCGTGCGGGCAGCCTGGCCATATGATGCGGGATTGTCCTAATAGAGGAGGTGATGGTATGGCTCAGCCGACTGGATCTGTGTCTGGTTCTTCCTCATCAGTTCGACCTCCAGCACGGGGTTTTCAGCAGTCGACAGGTCGTGGTAGGGGTAGAGGTGCAGTGCCGAGTTCGAGTGGTGCTCAAAATCGAACCTATGCTCTAGTAGGTCGACAGGATCTCGAGTCGTCTCCAGATGTTGTTACAGGTATTATATCTGTGTTTTCTTATGATGTATATGCGTTGATTGATCCGGGATCTACATTATCATATGTTACACCCTTTGTGGCTAATAAGTTTGGCATTGAACCTGAATTGATAAGTAAACCCCTTGCGGTATCTACTCCGATAGGAGATTCTGTGATTGCTAGAAGGGTATATAAAGGTTGCACTGTGATGATTTGTAGTCGTCAAACCTCGACAAATTTATTTGAGCTAGAAATGGTTGATTTTGATGTGATAATGGGAATGGACTGGTTGGCCTCATGCTATGCAAATGTTGACTGTCGTACGAAGATGGTTAGGTTCCAATTTCCGGGTGAACCCATCATTGAATGGAAAGGGAACATTGCTACACCGAAAGGTAGGTTTATTTCCTATCTTAAGGCAAGGAAAATGATCTCAAAAGGTTACATTTATCATCTCGTTCGCGTTAGGGATGTGGAGGCGAAACCGCCTACTTTACAATCAATCCCTGTGGTCAACGAATTCCCAGATGTTTTCCCAGATGAACTCCCAGGCCTTCCTCCTGAAAGGGAGATTGAGTTTAGCATTGATGTGTTACCTGACACTCAACCGATCTCTATTCCTCCATACAGAATGGCCCCGGCAGAGTTGCGAGAGTTGAAGGTGCAGTTGAAGGACTTGCTGGATAAGGGCTTTATTAGGCCTAGCACTTCACCTTGGGGTGCACCAGTCCTATTCGTGCGGAAGAAAGACGGGTCGTTACGGATGTGTATCGACTATCGACAGTTGAATAAGTCTACTATAAAGAACAAGTATCCACTTCCAAGAATTGATGACCTTTTTGACCAACTCCAGGGTGCCAAGTATTTCTCTAAGATTGATTTACGTTCAGGGTATCATCAGGTGAGGGTTAGGGAGAAGGATATTCCAAAGACGGCCTTCCGGACAAGATATGGGCACTTTGAGTTCTTGGTGATGTCGTTCGGGCTAACAAATGCCCCAGCAGCTTTTATGGATCTCATGAATACTATATTCAGGCCCTATCTTGATGTGTTCGTGATTGTATTCATTGATGACATTCTAGTGTATTCTCGTTCGGAGGCGGAACATGCGGGCCACTTGCGGATAGTATTACAGACGCTTCAGGATCGTAAGTTATATGCTAAGCTCTCCAAATGTGAATTCTGGCTGAACTCAGTAGCATTCCTTGGCCATGTGATATCTGATGAGGGTATTAGTGTCGACACTCAGAAGATCGATGCAGTAAAGAATTGGCCGAGACCTACAACACCATCAGAAGTCCGCAGCTTCCTAGGACTAGCAGGATATTATAGGCGGTTTGTAGAAGGATTTTCCTCTATATCATCACCATTGACTAAGTTAACACAAAAAGCTACCAAATTCCAGTGGTCTGACACTTGTGAACGTAGTTTTCAGGAGCTGAAGAATCGATTGACATCTGCACCAGTGCTCACTCTTCCTGAAGGAACAGAAGATTATGTGGTATATTGTGATGCCTCAGGTATAGGTTTGGGGTGCGTATTGATGCAGCGTGGGAATGTGATTGCTTATGCATCAAGACAATTGAAGAAGCATGAAAAGAATTATCCAACCCATGATTTGGAATTGGCTGCAGTAATATATGCTTTGAAGATATGGCGGCACTACTTATACGGCGTCCATGTTGACATCTACACAGATCACAAGAGTTTACAATACATCTTCAAGCAGAAAGAGTTGAATTTGAGGCAGCGTAGGTGGCTTGAATTATTGAAAGACTACGACGTCGAGATATTGTATCATCCCGGTAAAGCCAATGTTGTGGCAGATGCTCTCAGCCGTAAATCAATGGGAAGCTTAGTACATATTGAGGCAGGTAGATGGGGGTTGATTAAAGAGCTTCATCAGCTAGCCAATATGAGAATCAGATTGTTAGACTCTGATGACGGAGGTGTTACTGTACAGAATACATCAGAATCATCTTTGGTAGCCGAGGTAAAAGCACGACAATATGAAGATCCTATCTTAGTACGATTAAGAGAAAGCATTCAACAGTGTAAAAGTATGGCTTTTGGGATCGGAAAAGATGGGGCACTGAGATACCAGAGCCGATTGTGTGTGCCTAATGTGGCAGGGTTGCGAGAGAAGATTATGAATGAGATTCATCAATCCCGATATTCCATCCATCCCGGCTCGACAAAGATGTATCATGATGTCAAGGAGCAGTATTGGTGGGATAATATGAAGAAGTCTATTGCAGAATTTGTGGCCCAGTGTCCCAATTGTCAACAAGTAAAGATAGAACATCAGAAACCCGGTGGATTGCTTCAAAATATAGAGATTCCGACCTGGAAGTGGGAGGTGATTAATATGGACTTCATTATTGGATTACCTCGCTCTTATCATAAGTTTGACTCCATCTGGGTGATAATTGATCGACTTACAAAATGTGCCCATTTTCTGCCAGTAAAGACAACTTACACGGCTGAAGATTATGCGAAGTTGTATATCAAGGAGATTGTTAGGCTTCATGGTGTGCCCATATCTATTATATCAGACCGAGGAGCTCAATTTACGGCTAACTTTTGGAGGTCTTTCCAGAAGGGTTTAGGCACACAAGTAAATCTCAGCACTGCATTTCATCCGCAGACTGACGGACAGGCTGAACGTACCATTCAGACACTGGAAGATATGCTACGAGCATGTGTTCTAGATTTTAAGGGGAATTGGGATGATCATCTTCCACTCATAGAATTTGCCTATAACAATAGCTACCATTCCAGTATTAAAATGGCCCCATACGAGGCACTATACGGGAGGAGATGTAGATCACCAGTTGGATGGTTCGAAGTCGGTGAAACAGAATTATATGGGCCAGATTTGATTCACCAAGCTATTGAGAAGGTGAAAGTGATACAGGAGCGATTGAGGACGGCACAAAGCAGGCAAAAATCTTATTCTGATGTCCGACGTCGTGATCTAGAGTTTGAGGTTGGTGATTGGGTTTTCCTGAGGATCTCACCAATGAAGGGTATTATGCGTTTTGGGAAGAAAGGTAAGCTGAGTCCAAGGTATATCGGGCCGTATAAAATTCTTCGACGGATTGGACAGGTTGCTTATGAGTTAGAATTGCCATCCGAATTGGAATTTGTTCACCCGGTATTCCATGTATCTATGTTGAGAAAATGTATTGGAGACCCTTCTCGAGTCATCCCTATCAAAGATGTACAAGTTACAGAGGACCTATCATATGAAGAAGTGCCAATGGCGATATTAGATCGGCAAGTCCGCAAGCTGAGAACAAAAGATGTAGCTTCCGTCAAAGTATTGTGGAGGAACAAAAATATGGAAGAAATGACATGGGAAGCAGAAGAGGAGATGAAGTCTAAATACCCTTACTTATTCCAGAATAAAGATAACAAGGATGCTGGTGGAAGACAGAATACATTGGAAGGTGAAACGGCTCTATGAGGTAAGCAATAATTTGAGAATACTCCTCCTTAATACAAAATGGTGATATGTAGATAATGTAAATACGCATAATGCTTTGTGTAGCCTTGTGAAGCCATATGTTGGGATTAATTACTTGCAAGTTTTGCTAGTGACCATTTTATAGGGGAAAATTGATCGGAAATTTCAATTGGAATCCACGATGATTTAAACTCCCCATAAACCCTTACATTCGAGGACGAATGTTCCTAAGGGGGGGGTGTTACAACCCATATCCACATGTGTTAGTTCATGCCATATATTAGTTAACATAAATCCAAGAAGGAATTATCTTTGAGATTATAAGAAGTCAATCCTATTGGTCTTAAGTGATACAAGAGTGTATAAGGGTGATTAACCAGTATTAGAAGTTAAACGAATCAAGGATGTTGTAACTCGTATTTTCAGGTAATCTAGCGGTGCTTAATACACTCAAGAGGTCATTTATTAAGGTATTTTAATCATATAATATCCGTATCATAAGTCTTGAAGTCAAACGAGTTATGAAACAAAAGTCGACAAAAGTTGTCGCAACTTAGGTTCATAATTTTACTTAAACATTAGGTCAAATGTTTCTAATCTTTTCTCATAATTTACAAGGAATTACGGGGTGATCTACCCACCAAATTAAATATCTATGAGTCTAGTTTCCAACGCATTAAACCGTTCATCGATACGATCTCGGAGTAGAGAGATATTCGCGTTTTCGCGAGACTGCGCCAAGCACCTCTCTATGGGGCCCACTAAGTCGGTTTAAGATATTTGGACCTATATAGGATGACTACAACCCGTTTTAAGTCATTTCTTTTCACTATTTTCAGACCTTAGAACCCTAGGAACATCCTCTCAAGGTTCTCTCAAGATTCAAGACCCAAACAAAGGGCAAACAACACAAATCAAGTGTCGGGAATTCCGTGGCGCTAGTAAGTCTCTTGTTCTTCTTGTTGTTGCTCATTTTTGTGTCGTTCCAGCTCGTGTGGGAGGTGGTTTTAAAGGGTTTATGTTCTGTAAATACTCCCTCATGTTCTTAATATCAATCCTAGGTGATTTCAAGCCTTCTAAAGTGATTCTAGTGCCGAAAAACACTAATTGATCGCTAGTTTCGCTTTTTTGTTGTTGTGGCAGCATTGGAGGGATATTTCATGGAAATTTAAGGTCAAATTGGAGTTTTTATTTCTGTATAAAGGTAAGGAACCTCTTACTCTATATGTATTTAAGATTATCCAAGTTGCGGCTAAGCCATTGAAGCTAGAACTTGTGAGATATATATCGAAAGGCTTGGTAGTAATGTTATTGTTTTGTGGACTGTTTTGCGTTGTTGTTGGGCTGCGTATTTTACTACTATCTTATGGAGTTTTGGAGGAGGAAGGGTGTGGAGAAACACCATATATATATAGGGTTATGGGCTGATAGTTATTCGTAACATTTCCAGGTTGTTTGACACGACTACGGTGGTCGTCGTATGTATGGAGTGATTAGGCTATGTGTGGACTATTTTGGGAGGCTCAATATGTTTATTATTGATGTTGTTTGGGCTGTTTGGTGACTGTTTTGAATGGTGTGAGGTCATATATATAGGGGAGGTGCTGTCCGTTTCATCGTAAAATAGGTTGTGGTCGATACATAATAGTTATGACGCTTAAATGATAACGATAGTATCGTTTCTCTTATTGTAGACTAAGGAGTTTTGACAATTGCATAGCTTGAGATTGGGGCAGTATATACAAGGTATGTGAGGCTATCCCTTTCCTTCTTTTGCACGACTCTGATTGCACATAATGTAATGAACGATCTTCCAAGATACTCTACTCTTAGAAGCTAGCAGTACTTACATTGTTTTCCCTCTTATGGAACGATTGATGTTAATGTTGCTTCTCTTAGTCTTATGTTATCAATGTTGTTGGTACTTCCTGATTCTTATAAGGTTCATAGTGAAGAGTTAGTCCTAATAACGTGTACAGAGGATACCGACCTTACGTCACTCCGAAAGGTTTAGAATGTGATTCCATGAGTCGAGCATGCATTATATATATGTATCTATTTTACTCTACCGAGCCACGCTATAGTTGGCCGGGTACGGCACCTATTGTGCAACCACTGATCAGTTGGGTTTTACCGAGCTCCACGTGGCCGGGTACGATTCTACCGAGCCTATTATGGCCGGGTACGATATGATGATGATGATGCCCACAGAGGCGAATGCTTTAAAGGTTTATGTATTTATACATATGTATCATGCATTTCATGTAAGTAGCCCTCAGAGGTACTAAGATGTTACAGGTGGTATATTCTTTATCCTTGCTTACATTACTGATCGTATTTATGGTTCCTTGCCTTACATACTCAGTACTTTATTCGTACTGACGTCCTTTTATTTGTGGACGCTGCATGTCGTGCTGCAGGTCCTGATAGACAGACAGGTGCAGCTCCCCCACCACAGTAGACTGTCCAGTTCAGCGGTGATTGGCGAGATCCCTTCTCCGGACTTGCCTTGGTCTTGGTATGCAATTTTTGTTATAGACATTATGGGTATGTCGGGGCCCTGTTTCGGCTATGTTGCAACACTTATGTTCTTTTAGAGGCTCATAGACAGGTGTCGGCTCATGTATAGTTTGGTATGCCTTGTCGGCTAGTTTTTGTTGTATAGTCTTTCATAGTAGCGTGGTAGCTCAAACCTTATATGTAGTTTCTTGATTGTCTGGTCATCCCCTGCTATGTATATTCATGCCGTCATATTTTATTGCTGGTTGACCATGATCTAGGTCTACCATTTATATTGATCTCGTCAGCCCTAAAAGATAATAATGAAGGTTAGATGAAATGTGCGTTGGTGCTCGGCAAGTGTGGTCGGGTGCTAGTCATGGCCCTTCAGTTTGGGTCGTGACAAACTTGGTATCAGAGCAAGTCTGTGGACAAAGACCTCTTTTATGCTACTTTAGCAAAAATGGTCATTTTTGCAAATGTGGCCCTTTTGCAATTCCAAACAAATTTTGAGGTCGGGGGAAAGTATTTTATTGGAAAAGACAGCTTTTAGACAGACTTGCCCGTTCTTCCCGAAAATAGCCTTTCGACAATTGAAAGGTAATCTAAGATTATTCCGGTAAGAACGATTTAAAATACAATCGAAGCTGGTCCGACTTATTCTTTTGATCAAAGACCTAAACTACACTTTACTCGATTATTTATTTTTTAAAAATGAGGCCGAACCTTATGTGGGTTGCCTACGTATCCCACATCCGGTGAGAATCAGACATGCGTAGTTCAGTCAATTTTGACATAAAAACATGATATTTGACTCAATTTTTTTTTTGAAACACATTTTTCCTCTCTTTTTTCAAAGATTTCGATAGATTTTCGAGGCATTTTTCAAATATCGGGATTTTCAAAAATCGGGTAAATTCTCTATCCTAGCTCACTCTTGGTTTTTCTCTTTATTTCCTTTTCCTAGCCAGTCAACATGCAAGCCGAAACAAATAAATATTGACATAACACGTAGGATGCATCAGGATGGTCTTTATTTTTGGGTACACTTGTCCTAGATGGACCCAACCCCTGTGTTGAGTCCCCAAGGTCAAATGCATGTGATGCAAATAATCATTCCTACTAAGGATCCGATATGAGGTTGCGTTATTCTAAGTTTAAAACCTATGGTTTGTGTTCTAAACCTGGCTTACCCGACCGGACAAACTCGAGTCGAGGAGGGGGCAACGTACCATGAGCACAAAAGTCTGCCCGGCCTTATTGCTTGCCCAACCCCGTTCTATTTGGTATAACTCTAACAGAAAAAGTGGTCCACGCGAACGTGTGCACCATTATTTTAGAAGACCCAGAAGGGAGGCGTAAGAAGACATTTAAATACAGTTCAAGTAATATTAAAGCGGTAAATAAATGGTAATTAGCACATTAAGTCCACGAAATACAGTAATATCGACAATAAAGCCAAATAAGAAATCACATTAATAAGCTCGAATTCTTGAACCCTGAACCAGAAGTTCGGGGTCTTATTCCCCAGCAGAGTCGCCAGAGTCATACCTCCCTTTTTATTGCCCGAAAGGGTAATATAAGGGAGATTTTCCAATTGAAGTGACATTATTTGAAATGAGATTAACTAATTTATCAGAGTCACCACTTGGAATAGTTTATTTGGTGTCCCAAGTCACTGGTTAATTTTAAATCCAAAATCGAGAAAATTTTATTTTTTAAAGTCTGCGAACCAGAAATTCTAGATAAGGAATTCTGTTAACCCGTGAGAAGATGTTAGGCATTCCCTGGTTCCGTGGTTCTAGTGCAGTCGCTTAGTGACTATTACTTGTCTTAAGTAGTCTAATTACTTATTTTTATGACCTATGTGCATTTACCTTTTAACATTTTTAATCACTTGACTTGTTCGTAATTAAAGAATTGAGTTACGCGTACGTATACTCTTTTCCTTTGGCGCGTCGAAAATCATGTCACACGAACGTGTCCACAATTAATAAAGCTTTGTTTATTTTATTAAGAAAAGTTTGGTTGAAGTTGCGCGAATGCATCCCTCGAGTTACATTTTAGAATTAAAATCACAATATGCTACGCGAACGTATACATAATTGCAATACTAATCTAAATCGAGCCTAAAGCAAACTACGATTATTTAGGGTTATTTTAATACTATGTTAATATTTATATGAGGGCCATAGGTTATTTAGTGAAAGATGTCAAACCTCAATTTTTAGAAGGCTTGTTTAATTAAGGTAATAAAAGGAGTTCTTACTTACAACTATTTTGGATTCAATGTCAAACTATAAATTATAGGTAGGGAAACATGAGGCAGGTCTTTATTTATTTGAAAAAAACTGGGCCAGCAATAGGCCCGGTGTATTATTAAAGGCAATTACTAAAGCAAAATAAGGCTGATACCCACTGGGCTCAAAATTTATCCCAGGCGTAAGATGAAGGAGGGGGGTAGCACAAGGAGCATGTTGTGGCTTGGCAGCCTGATTTGGGCCATCGCCAGGCCCAATCGTTTTAAAGACCAAGCTTTAAAGCCTGCTAAAGCTTAAATCACACCAGTTTATGTACACCAAACTTTGCACAAAATCCTAAATGAAATACCTAACATAGTGAGCCTCAACTTATTATCATGCATTTTTATAATGACAAAACAAGATTGAACCTAAGGCTATTCATAATTTGCCTTAAACTCAGATATATGGTCATTTCATAAGTGCTAAAATTAGTGATAATTTAAAGCTAACTGTACACGAGCTACTTGACTTTATAAATTGAATTATTTAACTGCTGAACCAAGGCTAATTATTCTGATGAAGTATCCAATCTGAAGGACAAGCATAATGTGGTATGGATTGGGATAAAAATTGAGCTCTAAAAGTAGTAAAAGCCTAGAAACCACACAAATGGTGATTTCGAACAAAGCTCCTTCACTTGGGCCAACATTAGGCCCAATGATTTCAATAAGGAAACTTGTTAAGGTCCTACTGACCCTCAGCCTTAGGTAAAACAAACTTCACATTAAATGAAGACCAACATTATACCAATTCTGTAAAATCAACATACATAGGCAAACCTGCTATGAGTCTTATTTCACCATCATGTTATAACAATGCCAAATTATCATTGAATGGCTTACTAATCATCCTAATTTCGAATGTATAGTTATTTTAACTATGCTAGCATTCTGACAGTGAGATAAATCTTTTCAGCAATTAACTATTCACTTTTGAACATGTATAACATTAGAATAGCATACTCTAACAATGAACTAAGTTGAATATCTGTACACTATATATTACAACAACAGATCCAAGATTCTTAAACATGGGGAAAAAAAACTGTATATCCAAGAAAGATATAAGATATCATAGGCAGACAAATAAGAAAAAATTGGAACTGAACACTCTTGGACATCTATTTTAACACTACAAATTTATAAGTTCATCTTTGTCATTCAAGGGTTCTAGAAGTACCTGGGTACAACAAAGAGTAAAATGAGAAAAATCTCTTAGGGACAGCAGAAATCAGCAAAGAACTTCAGCTAAAACAACTAGCAGTATATAACAGCAAACAACAGCTCCACATTCAAACCATTTTTTAACTTGTGAAAATAGAAAAAATCCCAGAATCCAACACCCAAAATGTCTTCAATATCAAAGTACCAGCTTAAGAATCTAACCAGAAAAACTGAAGCTTTCAAAGAGCTTTTAAGGAATTTTCTCAGTGTTTTCAAAAACCTTTGAGTGTAGAAAATGCTAATGATTGTCTGTATTCTTAGGGTTCTAAAACATCTGATTGTGTTTTCAGAGATTTTTGTGAAGAGAATAAGGCTGAATTTGTGTCCAAAAATCAGAATGAGAGGACCTACTTATGTATAGGCTGCCTAGGGAGGGTATATCTTGGGTATATTCCTTATCCTAGGGAATAAATAGTACTGTCCTTTTTAAAGACCTTGGTACAGCTGTCCTATATTTCAGCATCTTTTATAACAGCTAGGACAGCTGTGCATTTTTGATTATTTAGCCTAAGTAAAAATTCAATTTTAACCTTTAGGTTACTGCCTATTTCAGTTCTATCCTAAACTTTTATGTTCAACTGAGTCCCTAAAGTTTCTATTGATCTACACACTTAGGCAAATAGAAACAAATGGGGCTAAAATCATTAATTGAATAAAAACAACCAACAAGGCTGACTTAAGCAAATTAAAACATAAACCTAACTTCACAATGCTTTTCAGATTATCAATTTTAAAATGAGCATAGGCAGACGGGTTTAAACAAACGAACAAAATAAATTTAATAATACTGAACCTAAGCTAATTATGCATTAAACAACTATATATATAAAAAACTAAGCAAGCAATTTCAGTATACTAGAAGATGATTCCAAACAAACAGCACAACAAACAAAAAGAAAGAAATTAACAACTAATCTACAACAAAAATGAGGTTATTTAAAGATATAAACTACACGAGTCACTAATTGAAACTTGGTTAATTAAACCCCTAAGAAACTGATTTTCTAAGGAAGTTCAAGGATTGAAACGGGGGCGGCTTCTAACAATGAAGAACAAACACAATTCTAGCAAGGAAACAAAAATAAACCTAAAACATGTAACTGAACATAAAGAAAGGAGATGAAGATGACTCTCAGAAAAGGAAAAGGAAAGCAAGAAGGCAACAAGATTTACCTAAAGAGAAAAAAAATTGAAAAAAGGTCTTCAAGCGGAGGTGGATTGATGCAGGGGTCCAAATCTCTCCGAAATGACCCAAAATTGATGTTAATCAGTTGTTCTTGCCAAGAACAACTGACTAGCATGCATTTCTGGCTAATTCGAACCTTGAAGCTGAGTAAGTTAAGGTCTTCTGCTCGTCGTTCTAGCTCCAAATTTAGGGGAATTTTGTGGGGGTTTTGGGTCAAGTTGATGGTGGAATGATGAAGAGGGTGAGGTGAGGAGTACGGGGTAGCGATTTGGTTGTGTTTGGAGCAGTTGAGGTTTTGGCCGAGATTTTGATATAAGATTCGAGGAATTTAATAGGGATTTGGGGAAACTGGTTAAGAGATTCATAAAGAGGAGGCGAAGGGAAATCTAGGGTGTTTATTTAGAGTGGATTGGAGCGCCAGAACCGCCGTGATGCGATTCCCGGCAGGTGATTCCCGGTGGAGCGGCGAGGGAATAAAGGGGCGGCTAGGGTTTGCTTTGAGAGAGAATAGAGATGGAATGAGAGGGGTAATGGAGGGGCTGGTTTCCATTCAGACAGTTATATGGTTAATGAGGGATTAGTTCCGGGCCATTAGATCATAGAGATCCAATGGCTGTGATTAAGGGGGGACAAAACAGTGTCGTTTTGGACTATATGGAGATGGACCGGGTAAGGATTGGTTTGGGCCTGGGTCTGGGTGAGTTTGGGAATGATTTGGCATTAAAGAGTGGCCCAATTTCAATTATAAAGCCCCATTTTCACTTACTTCTTTTTCATTCCTTTTCCTTTTCTCTTTTTTTTCTTTTTTTTAATTAAAGAAAAATCCTAAATTAATCTAAAATTGTGGAATTAACTAGTTACCTAATTACAAAAATTATAAAAATCAACTAATCCTAAATTAAAAGTGAAAAAATCAATAATTTCAAAATAAAAGGAAAAATGAAGCATTTTTGTGATTTTCATTTTATAAAATAAATAATTATTGATTAATCCTAAAAATATAATAATAAAGCCTAAATGCAATGCATGACATTTTTGGTATTTTTCATGATTTAAATAAAAATTAAACATGCACAGAAACGCAAACAATTAATAAAATTCTACAAAAATTCCTAAAAATGGAAAATAATAAAAACAATCTATTTTCTTGGATTCTATAGGAGTAGTTCACAGAGGGCAAAAATCACATGCTCACACCCTCACACCCTCATTTCACCTCATAACCGCACTGACGACTCACATGCCAAATAGAGCCATTCTCACATAGAAGGCAAGTAAACAATGGTGTACATCTATACTCAACAATATCAAGAAAACCCCTTATCCGATAAGAGTGCTTAACTACGTGTATGCTTGTGCGGCTGTCCTAACATGGTTCACACCAGCTAGTAAGCATAAGGAAAAGAACGAATAGCACGTAGAATGTTTTCTCACAACTTTCACCAGATAAGCTCACACATGTAAGTGTACCACTATACAAATAACAACAACTAGCATTGCCCTAGGCCATCACAAATCATCACAAATCAATCCCTGATATATCCCACCTTGTCTCGCCACTTGTGCAATAGTAAAGTAAATGTCCGCCTTGTCTCACCACACGTGCGTAATAATGTTCCCACCTTGTCTCGCCACATGCGCAACCCACACATATATATAAAATCTGCCTTGTCATGCCACATGTGCAAATATCAATAGTAACAATAGCACGGCAGAAACCTCGTGCATCCCCATAACAACAACCGCACGGCAGAAACCTCGTGCATCACAATATCAACAACCGCACGACAAAAACCTCGTGCATCACCACAACAAGTATAACAACAACAATGACAGTAATACAAAGTACGACATGTAAATCACTCAAGAACCTTTGATCACAAGAAATGGTAGAACTAGTTCACAAGGAATAACCATAATAAAGAATACTAGGCGTAATAAGAACAACTTAACAGGGAAGGAAGCAATATGTATCAATGGTCCCACAATCTCTCACCATGTGGCTGGTATCTCCACACTCAAAGCAACCTCTATGCTGACGTGGCTGTGGAAACTATGCAGTACGAGTACTTTGAAACCCATGAGCACCTGAAACACTGTGTGAAGATGGAAGTGCAAACTGAATTGGCTGGCCCACAAAACCTCTACCATGATGTACCCTGCTTCCAAAATAAGGACTAGTAGATCTCTCTGGTCTACAAGGCCTCCTCGCCTCCCTGTCCTCTCTCTCCTGAACTCGCATGTCCCCTTTCTCATGGCCCCACATGTCTTCTCTCTTTTAATCTTGCATGCTCTCTACTCGGTGAGTGATCCCTACCACCTGCTTAAATTAAACATCTAACTCTAACTGTCGAGGCATGTTGAACTGAATATCTTGCCTGAGTCCCTCAATGAATCTACGGACATGCTCTCTAACTGTGGCGATCAAAGCAGGTGCATGCCTAGCCAAATCACTGAATCTCATGGCATACTCTGATATTGACATAGTGCCCTGACGCAGCTACTCAAACTTCGCACGCCATTCATCTCTAAGGGACTGGGGGTACAAACTCTCTCAGGAACATCACAGAAAACTGAACCCATGTGAGAGAAACTGACTCGGTCGGGCTACCCAACTCATACGCCCACCACCATTGATAAGCCGCTCCCCTGAGTTGAAACGTAACAAAAGCAACCCCGCTCATCTCCACAATACCCATAGTGCAAAGAATGTGGTGGCACTCCTCTAGGAAACCTTGGGCATCCTTTTGTCTCCAATCCACTGAAGGTAGGAGGGTGGTACTTCTTGTACCTCTCAAGTCTGATCTGTTCTTCCTCAGATGTTGCTGCCCTAACCACAGGATGAAGGGGGACCACGGGCTGTGTCGCCATGACACCCGAAACCTGACCAACATGACCTTGCTGCTCTGGAGTGTGGGCGGCGGGAGTTTGAGCTCCTGCCCCGGCCTATGAAGTAGCTGGTGCAACCGGAATCAAACCCCCCCCCCGAGCCAATGTACCAAACATACTCAGGAACTGTGCTAAGGTCTCCTGAAGTCCAGGGGTAACAGCAGGCGCCTCCGGTACCTACCCCTCAACTGGAACTACTGGCGGCTCCTCAACTGCTGCTCTAATAGGCGCCCTAGCTGCAATACATGCTCCTCATCAGCCTCTACCTATGCCCCTAGCGAAATATGCTAGGGGGTAACGTCATTAGGAACTACAAGTCGTGTCCTCACCATCTGTGAGAGAATAGAACGATAAAAGTTCAAACTTCGAGATCAATAAACTTGCACGATAGGAATAAAGCAAGTGAAATTGTCCTAATAGTTCTGTAGCCTCTCGAAGATAAGTACAAACATCTCTGTTCCGATCTGCAAGACTCTACTAAACTCGCTTATGACTCGTAGCACCTATGAACTTAGAGCTCTGATACCAACTTGTCATGATCTAATTTCCCTTCCGTTAGGTATCATGATGGCACCTAGTCTTAGGGACTAGGTAAGCCTAACATTAATCGAAACAACAACATTATTTTAATAACATCTAACAATTCGAAATAGAAATCTCTTAGAAATTTACAACCCAAAAATTGGTAGTACAAGTCATAAGCTCTACAGAGTGTTTGCTAGAAAACTTCTAAATACAACTGTCCAAGAATAAGAATAAACAGTGCCAAAATGAAAACTAGAAGGTGACTCTGAGCATGCGAACGCGGCGGCAGGTTTACCTTGAGTCTCTAGAGCAACAATCTGTACAACTACTAACGATCAAAACCTAGATCTATACAAAAATGTGCAGAAGTATAGTATGAGAACACCAAAGCGGTACCCAGTAAGTATCAAGATTAACCTTGGTGGAGTAGTGACGAAGAACAGTCGAGACACCCATTGGACTAAATAACCTGAACGAAAATAAGTATCTACATAAAGACTATGCGATATGGCTAACAATACAATAATTGTGATAAGAAAGGAGAACAATGAGTATCGGCGGAATACCATAATAATGGCACTGAAGAGTGAACTAAAGCACAACCTAAATCTGAAATCACAGATACAAAAAAGACAAGTAATAACTCGACAACTACTACTGCTCTAACATCAGGTTTTAGTCAACAAACTCCACGAGCTACCAAACCTAGGACAAATAACAGCTCACAGGTCTCAATACCTGAACCCTAACACTTGGCATCATGTGCCCTCATTTCACCTCATAACCACTTTGACAACTCACGTGCCAAATAGAGCCATTCTCACATAGAAGTCAAGTAAACAAGGGTGTACATCTATACTCAACAATATCAAGAAAACCTCTTATCTGATAAGAATGCTTAACTACGTGTATGCTTGTGCGAGTGTCCTAACATGGTTCATACCAGCTAGTAAGAATAAGGAAAAGAACGGATAGCACGTAGAATGTTTTCTCACAATTTTCACAAGATAAGCTCACACAAGTAAGTGTACCACTACACAAATATCAACAACAAGCATTTCCCCCAGGCCATCATAAATCATCACAAATCAATCTATGACATAGCCCACCTTGTCTGGCCATATGTGCAATAGTAAAGTAAATGCCCGCCTTGTCTCGCCACACGTGCATAATAATGTTTCCACCTTATCTCGCCACATATGCAACCCACACACACACACACACACACACACACACACACACACACATATATATATATATATATATATCCCACCTTGTCACGCCGCATGTGCAAATATAAATAGTAACAATAGCACGGCAGAAATTTCATGCAACCCTAAAACAACAACCGCACGGCAGAAACCTCGTACAACACAATATCAATAACTGCACGGCAGAAACCTCGTGCATCACCACAACAAGTATAACAACAACAATGACAATAATACAAAGTATGTCAATTAAATCACTCAAGAAACTTCGATCACAGGAAATGGTAGAACTAGTTCATAAAGAATAACCATAATAAAGAATACTAGGCGTAATAAGAACAACTCAACAGGGAAGGAAGCAATATATAACAACTATCCCACAATGTACGGTTCAACAACGAGGAAACTAACACGAGTCAAATAATTCCAAGTAAGTGCAAGTCAACTAAGGCATAGGATGTTTAAGCTTCTTTTAAGGTTGGGCAATTACAAAAGAGATACAACATATTCAAATAAAGTAGGCAACGGGAGGATAGCCATAATCTCAGTTAAGGGTGAATATTTACAAAGAGGGTAACTATAACTTCAAATAACAGTAAGCAGTTTAGGAAAGAGATAACATGGCTATAAAAGAGATAATTGTTTCAATTAAGGCACATATTAAACAAGTAACAATAATAGTGGATCATGAAGTGATTGATTCTAATTACGCAGGTAGATGTGAACTTAGTAATTAAGGAATGCAATCATAACAAAAACAACTACATATTCAATGAATAAAAGGACCTATAAAACCTAAAAGGCCAATTTCCAAAAATAAGTCTGAGCACGTACTCGTCACCTCGCGTACACGGACTACAATCTACATAGAAAACTCAAATCATAAGGGGTAGTTCCCCCACACAAGGTTAGGCAAGATACTTACCTAGAAGAAAAATCGATACTCTAAAATGAACTTCTCGGGTGAAATAACCTCCGGATGGCTCAAATCTAGCCAAAATAACTTCAAAGCATAAATAAACTCATAAGAAACTATTTCAGGTCATAAAGTCTCAATCTTTATCAAAAACTCAATCAACGCAAAAATTGACCCCCGAGCTCGCACCTCTAAACCCAACAAATTTTATAAAAACCCGAACACCCATTCCAATACGAGCCAACCATACTAAAATTATCAAATCTGATACCAATTCGCCCCTCAAATTAGGATTTTTCATTTTGAAAATTTTCTTTAAAAACCTCCATTTTTCTCAACCCAAAACACAAATTAAATGATAAAAATAGAGATAAAATTATGGATATTATAAATTCTAGGTGAAGAACACTTACCCAATTGATTTGCTTGAAAAACACATAAAGAATCGCTCAAAACTGAGCTTTACAAGTCAAGATATGATAAAAATGGCTACCCGCAATTCTAAGATCTTATATTCTGCCCAGGTCCTTGTGCATCGCGAATGCGGAGGAAGAATTGCGTTCGCATAGAAGAAAAATGAGGTTACTAATAAAATCCCTCCGTGAACGCGAGTGAAGTGACGCGAACGCGAAGAAGAGAGAACGAGAACCTACACGAATGTGTAGGGGTACCCGCGAATGCATAGAGTAATGACCACCAGTGCTTCGGACCTGGTTTCTACTATGCGAATGCGAAAGGGAGGACGGGAACGCGAAGGGAAAATGCAAACCTTCACGAACGCGAGAGCATGAATGCGAACATGAATAAGAAATATGGGATGGTCAACAGAAACACTTCACGAACATGAAAGACACTTCGTGATCGCGAAGAAGAACACCAGAAGATAGAATCAACAATTCAAAATAGGAGGAAAATGACCCGTAGCCCTCCCGAAACACACCTGAGGCCCCCTGGACCCCGTCTAAACACACAAATAAGTTCTACAACCTAACACGGACTCGCTCGAGGTCTAAAATCACATCAAACAATGTCAAAACTACGAATCGCACCAAAAATTGAGCTTATGAACTTTCAATCTTTGTGATGACCCGGCTAGTTGTCTCATGCGTTACCGCTCCGTTTCTCCCATTTCTGCTTCTTCATCCTTCGTTATCTGTGTTTTATGTGATCGAGTTGATCAGTTTGAGTTCAGAGAGGATTTGGTAAGAAATGAGACACTTAGTCTCTTTTAAGAAGGGTTAAGTTAGAAAAGTCAACCGAATGTTGACTTATGTGTTAGAGAGCTCGGATGTGAGTTCCGATGGTTCGGTTAGCTTCGTAAGGTGAATTAAGGCTTAGGAGCGTGATCGGAATTGGTTTTGGAGGTTCGGAGTAGAATTAGGCTTGAATTGACAAAGTTGATATTTTGGCAATTTCCGGTTGATAGGTGAGATTTTGATATAAGGGTCGAAATGAAATTCCGAGAGTTACAGTAGCTTCGTTGTGTCATTTGGGATGTGTGTGCAAAATTTTAGGTCATTCAAACATGGTTTGGTTGGGTTTTTGATCGAAAGCGTATTTCGGAAGATTTTAGAAACGTAGGCTTGAATACGAAGTGATTTGGTATATTTGATGTTGTTTGAGGTTTTTTGATGATTGGAACAAGTTTGAATAAGGTATTGAATTATGTTTGTGCTTTTGGTTGAGGTCCCGGGGGCCTCGGGATGATTTCGGATGGCTAACGGGAAATTTTGAGACTTGAGAGATTGCAGATTTTTGCTGCTTCTGGTGTTTTCGCACCTGCGGTTTGGGGATCGCATGTGCGGTGCCGCATAAGCGGCGAGTTGGGCGCAGAAGCAGAAAGGGGCCAGGTAAGCTGGACCGCAGAAACAGCTATTGGGATCGCATCTACGGAATCGCAGATGCTGAGGGAGTTCCCAGATACGGTTGTGGTTGGTTTAATGTATTTCGTAGAAGCGGATGGAAGCCCGCAAATGCGGTACCGCAGAAGCGGTTCTTGAGTCACAGATGCGACAGACCTGGGCAGAATGTTTTAAGTCATTTCATCCGCAATTTTGGGGCTCATTTCCTCCATAGTTGAGCATTTAGAGAGCTTTTTGACGGAGATTAAAGAGAGATTCAAGAGGGAAACGTTTGGAGGTAAGAATTTCGAATCTAAAACTCGATTCTATTGTGAAATCTACCTAGAAAATCATGGAACTTAAGCTAAAAATGGAAGAACTAGGGCTTGAGATTTTGGACTTTTGAATTGGGATTTGAAGGACCATTTGAGGTCAGATTTGAGAACTTTTGATATGTATGAACTTGTGGGGTGATAAGGAATCTAATGATGTAAAAAATTTTCATTTTCGAGAAGTGGGCCCGGGGCTCGGGTTTTGCTAATTTCGGGATTTTTGGAATTTTTTCAATTGTTTTCGCTTGGGCTTTGTTCCCTTAGCATATTGTGATGTATTCGTTATGATTTTTGGATAGATTCGATGCGCGTGGAGGCCGATTTGAGGGGCAAAGGGGTCGCGAGCTAGAGAGTTAGCCGGTTCGAGGTGATTAATGATTGTAAATGATGCTCTGAGGGTTTGAAACCCCAGATTGCACATCGTAGTGCTATATCGAGGTGAGACACACGCTTGATGATGAGCGTGGGGTCGTACACTATTGGGGATTGTGACTTGGTCCGTCCCGATTGATGATTTTACCGCGTATTTGACTGAAACTTATTTGCTATCATCATGTTTTGGGTTGATTGCCATATTTGGGCTTCGTGCTAACTATTTGAACCCTTCGTGGATTTTTATCACTATTTGCTCACTGTTTTGACTTATTACTTGAACTCAGTCATGTTGTTTTCCATTGTTTTAATACTCAACCATTTTTACTCAGTTTTGAGACTTTAATGATATTTTAAATGATGTTTTGGTCTGAGAACTGTTGTTTTACTAATGCCTGAGGGGCTTGTGATGATTTTCGGACTGAGTACGGCTGAGGGCCAGATGTGAGGATTCACTGATACTGATATAAGGTCGAGGGCTTGAGATACATATATACGCAACGAGGTGGCTTGATTGACATGAGGCCGAGGGCCTAGATTTGATGCCACGAGATGGCTTGATATTGCGCTTGGGCCGTAAAGGGCCCCTCCGGAGTCTGTACTCCCCTAGTTAGCTCGGGTACCCATTATGATGTGAGATTGAGCCCGAGGGGCTGGTATTGTTCTGAGATTGAGCCCGAGGGGCTGGTACTATTTTGAGATGTTGCTCGAGGGGCGGTTTTGTTGATACTGTGCCCGAGGGGCGAACATTTACTTGTTATTTACATATTAATTACTTGTTTTACCTGCTGAAAAAGGGATTTTACTTGATTCTTCATTGATTTACTGATTTTAAGTGATTTTTACTGCTTCGGTATAGAATGCCTTGTGTTTTACGTGTTTTCTTACTTTCAAACATTATTTATATTTATTACTCACTGGGTCAGAATACTCACATTACTCCCTGCACCGTGTGTGCAGATTCAAGCATAGCAGGTCCCGCTTCTGAGTGTTGATCCTTCCAGTCCAGGCGGTGTTTCGGAGACTACGACGTAGTTGTTGGCGTCCGCAGCCCCCATGTCTCCCTTACCTTATTATTTCTATGTTCTTCAAACAGCTGTACCAGATATTGTATTTAGTAGACTCGTATCAGGATCCTTAGTTGCTCATGACTTGTGACACCCCGGTTAGGGCTGTGTCGGGTTGGAATTCCGCTTTGTTATCTCTATTTCCACTAATTGTGCTATTAAATCATGTTTGAACTGTTCTTATGCTATTTAATTGCTTAAAAGGATGAAATGTGTTAGACTGGCTGGCCTTGTCTTCACGAGAGGCGCCATCACGACCGGGTTAGGGGTTAGGGTCGTGACAATCTTTCAACTTCTAAAACTCGCACCGAAACCTATCAAATCAACGCGGAATGTCGCCAAAATTTGCATACAAGTCCCAAATGACATAGTGGAGCTATTCCAACTCTCGGAATTGCATTCTAACCCCAATATCACAAAAGTCAACTATTGGTTAAACTTCTCCATCTTCAAAACTTCAACTTTTCCAATTTTCGTCAAAATGCTTCAAATTACCCTACGAACCTCCAATTCCAAATTTAGACGTGCGCCTAAGTCCAAAATCACCATATGAAGCGGTAGAAATCATCCAAAACTCATTACGGAGCTGTTTACAAAAAGTTAAATTCCGATCAATTCTTACCGCTAAAGCTTCCAAAATTTAAATCTTTCTTCCAATTTGACTCCGAATCATACGATAACTGAATTCGACAATACACACAAGTCAATACACATAATACCAAGCTGCTCAAGACCTTAAGCCGCTGAACGAAACTTAAATTCTCAAAACGATCAGTCGGGTCGTTACATATTTAAAGTGTGGATTAAATATCTTGTTGTGCTTATGTATTGAACGATTTCTATTTATTATGAAGTGAGTTATTGTTTCTTTAATTGTTCTTTTTCTTTAATATTTTCAAAGGGATTAGCTAACCCTAGGACTCGCCCATTTACTTCGAATTAATTTTGGAAAAGATAATTTGGGGTTGGGAAAAATTAATTAAGAAGAACTTGAGACTTTAACCCTCACTTAATAGATTCTACCTAGGCATAGGATTAGACTACTTGTAGCCATATTCGGATGTACTTAATCTCATAACTATTTTAGAGATAATTCAATTAGGAAGTCTTGTTGGTCTTCGAAAGAAGCTAATATAGAATTATTACCCGAGGCTAACTAACATAAACTCGCTCATATTTGTAAAATCGTGAAATACATTGGATCACTACTTGGGTGTAATTCCTTGTGCATCCATACTAGTAGCCATTGATCATTTTACTTGGTTTCTAGGTTAGTTTATATTTTTATATTTAGTGATAAATATTTTTCTCAAAACATTTTTAAGTGTTTGGCTTAGCATAATAAGTGATAATTCTCTTACACGCCTAATCGCCTACATATTATTCTCTATGGGATTCAACCCTGACTCATAGTTTGGTAAATTATATTGCATGTGACTGTGTCCATTTACTTTTTAGTAGTGGATTTGGACATATCAAAAATTGGCGCCGTTGATGGGGAACAATTTGGTGTATTTAGGCTGTTTGAGAAGTAAAGTGCTTTGGTCCAAAATTGTGAATATTTGTGTAATTATCTTTCTTATCTTGGTTTATTTTTTTTGTTTGTTTCTTGTTATTTTCTTAGTTTTTAATAATGGCATCATGTAATAAAAATTGGTCGGATGGTAGTTGTTCATACTTTGATGACCCTTGTCCTTATTGTGGAGGACCACACTCGTGGCAAAATTGTTTAAATTCTTCCAGGGGTGTATTGTGCGCACAATCTCAAACCTATGAGTGGAGTATTGTGATAAGTGTGGTCGTCAAAATGGTCATTGGAATAATTATGCTTATTTGTCCTTCCCTTCTCCAATCCCCCGCTATGACGATTCTACTTTTTTATGATGAAAATTATAGGAATATGGAAGTGGAAGAAATTGAGCATGGTCAAAATGGAGAGTTCAAGCTCATGTTAGAATGCCTACTTGAAGGAGAAAACAAAGAGCAAAATGCATTGGAGGAGCTTTTGGAAAATAGTCTCCAAAATGATTTGGCGCTTGAAAGGCTAAACATACAAATGAGAGAAATGCTTGAAGCTTTAGAGGTCCAAAAAGCCTATAGCTAAGAACCGTCCTTAGAGGTTAAAGCCGAAAATCCTTCTTTGGCAACTTGATCAAAATCAAGAAGAACTCTCCAATACTCAAAATGAGAAAATGATGTTCATGTTGGAGGTCATTCTTGAAAATGAGGTGAAGAAAAACTTTGCACTCGAGAACTTGAAGCAAGTCTTGACTCAAAATGATGAGAATATCTGCACTTTGGAAAATCAAATAAAAATATTGGTTGAGACTCACTGCCTACCAATTTGAGACAGTGGACAGAGGTCAAGAAGAGTCAGACTTCGACGGAAAAAGTGAGCTTTATTTTGAGGAATCAAGCATTGAACGCCCACCAACCAACTCCATGCTTGTTGGTGATGCCACAAAAAATATAAAATTAGAGTCAACCATTGTAGCTGAAAATATGATTGAATTTGACTCTAATCCGGGGACAAAGAGGGTGTCAAAATCCGGAAAAAATTGCAATTTGGAGGGTTGATGTCACATTCCAAGCATTTCTCAACATTGGAATTGTGTGGTGATATGTGAATTGAACTACACGAGTCAATGATGGACTGCGAGGAGAAAAGACAAAGGCCATACATTTTATAGTTTGAAGTTACAAGGAAGCAAAATGACATTCCTCACATGAAAGCCAAGAAGTGCAAAATGAAGAAATTAATGCTTGGCTTGATCATCTACTTATTACCACTCCCTATTGCTTGTGGTCACAAGCTTGATTTCAAGTTAGGTGGCCAATTCATATCGTCCAAGTGGCGTGAAAAATGGTAGAGTTGATTCGCGCTGTGCCACGACATTAAATGTGGCTCTTGGAGGGAGGCAACCCATCGTTTTAAAAATTTTTAGTCGTTTTTGATTTTTTTTTTTAGAATAGCTGAGTATATTATTTTTAACTAATCTGCTAAGTTTTACATTTTTTGGAGTTGTTTTGAGCAGGTTGCATGGTCCGGGCAGTCCAAATCAGTAGCTGAAGAAAAATTGCATAAAATTACAGATAATCGCGATCGCATAAAAAGCCACGCGTTCCAAGAGAAGAAAATTTTTCTATCCCTACGCGATTGCAAAAAAGGAGAGACGCGATCGCATCTTTTTGGTAAATTTGTTTTATGTGAACACAGGAGGTTTCATGCGATCGCGGTTAATAGGTAAGTTCTAAACCTTAAAACACTGGAAATAACAAAGGACGCCCACTTTGCCTCAAAAAAGAGTAACGGATATTCCTACTCCTCTAACCCTTGAAACCATCTCCAATCCTCCTCTTGCTTTAATTCCATTGCTTCACTCACTTATCGTCCTCAAGGTAAGTAAATTGCTCCCTTAACTCTCACCTTTTCCAATTCTTATTCTGAAATAGTAGAAGGGCATCAATATTTTCAAGGTTTTAGGGTTTGAGTTTTATTTTCTTTGTCAAATGAAAAAGTTGTGTGTTTTGCGTGCTTGCTTGATGTGAGAGATTGGTTGAGAGTTTGAGTGATGTTTTGTGAAATATCGGGGTAAAATTCCATAGGTTGATGGGGTGAACTTGCTAAGAAAATTGAGGCACACAAACTATTTGATGAAATGCCCAAATGAGTTGGAGAAGACCCTCGCGATTGCGATGCCCTATTCCGCGATCGTGTAGGTCTAATTCTGCTGAGCACCAAAATTGCACATCGTGATCACATATATTCTTTTGCGATCGCGTAGCTTTGCTGCAGCTGGAAACCCAATTGTGCTTCATGATCGCATGCTGAATTACACGATCGCGATTCATTGAAGCCCAAGCAACAAAACAGTAGTTTCGCCATTACTGATCCTAAGGCCTTTGATCTCTTTCTTTGGCCTAAATACCTCCTAATACAATGCTCTAAGTGTCCATATAGGTATTTAACATGTTCACTCCTTTTGTAGGTACTTTGAGCTCTAAAATATATTCGACACCAAGTGAAAATGTCCAAGAATATGTTGAACAAGTTGCTGAAGAGGAGTACTTTGATCGGGACATATTCTCATAATTAAGATATTCCCACCACTACGACAAACAACTATGTAGAAGTATGATTAAGGAAAGAGGCATTCTCTTAACCAACCTTGAAGGTCGATAGCCCGAGTTCCATGGAAGATTAGTATCGAGTGGATGGATTTGCTTTGCAGAAGAGCCAAGAACAACCAATCATGAAGTGATGAGAGAATTTTATGCAAATGCTGTAAAGACTGACTTCAAGAATGATTTGGTTGTTACTGTCAGGGAAAAACAAGTCTGCTTTGATCTAGAGCTGATGAATGCATATTACAATCTTCCCAATGTTGACAACCAGGTGCACATGGATAGGGCTAAAGACTTGGGCACACAATGGTTTGTAGATCATTTGCACAGTGGAAAAATGTCGAACTGGATAACAAATCACTCAAGTATCGAATCTTCTAAGTTCACCGTCGAGGCCAAAACTTGGCTCTCCATTATCTGTGCTCGAGTATTGCCTTCACGTACTGAGACTAAGGTTACACTTGAGAAGTCAAGGGTGATTTGTGCGATCATAGAGGGTACACTAGTGAATGTGGGATAGCTTATTGTTGATGAGATAGCAGAGGTTGTTGCAGAGAGGACTAAGAGTTTATTCTTTCCATTCTTGATCACTCATTTATGCTATGAGGCAGGGGTGGAGAAGAGGCCTACAGAGAAGGAAAACAACCCAAAGAAGCTAATTCATCCATTGCTGAGAAAGGGAGCAGGGAATGCACAGAAGAAAAGAAAGATTGATGTAGCATCTCCCTCATTTGGCCATTTTCCTAACACCATAACTGAGATACCCAATTCTCCCACAGATGCCACAGGGCCTTGTACTGCTATTGTACTACTTGATTAGGGACCTCTCACACTCAGGTATATCTCTCGCCAGGTTTATGGCATGGAGACACAGGTCTGCCAGCTTGTACCTGGTCTCCCTTCTAGACCGTCTAGAGAGGGCACATCTGCAGGTCCAGCTGGCCAAGGAAAGGTTCCAACTTTATCAGATCTTACTAAGGATCAGCAAGCCATTAAAGCCAAATTGGGTAAGATTGAGCGGAGGCAGCTGAAGCAGAGAGAACATGAAAAAAAGAAAAGCAAGTTCTTAACAAGGATGATGAGCACCTTGAGGAAGTTTTGTGGATCAGATGACGGCGACGAGGATGACTTGGAGCTCTCAGTTCCCAATACCTCCAACTCGGAGTGATGCAATTCACGGAGCACCTCTTTCATTTTAGCTTGTTTTATTTAGTTGCATTGAGGAAAATACAACACTTTAGGTTGGGGTGACTCATTTACATGTGATGATGTAGTTGGAGCATGATTGGGGCATGATTATTGTTTTTGTGACAACTTGTGTAGATTGGTTGACACTCTAGTTTATTAGAAATAATTAGAAGTTTAATTCTAGCATGTTAGCTTTAGTTTTTTTTAATTTTTATTATTTTCTTATTTTGCTACTTTGTTTACTTGTAGTAGTATTAACTAAAATCCTTGATTTTTCTTTATCCCGCGGTTCTTTCCCAAGAAAATAATTTATGTCAAACGGGGTGACTTTTCCCTATGATGGATGGCGTGATAACTTTTTTAAGGGATTAGTCTTGTTTAGTTTTTCTTTTTCTTTTAGGTAAATATTGTTTTTAATTAGTTTAGTAGCTAGTAGTGAATAAATTTATTATTGGGTGTGATCTTTTGTCCAAAAACCAATGTGTGGCTTGTTTGGTAACAACATGACTAAAACTTTGGCATGTGAAGTTTTGATCATTAAAATAAAAAATGATTGAAGTGATAATCCTTGTTGTGACTTTTAGGTTCTATTTTTGGCTCTTTGATTCATTAAATAGCCTTTTAGGCTATATGTGATTTTCTTTGGGTTCATAGATTTTAATTGGATTTTGGATTTATATGTCACTCGAGTTTGCATGTGCCACATGTGGTGAGATTTGTTATGAGTTATTTTGCATTATTTGTAGTCTAGAACTTGCTCGAAATGTGCTTCAAAGCAAAATCCTCGACTAACGTTGTTTAAAAAATGATGTTAGGCCTTCCTTGAACTATTGTTGTGCCTTAAATTTCATACCCTTGCATATTTTCCCTAGTCAACCCCTTTTGAGCCTTTAAACTTTTTCTTTGGCAACCATGTTACAAGCTTTAACCCTTCGTTCTTTATTGATCTATCTTTTGGCATCCTACCTCCCTAAGTACTTTGAAAGTGTAAACATATGCTAAAAGCCTAAGTTTGGGGGTGAAGGTTGGAAAAGTTGTGATGTAGAAGTTGCTTAAAAGGTGAAAGGATATATATATATATATATATATATATATATGTGTGTGTGTGTGTGTGTGTGTATGTGTGTGTGTGTGTAGTGGAACTTTCCTTGATGTTGAAAAAAAATGATGAGTAAGAAAGAAGAGAATAAGGAAGAAAAATAAAGGGAAGATTAGGTGCGGAATGAAAAGTGAAGGTCGTTTTGAGCATTTGAACTTCGTTCGGTAGTTTACGGGCATGAGTAGCTCCGTATGATGAATTATGAATTGTGTAAATCATCAATTTTGGTTTTCAGGTTGTTCGAAATTAATTTGGAAGAATAAACTTCATGATTGAAGCTTTAAGTTGGAAGAGTTGACCAAGTTGGACTTTTTAGCATTTGACCTCGGATTGGAGTTCTGATAGTTCCGTTAGGTCTGGATGGTAGTTTTGGAATCAGGTGTATGCCTGGATCTGCAATTGGATATTTCTAGAAAGATTCGGCACTAATTGGCGAAAATTTGAATTCGAAGGTTTGAAAAAGTTCATTAAGTTTGATTTGGGTGCAATTCATTGTTTCGATGTTGTTATGCAGGATTTGAGGCCTCGAGCAGGTCCGTGTTATTTTATGGGACTTGTTTGTATGTTCAGACGGGGTCCCGAGGGGCATGGGTGAGTTTCGGATAGTTTTGCGTTCTGTTGCGCTCATTTTTTATATTTTGACGTCGTTTCTTCGAGCATAAATGGTACTACAATAAGCGAATGAGCTCCAATTGCTGTTTTTATTGAAGCATTAGATCTGTATCGTAATTACGAAGCCATAAAAAAAGAATCATTGAATTGGGATATCGTATGAGGAGTTTATGGTCATTTTACTAAGAATTGGGTTGCCAGATTTTTCAGATTAATTACAAAATTACCACTGATTTTGTATTTAAAAATTTGCACTATTTTCAAATATTGAAACCAACTTATCACCTTCAATATAAGGTCAAATAGAGTAATTCAAGAGCCTAACGTGACTAGAATTTCACAAGGAATCCATTGGAGGCATCAAAAGTGAATTTCGAGATCTTTTTGCACAAGAAACGAGGCAGAACAGTGTTAAAATGAGAATTTTGTTCATTTAACATATTTTGAGTTGGGGAGCTCGGAATTGGGCAATTTTCGAGGCGATTTTCACTATATGAATTGGGCTTCAAGCCGTTCGGAGGTTGTAATGCACGAGATGACATTCTTGGAGCATCGCTTGACTTGCTCGGTACTGGAATTAGCTTGTTTGAGGTAAGTAACTCTTCTAAACTTAGTGCTGAGGGTATAAAACCCCGAATTACGTGTTGTGTGATTAGTATTGAGGTGAAGTGCATGCTAGGTAACGGGCGTGTGGGCGTGCACCCTATGAATTGTGACTCCGTTGTCTCCATGGCACTGTATAGTGGCCTTATTTTGTTGATATCTATGTTTTCACCATGTGATAAAGTAACTAAGTTGTCAATCATGTTAGATATCATGTTTAGGCTTTATGCTAATATTGTTAGGACCTACAATGGTCGTTTCTTGCTGTCATCTCACTAATTTCATTAACATTTCGTACTTAGTCATATTCATGCATTCATATCATATCTCAGTCTCAGTTGTTATTTATTGATACATTATATCATTGTTGTCAGGCTAGTTTCATGACATTGTGAGCCAGTGAGTGAGACTGGAGTGATTGATGACTGAATGAGGCCGAAGGCCTGAGTGAGAGTGATATTTTGGGATCGGGCTGCATGCCACAACATGTTATATCGGATACATTTTATGGAATCGGGTTGCACGCCGCAACGATATAATGCTTGGGCTAAAGGAGCCCCTCCAGAGTCTGCACACCCTCAGTGAGCATAATTAATTATATATATGCATATGGATCGGGTTTCACGCGCAACAAGCCTTATGACCATTTATAAATGGATCAGGTTGCATGCCGCAACGAGCCTTATGGCTATATATATGTGGATCGGGTTGCACGCCGCAACAAGTATTGTATAGTGCTGAGTGATTGAGTGTGTTGAGTATGGAGCACGGTAAGAGAGAATGCAAGATAGTGAGATTGAGTATTCTGAGAGTGTGAGCACATGAGTTTATCATTGAGAGGCACTTCATTTGACATGTGTACCTGAGATACGTGCATAGAGATGCATTTCCTTCTCCTACCCAGTTTGGTGATATTTATGATTTTACATGTATCTTAACATGTAGGCATAGAGATGTACTTTCCTCACGCTATCTGAAAATGAAATATCTTACTTATTGTTGAAAGTCTTTTTGGGAAAAATCATAGGTTTTCAAACTTACTTGTATTTTTGTCAACTTTGGTAAAAGATTTGGGTTTTCACTGAGATACTTGAAAAGCATGCCTATTTTTTTGAACTGTGAACGAGTTCAACATTTATTTCTGAGATACTTCTTTTATTACTTGTACTATGCGGTCATGAACTATTGCGGAATATAGGTATTGGGCCCGACCTTTGTGTTAGCTCTTCACTACCTTCAACCTAAGGTTAGTTTTATTACTTACTGAGTACATAGGATTGGTTGTTCTCATACTATACTTCTACACCTTGCGTGCCGATGTTGACTGATGATGTTGTTATGATCGACGGGAGATGGGATTGAAGATGTAACTATGGTCCTGTTTTAGCTGCCTCTTGTTCATGGTAGCCTTAGATTCATAGAACTCTGTTTATGTACTTTTCAAACAGAAGATGTATTTACTTCCTATTAGCTTTGTAAACTCTATTCTTAGAAGCTCATAATTTGTACTACCAGTCCTTGGGAAATGTATAAGATTCAGTAAATTACTTTTGTTTAATTATCTTGTTAATATTATTGGATTGGATAGATATTAGTTGACTTACCTAACGGGTTGAGTTAGGTGTCATCACGACTAGTGGATTTGGGGTCGTGACAGAAGTATGCTTTAATTATTGCAAATTGTAGTACTTAGGGAGGTTTTGAGTAACTCTTATCCAAATTGTGCCTTACATTAACCAAAAACCTACATTGCAATCCTTTAATTCCTACTTGATTTTGAGCCAAGTGTATCTCCATTAGTGAAGAAATACATGAAGGGCAAGCCTATGGCACTACTTTTGTGTGTTTGAATATCTTTGTGAGAGAGACAGTTAATTCTTTTCATTTAATATCTCATTTGTGTTTAAATTGCAATTTATAAGTTGGGAAATTGCAATTTATAAGTTGGGATTCTCTCTTAAGTGTAAGGGCACATGAAATTTTGAGTTGTTAACTTAATCCAATCTCCAATTGGGAGGAATGAACAAAAGAAAATTGTTTGTGATAATGAGGCAAATTTTGAAGCTTTAGTGTCATGACTTGGTTACCACTTTGATTAATGTGGTGTTTGAGCACTTGAATTGAAATGAAATTTGTGAGAAGTTGGTGATTCATATGCTTTCGATTAATTGTTGGTACCAACCAAAGTCACTAGATTGTGTTTAATCTGAACCTTTTTGACTTGAAATAATGTTTGATATGCCATTGAGCTTAATTGATGATTTTATGGTAGGATTGTTTAGTTTTTGAATTGCTTGAGGACAAGCAATAGTGTAAGTTTGGGGGTTTGATAAGTTGGTATTTTACCAACTTATCGCTTCTTGATACTTAGGATTTTGTATGATTTTGTTAAGAAAGTAAGGCATTTATTGAGGTTTATAGGCATATTTTAGGTATCAAGTGATTTAGAGAAGAAACCAAGTCAAAACGTGTAAAATTGAGGAAAAATGATTGCTTCTAGATAATGCTCTTCGCGATCACGAACACTAACAAGCGATCGTAGAAGGCTAGGAAATAATACATTGCAAACGCAGGGCAAATTCTGCAAACGCGAAGAAGAGGCCGGTCAACTACTCTCAAGTGCTCTACGCGAATGTGTGATCTGGTCTGCGATCGAAGTGCTTTATAGCATTACTCTTCGCGATCGCAGGCCTATCTTCACAAATGTGATTCATAAATCTAGGCAGGAATCTGGGCAGTTCTGGAATTTTACGTTTTTGACCCAAAACCATTTGATACATGACCTAGATCATTTGTAAAAGATCTTTGGCTTATTTTCAGTCTTTAGACTAGAGAAGACAAGTTTTGGAAGCTAGGGTTCTTGCAGACACACTTGGATCTTGAAAATTTGAAGGTTTTGGTTAAGAATTTCTTACCCATTTATGTTCATTTCTTCATTTCATTGCTTTTTATTGTATATCTAAGTGTGTAGTATGTCTTGTTGTGCTTATGTATTGAACGATTTCTATTTATTATGAAGTGAATTATTGTTTCTTTAATTATTTTTGTTCTTTAATGTTTCCAAAGGGATTAGCTAACCCTAGGACTCGCCCATTTGCTTCGAATTAATTTTGGGAAAGATAATTTGGGTTGGGAAAGATTAATTAACAAGAACGTGGGGCTTTAACCCTTACGTTATAGATTCTACCAAGGGATAGGATTAGAGTACTTGTAGCCATATTCGGGTGTGCTTAATCTCTTAATTATTTTAGGGATAATTCAATTAGGAAGTCTTATTGGTCTTCGGAAGAAGCTAATATAGAATTATTACCTGAGCCTAATTAACATAAAGTCACTCATATTTGTAAAATCGTAAAATACATTTGATCATTACTTGACTGTAATTCCCCTTGCATCCATATTTGTAGACATTAACCATTTTACTTGCTTTCTAGGTTAGTTTATATTTTTGTATGATAAATTGTGATGACCCAAAAGGTTATCACTTGTTTTACAAGTTGATTCTATGATCCAAGGCCTTAAAACTCTCTTTTTGTCTCACCTCAATTTGCGTACGCAGTCCGGGAGTGTATCCTGAAAGCCATTATGTGAAAATCTGTAAAAAATGATACATTTTACTTTTAAAATGAATTTAAGTTGACTTCGATCAATATTTTGGGTAAACGGACCTGGACCCATGATTCGATGGTCTCGTAGGGTCCGTAGGAAAATATGGGACTTGGGCATATGCCCGGAATTAAATTCCAAGGTCCCAAGCCCGAGAAATGAATTTTTTAAGGAAATTGTTTAACTGAAATTATAAGAGTTTCTAGAAATGGGAATGTGTTTGAATTTGATGGTATCGAGCCCGTATTTTGGTTTCGGAGCCCGGTACAGGTCTTATATAGCATTTAAGTTGAGCCTGTAAAATTTGTAAGAAACAGACTTAAAATAACATGAATCGGACCATCGATTGTTAAAAATGGAACTTAAGAGTTCATGAGATTTTTCTTTGATTTTGATGCTAAATCCATAGTTATTGATGTTATTTTGATGATTTGATCGCACGAGCAAGTCTGTCCATGTTTGGTCTGGAGCCCTGAGGGCTCGAGTGAGTTTTGGATAGGTTACGGAGTGAAATTTGACTTAGCGAATTGCTGGTGTGTTACAGGCCTGCAGGCATCGCAATTGCGAAGCCTGGCTCGCAAATGCGAAGCTGTATCGCAAATCCTGAGATGGCCTGGGCAGGCCTTGATCGCAAATGCGAAAAAGGCCAGAGTCGCAAATGCGATTTTTTATTCGCAAATGCGAAGATAGCAGGTCCTGAGGGGGTTCGCAATTGCGAACCCTGGTCGCAATTGCGACATCAGAGACCAATTAATTGGGACTTAGACGCATTTTCATCCATTTTTAAAACCTTCTCAAAACCTAAACACTTTTGGGCGATTTTCTAAAGAAAAGTTCATCTCCAAACCAATTGTAAGTCATTTCTAACTAATTTTCTTTAATCTTATAACATCTTTTCACATGATTTCAATCCAAAATTAAGGGTTTTCATGGGGGAAATTGGGTGTTTTGGGTAGAACTTAGGTTTTTCAAATTTTGGGGATTTGGACCTCGATTTGAGGTCCGATAAAAAAAATTATATATTTGGGTTCGTGGGTGAATGGATAATCGGGTTTTGGTTCGAACCTCAGGTTTTGACCATGTGGGCCCGGGATCGATTTTTGGCTTTTTGGAGAAATCTTTATAAAACCTATTTTCATGCATTAGAATTGATTCATTTAGCATTTATTGATACGTTAAGTAAATTATGGCTATATACGAGCGAATTGGTGGTGAAAATAAGAGGTAAAGCGGTAGTTGAGACTTGAATTGTGTTTGTGGCATCGAGGTAAGTGTTTGGTATAACCTTAGCTTGAGGGATTAGGAGTTATGTCTTATTTGTTATGTGTTAATTGTGGAGTACGATGTATAGGCGTGGTGACGAGTATCTATACGTCAGTGTCAAGCATGGTCGTGTGTCTAGTATTGTAATTGTTGCGACTCCGTTGTGATTTAGTCATGCTTAATATGATGATTATCATTGTTGGTTCCCTTGACGGGATGTTAGTGTTTATGTTATTGTCTCCCTTGACGGGATGTTATTGTTTATGATATTGTCTCCCTTGCCAGGATGTTATTATTTACGATATTGTCTCCCTTGCCTACTCTTATTCCCTTGCCGGGATTCTTTTATGATTGATGTTGATTTGCATATGGGATCGCGTGGCATGCCGCCACAGTGATATTTGAAATGGGATCAGATTGCACGCTTGCAACAAGATATATGAAATGGGATCAGGAGGCACACCGCCACAATGATATTTGAAATGGGATCGGGTTGCACGCCTGCAACAAGATATATAAAATGGGATCGGGTTTCACGCCTGCAACAAGGAAGAAATAAAAGTGAATACTGTGATTGTTTTCCTTATTCTTGTTGGAATTTAAATTTTGGTTTCTTTACATTCCTCTTTTGGTATTCTGTTATTATCAGATACAACCCGCAGCATGCTTTCCCCCTCCCATCTTTAACTGTAAATATCTGCTTTTATTTTTCCGTTGTATATGATATAACTCCACAAGTTTATTTGGTAGTCTGGTCCTAGTCTCGTCACTACTTCGCCGAGGTTAGGCTAGGCACGTACCAGCACATGGGGTCGGTTGTGCTGATACTACACTTTGTACTGTGTGCAGATCCGGTGTTGCAACTTTCGAACCGTAGTGAGGTTGTTGCCTTCAGTCTAACAGGCGACCCGAGGAGACCTGCAGGCATACGCAGGCCTTGGCGTCTCCTTCTATTATTTCCTTCTATTTTTACTTATTCAAAGACAGATTCGTGTATTTCTATTCGGACTTTATTTGTAGTATTCGTACATAGTCCGTGACTTTGTGACACCAAATTCTAGGTAGTGTTGTATTTCAATCTCATCTATTTCTAGAGAAGTTTCTTCCTATCACTCAGAAGGAGAACTATCGGAGGTAGTTTGAGCGTCTCCAGCAGGGTTTTATGACTGTTACTGAGTACTAGACCAGATTTATTGACTTGGCCCGTCATGCTCTTCTTATACTTCCCATTGAGAGAGAGAGTGAGGTTGTTCATTGAGCGACTCGTTAAGCCGATTCGATTGCAGATGGCTAAGAAGACGGGGAGCGAGATTTATTTTCAGGATGTGGCCAATGTGGCCAGGAGAATTGAGATGGCTCTATCACAGGGCAGTGGTTAGGGGTCTGATAAGAGACCTCGTCATTCTGGTAGGTTCAGTGGTGCTTCATCTGGGGGCAGGGATTCTTTTGGTAGGGGCCATCCTCCAAGGCCATTTCATTCAGCACTTCAAATTTATCCATGTGCCCCAGGTGGCCATGGTTCTCACATGTTGTATTCTGATCAGCAATCCTATAGTGCATTGCCAGCTCCTATCAGTGAACATTCGTTTCAAAGTTTTCAAGGTCGTCAGCCCCAACAGCTGAGGGCTTGTTTTACTTGTGGCAACACCGAGGCATATTGCTAGATTTTTCCCTCGAGCACCAAGCAGTTCTCAGCATCAGGGTTCCTGTGCCATGGTTCAGGCACCGAGTGTTCCACTGCCCGCTCAGCCAGCTAGAGGTAGAGGTAGGAGTGCTAGAGGTAGAAGTAGAGGTATTAGAGGTAGAGCTCAGGCCGCTTGAGGTGGAGGCCAGCCAACAGGAGGTCGTCCCGGAGATGTCGTTCAGAGTGGTGGGCCCAGCCCCGATGTTATGCTCTTCCAGCCAGGCCTGAGGCTGAGGCTTCCGATACAGTTATCACAAGTACTGTTCTGGTTTGTAGTAGAGGTGCTTCAGTTCTATTTGATCCAGAGTACATACTCCTATGTGTCCTCTTATTTTGCACCATATTTGATCATGCCTAGTGATTCCTTGAGTGCTCCTATATATGTGTCTACACCGGTGGGTGATTCTATTATGGTAGATCATTCCGTCATTCTTGTATAGTGGTGATTGGGGGTCTTGAGAGCCGTGTAGACTTATTACTTTTGGACATAGTTGATTTTGATGTCATATTGGGGATGGACTGGTTATCACCGTACCACGCTATCTTGGACTGTCATGCCAAGACTGTGACCTTAGCCTTGCCGGGGTTGCCTCGTTTAGAGTAGAGAGAGACTCCTGGTCATTCTACCTGTAGTGTTATCTCATATATGAAGGCTCGGCGTATGGTCGAGAAGGGGTGTTTGGCTTATTTGGCATATGTTCGTGATTCTAGTGCTGAGATTCCTTCTAGGGATTTTGTGCCTGTAGTTTATGAGTTTCCTGAGGTATTCCCTTCAGACCTATTGGGTATGCCACCCGACAGGGATATTGACTTCTGCATTGATTTGGCTCCGGGCACTCAGCCCATTTCTGTTCCGTCGTATCGTATGGCCCCGCCTGAGTTGAAAGAATTGAAGGAGCAGCTGCAAGACTTGCTTGATAAAGGCTTCATTAGGCCTATTGTCTCACCTTGGGGTGTATCGGTGTTGTTTGTTAAGAAGAAGGGCGGATCAATGAGGATGTGTATAGATTACCGACAGTTGAACAAGGTTACAATCAAGATTAATTATCCATTGCCGAGGATTGATGATTTGTTTGACCAGCTTTAGGGTGCCAAGGTATTTTTAAAGATTGACTTGAGATATGACTACCATCAGTTGAGGATTAGGGCATCCGATATTCCTAAGACTGTTTTTCGCACTCGGTAGGGGCTTTATGAGTTCTTGGTAATGTCATTTGGGTTGACAAATGCACAACCGCTTTTATGGATTTGATGAACCGAGTGTTCAAGCCTTACTTGGATTCGTTCGTGATAGTCTTCATTGATGATATTTTGATCTATTCCCGCAGCCGAGAGGAGTATGAGCAGCATCTGAGAGTGGTTCTTCAAACTTTGAGAGATAATTAGTTGTATGCTATTATTCGAAGTGTGAGTTATGGCTATGTTCAGTTGTATTCTTAGGTCATGTTGTATCAGCAGAGGGTATTCAAGTAGATTTGAAGAAGATAGAGGCAGTCAAGAACTAGCCTAGGCCCACGTCAGCTAAAGAGATCTGGAGTTTCTTGGGATTGGCAAGCTATTATAGTCAATTTGTTGATGGGTTTTCATCTATTGTAGCCCCGATGACCAGTTTAATCCAGAAGGGTGCCCAATTCAGGTGGTCGGATGAGTGTGAGGCGAGCTTTCAGAAGCTCAAGACAGCTTTGACTATGGCATCGGTGTTGGTTTTGCCCACAGCTTCAGGGCCATATACAGTTTATTGTGATGCATCTCGTATTGTACTTGGTGCAGCGTTGATGCAGGATGGCAAGGTCATCGCTTATGCTTCGTGTCAGTTGAAGATTCATGAGAAGAATTATCTAGTTCATGATTTGGAGTTAGCAGTCATTGTTCACGCGTTGAAGATTTGGAGGCACTATTTGTACGGAGTGTCATATGAGGTGTTCACGGATCACAAGAGTCTACAGTATTTGTTCAAGCAGAAGAAGCTAAATTTGAGACAGAGAAGGTGATTGGAGCTATTAAAGGACTATGATATCATCATCTTATATCATCCGGAAAAGGCCAATGTGGTGGCCGATGCTTTGAGTAGGAAGTCAGCCAGTATGGGCAGTCTTGCGTATATTCCGTGTATTAGCTTGCATAGTCGCTCGTTCTTCTTTATTGGAGCGTATCCGAGATCGGCAGTATGATGATCCTCATTTGTGTGTACTTAAGGACACGGTGCAACATGGTGGTGCCAAGCAGGTTACATTAGGAAATGATGGAGTTGATTCTAGAGGAGTCCCACAGTTCCCGGTACTCTATTCATCCGGCGCCGCTAAGATGTATCAGGATTTGCGGCAACATTATTGGTGGAAAAGGATGAAGAAGGATATTATTGCATATGTGGCTCGATGTTTGAATTGCCAGCACGTAAAGTACGAGCATCAGAGACCTAGTGATTTGTTTCAGAAGATCGAGATTCCTGAGTGATTTAGAAAATACATGTACAGTAATGTCATGAAGAGAAATGAGTCACTTTAGAATTGTATAAATTCATAATTGAGAAAGAAAATTGCTTTCAAGCATTTCAAACTCAAACGAATAAATAGTTTGGACTTTAACTCTTATACTCTAGGAAAAGCTTTCCATATGAAACTACAAAAAAGAGTATATCCTTAAAGTAACTTAATTTAAAAAAGTGAGCTGAAATGCAACGCTTGATTGAAATACTTCTTGTTTTTCAAAAAAACTAGTTAGTTATACTTAAGTGGCACTGCACCATTTATGAAGAAAACTCTAACTTAACAATATTGGAAACAATTTTGACGACAAGCTCTCAAAAGTATCACTTTAACAAATTGACCTTACTTGAAAGAGTGTTAGGAGTATAGTAGCTTTCACGACCCTAACCCCGAACCCGGTCGTGATGGCGCCTCTCGTGAAGACAAGGCCAGTCAGACCAACACAAAACACCTCATTTAACAATTAAATACCATAAATAGTTCTAAGACATGATATAATAATCATAATTTGCAGAATTAACGATAACAACAGTAGAAACCATCCCGACACAGCCCAAACCGGGGTGTCACAAATCATGAGCAACTAAAAAATCCGGATACCGGTCTACTAGATACGAAATCCGATACAGAAGTTCAAGGACATGAAAATAGTAAGATAAGGGAGGCACGGGGCTACAGACACCAATAGCTACCTCGTAGTCTCCGAAAACACTGCCTGGACTAGGAGGATCAGCACACATGAGCGGACTCTACGATGCCTGAATCTGCACACACGGTGTCGGGAGTAATGTGAGTACTCCGACTCAGTGAGTAATAATCATAAATAATGGTTGAAAGTAAGAAAACATGTAAAGGCACCAAAGCAATTATATATCAAGCAGTAAAAATCAGTTAAAGCAGTAAATCAGTGAAGACGGCAAGTGAAATCTCTTTAAATCAGGTAAAATGGTAATTTAGCTGGTAAATAACAAGCAAAAATCCACCCCTCGAGCACAGTGTCAATCACTCAGCACAGTATCAGCTCCTCGGGGTCACTCTCATCACTTGGTGCTCATTCTCAACTCTCGACCCATATATCTCTCATAATAACAGAAATCAGAATAACCGCTGCGGCTACAGCCCGATCCGTACATCGCTGCGGCGTGCAGCCCGATCCATAAAGATAGTCGACTGCGCTCACTGGGGGTGTGCAGACTCCGGAAGGGCTCCTACAGCCCAAGCGCTATATTGCTGCAGCGTGCAGCCCGATCCATATAAGTATTGTTGCGGCGTGCAGCCCGATCCATAACATATATAATATCCTCACCATTGGGTTCTCAACCCCTCTCAGTCATTAACCTTACAGCCTCTCGGGCACAATAACAGGAGATAGGGATCTCAGCCCACAAATTCCTCTCATTTAGGAATAGTATGATAAAACCAGCTCGAATCGTTTAAAACAGATAGAAACATGACTGAGGATATGATTTTTAACAAGTATAGCGAGGAAAATCAGTCAAAATCCCCGAAGGGTTCAGATAGTTGGCACGAAGCCCAAATATGGCAATCAGCCCAAATCATGATGATAACAAATTAAATTTTAGTCAAACACACGATAAAAATCATCAATCGGGACGGACCAAGTCACAATCCCCAATAGTAAAAGACCTCACGCTCATCATCCAGCGCGTGTCTCACCTCAATATAGCACTACGATGTGTAATCCGGGGTCTCAAACCCTCAGGAAATCATTTACAATCATTACTCACCTTGAACCGGCTAATTCTCTAGCTCGCGATGCCTTTGCCCCCCGAATTGGCCTCCACGCACGTCGAATCTATCCAAAATCAGAACGAATACGTCACAATATGCTCAGGGAACAAAGACCAAGCGAAAACATTCGAAAAATTTCAAAAAACCCGAAATTAGCAAAACCCGAGCCCTGGGCCCACATCTCGGAATCGGGTAAAATTTACATTTTCAAAATCCTCATACCCTCACGAGTCCAACCATACCAAAATTATCCAATTTCGATACCATTTGGTCCTTTCAAATCATCATTTTATATTTTTGAAAGGTTTCACAATTTTCTTCCCAAATTCCATCTCAAATCATGAATTCAATGATGAATTCAATGATAGATTCATGTATTCTAGCCAAATCTGAGTTAGAATCACTTATCCCGATGAATTTCTTGAAAAAACTTCGAAAAATCATCAAAATCCGAGCTCTCTAGGTCAAAATATTAAATAAAACACAAAACCTCGTATTTATAGAGTACCCCACAGATTTCAACCTCCGCTGTCCGCACAGAACCACCGCGGTCCGCACAAAACTACCGCGGCCGCACTTTATTTTGTGTGGTCCACACAGCACATACCGCGGCCGCACTTCCTTTTGTGCGGTTCGCGCGGGTGGGTTCCGAGGCTTGCAACCCTTCTGGACTTGCTACAGCTATGATTTTGGCCTAAACCATCCCGAAATTCGGATAAGGAATTCTGTTAACCCGGGAGAAGGTGTTAGGCATTCCCGAATTCCGTGGTTCTAGCACGGTCGCTCAATTGTTATATTTGGCTTATATATCTGATTTTTAAATGCCATATGAACTTATGTGCAAATTTTATCTTCCAACCGCTTTTATCATTTACTGTTATTTTTATCAAGAATTGCAACGTTATAAAATGTATCTCGAACCACGTTACAATCAATGTACCCGTGGTCGTCGGCACACTTTGACTCCGTTGAGATTTGGATTTGGGTCACATCAATGTGCACCCGAGTTTAAGGAAATTAAATTATTAAAGGCGCGCCTAGAGCGACTAGCGTATTTATTTTGGGTAAGACCGCGGAATTTTACTAAACGGCCCATCCCGAAGTCTAAACAATTTTTAAAGCAAATATTTATTGAAGGCCCCGCAATTTGTATTTTTATTTGGCGAGGCTCATCTCATTCTTATTTTTTAAATGAATTTGCAACGTCATGGACACGCATCTCGAACCACGTCACAATCAATGTACCCGTGATTAGAAACACATTTCGACTCCGTTGAGAATTGGATTTGGGTCACATAAGTGTGCACTCGAGTTTAAGAAGGTAAGATAATTAAATACGCGCCTAAAGAGGCTATCGCGTTATTATTCTGGGAGGGTTGTGAGATTTGCTAAACGACCCGTCCTGGAAACTGAATGCTTCGATAATATACATTTAACGAGGGCCCCGCAGCTTGTGCAATTTTATTTATTTTTGTCGAGGCTCACCTCGTTCTTATTTTAAAAGGGTATCCTATAGCAACTACGTTTCTTATCGTGTTTGTCTCTACTAATTGAAAACAGTATATAGTCCTAATTAATTACATGCTTGCAAGTTATCTATAACAGAATTCCGAGTGCTTGAGCAAAATCAGAAGCGTGGCCACGCACACAGTCAACCGAGCAAAATTAAAGGCCCAAATCCAGCCCACTCGTGATGGGTCAGACCTGGGCTATTGTTTGCCCAGTGCAGGCCTGTTCGGTCTGTTTTGACCTGGGCTCGACCCTCATGGGGTTGAGAAGTGCAGACTTGCGCCGTTTATTCTAAGGCAATGGGCTGCCCATTACAAGGAGGCAATTTATCAAACGGACATGAAATTAACTAACATGGACAGTTCTATGCTTTTGAGGACATGCTAACCATATAAAACCTAAGATACAACCTACTGCATTGGGGACACTTTTATCTATCAGCCTACATATACAAACTAACATTCAATCACCATATATTGATATCTACTGGGCACACAGGCTACATTCAGTATCTAAGCAAGAATGTAAACTATTATACATTTCATGAGGTTCACTATAACAGTCTATGTATGGAATAAACAACTTCAGCTCTTCTCTTTTATACTCATGCTCAAACTCCCAAGTTACATTGGCACTATTAATCGTGTACCTGGTATAGCAAAGCAGAAGAAGAAGGAGAATTGTCAGCTGAGTGGTATGCAGCAAATATAGCAACAGCAGATGAACAGCAGGAACACAGCAACAATCCAACAACCACAAGTGTTTTCCACAGCCCACAGACAACCAGCAATGGTTCCCAGAACAAAGAAAAACCAGCAAATAGTCGAGCACCAAACAAGCAATCCCAGGAAAGAGTAAGGAAACAACAGAAGTAACAAAGTGTTCAATGCAGCAACACCAGCAGTTTGACAATCACAAGCAGCTCAGTCAATGCAAACAACAGAACTTGGCCAAGACAGCTTGACCAATATGAACTCTTACACAACTTTCAGACAGTGTTTGGTTACAGTGTTTACTGGAAATTACCTTATGTTTTCAGTCTTTTTCTTTAAACTCACAAGACCTCTCTTAAGACTAAAAATTTTCCAGCCCCTTTTAAGTTCTCAAATGGCCTATTTATAAGCTAAAAAACCAGTGCAGTTCAGCTGCCTGGATTCTGCCAATTTGCAGACTGCCCATACCCTTTAAACCCATCCTTAAGCATCTTTTGATGCCAACCCTTTTTGTTCCCCATGCCTGGCTTTCTTTAATCAAGAGTTATGGGTTCATTTTAGTATTCATTTTAAATTCCCATGCTCTTATGTCTTGTTCCCCATTGGCATTAGTTTAATCCTAATTCAGTACCCTACTTGTTAGCTTATTTAAACTAATCCTTTCTGTCCTTTTCAAACCCCAGATTACCCCTGTTTAACCTTGATTATCACTGCCCTGGCTATTGCAGCATCAGGGCATTTTGGGCTTCTGATCGTTTGATTTCAGAACTGCCCCAGCCTGGTTCTTTTAATTGTTTACAATGCAGTTACAAACTAGCATTCATAGATAATGTCCAACATTCAAATCACAATACAGGTCCATTCAGTTCAAGTGAGGTTGTACGTATTAGAGCATTTGAACATTTAGTTGTAGGAAGTTAATCGACGACATTTATCAAGTCGACTATACTAATTATAACAGGTAACAATCAGTCGCTCATATAAACAATACGTACATGGACCTAAAGGGCTTCGGACAACTTTGGTCAATCACTGGGAACCTATATAAAATATTCATGCGACGACTATCCTAATCGGACATGCTTATCATAGGATACATTCAAATCATACACAAAAAACAATCGACCAAATAAAAGGTCTTTGACAGAGATGGAAGAAATAAAAAAAACTATCCGAAAATAACAAACAATCACAACAAAGCATGCTAACGACTTAATTAGCAGTTGAATAAAACAAAAAGGGAAAGAAAAACTTACCGAACAATGTTTAAACCAAACTGACCCAAAACTGACTCACTTTGACCATTTGAGGCCGAACAAACTTTAACAAGGGTGTTCTCACATGAGAACACCTTGGTTAAGGTCTATTAGACCTCAGACCCCTGTCAAGACTGGCCAGATTCCACAGGTTCATATGTTCTAGGGTCTGGATTTTCAGATCTGGTTTTTAGAAGTTGTGGGTAGATTCGGACCAAACCAAGTTTGGTTTGGTCACGAGGAGGGTCATGGGAGTGTCTAATACAAAGATGGTGAGGTTTGGTATAGTTCGAGTTTTGTCTCGAATCTTCAAATCCAGATTCGAGACGATAGGAGGTGATTCGAGGTTCATGGTTAGTGGATTCGTGTTCAGGGTGGTTGGATGCTTCAGGGGTGTAAAGGGGGTGGTCATCGGCGTTCATGCCGCCGGGTTCTGGTGAAAGGGAAACTAGGGCGGCGTTAGGGTTTGGGGGTTTCAGAGCTTGGGGAAGGAGATGCCTGAAGGGGGGGTTCGGATAGGGGGTGTGGGGTGTGAGGGAAGGCTTATATACGGAGTAAGGGATTAGATCTGAGCCGTTAGATCAGATGATCTCAATGGCCAGGATCTATTCACTTAGGGAAGACGGTGTCGTTTTGGGTTTGATAGTGGGTGAGACCGGGTGAGGCTGGATCGGGTCAGAGTTTGACGGGTTTAGGGGAAATGGCCTAGGTCCGTTGGATCAAGGAGTTGGACGGCTTAGATTAATCTGCCTGAAACGACGTCGTCAAAGTGAAGTGATCAACTTGATCAGGACCGTTTGTTTAAGTCAGATCAACGGTTCTGATAAGGGAGCTAATACGGCGTCGTTTGAATCAGCGTTTGGGCAGGCCTGACTTGGGCTGGATCCGTGCTTTGGTTTTGGGCCTCGTTTTGGGGCCCAATCAGATTTTCCTTTCCCTTTTTATTTCAACCAATTAACCAAGATACTGTTCCATTTCCGTCAAACCCTCGGACACAGATACTGTTCTTGTGGATCCTTCCGTGGTCGATCTTTAACTGGTTCAAGGTAGATAGTGGGCAAATATTGGCGCTTGAGCCATTGTCCACCAATACTCGAGTTACCACCGAGTCTTCACATTTGACAGCTAGGTATAGAGCTTTATTATGCTCCGTACCTTCCACCGGCAGGTCATCATCTGAGAATGTTACCCTGTTCACCTCGAAAATCTTGCTGGCAATGGTTTCCAGGTGGTTTACAGAAATCTCACTGGGTACATGAGCTTCGTTCAATATCTTCAACAGGGCCCGACGATGCTCCTCAGAATGGATCAGTAATGACAACAGTGAGATCTGGGCCGGTGTTTTTCTCAGCTGTTCGACCACAGAATAGTCTTGTACTTTCATCTTCCTCAGGAACTCTTCAGCCTCTTCTTCGGACACAGGTTTCTTGGTTGCAACTGGGTTGGTTCTTCTTAGCTCCACCGGAGCAAAACATCGACCTGATCGAGTCAGCCCTTGCGCTTCACAACTGACTTCTTCCACCTATTTTCCTTTGTACATCACCACCGCCTTTTCATATTTCCAAGGCACAGCCCTGCTGTCAATCTTCGGCAGCTGGACCACAGGCTTTATGGTCACCCGTTCTCTACATACCCCTTTTAACACGACTGTCGGTGTGGGCGGGATCCCTGATACTACCAACTTGCTTGGCTCGGGTTTGCTTGTTATGGCGGACGGGCTCTTTCCCAATATCACTACCGGTTTGACGCCTTCTCCCTGCGGCTGTACACTCGTTCCTCTACTGTTTGAGACTTCTTTCGGGGCGGCTTGGATCATCATCACTGTTTGTGAGGGTTTTCTCAATTCTCCTCCCTCACACACCAACTCAATCATGTGACTTTCGTGGTGCGCTGGCAGTGGGTTTTGGTTGATGTTAGGAGCCTCTGGTGTCTGGACCTCGATCTTATTGGTGTCAATAAGATCCTGTATGGCATGCCTTAACTTCCAGCACTTCTCGGTATCGTGCCCGAGCATCCCTGAACAGTATTCACAACTGATTGAACGATCCAAATTCTGAGGCGGGGGATTTGGTTCCCGAGTATGGACAGGACTAACCAAACCCAATTGCCGCAGCTTGTGGAACACAGCGGTGTAGGTTTCTCCCAGTTCGGTGAAGGTTCTTTGCTTCCGCAACCTGTCATTCCTAGCATCTGGATTTCCCCGGAAACCTGCCCCTGAAGGGTTTCTATATGCCCTTGGTGGAGGGTAGGTGTTTTGTGGTGGTGCATATATGTTCTGGGGAGCCGGTGCGCGCCATTGTGGGCGAACCGGAGGCTGAGTGTATACCTGGGCTTGGTGTACGGAACAATGTGGTTCTCGAGGTGGATAGAAATTTTGTGGTGGGTTGTATGGGTAGTTTGACCTGTGAGGCCTGGGTTGGTTGTAGTGCGGCCTGCCAGCCCTGGACCAACTGCCTGCCTCGATCGTGGCAACCTCTTCTTTCTTTCTTCTCAGCGCACCTCCCGTGCCGCTTTGAATAGCCTGGGTTGTGGCTTTGAGTGCCGAATAGTTCAAGATTTTGTCAGACCTCAGACCCTCTTCTATCATGACCCCTATCTTGACCACCTCGTTGAAAGATTTTCCAACTGTTGTCACCAAGTGACCAAAGTAGGTTGGATCCAGTGTCTGCAAGAAATAGTCCACCATCTCTCCCTCTCTCATGGGAGGATCGACTCTAGCTGCTTGTTCTCTCCAGCGGAACCCGAACTCGCGAAAACTTTCCCCGGGTTTCTTCCCAGTTCTCAATAACGTGAGACGGTCAGGGACTATCTCTAGATTGTACTGGAAATGACCTGCAAAAGCCTGCGCCAGATCATCCCACGTGTACCACCTGCTGAAATCCTGCCTGGTATACCATTCCAGTGCAGATCCGCTCAGACTTTGGCCGAAATAAGCTATCAACAGCTCATCCTTGCCGCCTGCCCCTCTCATTTTGCTACAGAATCCCCGCAAATGTGCCATGGGATCACCGTGCCCTTCATATAAATCAAACTTAGGCATCTTAAAACCAGCCGGGAGTTGGACGTCTGGGAAAGGACACAGATCTTTGTATGCTACACTGATTTGATTGCCCAATCCGTGCAAGTTCCTGAAGGACTGCTCCAGGCTTTTGAACTTTCTCAACACTTCATCCTATTCAGGAGCCTTAACTGGCTTCTCAACCTCTGCCGGAACTTCTAAATGTGGATTGTAAGCTTGAGGCTCGGGTGCATGGAATGTAGGCTCAGGGGGATAGTATTGTGTATCGTGAGCCTGAAACAATGGCTCACTGGTCGTTCTCTGCAAAGGGGCTGATGTAGGTCCCACAAAAATGGGAATATTGGGTGTTGGGAGAGGTTGGTGGGGTGGTGGAGCTTGGGAATCATGAGGGCTTCTTTCTTGATGATAAAGGGGATTTGGGCGGCTTGTGGAAGGGCCAGAGTGAGGGTATTCTGGCATGTGTCCCAGTGTTTCAGGGCTCTTTTGTGTTTTGGCTATGGCTAGCTGCATTGCATTCATCTCTAGTCCCATCCTTTCAATCTTTTCCATTGCTTCTTTTAACAACTGGCTCATCGGCCTTTCTTCCTCATTGCTATTCTCCGAAGTAGTCATGCTTGTCGCTACCGGTCCTTTGGATCTGGTTTGGTATGAGTGTGTTGCCAGAATTCTTTAACAACTAACTGTCTGGTATCAGACAACAACAAACTTTGTTAGCGTTAGAGCTTTAACAGATTTGATCATAACACATATAGGATGCAATGCTCCTAGGAAGTTAACCGTTTCTACATGCTTTGCTTCAAACAACATGCGTCATCCCGGCTTGCTCAGTTGTCCCTTTTTTATTCGTTTTTGTATTTTCTTTTCTTTCTTTATTAAAAGCGGTCGAATCTTATGGGGATTGCCTATGTATCACGTCCCTGCGTGAATCAGACCAGGCGTAGTTCTGCCTTAAAGTAAAGAAATACAAAATTCTTGTGAAATCATTAAATTCATTCTCAAAATCTTGCTATTACAAATTACTTCAAACAAGGAATAGTAACAATACAGACTCCACGGTTCTTTGACCCCATTTGATTGAAGGAAAAATAGAAAACAACATATGGGAAAACATCGAAGCCTAAAATAGACAAGACTCGACCAAAGGTTAATTTTCCAACTTAGGGACCCGCGAGGCATCATTCGGCCTTTTCGCGGTTTCAGGTGCGAGATCCCTTTCGAGCTGCTCCAACTCGTGCATGGTCTGTTTGACATAACCCATCACTGCTGAGAGAACGGTAACGCAGGTCATGTTCTCGCACCGCCGACACCGTCTGATGATGGCATGGGCAATGGCCCTGATCTTATCTCTAGTTTGTTTCTTCTCTACGAGTAGGTGTCTTATCTGATCACTGCACGTCTTGAATACCTGTGAGTCTTGTATATGCTGACCCTTCAGCTGCCGCACTTCCGTCTTCATTTGGACCAACAAGTCGTAACAGTATCTACTCTCCCAGTGGAAATCCCTGGCCCGCTTAACTGCTTTAAACTCAAGGGTAGCCATCTTTCTCTTTATTTTGGCAACAGTCTTCTCGTGGTCACGTTTCAATTGGTTCAAGCATCGGCGATGCTTATCTACTCTTGTATCCCACTGTGCCCTGAGCTCTGCTATGCCGTTTTCGGATTTCTCCAAACCATCTTTCCATTCCCTGATTTCATTTTTTAGCCTTTTTATCAGTTGCTCGTCTGATCGACGCCTTGGCTGTTTATCCGCATCCGCCCTTATCTGTTTGATCTGGGCTCTAAGCATTTCGTTTTCCTGAATTAACTTGTTCCGCCCTCCCAGATTGGTGGCAACTTGCACATTGTGCTCATATTTCAAGCTTTCTACTTGTTGTTTCAACCTGCTGATTTCGGCGCAATACCCTCTTTCTTTTGCTAGCCAATCCCATTGTTTTTGCGATGTTTCAGCAAAATTCAGGATATGGGGTCTCTTAGCCGGCCTTTCATGCTTAAGTTCCCTTCTATACCATGCGAGGTAACCTGGTGCCGTCTCTCCTTTGGTTCGATCCCGTACGCAAGTATCTGATTTCAAATATTGACACTCACTCCAGATTTGGCGAATTTTTGCTTCTAGAAACCGTCCGTCAGGACTTATCTCAATTGCTTGATTGCTAAGATCTTCCTCATGACGTACTGTCTGGCATCTTCCGAGCTGCCTCAAAACTCGGCAGGGCGTGTAAGGTTGAATGCTCTTAAGCCCCATCAGTAAGAGATGAGTTTTAGCCGCCGGCATATATATGACTTCATCAACAGGCAACCATCCCAGCGTCCACTGTATTTGGCTGGCAGTAAGAGCTTGAAAGAACGAGGTCCATGCCAGGACTCCTTTGGGCAAACTAATCTCTTTGGTTCTCATGTAGAATTCTTCTATGCAAGTCTTCTCCAGGGAGCCATGGCTCAAAATCTCTGAACGATGGCAGAGGTGCTCGGTCATCCACATTTGTAGGAGCAAGTTACAACCTTCGAAAAATTTTCCCCCGGCTTTACAAGCTGTGAGGGCTCGGAAGATGTCTGATACCACCATAGGCACTAGAGTACTGTTACTTTGCATGAGTAAAGTGCTGACGACCCCGGATATCTTCAAATCGATGTTTCCGTCTTTCCTTGGAAATACCAGAAGGCACAGGAACATCATCATGAAGGCTACTCGTCTGTGTTTGTCCCACTTCTGACGAATATCTTTGCTGCACAATTTGTTAATTGGATTATTGAATCCCTCTTCATGACCGTACCTATCATATATGAAGCATGGAGTGCAAAAACCGGTAGCCAGATCCGGGTTGTGGACCGTTCTGGGTATCTTCAGTGAATCGAGGAACCGATGTACCGTGACAGCTCTTGGGGCGACCAGGTATTTTTGCTTTAACGGAAGTTCAGCAACTCTGATGTACCCAGCCATCTCTTCCAAAGTCGGGGTGAGTTCAAAATCAGAGAAATGGAAAACATTGTGCGCCGGGTCCCAGCAGGTAACCAAAGCTCTTATGATATCTCCCCGAGGTTAGATTTCCAACAAACCCACGAGACCTTTCAAATATTTCTTGACGTCATTTTGTCCTTCAACACCTAGGTCATTCCACCATAGCCGTAACTTGAAAGGGATTTTGGTCATTATTGAAAAATGTTCATTTTGCATCGTGCTCATCCTGCACATTTATTAAGGTGGTTTTAACAGAATGACTTGACTCAATAATATTTTACAAATGGGATCAAGTTTTGAACACGGCCTTTTAAGTACTTCGGGGACGAAGATTTAATGCCGTGTGGGTCAACTGGAAACAATACTAAACAAGACCCAAAGGTGGCTGTTTTATGCAAAGTTAGCCTTTCGGCGTCCCTTTCGGGAACATTCGGCCTTTTATGACAAAACAACATCACCTGATTTATTGATTTTGGCTATTTTAGCAAAAATGGGGTTGAACCCGACGAGGGTTGCCTACGTATCTCACATCCGGTGAGAATCAAACCGGCGTAGTTCGGGCTATCGTGAATAGAGAAAATCAAATAAACCTAGAAATCAAGAACACGTATTTTTATTATTTTTGAAAAGAGATAAAGACTAAAGAAAATATTTATATTTTTTAGGAAATATTTGGACTATTAGTCTGAATTTATAAAAGGGGTACTATGAAAGAAGCAACATTTTTTGAATTATGAATTTTTTAAAATAAATACCTTTTTTGATTTTGAAAGTGATAAAAAAAAATTTTATATTATTTTTTTTTAATAACTCTCAATACCAAGACAAATTTTGTCTTCATTTTTTTTTTTTTAGAAAAATTCCGGCGAGGTTTTGACACTACTTGGACATTGGTTTTATTTTTCCAACATAAGTAATTATCTCCCCTACGCTGCTATTTTCCTTTTTAGGAACCGGTCGACATGCGGAACCGAAGCAAATAAATGCACAACACAGATAGGAATGCAGCATGATGGTCCTTTCATTTCAGGTTGCCTGTCCTAGACGGACCCAACCCCTGTGTTGAGTCCCCTAAGTCAAATGCAACATGATGCAAATAAGCGTTCCTACTAGGGATCCGGCATGAAGTCAAGTTATTCTAGGTTCGTAACCTGGGTATTTGTTCTAGACTGTGTACCCGAGCGGACAACTCGAGTCGAGGAGGGGGCTACGTACCGGGGACCCGCGAGATCGTCCGGCTTTGTAACTTGTCCGACCTCTTTCTTATTTCAGGTATTGACATTAACAGAATAGGGAGTCTCGACCAGCGAGCTTCTCCCCGGAGGTAAGAAGTGAATGGTTTCGGCACAGTTTATATGTACAGTTCAAATAATATCAAAGCGGTAAAAGCAGCATTTAGCACATTAGGCTCAAAACATGTAATAAAAATCGGATAATAAATAAAGCCAAATAATAACAATTATTCTAAGCTCGAATTCTTGACCCTGAACCAGTGGTTCTGGGTCTAATCCCCAGCAGAGTCGCCAGAGCTGTCACACCTCCTTTTTCCACACCCGATGGGGTGCAAGGGAGTTTTTTCCAATTAAAGGACAATCGAAACGGGATTTGCTTCTTTAATTCAGAGTCGCCACTTGGGAGATTTAGGGTGTCCCAAGTCACCAATTTTAATCCCGAATCGAGGAAAATAATGACTCTATCTTACAGTCTGCGTACCAGAAATCCGGATAAGGAATTCTGTTAACCCGAGAGAAGGTGTTAGGCATTCCCGAATTCCGTGGTTCTAGCACGGTCGCTCAATTGTTATATTTGGCTTATTTATCTGATTTTTAAATACCATATGAACTTATGTGCAAATTTTATCTTCCAACCGCTTTTATCATTTACCGTTATTTTTATCAAGAATTGCAACGTTATAAAATGTATCTCGAACCACGTTACAATCAATGTACCCGTGGTCGTCGGCACACTTTGACTCCGTTGAGATTTGGATTTGGGTCACATCAATGTGCACCCGAGTTTAAGGAAATTAAATTATTAAAGGCGCGACTAGCGTATTTATTTTGGGTAAGACCGCGGAATTTTACTAAACGGCCCATCCCGAAGTCTAAACAATTTTTAAAGCAAATATTTATTGAAGGCCCCGCAATTTGTATTTTTATTTGGCGAGGCTCATCTCATTCTTATTTTTTAAATGAATTTGCAACGTCATGGACACGCATCTCGAACCACGTCACAATCAATGTACCCGTGATTAGAAACACATTTCGACTCCGTTGAGAATTGGATTTGGGTCACATAAGTGTGCACCCGAGTTTAAGAAGGTAAGATAATTAAATACGCGCCTAAAGAGGCTATCGCGTTATTATTCTGGGAGGGTTGTGAGATTTGCTAAACGACCCATCCTGGAAACTGAATGCTTCGATAATATACATTTAACGAGGGCCCCGCAGCTTGTGCAATTTTATTTATTTTTGTCGAGGCTCACCTCGTTCTTATTTTAAAAGGGTATCCTATAGCAACTACGTTTCTTATCGTGTTTGTCTCTACTAATTGAAAACAGTAGATAGTCCTAATTAATTACATGCTTGCAAGTTATCTATAACAGAATTCCGAGTGCTTGAGCAAAATCAGAAGCGTGGCCACGCACACAGTCAACCGAGCAAAATTAAAGGCCCAAATCCAGCCCACTCGTGATGGGTCAGACCTGGGCTATTGTTTGCCCAGTGCAGGCCTGTTCGGTCTGTTTTGACCTGGGCTCGACCCTCATAGGGTTGAGAAGTGCAGACTTGCGCCATTTATTCTAAGGCAATGGGCTGCCCATTACAAGGAGGCAATTTATCAAACGGACATGAAATTAACTAACATGGACAGTTCTATGCTTTTGAGGACATGCTAACCATATAAAACCTAAGATACAACCTACTGCATTGGGGACACTTCTATCTATCAGCCTACATATACAAACTAACATTCAATCACCATATATTGATATCTACTGGGCACACAGGCTACATTCAGTATCTAAGCAAGAATGTAAACTATTATACATTTCATGAGGTTCACTATAACAGTCTATGTATGGAATAAACAACTTCAGCTCTTCTCTTTTATATTCATTCTCAAACTCTCAAGTTACATTGGCACTATTAATTGTGTACCTGGTATAGCAAAGCAGAAGAAGAAGGAGAATTGTCAGCTGAGTGGTATGCATCAAATATAGCAACAGCAGATGAACAGCAAGAACACAGCAACAATCCAACAACCACAAGTGTTTTCCACAGCCCACAGACAACCAGCAATGGTTCCCAGAACAAAGAAAAACCAGCAAATAGTCGAGCACCAAACAAGCAATCCCAGGAAAGAGTAAGGAAACAACAGAAGTAACAAAGTGTTCAATGCAGCAACACCAGCAGTTTGACAATCACAAGCAGCTCAGTCAATGCAAACAACAGAACTTGGCCAAGACAGCTTGACCAATATGAACTCTTACACAACTTTCAGACAGTGTTTGGTTACAGTGTTTACTGGAAATTACCTTATGTTTTCAGTCTTTTTCTTTAAACTCACAAGACCTCTCTTAAGACTAAAAATTTTCCAGCCCCTTTTAAGTTCTCAAATGGCCTATTTATAAGCAAAACAACCAGTGCAGTTCAGCTGCCTGGATTCTGCCAATTTGCAGACTGCCCATACCCTTTAAACCCATCCTTAAGCATCTTTTGATGCCAACCCTTTTTGTTCCCCACGCTTGGCTTTCTTTAATCAAGAGTTATGGGTTCATTTTAGTATTCATTTTAAATTCTCATGCTCTTATGTCTTGTTCCCCATTGGCATTAGTTTAATCATAATTCAGTACCCTACTTGTCAGCTTATTTAAACTAATCCTTTCTGTCCTTTTCAAACCCCAGATTACCCCCGTTTAACCTTGATTATCACTGCCCTGCCTATTGCAGCATCAGGGCATTTTGGGCTTCTGATCGTTCGATTTCAGAACTGCCCCAGCCTGGTTCTTTTAATTGTTTACAATGCAGTTACAAACTAGCATTCATAGATAATGTCCAACATTTAAATCACAATACAGGTCCATTCAGTTCAAGTGAGGTTGTACGTATTAGAGCATTTGAACATTTAGTCGTAGGAAGTTAATCAACGACATTTATCAAGTCGACTATACTAATTATAACAGGTAACAATCAGTCGCTCATATAAACAATACGTACATGGACCTAAAGGGCTTCGGACAACTTTGGTCAATCACTGGGAACCTATATAAATTATTCATGCGACGACTATCCTAATCGGACATGCTTATCATAGGATACATTCAAATCATACACAGAAAACAATCGACCAAATAAAAGGTCTTTGACAGAGATGGAAGAAATTAAGAAAACTATCAGAAAATAACAAACAATCACAACAAGGCATGCTAACGACTTAATTAGCAGTTGAATAAAACAAAAAGGGAAAGAAAAACTTATCGAACAATGTTTAAACCAAACTGACCGAAAACTGACTCACTTTGACCATTTGAGGCCGAACAAACTTTAACCAGGGTGTTCTCACATGAGAACACCTTGGTTAAGGTCTATTAGACCTCAGACCCCTGTCAAGACTGGCCGGATTCCACAGGTTCATATGTTCTAGGGTCTGGATTTTCAGATCTGGTTTTTAGAAGTTGTGGGTAGATTCGGACCAAACCAAGTTTGGTTTGGTCACGAGGAGGGTCATGGGAGTGTCTGATACAAAGATGGTGAGGTTTGGTATAGATCGAGTTTTGTCTCGAATCTTCAAATCCAGATTCGAGACGATAGGAGGTGATTCGAGGTTCATGGTTAGTGGATTCGTGTTCAGGGTGGTTGGATGCTTCAGGGGTGTAAAGGGGGTGGTCATCGGTGTTCATGCCGCCGGGTTCTGGTGAAAGGGAAACTAGGGCGGCATTAGGGTTTGGGGGTTTCAGAGCTTGGGGAAGGAGATGCCTGAAGGGGGGTTCGGATAGGGGGCGTGGGGTGTGAGGGAAGGCTTATATACGGAGTAGGGGATTGGATCTGAGTCGTTAGATCAGATGATCTCAATGGCCAGGATCTATTCACTTAGGGAAGACGGTGTCGTTTTGGGTTTGATAGTGGGTGAGACCGGGTGAGGCTGGATCGGGTCAGAGTTTGACGGGTTTAGGGGAAATGGCCTAGGTCCGTTGGATCAAGGAGTTGGACGGCTTAGATTAATCTGCCTGAAACGACGTCGTCGAAGTGAAGTGATCAACTTGATCAGGACCGTTTGTTTAAGTCAGATCAACGGTTCTGATAAGGGAGCTAATACGGCGTCATTTGAATCAGCGTTTGGGCAGGCCTGACTTGGGCTGGATCCGTACTTTGGTTTTGGGCCTCGTTTTGGGGCCCAATCAGATTTTCCTTTCCCTTTTTATTTCAACCAATTAACCAAAAATTCCTAAAAAACAAGGTAAATAATTAAAACAAAACTTACACACATATTGTGTAACACCTACAACAATAAACATACATAAAATAAAAAATGGTCAGATCACAGCCTAGAACGAACGATGCACACATACATATATTTTTTGAATTTTCTTTTAACGACACATATTTTTTGTATTTTGTTTGATAATGACTAGATGCGAAATGGACAGACCCACAAATGACTAACAACACATGTCACGGAAAAATCGAAAAATTGTACAGCGAAGTCATTTGTTATTATTTTTATTTTCTTTTGGAGCGATTGTCCGTGAAGCAAAAATCACGTGCTTACACTCAGTCCAGTCAAAAGAGTTATGCCGACTGTAAGGTTCATGATGTGGCATTCATGGTCGGCAAGCGGGTGTTTCTTCGAGTGTCGCCTATGAAGAGCATGATGAGATTTGGGAAGAGGGGCAAGCTTAGCCCTAGATTTATTAGCCCGTTTGAGATTCTTGATCGAGTGGGAGATATGGCTTACAGACTTGCGTTGCCGCCCAGCTTATCAGCCGTGCATCCAGTGTTTCATGTATCCATGCTTTGGAAGTATCACGGCGATCCATCCCATGTGTTAGATTTCAGCACTGTCCAGTTGGATAAGGACTTATCCTATGAGGAGGAGCTGGTAGCTATTCTAGACCGGCAGGTTCGTCAGTTGAGATTGAAGAGTTTCCCTTCTGTTTGTGTTTAGTGGAGAGGTTAGCCTCTTAAGGCATCGACCTGGGAGTCCGAGTCCAATATGCGGAGCCGTTATCCCTATCGTTTCTCCGACTCAGGTACTTCCTTCTTATGTCTGTTCGAGGACGAACAATTATTTTAGAAGTGGAGAATGTGATGACCCAAAAGGTCATCACTTGTTTTACAAGTCGATTCTGTGATCCAAGGCCTTAAAAACCTCCTTTTGCCTCACCTCGATTTGCATGCGCAGTCCGGGCATGTATCCGGAAAGCCATTATGTGAAAATCTATGAAAATGATGAATTTTGCTTTTAAAATGAATTTAAGTTGACTTCGGTCAATATTTTGGGTAAACAGACCCAGACTCATGATTTGATGGTCCCGTAGGGTCCGTAGGAAAATATGGGACTTGGGCATTTGCCCGAAATTGAATTCCGAGGTCCCAAGCCCGATAAATGAATTTTTGAAGGAAATTGTTTAACAGAAATTATAAGAGTTTTTAGAAATTGGGATGTGTTTGAATTTGATGGTATCAGGCTCGTATTTTTGTTCCGGAGCCTCGGTACAGGTCTTATATGGCATTTAAGTTGAGCCTGTAAAATTTGGTAAGAAACAGACTTAAAATGACGTGAATCGGACCATTAGTTGCTAAAAATAGAACTTAATAGTTCATGAGATTTTTCTTTGATTTTGATGCTAAATCCATAATTATTGATGTTATTTTGATGATTTGATCCGACGAGCAAGTCTGTATGATGTTTTTGGACTTGCGTGCATGTTTGGTTTGGAGCCCTGAGGGCTCGGGTGAGTTTTGGATAGGCCACGGAGTGAAATTTGACTTAGGAAATTACTGGTGTGTTGCAGGCCTGCAAGCTTGCGAGCTCGCAAATGCGAAGATGGCCTGGGCAGGCCTTGATCGCAAATGTGACCAATTCATCGCAAATGCGAAAAAGGCCAGAGTCGCAATTGCGACTTATTCTTCACAAATGAGAAGATAGCAGGTCCTGAGGGGGTTCGCAATTGCGAACCCTGGTCTCAATTGCGACATCAGAGACCAGTTAATTGGGGCTTAAACGTATTTTCATCCATTTCTCAAACCTTCTCAAAACCTAAAGATTTTTGGGCGATTTTCTAAAGAAACGTTCATCTCCAAACCAATTGTAAGTCATTTCTAAATCATTTTCTTTAATCTATAACATCTTTTCACATGATTTCAATCCAAAATCAAGGGTTTTCATGGGGGAAATTGGGTGTTTTGGGTAGAACTTAGGTTTTTCAAATTTTGGGGATTTTGACCTCGATTTGAGGTCTGATTGACCGGGGTCGATTTTTGACTTTTTGGAAAAATCTTTATAAAACTTATTTTCATGCATTAGAATTGATTCATTTAGCATTTATTGATATCGTTAAGTAAATTGTGGCTAGATACGAGCGAATTGGTGGTGAAAACAAGAGGTAAAGTGGTAGTTGAAGCTTGAATTGTGTTCGTGGCATCGAGGTAAGTGTTTGGTCTAACCTTAGCTTGAGTGATTAGGAGTTGTGTCTTATTTGCTATGTATTAATTGTGGAGTACGACGTATAGGCATGGTGACAAGTATCTATACGTCGGTGTCAAGTATGGCCGTGAGTCTAGTATTGTAATTGTTGTGACTCCGTTGTGATTTAGTCATGCTTAATATGATGATTATCATTGTTGGTTCCCTTGCCGGGATGTTAGTGATTATATTAATGTCTCCCTTGCCGGGATGTTATTGTTTATGATATTGTCTCCCTTGCCAAGATATTATTGTTTACGATATTGTCTCCCTTGCCGGGATGTTGTTGTTATACTCTTGTTCCCTTGCCGGGATTCTTCTATGATTGATGTTGATTTGCATATGGGATTGGGTGGCATGCCGCCACGGTAATATTTGAAATGGGATCGGGTTATACGCCTGCAACAAGATATATGAAATGGGATCGGGTAGCACGCCGCCACAGTGATATTTGAAATGGGATCGGATTGCACGCCTGCAACAAGATATATGAAATAGGATCGGGTTGCACGCCTGCAACAAGGAGTAAATGAAAGTGAATATTGTGATTGTTTTCCTTATTCTTGTTGGCATTTAAACTTTGGTTTCTTTACATTCCTCTTTTTGTATTCTGTTGTTATCTGATACTCCCCGCAGCATGTTTTCTCCCTCCCATCTTTGACTGTAAATATCTGCTTTTATTTTTCCATTGTATATGATATAACTGCACAAGTTTATTTGGTAGTCTGGTCCTAGCCTCGTCACTACTTTGTCGAGGTTAGGCTAGGCACTTACCAGCACATGGGGTCGGTTGTGCTGATACTACACTCTGCACTGTGTGCAGATCCCAGTGTTGCAGTTTTCAGACCGTAGTGAGGTTGTTGCCTTCAGTCCAACAGGAGACCCGAGGTGGACCTGCAGGTGTCCGCATGCCTTGGCGTCTCCTTCTATCATTTCCTTCTATTTTTACTTATTCAAAGACAGATTCGTGTATTTCTATTCAGACTTTTTTGTAGTATTTGTAGATAGTCTGTGACTTTGTGACACCAAATTCTGGGTAGTGTTGTATTTCGTATTCATGTAACAATGTTTGGTTAAACAATTAAGTTTTCGTCTTCTGCATTTCTGGCTATTTAATTTATTCCGCTGTTTGATCACCTACTATATTGAATTATTGAAAAGGATTAATAAAAAAAAGGTAAAGAATTTATAATACTCGGCTTGCCTAGCTTTCACAAGTAGGCACCATCATGACTCCTGAGGGTGGGAAATTCGGGTCGTGACATAAATATTTTTCTCAAAATATTTCTAAGTGTTTTGCTTAGCATAATAAGTGATAGTTCTCTTACACGCCTAATCACCTACATATTGTTCTCTGTGAAATTCGACCCCGACTCATAGTTGGGTAAATTATATTGCATGCGACCATGTCCATTTTAATTTTTAGTAGTGAATTTGGACGTCATCATCTATTACTTTCCGATAGTAGTTTTAGTAGTTTTGTATATTCTCTAGATTGCTCATGTACTAGTTACGCCGGGTTTTGGGGACTTGTAGCATCTATGTACTGTTGTACTTGTTATTTCTATCACTACAGATTATGTACTTATTATGATGATATTTTGTTTAAAAAGATTTATCCCAGTCGCATGAAATTTAGTGTGATTAAAAATATGTTAAAAGAGGTAAATAAATAGTAATTTCGCTTATGGGCTTGCCTAACAGCTGTATTAGGTGCAGTCTCGACCTAGTACGGAATTGAGTCGTGACATGCATAAGAATCTTTCTTGTTTTACCTACCCAACTTTTAAGCCTGGAGGTACTTTAAAAGTGATTCTAATAAGAAAAACTTTATTTGCAACATCTGTTAATACTACGAATTTAATATGCATCAGTTTACAAAATGGAACAAGTAGGGGTAGGAGAAAGAGAAAATGTATGGACCTAGGATACTTTGTTGCTACTACTGATTTTTTGACTCTGATAACAAAATTTCGGGAAAAAAAGCAAGTCCACCAGAACTTGCAAGCTTGCTATGATTTTAAAGCACTCAGCAGTTATGATGATCATTCGGATTTTACAACAAATCCTGACGGATCACCAGAAGTTTTAGTATTGTGGCTAAAAATTCTGGTGATCGTCATAATTTCTGGTGCTTTAAAATTTTGGCAGGTGTTTCAAAATATTGACGAGCAACTTTTAGAATTCTGACACGGGGCTATTTCCCAAAAAAAAATTTAATGGGGTCAAAATATAAATAGTAATTTTAAAAAAGTTCATCTAGCATAATTTTTTTATAGTCTGCACTAAGGAGGCTACTAGAGAAAAATGAAAAAGTGTCACAAAATTATGCATAATAAAATCGAAAATTGTTATAAAGATATATAGAATTTGCTCAGTGGTAATCTTTGTTACACTTCCATGTCAATGATAGTCCAAATTGCTGGAATATGTAGCTTTTTTCATAGCCATAACATGGTTATTAACTAATGCAGAAGTATAGAGAAAATGGAATTTCAGTTTCAAGGTAATATATATATATAGAAGAGGCTAAACACCAATAAGTGAAAAGAGACCATTTTCATCTAACTAAGATGACTAAGCCCTCTTCTCCAACCCCATTTTCATTTATTATGAAAACGTTGCCTATAATTATCTTGTAGATAAAATATACCATGTAATTAGTTGCTCTTGCCCTGGTTAATAATTGCAAACTGCTTCTCACCAAAAGAACTTTTGAAAAAAAACACTTTTAAGAAAACAAACACTTATCAAAATAAGGAGGGATATTTGTCAGTAGGGATACAGGTTTCAAGGAGGATATATTACATTTTAAGGTTTTGAAGTCTGATTCCTCTCCGTTGTCTCCTGTTTTGGAGTTTACAGAATTTGATCCATCATGTGTTCTCCCTTCAGCTCCTTCTGTAACGACCCGATTGGTCGTTTTGCTTTCTAGAATTCCGTTCCCATAAATAAGACTTTACATACGTGCTTTTACTGTTTTATGGCTTGTGGGGATGGTTAGTTTCGGATTTGAAAGGGTTTTGGGTTAAAATCGGAACACTTGGTCCTTTAAGGTTGGCTAAAAAGGCTAAGTTTGACTTCGGTCAATATTTTGAGCGAACGATCTTGGAATCAGGGTTTGATGGTTCCAATGAGTTCATATGATGATTTCAAACTTGGGCATATATTCGGATTGGGGTTTGGATAACCCGGGAGCATTTTGGCGCCTAATAGTGAAAATTGATTCTTTGAAGGTTTTGAAGTTCTTTAAATTTGGTTTGGAGTAAGTTTTGGTGATATCGAGGTCCGAGGGAAATTCCAAGACCGGGAATCGTTCCATAATGTTATTTAAGACTTGCATGAAAGGTTTGGTGTCATTCCAAGTTTAAGTATGATTTGGCACGTTTGGAGCGATTTGGAAATTTGAAGTTCATATTTTGATTCAATTTGATTTTGGAGTGTGATTCTTGATTTTGTTGTTATTTTACGCGTTTTGAGATTTTGAGCAGGTCCGTATTATGATTACAGACTTGTTGGTGTAGCTGGATGGGGTCCCGAGGGGCTCGGGTGCGTTTCGGACCGCCCGAAGCTAAATCTAGGAAACCATATATTCCAGTTCTGGTTTCCTTCTTCGCGAACGCGGGAGGGCCATTGTGTTCGAGATGAAGGATTTAGGGCAGAGGGAAATTACCTTTCGCGTTCGCGATCAGCACATCGCATTCGCGTAGCCTTGTGAGCCTAGGCTTACGCGTTTGTGTAAGCTCCATCTCGTTCACGTAGAAGGGAGGGACCTGGGGAATGGTCAAGGTTAGTGCTCTTTGCGTTCACGAAGATGCCCTCACGTTCGAGTAAGACAGGGCTGGTAAGCCTTCGTGTTCGCGCGGTCCTTGTCGCGTTCGCGTAGGCCAAATCTTCATGAGCCTGGTCTATTGCCTTCGCGAACACGAGGCTTGTTCCGTGTTCATGAAGAAGGGGGCAGCTGGGCAGAGAGTTTTAAAATCGGGACATAGCCATTTTTATGTTCATTTATTGCACATGTGGGCGATTTTTGAGCTTCAAAAGTGGAACTTTAACCGAGCTATAGAAGGTAAGTAATTTCTACCTAATGTGAGTTTAATGCATAGATTATGGGTAGAGTTTAACATATAAATTTATGGAATTTATGGGTTAAATGAAAAACCTATATTTTGATAAAAAAGGATTTAACCACAAAATTGGTTATGGAATTTAGTGAAAATTATATAGTTGAATTCATGAGGTTATGGGTAACAACTTTCTTCAAATATTTTCGGAATCCGGGCACGTGGGCCCAGGGGTGAATTTTAGGGATTCTTCAAATAGGCTTGGGAAATCACTTTGATAGATAAGATATGAACTTTTGAGCATGTGTTAATGATTTTATATAACATTTGACTAGCTTTGAGTTGTTGGCACTGAATTTGGGGATTTGAGCTATATCTTGGACCGGAAAGTAGGCCTTGAGATGAGGTAAGTCTCTTTTCTAACCTTGTAAGAGGGAATTAACCCTATAGGTGAACTTAATTAATATGTATTCACACTACACTTCTGCATTTAAATGCGCAGGATCTGAGGTATGTACATCTGGATATCAGTCTGGCACGCACACTTGATTACTACTTCGAAACTTTACGGTGAACTGCCTTCCGAGCCATTCTGCACAGTTGGAGTCTTTCTTTTTCTTATATTTTTCTATCTATTTCGCTTCAGACAGTAGACGAGTATTCTTTTGTATATTCTACTAGAATGCTCATACCATTGTGACACCATGTCTTGGCACACACTAGTAGACTTGTGGTTTTGATTTTATTCTATGATTATGATTGCACATAGTTGATTTCATGTTATTTATTTAAATCTGTTAATTCTTAAATCTTTTAAATTAAGGAAAGTCTAATTACTTGGAAAAATCTTTTAAAAAGAGAAATCACGTGGTTAGTTCATCGTTGGCTTGCCTAATGGCGGCACTCGACGCCATCGCGACCTATAATAGAATTGGGTCGTGACAACATGGTATCAGAGCACTAGGTTCACGTGGGTCTCACAAGTTATGGGCAAGCCTAATAGAGTTTTGCAGATCGGTGAGAAGATGTTTGTACTTATCTTCGAGAGGTTATAGGGTGTTAGGAAACTACTCTTTATTCATCTCCTATCGTGAAGTTGATGGTATACTAAGTTTCTTTCTCTTATTCTCTCACAGATGGTGAGAACGTGCATGGTGGACATTCCAAACCCGTGAGGAGATTCTCTCCCTATTTCTAGAGGCCGAGGAAGAGGCCCGGGGAGGGCACCAGCCCGGGGAGGGCACCAGCCCGAGGTAGGGGACGAGCACGTCCTAGAGTTGCCCCAGTTGTACCACCAATAGATCTAGTGGAGGACCCCAGTCGATTTCATATCAGCATCGGGCTTTTGGAGGTCATGGGTTGTATGTTGCGGTTCATGGACACTATGACCCAGATTGGTTTATTTCCAGTGGACCCAACCACATCTCAGGCAGGAGGTGAAGCACAGACCCCTGCTGCTTAGGCTCCTAGGCATAAAACTATTGTGTATCAGACCCCGGGTGTACTACCCGTGGGTATGGTCCAGCCAGTAGCAGCAGTCATACCTAAGCCCAGACTAGTTGTGGCCGACGAGCGGCATAAGCTTTTGGACAGATTGACTAGGCTACACCTTCCTATCTTCGGAGGTGAGCTACATGAGGATCCCCAAGACTTCATTGATAGGTGCAGGGACATACTGCATAACATGAGTATATTGGAGTCCCACGGGGTGTATTTCACTACCTTTGAGCTTAAGGGAAGGGCCCGTAGATGGTGGAAGTCTTATCTTCTTAGAAGATCAGCATGTTCTCCTCCTATGACTTGGGACCAGTTTAACGCCTTTTCTTGGATAGGTATATCTCTCCCTCCTAGAGGGAAGAGTTGCAGTGTCAGATTTGAGCAGCTCCAGCAGGGTCAGATGTTAGTGACCGATTATGAGGCGAGATTCTCTGAGTTGTCTTCCCATGCACTTATGATACTTCCTACTAACACAGAGAGAGTGCAGAGGTTTGTTGCGAGGTTACACTCTGGTATTTAGGATAGTATGGCCTGGGAGGTTGAGATGTGGACTTCTTATCAACTAGTAATGGAGATTGCTCGGAGGATTGAGGGTTACCATTAGAGGGGTAGAGATCAGATGTAGTGGGAGAAGAGGTTTTGTTTTTCTGGAGAGTTTAGAGGGGGCCTGGCTGGGGGAAGAGGTCAGTTTGGGAGGGGTCAGGCTAGCAGGCCCACATATCCAGCACCACCACCTTCTCGGGGTGCTCTAGCGCGACCCTATTTCAGTGTCATGCCAGAGAGTTCATACCGCCCACCAGCTCTTCAGGGTTAGTGGGTACTTATGTCATCAGGGTTCTTCTAGCACCTATTTCAGTGCCATGCTAGAGAGTTCATGCCACCCACCAGCTATTCAGGGTTCTTCCAGTGGGTATTCAGGCCATTAGGTTCAGACTTCAAGGCAACAGTCTATGGTACTGAGAGGTTGTTACGAGTGTGGGGATCTGGGCCCCATAAAGATATTTGGTCCCAGACCTCAGGGCAAGGTAGTACACCATGGTCATCATCCCATGATTACAACACTAGCCATCTAACCGCCCATAGGTAGAGGGCAGTCAGGTAGGGGCCGTCCAGGAGGTGGAGGCTAGGCAGGGGGAGGTCAGATAGCTTCTGTTTAGTCAGGTGGAGGCCAGCCAGTCGGCGCTCTAGTTAGGTTCTATGCTTTTCCAGCCAGACCAGATGTAGTGGCCTCAGATGCCATGATCACAGGTATTATTTCTGTCTGCGGCAGGGATGCTTCAGTATTATTTGATCCAGGGTCTACCTATTCATAAGTGTCATCTCTATTTACTCATTTCCTAGATATTACTCATGAGTTGTTGGGTACTCTTGTTTATGTGTCCACTCCTGTGGGCGATTCTATTGTTGTGGATCTGATCTATCAGTCATGTGTGGTCACATTCTGTGGTTACGAGACTAGAACGGATCTTCTATTGCAGGATATAATCGACTTTGAGCTCATCCTAGGCATGGAAAGGCTGTACCCATATCACGCCATCCTTGATTGCCATGTAAAGACTATTACCTTAGCAATGCCAGAGTTGCCTAGATTGGAGTGGAAGGGTTCGTCTATCAGTACATCCAGTCGGTTTATCTCTTTTTTGAAGGCTCGACATATGGTCAAAAAGGGTTGTTTGTCTTATCTAGCTCATGTTCGGGATACTACCGCAGAGACTCTAGCGATTGATTCAGTGCCAGTAGTCCGGGAGTTTGCCGATGCATTTCCTTCTAATCTTCCAGGCATGCCACCAGATCAAGATATCGATTTATGTATTGATTTGGCTCCAGGTACCCAGCCTATATCTATCCCACCATACCATATGGCTTCGAAAGAGTTGAATGAGTTGAAGGAGCAGCTTGAGGAGTTGCTAGCAAAGGGGTTTGTCCGACCAAGTGTGTCACCTTGGAGTGCACCGGTATTATTTGTGAAGAAGAAAGATAGGACTATGCGAATGTGCATTGATTACTACAGTTGAACAAAGTTACCATTAAGAATAAATACGTGTTGCCGCGTATTGATGATTTGTTTGACCAGTTGTAGGGTGCTAGGGTGTTCTCTAAGGTCAAATTGATATTAGGGTAACATCAGTTGAAGATTCATGAGTCGGATATCCGAAGACTACTTTCCGTACTAGATATGACCATTATGAGTTTCTAGTGATGTCCTTCGGCTTGACTAACGCCCCAGCGACATTTATGGATTTGATGAACAGGGTGTTCCGACCTTATATTGATTCGTTTGTCATTGTCTTCATTGATGACATTTTGATCTACTCGCGTAGCATGGAGGAGCACGAGCAGTATTTGAGAGTGGTATTTCAGACCTTGCGGGAACATAAGCTATATGCTAAGTTCTCCAAGTGTGAGTTTTGGCTAAATTCTGTGTCATTCTTAGGACATATTGTATTAGACAAGGGTATTAAGGTGGACCCCAAGAAGATTAAGGTAGTTCGAGTTGGCCTCGTCCCACTTCATAGATTGAGATTAAGAGCTTCTTGTGGTTAACATGTTATTATCGCTGGTTTGTGGAGGGCTTCTCATCTATTGCAACACCTTTGACTAGACTGACCTAGAAGGGTGCTCCATTCCATTTATCTGATGATTTTGAGATGAGCTTTCAGAAGCTCAAGACAACTTTGACTATAACATCAATTCTAGTGTTGCCCTCCGGTTCGTGGATGTATACTGTGTATTGCGATGCCTCGCGCGTTGGCTTGGGTTGTGTACTGATAGGAGGGGTGATTTATGGCATATGCTTCACGTTAGCTAAAGATCCATGAGAAGAATTACCCTGTGCATGATATAGAGTTAGCCGCGATTGTTCATGCTCTTAAGATTTGGAGGCATTATCTTTATGGGGTGTCATGTGAGGTTTACACTAATCAGCGCAGCTTATAGCACTTATTCAAGCAAAAGGATCTATATTTGAGGCAGCGCAGATGGCTTGAGTTACTGAAGGATTATGACATCACCATTCTTTATCATTCGGTCAAGGTCGCGGATGCCTTGAGTAGAAAGGCAAAGAGTATGGGTAGCTTGGCATTTATTTAAGTAGAGGAGAGGCCATTAGCTTTGGACATTCAATCATTAGCTAACAGACTTGTGAGGTTAGACATTTCAGAGCCCGTCCGATTTCTTGCATGCGTCGTTGGCCAATCTTCACTATTGGAGCAGATCAAGGCTCGACAGTTTGATGATCCGCATTTGATAGTTCTCAGAGAGACGATACTACAGGGTTGTGCCAAGGAGGTTTCTATCAGCGAGGATGGTGTTCTGTGACTCCAGGGTCGTCTATATGTTCCTAATGTCGATGGCTTGAGGAGAGTATTGTATATGAGGCACACAATTCTCGGTATTCCATTCACCCAAGTGCTACGAAGATGTATCACAACCTGAGATAACATTATTGGTGGCAGCGGATGAAGAAAGACATAGTTAAGTATCTAGGTAGGTGCCTAAATTGCCAGCAGGTTAAGTATGAGTACCAGAGGCCAGGTGGCCTACTCCAGTAGATGACTATACCGGAGTGGAAATGGGAGCGCATTACTATAGACTTCGTAGTTAGGTTGTTGTGGACCTTGTAGACGTTTGATGCAGTTTGGGTCATTGTTGACAGGTTGACCAAGTCGGCACACTTCATTCCAGTTGTGACTACGTATACTTCATAGAGGTTGGCCCAGACTTATATTCAGGAGATAGTTTAGTTGTATGGTGTTCCTATTTCCATCATATCAGATAGAGGCCCTTAGTTTAATTCGCATTTTTGGAGAGCCATACAGAGTGAGTTAGGGACCTGTGTAGAGCTCAGCACTGCATTCCATCCACAGACCGATGGGCAGTTAGAGCGGATAGTTCAGATCTTGGAGGACATGCTCAAAGCATGTGTGATTGACTTTGGAGGGCAGTGTGATCGATTCTTACCTTTGGCCAAGTTTGCTTATAACAACAGTTATCGGTCCAGCATCGAGATGGCTCTATTTGAGGCTTTATATGGTCGGCCATGTCATTCTCCCATCAGGTGGTTTGAGCCCGGCGAGGCTAAGTAATATGGTACTAACTTGGTGAAGGATGCCTTGGAAAAGGTAAAGTTGATTCAGGAGCAACTTCGCACAGCACAGTCTGTTACGCGGATCAGAAGTGTTACACCCCATATTTTTATACGTGAAAGTGCGCCATAAGTAAATTAATGGAATCTTGGAAATGAGAAGTTACATCCTGCATTTTCGAACGTTAAAGTTTCATCGTAAGTTAATCAACGCAAGCTTGGGAATTAAATTATTTTGTGATTATAAGCATTATGTTATTTCAAACAAGTGATGAGTAAATTTGTGAAGGTGAGAGGGTAAGCAAATTGAAGAAAATGAGTTTCGTCGAAGTTTGACATTTTTGGGATAAAATACAGTCCGAGTTATAATACCCGACATTTATGGACTAATTTCATACAAGGTACCACATGACCATGATAGTAAGGTGTATAAGGTATGTTAAAACTGAGTAGTATTTTATGTAAGTAGAGATAATTCTTATTTAAGTAGATAATTGGTTAATTATTGGATATTGGGACATTACCTAGTTAATTAAGGAGTTGTGGGTGATTAATTAAAAAATGTGGTTGAGATAAAATATCCCACGTGTCAACAAACTAATTCAAAAATTGTGACTCATAAGTCACTATATATGGCAAGTCTTAAGGAAGTAAGTCATTTTCATTTTAATAAAGGAATGACACATGTACGTGAGTCATATCCATCCCTTAAGAAACATAAGTCAAATACCCATTCTTACATGCATTTAAACATAAGTCTTTGTATATTACAAACATAAGTCACGAACCTAAGTCACCTATGTAAGATAAGACCTTCAACAATTCAAATCAAAATGAGATTTTGCAATTATAAGGGAATGTGGTGCAATCTTTCTTAAGAAAATCGGTTCAGGTATGTTAAGATTATCCCATCTTTCCTATTTGCCATGATCCATACGACACAAACGAAACAATCAAATGCACAACTTCGATAAATGACTCTATTCATAGAAATGCTAGAGATGCTTATATTCTTAATTTCCCATAAGTCTTATTATTCTATCGTCTGTTCATGGATCTCAGAAAATATGTGAGTTTATAAAGTCTATTTCATGATATTAATCAAAGGCATAATGGTCTTATGACACTCCGAAAGATTTTATTGACGTACTTCTCATGCATTGCATTTATTTATATATGTACATTGACCCATGACGAGACGGTGTTATATACGCGTATATATATATTTAGGATATAGCAATAGGTTACAGTGTTATATACATACCACCACCTGATCAGCTGGTATACATTAATAATTTTGCCAATAGTGGCTGAGATGATATGATGGGATGCCCTCTGAGGCTTGATGATGTTATGAACATATGTACCTATGCACGACATGACATTCATATACATATCATGACACTATAAGTATTTCATGATTTACAGAGTTATCCAGACTTACAGGTTAAGTCATTCACTCTATATTTCTTTTATGTCTTTTATGTACTTATTTATGTGCCTTACATACTCAGTACATTATTTGTACTGACATCCCTTTTGCCTGAGGACACTGCATTTCATGCATGCAGGTCCCGATAGACAGGTCGAGAGCCCTCCAAGTAGGCTATCAGCTTAGTGAAAGATGTTGGTGCACTATATTTGCTCCGGAGTTGCTTATTTGGTCAGTATGATTAGGACATATATTGATTAGTATAGAGGGGGCAAGTCCCGACCTTTATGATATTATGTATTCTTAGAGGCTTGTAGAAAAATGTCATGTATATGGATACTTGTATGACCTTGTCGGCCTATGTTTTGAGTGCATAAAGGTTCATGCCGGCCTTATAGGCCCGTACGTCATATGTATAAGTTTAGATTACATGTTGGGTCGTCCAATGTCAAGTATTTCCCCATGTTTTATTCTACTTATCTCACGACAGTCTCTCTAGCTCATTTACCTATGATAGTATGATACGAAACATACGTTATGTAGGTACTCGGTTGAGTAAGGTAACGGGTTCCCGTTGCGGCCCATCGGTTTGGGTCGTGATAAAAAGGTGCGTGATTTATCATTTATCATAGGCGAGAAGGTTCTCTTGAAAATGTCACCGATGAAGGGGATTATGAGATTCGGTAAGAAGGGCAAGTTGAGCTTAAGGTTTATAGGCCCATTTGAGGTGTTGAGACGAGTTGGGGAGGTTGCTTATGAGCTTGCCTTACCTCCCAGTCTATCGGGAGTTCATCCGATTATCCACGTGTCTATGCTCTAGAGGTATCATGCCAACTTGTCACATGTGTTGGACTTTAGAACGATTCAGTTAGATGAGAGCTAGGGTTATGAGGAAGAGCCAGTTGCCATTGTTGATAGGCAGGTTCACCAGTTGAGATCCAAGAGGATTTCCACGGTAAAGGTTCAATGGAGGGGCCAACCAATCGAAGAGGCGACCTGGGAGTCCGAGGAGGACATGCAGAGCATATATCCACACTTATTCATCACTCCAGGTATGATTCTAAACCCTTTCGAGGATGAACGTTTGCTTTCTAGAACCCCGTTCCCCTAAATAAGACTTCCCGTATGTACTTTTACTATTTTATGACTTGCGTGGATGGTTAGTTCGGGATTTGGAAGGGTTCAGGTTGAAATCGGAACACTTGGTCCCTTAAGGTTGGCTAAAAAGGCTAAGTTTGACTTTGGTCAAAATTTTGAACAAACGACCTCATAATCAGGATTTGATGCTTCCAACAGGTTTGTATGATGATTTCGGACTTGGGCGTATGTTCGGATAGGGGTTTGGATGACTCAGGAGCATTTGGGTGCCTAATAGTGAAAATTGATTCTTTGAAGGTTTTGAAGTTTTTTAAATTTGGTTTGGAGTACGTTTTGGTGATATCGAGGTCCCAATGGAATTCTGAGATCGGGAATAGTTCCGTAATGTCATTTAAGACTTGCACACAAAGTTTGGTGTCATTCCGAGAAGTCTAAGTATGATTTGCGCGTTCGGAGCGACTTGAAAACTTGAAGTTCATATTTTGATTTAATTTGGTTTTGGGGCGTGATTCTTGATTTTGTTGTTGTTTTACGCATTTTGAGAGTTCGAGTAAGATTGTTGGTGTAGTTGGATGGGGTCCCGAGGGGCTCGGGTGCGTTTCGGACCGCCCGGAGCAAAATCTAGCAAACCAGATTTTCCAGTTCTGGTTTCCTTCTTTGCGAACACGGGAGGGCCATCGCATTCGCGAAGAAGGATTTGGGACAGAGGGCAATTGCCCTTCGCGTTCGCGATCAGCACCTCACATTCGCGTAGCCTTGTGAGCCTAGGCTTATGCATTCGCGTAAGCTCCATCGCGTTCGCATAGAAGGGAGGGACCTGGGGAGGGGTCAAGGTCAGTGCTCTTCGCGTTCGCGAAGATGCCCTCGCGTTCGCGTAAGATAAGGCTGGTAAGCCTTCGCATTTGTGGTTCCTTGTTGCATTCGCGTAGGCCAAATCTTCATGGGCTGGGCCGTAGCATTCGGGAACGTGAGGCATGTTCTGCATTCGCGAAGAAGGAGGCAGGTGGGCAGAGAGTTTTAAAATCGGGACTTAGCCATTTTGGGTTCATTTATTGCATACTTGAGCGATTTTGGAGCCTCAAAAAGTGGGATTTCAACCTAGCTATTAAGGGTAAGTAATTTCTACCTAATGTGAGCTTAATACATAGATTATTGATAGATTTTAACATGTATATTTGTGAAATTTATAGGTTAGATGGAAAACCTAGGTTTTTTATAAAAATGGGATTTAACCACGAAATTGGTTACGGAATTTAGTGAAAAGTATATATTTGAATTCATGAGGTTATGGGTAACAACTTTTTTCAAAAATTTCCGGAATTCGGGCACGTGGGCCAGAGGGTGAATTTTAGGGATTCTTCAAATAGGATTGTGAAATCACTTTGTTAGCTAGGATATGAACTTTTGAGCATGTATTGATGATTTTGTATAACATTTGACTAGCTTTGAGTCGTTGGCGCCAAATTTGGGGATTTGAGCTCAATCTTGGACTGAAAAGTAGGCTTTGAGACGAGGTAAGCCTCTTTTATAACCTTGTAAGAGGGAATTAACCCCATAGGTGAATTAATTAATATATACTCACACTACACTTCTGCACTTAAATGTGCAGGATCTGAGGAAAGTATATCTAGATATCAGTCTGGCGCGCACACTTGATTACTACTTCGAGACTTCATGGTGAATTGTCTTCCGAGCAGTTCTACAGCAGTGGAGTCTTTCTTTTGCTTATATTTTTCTGTCTATTTCGCTTCAGACAGTAGACTAGTATTCTTTTGTATATTCTACTATAATGCTTATACACTTGTGACACTAGGTCTTGTCACACACTAATAGACTTGTGGTTTTGGTTTTTTCTATGGTTATGATTGCACTCAGTTGATTTCATGTTATTTATTCAAATATGTTAATTCTTAAATCTTTTAAATTAAGGAAAGTCTAATTACTTGGAAAAATCTTTTAAAAAAAGAAATCACATGGTTAGTTCACCGTTGGATTGTCTAGCGGCGGCGCTGGGCGCCATCGCGACCTATAATAGAATTGGGTCGTGACGCTGAAACTGCTTTTTCTTCTTCTTTTGAAAGTGTATCCCCTGAAGCATCTGACCATACAGAGACTGGTCTCTCTCAATAATCTTCACGATCTAATTGCCTATATCCTCTAGCTAATTATGTCTGTTATGATTTTCTTTCACCTGCCTACAGGTCTTCTCTGGCTGCCTACTCTGTTATCTTTGAGCCTAGGTCTTATGCTGAGGTTTTTAAAGATCCACTATAGGTTGAGGTAATGAAAGCTGAAATATTAGCTCTTGAGGATAATAAGACCTGGACTATTGCGGATTTGTCTTATGACAAATTCCTTATTGGTTGTAAATGGATATTCAAAGTCAAGTATAAATCTGTTAGTGAGGTGAGTGCAATTCTAGACTGGTGGCTAAGGGTTACAGTTAACAAGAAGGGTTGAATTATAAGGCGACATTTTTCCTTGTGGCTAAGATGGTTACAGCTATATCAGTAGTTGCCTTGGCTGCTGCATCTCGTTGATACATCTTTTAAACGGATGTTCATAATACTTTCTTGCAGGGTGACTTGGTTGAAGATATATATATGCATATTCCAGATGGCTTTTCAATCCAGGGGGAGTCCCAGAAGGTGTGCAAGCTTCACAAGTCACTATATGGCTTGAAGCAAGCTCCTAAGTAATGGAACCTAAAGCTAACAGAGGCGCTTATAGAGATGAACTTTGAGCAGTCACACAATGACTACTCTTTATTCACCCGAAGGGTGGGTAGTGATCTAGTTATCGTCCTAATATATGTGGATGACATTTTAATCATTGGGAGCAGTCTAGTTCTTATTCAACAAGTCAAAAAGGGCCTACAAGATTGGTTTAAAATTAAAGACCTAAGTGTGTTGAAAAACTTCCTAGAAATTGAGTTTTCTAGCTTTGAGAATGGTATGCATATGTGGCAAAGAAAGTATACTCTTGAGCTAGTGTCAGAAATGGGGCTAGTTAGAAGCAAGCCAGTAGTCACTCCACTAGAGCTCAACCATAAACTCACATCTGTGTCAATTGACAAGTTTGTGAACAGAGAGACATCTAGTGATGACAAGTAGATTGAGGACTATGGTGCCTATCAAATAATAGTTGGAAGATTGCTATACCCGATAATGACAAGGCATGATATTGCTTTTGTAATACAAGTGTTTAGCCAACATATGCATGCTCCTAAGCAATCACATTTAGAGGCAGCTTTAAGAGTTGTTAGATACATCAAAGGATCACCCGGACTTGGGTTGTTCATGCCTGTTGCCAGTGATCAAAATTTAGTAGTATACTGTGACACTGATTGGGGAGCTTGTGTTGAAATTAGAAAATCAGTTACAGGTTATGTAGTGAACTTTGGTGAAGCACTAATCTCCTGGAAATCCAAGAAGCAGGAGACTGTATCTAGAAGTTTTGCTGAAGCTGAATTCAGAAGCATGGCTTCAACTTTTGCTGAGATGACATGGTTGATTGAGCTGTTTAAGGAACTAGGAACTGAGATAGAAGTTTCAGTTCAATTATTCTGTGATAGTAAGGCTGTAATCCAGATTGCAGTTCATCCTATCTTTCACGAAAGAACAAAACATATAGACATTGGAACACATCATATCTAGGAGGACGGATATATACACATCATATTGGAACTAAAGAACAACTAGCTGATGTATTCACAAAGAGACTTTGCAAACCACAACATGACTATCTGGTGATCAAGCTGGGAATGAATAACTTATTTTCATCTCTCAGCTTGAGGAGGAGTGTAGAAGAAGTGGGGGCCACTAGCTGAGTTAACTTACGCGGTTAGTGGGTTAAAATAGACACAGTAGCACAGATTTGTATATATGACAATTAGCATTAGTCTATAATAGCTTTTTCTGTTTTACTAGAAATTAAACTCATAAATGAAGCACCAGTTATCTTCCTTCTCTTCTCTCTGATTTCTTTGCTCGCCATAATTGAGCTCTTAACATATATATGTATGTCTGCTATTTGAATGCTTACCAAGTCGACCAGGAAGTCGTGAAAGCATATATGAGAAGCCACAATCTGGATGGTATCCTAATCTTGTTTCAGTAGTCGAAAAATACTACAATATCAATGAAATAAAAGTTAGATACTATGATAAATATTCCTCTTGCGTATGAGATTAAAGTCAAAATTGCTTGTATGTATATAGTAATGGACTTTTTAGTGACAACAGAGTACTTCATTGGCACCATTAAAGATCCACCTCCCCCATACACGTTCCATGAACAAGAGCAATATGTAGTATATCAACAGTTAAAAGGGCAAATTCGTTATGACATGTTAATTTTACGTTTGATCATTCAACTTAATATATTTATAATAATAAAGTGACAAAGTACATTCGTTACATTAAAATAACTGATCTTTATATACTATTAGTAAATTCAACAAATCTTACTAAGTAATAGTAAAGTCAGAACTATGTTTTATCACATTAAAGTAACTGGATTTTTTCTACCAATACAGTCGCTAAGCTTTATCTACTAACTATATATGATAGACTGTCAACAAACCTATCCATCAAGGTAACATTATTGTTTTAGTGGATAAATTTACTACTATTATAATGCGTAAAGTTATAAAAAATATGTGACAAAAAATAATTTTGTGACCTTGCAATTACAATTACAATGGGTAATGTTTAGTTACTTTGATGCGACCAATAATAATTTGTGACTTTGCTATTATAGTGATAATGTTCAATTACTTTAATATGACAAAAAATTATTTTACGAGTTTACTTTTATGGTGAATAAAGTTCAATAATGTCAAGACCCAAATCATAACCTGTCGTGATGGCGCCTAACGTGGTACTAGGCAAGCCGACATTTCCGAATTAACTCTAACACTTTTAACGGAAAAGGTTTTAAAGTAGTTTAAATACTAACTTCTCATAACAAGATAGAAAATCCAAAACACAACGCAAAAAGACTCTCAAATTGAGGTGTCACAGAGTACATGAGCATCTAAATATCACAAGTCTGGAATACACTATCTATGATGGTCCGAAACTAAATACAATTAATGGAAAGATAGGGAAGGAGAAAACAAGTAAGGATTGCGAACACCGGGAAGCTACCTCGAAGTCTCCAAAGGATCAACTGTGCAGAGTATCAATACCCATCGTGTCCGGAAATACCTGGATCTGCACACGAAGTACAGGGTGAGCGTGAGTACAACCAATTCAGTAAATAACAAGACTAAATTAAGAGCTGAAGATAGTGACGAGATACATAGTTATAGTTCAATTTCAGTAGTCTCAACATATGAAAGTAGGCATGCTTTTAAATCCGGCAATTTAGGTCAAATTAGTTTATACATGTCAAGTTCAAGTAAAATAGGACGTAATGTCTCACAAAAATTTTAAAACAGTGATATATGACACCTAAGTACAACAATAATGAATTCAAATGCATCCGCTCAGAGCAACAGTCATTCAGCCCTCTCATTCACTCCAACCTCATAATCACTCATTTCTCACAGTCATTCATTCTTCTCAGTCGCTCAGCACTCGTACTAAGTAGGTACCTGTGCTCATTGGGGGTGTGTACAGACTCCGAAAGGGCTCCTTCAGCCCAAAAGCTATATCAAGCCAATCATGGCATATAATCAATGAAACATGTTACGGTGTGCAGTCCGATCCCACAAATATACTCACAATCAGGCCCTCGGCATCACTCAGTCATCAACCGCTACAGTCTCTCGAGCTCTCAGAAATCATGAAAATCAGCCCTGATAACTAAGGATTCTAGTTCATTTTACACTCCTTTTTATTTGAGTTTTGATTAAAAATGTACACAAATAGTCCCAAAGACTTATATGTTATGCTTGTTTGCAGGGTTTGGTCAAAAAAGCGACAAGTAATCAAAACCAGCTCAAAAAAGAGTAAAACATGCACAAGTACCAAGAACAAGTCAAAGTACAATTGCAATAGACCCACCGCCGCAATCCATATAGTGTGGTACGCGGTGAGGAGATTCAGAGAAGTGTAGATTTTGGAAGCTCAAGCACTATAGCCGCAATCCATTTTATGCGGACCGTAGCACCCTCTTCGCGGCCGCAATCCATTTTATGCGGTACGCGGAGAGGGGATTCAGAGAGTTGATAGTTTGGATGATGGAAGCCAGTGCGGCCCGCAGAGCATTTTATGCAGACCGCAATGAAGCCACTGCAGCCGCGATGCATTTTATGCGGCCCGTGGTGGCCAGATTCAGAGAATGACAATTCAAGCCAAAAAGCCTCATTACGGTCCGCGATGCATTTTATGCGGACCGCAGTACCTCCGTTAGGGGTATTTTTGTTCAGAAAATTCGGCCTAGTATAAATAATGACAATTCAAGCCAAAAAACCTCATTGTGGTCCACGATGCATTTTGTGCGGACCAAAGTACCTCTATCAGGGGTATTTTTGTCCAGAAAATTCGACCTAGTATAAATACTTTCTTTTACATTTTAGGGCATCTTTTGTAATCAATTAGACTCCAGAGCACGTGAATGATTGTATTAGACTATTTTGAGTAATTTTGTAGCTAGTTTAACATTGAATCTTTATTTCTTAGCTTGTAATCAAATCATATGGGTTATTCTTCCACTATTTTTCTATTTTCTTCTATTATTATGAGTAGCTACACCCATTATCTAGGGTTGTGGCTCAACCCTAGTGTGGGTATTTGATGGGTCTTTTGTTCTAAGGCTTAGATATTTATGGGTAGTTGATATTGTCACACCTCCTTTTTACCTACACCCCCGGGAAGGAGTGTAAGTGGAGTTTTTCCAATTAAAGAACAATCGAAACGGGATTATTTATTTATTAAAAATCAGAGTCACCACTTGGGATAATTTATGGTGTCCTAAGTCACCGGTTCAAATCCCGAATCGAGGAAAGGATTGACTCTGTTTAACAGTCCGCGAACCAGAAATCCGAGTAAGAAATTCTGTTAACCCGGGAGAATGTGTTAGGCATTCCCGAATTCTGTGGTTCTAGCACGGTCGCTTAACTGTTATATCTGGCTTAATTATCTGATTTAGAACAGTTTGAACCTATGTGCAATTCTAACTTTAAACGCTTTTTGATTAAGAAAATTATCTTGAAACGGGTCACGCGTGTGAGCACGTGATTTTTGCCTTACGAAAACTACTCCAAAATAAAATCAAAAAATAAAATAAATTTCTTTTACTGTGTAATTTTTGAATTTACGTGGTATTAAATATTTGTGTTATGACCATAAATGTTTACTTTGTCATAAATAAAATGAAAAATAAAATAAAATACATGTTGCATGCATATAGGATTTAATTATGCATTTAAAAGATAATTTAAATAAAATCACAAAAATATGCAATAGTTCTATTTTAAATATTCCACTGTGTGATTGATGTTTTGTCTATGTGTTAAATAATTGTTATAGAATAATTAATATATTTTTTGCGAAGTTAGATTTATTTTATAATTAAAAATTTAAATTAGAAAAAATGAAAAAAAAAACAATAATACATATACACAAAATCGGACCTGGATTAAAATCCAGGCCCAAATCGAATTAATTCCCCCTCACAGCCCAATCCAAACCAACCTGTCCAGTCCAACTGATGAGTAAATCCAAACGACGACGTTTAGTCACACTCCATCAAGGACCGTTGGATTAAATCAATCCAACGGCTGATATCCCCTACCCTTACCCGCAACCCGTAACCCGACCCATTGACCCGATTCAGTCCGACCCCAACGTTAAACCAAACGACGTCGTTTGGTTAAGTGAGTTGATCCTGGCCCTTCATTCTATCTAATCCAACGGACAATATCAATCCACCCCACCCCTATATAAGTCCCAAGCCCTACCCCGGCCCCAAACTAAGCACCCCCCCCTCCTACACTGTTCATCATCGTCCCCCAAACCCCCACTCCTAACCCTAGCCGCCCTAGGATCCCACCGCCTGAAACCCGGCGGCATCAACGCCGCCGGTCACCAAAATAACACCCTAGAACCCCCTGAACATCCTCTACACGAATCTGACCTTAGTTTCCTTCGAATCAGGCCTCAACTCTTCGAATCTTAAATCGAAGGTTGGCCTGAAAACCTGATCTTCTCCGATGGCTTCCAAAATAACACCACAACTTCCCCTAGATACTCTCATCACGGATCTGTTAGTTGCATGGTTCGAATCATACTGGAACTACTCGAATCTTCATTTGAAGATTCGAGTACAACCTGACCTTATCCCAACCTACTTCAAACTCACACCATTTACCACCCTAACCTCCCTCGTGCCTAGAACATCTTTGGTTTCCCTCGAATCTAACCAGAAATGAGTAAATTCCAAATCGAACATTCAAGAACCCTAAAAATACCAGACTTTTGGATTCTGTCCATATTGAATAAAGATTGAGGTTTAATCGACCTTAGTCGAAGTATTTTCAGTAGAAAATACTTCGACTAAGGTCTGTTTGATTTCAAACAAAATCCAAATCCAAGTCGAGTTGAGTTCAGTTGAATTTAAAGGTTCAGAGGTAATTTCTATTTCTTATGTGCATTCTATGTGTATTCTATGTTCGTTTCATTAGTTTGTTTAATTTTTCATAATTTTCTAGTCAAATTTTTGTTATACTGTCCCCTACCCGTCAACTTGATTCTAAATGTGAATTGTTTCTGTTGATTGTGATTATGTACAATGTGTGTAATCGACTCGACTAAGTTCGTCGATTAGTTATATCATAAATCCTGCTTCTGAAAATGTTGACTGAAATAACCTGTTTTGGATGGATTATTTTGCTATAATCAGTTAATTAGTTATTGTTAATCAGTTGGTTCTTGTTTAATAAATCCATCAAATGGACGTTATATGTGTGTTGTTTTCTGAACATTAAGTTCAGAACATTGTCAATATATTGACAATGCTCCTGTTTGTTTGATCTTAGTTCAAAAGCTGAGTTCAGTTGAATTATTAGGCTGAATTCAGTATAATGTTGTTATGATATTAGGTTTAATTTCAATTTCACAAATGTTGGTTAGATACCATTGTGTTAGAAAAGTGCATTCTCAGTCAAGATTCAGTCCAGAACTTGATAGGATTGATTATAGTTGTTTAATTCAGAAGGATAATCGATTCTGAACAATTTTTAAAATCTGTTTTGCAACATATTCTGATTTTAGTTTAAGGGCTGTAATTACAGAAGGATTTCAGGTTTATTTTAGAATGAAACAGTAGGGTAATGTGATAGTGTGCTTTCAATAATATGATAGTGGCTATAATTTAAGTAATAATGGGGAACAAGGGATAATGGGGCTGCTGAAAAACAGGATAAATAGCACTTAGTTTTAAATTATTCAAAAGTAGTTTTAATGGAAAAAACTTACTGATTTTTAAAGGATAAAAGGGTCCATCCAGCACTAAACTGTATAGGACCAGCCCTGTATAAATACAAGGAGCTGGACAGACTGAAAGAAAGAGAGTTTTTTTTTTCAGAGAGGGAATTGAGACTGATTTAGGGCAAAAAAAAAAAGAAGAAAAAATATGTTTTCAGAGAAAGATAGTTTAGAGAGACTTCATAACAGATTTTGAAAGAGAATTTAAGAAAAATACACCTAGAGTGAGATAAAAGGGAAAAATCCAGCAGAAAAATCAGGTTCTTCTTGGAATCTGAAGAGGAAGAGGAAAAAGAAAAACAGAAACAGATATAGAAACAGATTGAATATTTTCAGAAACATACTTTTCTTTGGATCTGTCCGGGTCTATTTGTTTGATAGTACTTGGTTTAAATCTGAAAGTTTTTTTTTCTTCCAAAAATCCTGTTACTGTGCATCTGGGCTCCTCGGATCCTATTCTTGTTCGGATTTGTTGTGTTATCGGTACATTCTACTGTTTTTGTTACTGCTGCAACTGCTGAAACTTACTTCTTCTACCTCCATTTCCAGGTACATATCCTTTTAAATTCTATGTTGGAAAGAGATTCAGTATGACAGATAAATGAAGCTTGAATTGTAATAATATCTTTATTCATTTGAGCTTTTTAATTAAAAATTCAGTTTTGATTCTGGATCAAATAAGTAGTATATATTGATAGGATGACTGTAAGTTAAATATCCTTTATTGAAGACTGTATAAGTGTTGTAACAAGGTTAATTTTCTAAATTTTCATTAAAGTATAGTTGTGATTAAGATTGTCAAGGTAGGAAACATGGCATAAAGTGGGCCATTATTTAAATTTTATGGTGTTGTTAGCTAAGTAAAGAGTAATGTAGAAATATCAAGAAAACTACATTACTAACTCTTGTTGTTAAATAAGGTTAAGATGGTATTGATGGTATATTTTTATAAAGATAATAGATGTGTGTATAAACGTTGGTGAAAGGTGATATGATATAGCTTGTTACGATGTTAAAACGTTATGAATGTTTACGACATACAGTTAGGTTGCATGTAAGGTAATTTTATTGAATTAACTTGTATAATAACTCCTTTCCTATAAACTCGATGCCTATCTACCTTCATAAAACAAATTGACCAAATAATTAGGCCTATTAGATTAAAAGCGAGTATATGAGAATGAAACGAGATGTATAAGCACCAATTGCAACACTTTATATCAATGGTAATTAGAAATAGAATTTGCATTAAGTAAATAATGAAAATTATTGGAAAATATTTCCTTCCTTTATGAATCATTCATTTTCAGTTTCATATGCAATTTATTCTTTGGCATATATATATATATATATATATGTCATATTTGTTTAAAAAATAGTATTAATCATATTTTTATTCTGTTCTTTGAATTTGAATAGTTGGAATGAATATAACTTATATTCGGAAATCATAATCGACGAGCAACCTTTAATAGATTGCGAATTCTTTTCAAGAATTTATAGGCCTCTAAAATGGGAGTTTCTCATGATTTTCACATAAAAGAAATATATGAATATAATAAACAATTTGTGGAAAATCCCTAAACCATTACAAATATTTTGCGCAATTAGGGATACGTTCGCGTACCCTGATTATATTTTTAAAAGCAAAATTCGGATTATGCGTACGCGCAATTTCGAGCGAATATTTAATAAAAGGATTTTTTCAAAGGCGTTAAATTAATTTCATAAAAACCCGCGATGTGCGGTTCAATATTTAAGAAAAACAAATATTCTTGATTCAACACAATCTCGAAAAATGATTGCTTAATAAATATATTATCAAAAGTTATTGTGTACACGTACGCGTGACACAATTCCGCATTTTTTTAATTTATAACACGAATATACGTACGCGTAATTCGATTCAAAGAAGGGTCCTTAATCACAATAAGTATAAGCGGTAGTTAAAATTACGTTATTAAAATATATTTAATATAAATCAAGATAATTAAGCCAATAATAAAAACAGTTAAGCGACCGTGCTAGAACCACGGAATTCAGAAATGCCTAACACCTTCTTCCGGATTAATAGAATTCCCTATTCAGGATTTCTGGTTCGCAGAATAATAAACAGAGTCATATTCTCCTCGATTCAGGGATTAAAATTGGTGACTTGGGATGCCTAAAATTCCCAGGTGGCGACTCTGAAATAATTAAATAAATCCCGTTTCGACTGTCCTTCGATTGGAGAAAACTCCCCACGCGCCCTGCGGGAGCGGTAAAAAGGAGGTGCGACAGCTCTGGCGACTCTGCTGGGGACAAAAGCCAGTGTTATTGTAACCCAGAACCATTGGTTCAGGGTTTAAAGAATTCGAGCTTAAAATATCTGTGTTAATTGGCTTTATGATTTTCAACTGTTTACATGCTAATATGCTAAATGTTTTTTTTACCGCTTTAATATTATTTGAATTGTGAATATATACAACTGCTACGAAACCCCCTTCTTTCTGAGTCTTCTGAATTTATGGTGTACACGTGCGCGTGACCCACCTTTCTGTTAAAGTCATACCAAATAAGACGGAGTTGGGACAAGTAACTAGGCCGGGCAGACTTTCGTGCTCCCGGTACGTTGCCCCCGCTTCGGCTCAAACTGTCCGTTTGGGTAAGCCAGGTTTAGAACAATCAACCTAAGGTTTTACACTTAGAATAACTCAGCCATGTACCGGATCCCTAGTAGGAACGTCTATTTGCATCATACACATTTGGCCTTGGAGACTCAACACAGGGGTTGGGTCTGTCTAGGACAGGTGAACCCAAAAATAAAAAGACCATCAATATGCATCCTACTTGTTACTTGTGCATTCATTTGCCTCGAACATGCTTGTTGACCAGCTTAAATAAAATCATGGTGAGAAGAAGGGAATAAAATGGGTTGTTTTAAAAAAAATTCGAAAAAAAAATAGTTTTAAATTTTGAAATAAAGGTATTTAATAAATAAAAAAAAATTCGAAAATGATTTTTTTTTAGTATAAATTTTCAAAAATGAATTTTGACTTTATCAAGATTAAATTTCAGATACAAAATGAGCACCACACAAAGCCCCTCATCCACAAGTACGGAAGAATTTCTATGTCAGCTTCAAATGTGGTGGTATGATTTAGGCGAAGACGGTCAAAAATGGGTCGTCAAGCATTTGGGAAATCTCACGGACATTATGAAAGTTAAACCCCGTGATGATCTGATTGCGGCGTTAGTAACTTTCTTGGGACCCTGCTCACAATGTTTTTCGTTTCTCTGACTTCGAGCTTACTCCTACATTAGAGGAGATAGCTGGATATGCTGGTTTTGACGGAAGTTTAAGAAATCAAAGCTTGATATTCACAAAGGCTCCTTCGGTACATCGATTCTTCGGTCTTCTGAACATCAGCAGTCAAATCAGGAAAAGCAATGTCATCAATGGATGTTGTTCCTTCAACTTTTTGTATTCAAGGTTCGGAAAGTCAGATGGGTTCGAAATTCATGAGAAAGGCCTTACTAATAAGCAAAACAAAGACACTTGGCAGATGCACCGTCGATTTGCTTTCATGGTGGCTTTTCTAGGAGTCATGGTCTTCCCAAATAAAGAGCGAACAATTGATATTCGCACCGCAAAAATTGTGCAAATCCTCACCACCAAAGAAAATCACACCTTTGTCCCCATCATTCTATCAGACATTTATCGGGCTTTGACTTTATGCAAATCAGGAGCAAAAGTCTTCGAAGGATGCAAAATTTTGTTGCAAATGTGGGTGATGGAGCATCTCCAACAACAGCCCAAGATCATACAGTATGGGTCAAACAATGATAATTGCATCGAAAGCTATGAGGAAAGAACAAAAAATTATCAGGTTCCAGAAGGGATAGAAGCATGGGTATCTCATCTAAAGGCTTTAACGGCAAATCAAATTGAATGGACTCTGGGATGGCTCCCGATGAGGGAAGTAATACACATGTCAGCCTCAAATAGTTATCTACTACTATTGGGATTGAGAAGCATTCAGCCGTATGCACCACTGAGAGTCCTAAGGCAATTAGGGAGATATCAAATAGTTCCTGATGATGAAGATTTGAGTGTGCAAGTAATCGAATTACACCCAGAAGCCACTATTCCCGAGGCTCTACTTCAGCAGATGTGGAATGGGTGCCGATACTTGAAAAGTGATACTCAAGTCCCAGACGCTACAAAGGGTGAGATAAATCCTGGATATGCAAGGTGGTTTGAAAAACGGTCTCGCGTAGATGATGTACCAGAGCCTGAACTAAGAAGGCCAACAAAAAGACCCCATGTTCAAAACTTCAATGATAAAATCCAAGAACGGTTGATCTGGGGAGAAAAGGAAAAAGGGTACAAAGCAACTATCCATGCCCTAAAAGAAAATCTGAGAAGCCTCAGTTTGGAAAAAGATTTACAAGCACAAGAAGCCGAAGGCGAGAAGAAGAGTCTAGCTTGTGAGAATGAAAATCTTCATGCTCGATTCCAAAAAATGAAAAGAGTTTCTGAAACGCCAAAGAGGAGCTGGAAGGATCAAAAAACCATCGCCAATCTCTTTGAAAGAATGCAAGATTATGATTCCATTCTTGCGGAAAACGAAAGGGCATTGAGCAAGGCAAAAGAAAGGATCCAACAATTAAACGAAGAAGCCAGATCTAACAAGGAACGCCAGGATAGGCAATCCGAAAAAGACAAGGCACAATTCAAGAAGGAAAAGGACTATTGGATGCAATCACAAGACCAGCTTCGTGCACAACTAGAAGAGGCAAGAAGATGCAACAAAAAACACCAACAAGCAGACCTCGACAGGGAAAGAGCGCAAGCAAGATTAGAGCAGGCCAGACTCCGAGCTCTGTTAGAATCAGCTCTAAATCGTGAGAACCATGTCAGAGATATAGCCACCACTCGTCAGCAGCAATTGCAAGACCAAGACCAACGTCTCCAAGGTTTCAGGGCACAAATCCACGACCTGGCAGTCTTCACATCTCAAAGTTATGTAAACTGCCAAGGAATGGATTATGAAAGGTTTACAGAGCATGCACCCACTTTTGCTCGTCATCTAGCAATGGAGTTGGAAAGGATGTATCGAACGCTGGGAGGCCATCCGGGTCAAGCCCCACATTGAGCAGATAATCCAATATTTGACAACAAAAGTGGAAAGTGGGGCACGTTGTGAGATGTTAAGAATTGTATCTTTTATTTTGATTTAAGTGTGTGTGTTTTCAAGCCATTTTCTTAAAGTTTTCAAATGTAATTCCATCTTTGTGTAATGAATAAAAGTGATTGCCTTTGGTCCAAACTACGCATGGTCTGATTCATGTGGGGGCATGATACGTAGGCAATCTCTAAGATTCGACCACCACGATAAAAGATATATATAATAAATAAAAGTGAATAACAATAAAAATTTCAAGAAAGCTGGGACGACACAAGCAGCCGAGCAAATGCATAATAGAAAGGGATTATTTGTCTAGGAGCATTGCATCTCAACGTGTGATTATATATGTGTTAAACTCTCAAAACTAACAAGTTTGTTCATTTCCAGAATTCAAGCAGTTAGTTTCTCTAAAGAGTATACTGGCATATTATCACTATCACACAAGATCAAAAGGACCAATACCCGAAAGTATGTCTATCCCAGATGTTGACACAGGTATGGAGCTAGAGGAGATGGATGTCGGGAAAATGAAAGAAGAGATGTTTAAACTCAAGCAACAAATGGCTGAGATGTACCAAGCCTGGTCTACAGGACAGTTACCCCCATCTCACCCAAATAACCCTGCTCCATCAATGACCCAAACTCAGGATAATATCACCACTGAATTATCCCCAAATTTCCCCATTTACCAGCACTACCGAGGCACCACCTCTCAGACACCACAGTCTCCACCTCCAAAACTAGTTCCGTACTTTCCTCCAACTATGACTCCTATTTTCGTAGCACCTCCCCTTGCTACATTTCACAAATCTCCTAGTGAGCCTACATTTCAGGCCCAAGACAACCAATATTACCCCCCGGAGCCCACCTTCAAAGCCTCCGAAATCAATTCAACTGCTCCTCGGTTTGATCTCCCAACCGAAATTGACAAGCCAGCCAAAAATGCTGAACAAGAAGAGATGTTCAGGAAGGTCAAAAGTCTAGAACAATCGTTCCGAGACATGCGGGGATTAGGTGGGCAAGTCAGTGTAGCATACAAAGATTTATGCTTATTCCCCAATGTACAATTGCCAGTTGGCTTCAAGATGCCCAAATTTGACCTATACAGCGGGCACGGCGACCCAGTAGCCCACTTAAGGGGTTTCTGTAGCAAGATGCGAGGAGCTGGGGGAAAGGATGAATTATTGATGGCTTACTTCAGTCAAAGTCTAAGCGGATCAGCTTTGGAGTGGTATACACGCCAGGACCATGGAAGATGGTACACCTGGGATGACCTGGCACAGGCATTCGCATACCATTTCCAATACAATCTGGAAATCATCCCAGATCGATTATCTTTGACAAAATTTGAGAAGAAGCACAATGAAAGCTTCAGAGAGTATGGTTTTCGGTGGAGAGAACAGGCAGCAAGAGTGGATCCTCCTATGAAGGAGAGTGAAATGGTAGACTACTTCCTCCAAGCCTTGGAACCGACTTACTATGCCCACTTGGTTTCAGCGGTTGGGAAATCATTCAACGAAGTAGTGAAGATGGGAGGTATGGTGGAAGAAGGCCTCAAGACAAATAAAATCATGAGCTATTCAGCAATTAAGGCAACTACTCAAGCTATTCAAGGCGGGGTAGGAGGAATTGGAAGAAAGAAGAGGGAGGAAGCAGCGGTAGTTGATTCAGGAATTTGGCCGGGACCCAGAGGGTCACCGCTTTACTATAATCAACAACGACCTCGCCCATCAGCTTACCACCATGATTCATCCCAACACTACTATCACCCTTCAGAGCCTCATTTTTCCATTAACCATGCTCAAGCATACAATCAGCCACTTGTTCACACCAATTGGCGTGCTCCCGTCACACCAAATACTTGCCCACGAGCCTATCCCGGACCAAGTTTCAGGCCTAGGCCAGCATTCAGGGGAGAAAGGGAACAGAAAAAGAAAACTTACACTCCATTGGGAGAGTCTTACACTAGTCTGTTCCACAGGCTGAGACAGCTAGACATGCTGAGACCAATACAATCCAAGCTACCCAATCCTCCTCCAAAGAATCTGGATTACACCATTAGCTGTGAATATTGCTCCGGTGCACCAGGCCATGATACGGAGAAATGCTGGCATTTGAAAAATGCAATACAAGAGCTGATTGATACTAATAAAATCGAGGTTCAAACCCCCGAAGCCCCAAATATCAATAGAAATCCAATGCCAGCCCATCAAGAGGCTAATATGATAGAAATCATACAAGCTGATGGGAAGACAAAGAAGCCGTCACAAACTGTCATGATGATCAAGTCTCATGAAACCAAGCCAGATAAGCAGTTAATAGAGGAGAAGCCGGTGTCTAAGCAGAACAAAAATGTTGATGAACCATCTATGATAGTCGATGAGGGATCATCGAGCAAAGTTTCTGCAAAACAAGAAAGGCCGAAAGTGATAGTACCAGGGGTTGCTAACAAAACCATTGTATTCGTGGAAGGAGCCCGTACAGATCGGGTTATTATTGCACCTGTAATCCAGCTACCGGTCATCAACAACAAAGCCATCCCATGGAGCTATGAACGGGTGACTGTAATGTATAAAGGCAAAGAAATCAAGGAAGAAGTGTGTGAGGTGCAAGGCTTGACTCGTTCGGGAAGATGTTTTACTCCCGAAGAGCTGAGAAAAACTAAAAACAATCCAATGCCAACAAAGAGAGCTGTGACGGAAGAAGAGGCGGAGGAGTTTTTAAGAAAAATGAAACTCCATGATTATTCTATTGTGGATCAATTAAAGAAGACCCCCGCTCAAATTTCACTGTTGTCATTACTGATCCATTCAGAGGAACACCGTTTGGCGTTGATGAAAATCCTGAATGAAGCTCATGTTCCTGAAAAGATCTCTGTAAATCATTTGGGAAAAATAGCCAACAGAATCTTTGAGACAAACAGAATTACATTTGCTGATGATGAATTACCTGTGGAAGGTACCGAGCACAACAGAGCTCTTTACCTCACCGTGAAATGTGAAAACTCCATAGTAACCCGGGTATTGGTTGACAATGGGTCAAGTGCAAACATATGCCCTCTCTCCACTTTAAACAAATTAAAAATTAAAGAGGAAAGGATCCAGAAGAATAGTATCTGCGTACGGGGGTTTGACGGTGGAAGCAGAGATTCATTTGGCGACATAGTGTTGGAACTAACAATAGGGCCAGTTGAATTCACAATGGAATTCCAAGTGTTGGACATAACTGTTTCTTACAACTTGTTGTTGGGTCGACCATGGATCCATGCTGCTAAAGCAGTCCCGTCAACACTACATCAGGCTGTCAAGTTTGAATGGGATCATCAAGAAGTAGTCGTGTATGGAGAAGAAAGTTTAAATGCTCACAGCAGTACCATTGTACCGGTCGAGGGAACAGAAAATGACCAGGGACCATGGGTATACCAAGTAACCGACACAGTGTCGATAGAGAAAATTCCAGAGGGGAAATATCTTCCAAATCCAAAAATATCCTCTGCATCAGTCATGGTAGCTTATGAAATGTTAAAGAATGGTTTTATACCCGACAAAGGTCTGGGTTTATCTTTGCAAGGAATTATACAACCAGTATCTCTCCCCGAGAACTGGGGAACATTCGGTTTGGGGTTCATACCCACTGCCAATGACGTGATAAGGGCTAGGAAGCTGAAACACCAAGCATGGGTTCTTCCAAAACCAGTCCCACATCTGTCAAAGTCTTTTGTCAAGACCGGCGCTAAAAATCGCCCGATAACAACAATTCCTAAATCCCGGGTCAATCCTGAGAAGGAATTAATTGAAAGGTTCGAGAAATTGTTTAGTGATGTGAATATGTTGGAAAGCGGAGAAGGGTGTAGCAACGCAGAAGTTCAATTCGTTGGACCGGAAACAAAGCTCAATAATTGGAAAGCCACTCCTCTCCCAATTCGAAAGGAGTCTTGGTAGTTTATTTTGATTTTCTTTCAGTTTGTTTGGGTTATTTCAAGGTTGTAATCCCAAAGTTTATCTTACAGTTGGTTTGAAGTGTGCAAAACCTTGTTATCTTTCATCATCCAATAAAAAGCAGTTTCCTTTTTATTATCATTCCTAATAGCTTTCTTTTCTTTTTCTTCTTTTCTGTACAGTTCCTTTTACGCTGGCTCTAGTGATATGGCATGCATGAGGAATCCTCAGCCCAGTCTTAAAAATCAATCTGGTTCCGAAGTAATAATTCAAGAAATATATTGTGATTATGAATCAGAATATGATGAAGATGAGGTTTTTGAAGAGATTAGTAAAGAGTTAATTCACTTTGAGGAAAAAATCAAACCTAACTTGAGTGATACCGAGGACGTCAATATAGGGGACACGAGTAATGTCCGGGAAACTAAAATAAGTGTCCATCTCGAACCAAAGATCCGAGAGGAGTTAATTAAAGCACTCATAGAATTCAAAGATGTTTTTGCATGGTCGTATGACGATATGCCGGGCTTGAGCACTGATTTAGTGGTCCACAAATTGCCCACCGATCCAACGGTGCCTCCTGTCAAGCAGAGGCTGAGAAAATTCAAGCCTGATATGAGTGTGAGAATTAAGGAAGAAATCACCAAACAATTGGAAGCAAAGGTCATTCGAGTCACTCGATATCCTGTTTGGTTAGCTAATGTCGTTCCTGTGCCAAAGAAAGATGGCAAAATTAGAGTATGCGTCGACTATCGCAATCTCAACAAAGCAAGTCCAAAGGATAATTTCCCATTACCCAATATCCATATTTTGATCGACAATTGTGCCAAGCATGATATAGGGTCTTTCGTGGATTGTTATGCCGGGTATCATCAAATTCTAATGGATGAAGAAGATGCAGAAAAGATGGCATTCATCACACCATGGGGAACTTATTGCTACCGGGTAATGCCATTCGGTCTAAAGAACGCCGGAGCAACCTATATGAGAGCAATGACCACAGTGTTTCATGATATGATACACAAGGAAATTGAGGTATACGTGGATGATGTGATCATAAAATCAAAGCATCAGGCCAACCACGTTGGGGATTTGAGGAAGTTCTTCTTAAGACTTCGCAGGTACAACCTCAAGCTTAACCCTGCCAAATGCGCATTTGGAGTTCCATCCGGAAAGTTGCTGGGATTCATAGTCAGTCGACGAGGCATTGAGCTAGATCCGTCAAAGATTAAAGCCATCCAAGAACTGCCACCTCCAAGAAACAAAACTGAAGTAATGAGTTTGTTGGGGAGGTTAAATTACATCAGCAGGTTTATTGCTCAGCTCACAACAACCTGTGAGCCAATTTTCAAATTGTTAAAAAAGGATGTTGCGGTCAAATGGACCGATGAGTGTCAAGAAGTGTTCGATAAAATAAAAGGGTACTTGTCAAACCCACCCGTGTTGGTCCCGCCAGAGCCAGGAAGACCTTTGATTCTTTACTTGAAGGTTTTGGAAAATTCATTTGGTTGCGTATTGGGGCAACATGACCTCACTGGCAGAAAAGAACAGGCCATCTACTACCTTAGCAAGAAGTTCACAGCTTATGAGGTTAAGTATACTCATCTGGAAAAGACATGTTGCGCCCTAACATGGGTAGCTCAAAAATTGAAACACTATTTGTCATCCTACACTACTTACCTCATTTCTCGGTTGGATCCATTGAAATACATTTTTCAAAAGCCTATGCCAACGGGAAGACTTGCAAAGTGGCAGATATTGCTCACAGAATTTGACATCATCTATGTGACTCGAACTGCAATGAAGGCTCAAGCGCTGGCCGATCATTTGGCCGAAAACCCGGTCGATAAGGAATATGAGCCGTTGAAAACTTATTTTCCTGATGAAGAAGCAATGCATATCGATAAGGTGGAGCAAATTGAAAAGCCTGGCTGGAAACTTTTCTTTGATGGAGCCGCTAACATGAAAGGAGTCGGAATAGGAGCTGTAAACATTTCTGAAACAGGGCATCACTATCCTGTTACGGCTCAGTTGCGATTTTATTGCACCAATAATATGGCTGAATATGAAGCTTGTATTTTGGGGTTAAGGCTAGCCGCAGACATGGGTATCCGAGAAATCTTAGTTATGGGAGATTCGGATCTGTTGGTACATTAAATTCAAGGAGAATGTGAAACCCGAGACTTGAAGCTCATCCCATACCGACAATGTCTACATGATCTTTGTCAGCGGTTTCAATCAGTGGAATTCCAACATATTCCAAGAATCCATAATGAGGTTGTCGATGCATTGGCTACCCTGGCATCAATGTTGCACCATCCAGACAAAGCTTATGTAGATCCAATACATATTCAAGTCAACGATCAGCACGCTTATTGCAATATGGTTGAGGAAGAATTTGATGGTGAACCATGGTTCCACGACATCAAGGAGTATATCAGGATGGGGATATATCCCGCACAAGCCACAGGAGACCAAAAGAGGACCATTAGGCGATTGGCAAATGGATTCTTCTTAAGCGGAGGAGTTTTGTATAAAAGAACACCAGATCTTGGATTATTAAGATGCATAGATGCCAGACAAGCTACAACTGTCATGTCTGAAGTACATTCAGGAGTTTGCGGACCCCACATGAGTGGATATGTGTTGGCAAAGAAAATCCTCCGAGCTGGTTACTATTGGCTTACCATGGAGCGAGATTGTATCAGTTTTGTGCGCAAGTGTCATCAATGCCAAATACACGGAGATTTGATTCATTCTCCACCATCCGAGTTGCACACAATGTCGGCACCATGGCCCTTCGTTGCCTGGGGCATGGATGTGATTGGACCAATTGAGCCGGCAGCATCCAATGGGCACAGGTTCATTCTGGTAGCTATTGATTATTTTACCAAATGGGTTGAGGCCAAGACATTCAAATCAGTGACCAAGAAAGCTGTGGTCGATTTTGTCCACTCAAATATCATATGTCGATTCGGAATCCCGAAGGTGATCATCACAGATAACGGTGCTAATCTTAACAGCAACCTAATGAAGGAAGTATGTCAACAGTTTAAGATTACACATCGCAACTCTACCCCATATCGGCCCAAGGCGAATGGAGCAGTAGAAGCAGCCAACAAAAACATAAAGAAGATACTTCGGAAAATGGTAGAAGGTTCAAAACAATGGCATGAAAAATTACCATTTGCATTATTGGGATACCGCACTACTGTTCGCACTTCAGTAGGAGCAACTCCTTATTTGTTGGTATATGGCACTGAAGCAGTAATTCCTGCAGAAGTTGAGATTCCTTCCCTTCGGATCATCGTCGAAGCAAAGATTGATGATGATGAATGGGTCAAAACCCGTCTGGAACAGTTAAACTTGATTGATGGAAAAACGATTGACCGCAGTATGCCATGGTCAATTATATCAAAGAAGAATAGAAAGAGCATACAACAAAAAGGTGCGTCCTCGGAAGTTTGAAGTAGGTCAGCATGTGCTGAAACGTATTCTTCCACATCAGGTTGAAGCAAAAGGCAAATTTGCCCCGAATTGGCAAGGACCATTCATTGTGACCAGAGTATTATCAAATGGTGCACTATGCTTAACAGACATTGAAGGCAAATGCATAGATATGGCGATCAATTCTGACGCGGTAAAGAGATATTATGCATAACTTTTTGAGTGTTTGTATTTAGCATTATTTCGAAGATTGGAATGACAAAGACAATTTATTCTGCTATCCAAACACTATACCATTTGCTTCCCCTTTGAGCCATACTGGTTTCTTTCCTACCCTCTCTTGGAATCAATAAAAATCAAGTATGAAATAAGAAATAAAAAAAACATCACTATTATTTAGTGAACTACATTTGACCTGATTTCTCAAAGAAGGATACGTAGGCGTCTCACGGCTCGGTCATAGGGTGCACAATATACATGATGTGCACAAAAAGAAACATCAGGTGACCCCAATCAAGAAACTGGGGCAAGAATTGTATTAAAGAAAAAGATTCCAAGAGTTGTAATTCTAAACACATACCAAAACTGTTTAGCTTTTAATACCTTTTCCATTTCTAACCCCATACCAGAAAGACCTTTCGACCAATCTTAGAAAAATGTTGAGTCAAGCAAATGAAGATGGTTCATAACACTCTGATACAAACAAGAAAAGAAAGTAAAAATGAGAGAGTCTTATAGGTGAAAACCCACACGGGCACCATAAGGCGACGGAAGTTGAGAGAAAAGTAAAATGAGAGAGTCTTATTGGTGAAAACCTTCATAGGCACCCTAAGGCGAAAAGGAAGTGAGAAATAAACAAATGAGGAAGGTTTATCGGTGAAAACTCTTTGAGATATTGCAAGTCCAACAGGTCTGTGAAATGAAAAATGAAGTTGGATTACGGAAATTTTGGGGAAAACCAAAATGAGACAATTGAAAGGAGATTGATTAAAAGACTGGGTTGATTAATCCAAAATGCATACCCTGATCATTGGTGCCGGTAATTCCAATCAGATAAGTCCTTTATTCCTTTTCCAACAGTCATCCAAAACTTGGATTTTTATTTTCATTTCTATAATTGTCGAAATCAGCGTATTTCGTCACTAATAATCTTACTTTTCTAAAAGCTTTGAGATAAGTTTATTTCCAAACAAATAAGAAGGAATGTCAAGGTATACTACCAAGATTCAAGGTTACAAAATACAACCACGAAAGGTGGGAGATAAAGGATATGGGTGTAAAAAAAAAGGTGAAATCAAAAGTGGATCAGCAAAGTCAGAAGGAACATATGATTACAGTTAAAAGGGTTTGAAGGAAAACATACAGAGGGGAATCCTATAGTCAAGGATCAATTACAAGGACAAAACAGTCTTTTCAACCATTCCAAGGCAATAAAGAGAGACGAAGAGAAGCCTCACCATCGGCAAGAATACCCCAGTTAACCACCCTGCTTTAAACTAACGAAGTTTTCTTTGATTTAAAACAGGGGCAAATACAATATTTGTGTCAGGAAATACCTGGTAAAGAAAAAGAAGAAGTCAGGCGTCCACCTGGAGAATGAGGATGAGAAAAAGAAGAAGTCAGGCGTCCACCTGGAGAATGAGGATGAGAAAAGAAGAAGTCAGGCGTCCACCTGGAGAATGAGGATGAAGAATTAAAGAAGTCAGGCGTCCACCTGGAGAATGAGGATGAGAATTGAAGAAGTCAGGCGTCCACCTGGAGAATGAGGATGAGAATTAAAGAAGTCAGGCGTCCACCTGGAGAATGAGGATGAGAAAAGAAGAAGTCAGGCGTCCACCTGGAGAATGAGGATGAGAATTGAAGAAGTCAGGCGTCCACCTGGAGAATGAGGATGAAGAAAAGAAGAAGTCAGGCGTCCACCTGGAGAATGAGGATGAGAAAAGAAGAAGTCAGGCGTCCACCTGGAGAATGAGGATGAGAATTAAAGAAGTCAGGCGTCCACCTGGAGAATGAGGATGAGAATTAAAGAAGTCAGGCGTCCACCTGGAGAATGAGGATGAGAATTAAAGAAGTCAGGCATCCACCTGGAGAATGAGGATGAAGAATTAAAGAAGTCAGGCGTCCACCTGGAGAATGAGGATGAGAAAAGAAGAAGTCAGGCGTCCACCTGGAGAATGAGGATGAGAAAAAGAAGAAGTCAGGCGTCCACCTAGAGAATGAGGACAAAGAATTAAAGAAGTCAGGCATCCACCTGGAGAATGAGGATGAGAATTGAAGAAGTCAGGTGTCCGCCTGGAGAATGAGGATGAGAATTGAAGAAGTCAGACGTCCATCTGGAGAATGAGGACAAAGAAAAGAAGAAGTCAGGCGTCCACCTGGAGAATGAGGATGTGAATTAAAAGAAGTCAGGCGTCCACCTGGAGAATGAGGATGAGAAAAGAAGAAGTCAGGCGTCCACCTGGAGAATGAGGATGAAGAATTAAAGAAGTCAGGCGTCCACCTGGAGAATGAGGATGAGAAAAGAAGAAATCAGGCGTCCACCTGGAGAATGAGGATGAAGAATTAAAGAAGTCAGGCGTCCACCTGGAGAATGAGGATGAAGAATTAAAGAAGTCAGGCGTCCACCTGGAGAATGAGGATGAAGAAAAAAGAAGTCAGGCGTCCACCTGGAGAATGAGGATGAAGAAAGAAAAGAAGCAGTCAAGGCACCCACCTGAAGAACGAGGGAATGAAATTGAAGTGTTGAAATCAAAATCCCGCTCATATGAAAAAGGAGCACTTAGAATCAATAAAGCAGAGGAGTCCAACAGAATCCCCAGCAAGAAACAACAAGAGTTCCAAAAGGAATACGGAATAAGCCAAATGCCCAAGAGTCACCAAGATATCAAGACAACAAGAAACGCAAGGGCATGATCTAGATAAGATTTTTATAATTCATGTACCATAGTCTAGTTTAGCTTTTTGTATTTCCTTTAAAGTAAGGTGTAATAAGGAGGTCAGCAAGCAGTAAAAACAGCACGAAGCAGCAGTAACATCACAGTCCCACGGTAGTCCCAGCTACCCAAAATTCCCGAACTACATTGACCTGATTCCTTTATAGCCAAGGATATGTAGGAAACCTTTGAAGCAGAGGTTCGGTCAAATATTTCTAAAAAATGCTTCCCACGGAATATTCGAACGGGCAAAAATCGCTCGTATCCGCTCACTTTATCTTTGCACGAAAACTCTTCGAGTTTCCGCACAAAGAGGGGCATCCCATGAGCACGTGATTTTTGCCTTACGAAAACAACTCCAAAATAAAATCAAAAAATAAAATAAATTTCTTTTACTGTGTAATTTTTGAATTTGCGTGGTGTTAAATATTTGTGTTATGACCATAAATGTTTACTTTGTCATAAATAAAATGAAAAATAAAATAAAATACATGTTGCATGCATATAGGATTTAATTATGCATTTAAAAGATAATTTAAATAAAATCACAAAAATATGCAATAGTTCTATTTTAAATATTCCACTGTGTGATTGATGTTTTGTCTATGTGTTAAATAATTGTTATAGAATAATTAATATATTTTTTGCGAAGTTAGATTTATTTTATAATTAAAAATTTAAATTAGAAAAAATGAAAAAAAAAAGAAAAAACAATAATACATATACACAAAATCGGACCTGGATTAAAATCCAGGCCCAAATCGAATTAATTCGCCCCTCACAGCCCAATCCAAACCAACCTGTCCGGTCCAACTCATGAGTAAATCCAAACGACGACGTTTGGTCACACTCCATCAAGGACCGTTGGATTAAATCAATCCAACGGCTGATATCCCCTACCCTTACCCGCAACCCGTAACCCGACCCATTGACCCGATTCAGTCCGACCCCAACGTTAAACCAAACGACGTCGTTTGGTTAAGTGAGTTGATCCTGGCCCTTCATTCTATCTAATCCAACGGACAATATCAATCCACCCCACCGCTATATAAGTCCCAAGCCCTACCCCAGCCCCAAACTAAGCACCCCCCCCCTCCTACACTGTTCATCATCGTCCCCCAAACCCCCACTCCTAACCTTATCCGCCCTAGGATCCCACCGCCTGAAACCCGGCGGCATCAACGCCGCCGGTCACCAAAATAACACCCTAGAACCCCCTGAACATCCTCTACACAAATCTGACCTTAGTTTCCTTCGAATCAGGCCTCAACTCTTCGAATCTTAAATCGAAGGTTGGCCTGAAAACCTGATCTTCTCCGATGGCTTCCAAAATAACACCACAACTTCCCCTAGATACCCTCATCACGGATCTGTTAGTTGCATGGTTCGAATCATACTGGAACTACTCGAATCTTCATTTGAAGATTCGAGTACAACCTGACCTTATCCCAACCTACTTCAAACTCACACCAGTTACCCCCCTGACCTCCCTCGTGCCTAGAACATCTTTGGTTTCCCTCGAATCTAACCAGAAATGAGTAAATCCCAAATCGAACTTTCAAGAACCCTAAAAATACCAGACTTTTGGATTCTGTCCAGATTGAATAAAGATTGAGGTTTAATCGACCTTAGTCGAAGTATTTTCAGTGGAAAATACTTCGACTAAGGTCTGTTTGATTTCAAACAAAATCCAAATCCAAGTCGAGTTGAGTTCAGTTGAATTTAAAGGTTCAGAGGTAATTTCTGTTTCTTATGTGCATTCTATGTGTATTCTATGTTCGTTTCATTAGTTTGTTTAATTTTTCATAATTTTCTAGTCAAATTTTGTTATACTGTCCCCTACCCGTCAACTTGATTCTAAATGTGAATTGTTTCTGTTGATTGTGATTATGTACAATGTGTGTAATCGACTCGATTAAGTTCGTCGATTAGTTGTATTATGAATCTTGCTTTTGGAAATGTTGACTGAAATAACCTGTTTTGGATGGATTATTTTGCTATAATCAGTTAATTAGTTATTGTTAATCAGTTGGTTCTTGTTTAATAAATCCATCAAATGGACGTTATATGTGTGTTGTTTTCTGAACATTAAGTTCAGAACATTGTCAATATATTGACAATGCTCCTGTTTGTTTGATCTTAGTTCAAAAGCTGAGTTCAGTTGAATTATTAGGCTGAATTCAGTATAATGTTGTTATGATATTAGGTTTAATTTCAATTTCACAAATGTTGGTTAGATACCATTGTGTTAGAAAAGTGCATTCTCAGTCAAGATTCAGTCCAGAACTTGATAGGATTGATTATAGCTGTTTAATTCAGAAGGATAATCGATTCTGAACAATTTTTAAAATCTGTTTTGCAACATATTCTGATTTTAGTTTAAGGGCTGTAATTACAGAAGGATTTCAGGTTTATTTTAGAATGAAACAGTAGGGTAATGTGATAGTGTGCTTTCAATAATATGATAGTGGCTATAATTTAAGTAATAATGGGGAACAAGGGATAATGGGGCTGCTGAAAAACAGGATAAATAGCACTTAGTTTTAAATTATTCAAAAGTAGTTTTAATGGAAAAAACTTTCTGATTTTTAAAGGAGAAAAGGGTCCATCCAGCACTAAACTGTATAGGACCAGCCCTGTATAAATACAAGGAGCTGGACAGACTGAAAGAAAGAGAGTTTGTTTTTTCAGAGAGGGAATTGAGACTGATTTAGGGCAAAAAAAAAAGAAGAAAAAATCTGTTTTCAGAGAAAGATAGTTTAGAGAGACTTCATAATAGATTTTGAAAGAGAATTTAAGAAAAATGCACCTAGAGTGAGATAAAAGGGAAAAATCCAGCAGAAAAATCAGGTTCTTCTTGGAATCTGAAGAGGAAGAGGAAAAAGAAAAACAGAAACAGATATAGAAACAGATTGAATATTTTCAGAAACATACTTTTCTTTGGATCTGTCCGGGTCTGTTTGTTTGATAGTACTTGGTTTAAATCTGAAAGTTTTTTTTCTTCCAAAAATCCTGTTACTGTGCATCTGGGCTCCTCGGATCTTATTATTGCTCAAATCTGTGGGAATACTGGTATTTTGCTGTTTTTGTTACTGCTGCAACTGCTGAAACTTACTTCTTCTACCTCCATTTCCAGGTACATATCCTTTTAAATTCTATGTTGGAAAGAGATTCAGTATGACAGATAAATGAAGCTTGAATTGTAATAATATCTTTATTCATTTGAGCTTTTTAATTAAAAATTCAGTTTTGATTCTGGATCAAATAAGTAGTATATATTGATAGGATGACTGTAAGTTAAATATCCTTTATTGAAGACTGTATAAGTGTTGTAACAAGGTTAATTTTCTAAATTTTCATTAAAGTATAGTTGTGATTAAGATTGTCAAGGTAGGAAACATGGCATAAAGTGGGCCATTATTTAAATTTTATGGTGTTGTTAGCTAAGTAAAGAGTAATGTAGAAATATCAAGAAAACTACATTACTAACTCTTGTTGTTAAATAAGGTTAAGATGGTATTGATGGTATATTTTTATAAAGATAATAGATGTGTGTATAAACGTTGGTGAAAGGTGATATGATATAGCTTGTTACGATGTTAAAACGTTATGAATGTTTACGACATACAGTTAGGTTGCATGTAAGGTAATTTTATTGAATTAACTTGTATAATAACTCCTTTCCTATAAACTCGATGCCTATCTACCTTCATAAAACAAATTGACCAAATAATTAGGCCTATTAGATTAAAAGCAAGTATATGAGAATGAAAAGAGATGTACAAGCATAAATTGCCACACTTTATATTAATGGTAATTAGAAATAGAATTTGCATTAAGTAAATAATGAAAATTCTTGGAAAATATTTCCTTCCTTTATGAATCATTCATTTTCAGTTTCATATGCAATTTATTCTTTGGCATATATATATACATATATATATATATATATATATATATATATATATATATATATATATATATATATATATATATATATATGTCATATTTGTTTAAAAAATAGTATTAATCATATTTTTATTCTGTTCTTTGAATTTGAATAGTTGGAATGAATATAACTTATATTCGGAAATCATAATCGACGAGCAACCTTTAATAGATTGCGAATTCTTTTCAAGAATTTATAGGCCTCTAAAATGGGAGTTTCTCATGATTTTCACATAAAAGAAATATATGAATATAATAAACAATTTGTGGAAAATCCCTAAACCATTACAAATATTTTGCGCAATTAGGGATACGTTCGCGTACCCTGGTTATATTTTTAAAAGCAAAATTCGGATAATGCGTACGCGCAATTTCGAGCGAATATTTAATAAAAGGATTTTTTCAAAGGCGTTAAATTAATTTCATAAAAACCCGCGATGTGCGGTTCAATATTTAAGAAAAACAAATATTCTTGATTCAACACAATCTCGAAAAATGATTGCTTAATAAATATATTATCAAAAGTTATTGTGTACACGTACGCGTGACACAATTCCGCATTTTTTTAATTTATAACACGAATATACGTACGCGTATTTCGATTCAAAGAAGGGTCCTTAATCACAATAAGTATAAGCAGTAGTTAAAATTACGTTATTAAAATATATTTAATAAAAATTAAGATAATTAAGCCAATAATAAAAACAGTTAAGCGACCGTGCTAGAACCACGGAATTCAGAAATGCCTAACACCTTCTTCCGGATTAATAGAATTCTTTTTTCAGGATTTCTGGTTCGCAGAATAATAAACAGAGTCATATTCTCCTCGATTCAGGGATTAAAATTGGTGACTTGGGACGCCTAAAATTCCCAGGTGGCGACTCTGAAATAATTAAATAAATCCCGTTTCGACTGTCCTTCGATTGGAGAAAACTCCCCACGCGCCCTGTGGGAGCGGTAAAAAGGAGGTGCGACAACGCGTACGTGCACCCGTTTGTTTGGTGCGTCAAAAATCATGTCACGTGGATGTGTCCCCAATTAGTAACGCTTTATTATTACAAAAAAATTCGACCGTAGTTGCACGAACGCATACTCCGATTTTATTTTTAGAAATCGTAATTATGTCACGTGAACGTGTCCACAACCACGATAGTATATTAAACGTGCCTAAAGCAAACTACGAACATTTGTTATTTTATATCAAAATTAATACGAGGGCTATGTATGATTAAATTATTGATGGCACACCTCAAGCTATATGAACTAAATTTAATTTAGCGGCCTATAAGCAATCATTTTATTATAGAGAAAGTTGGTTCGAAATTACGCGAACGCATACTCCGAATTGATTCTTAGAATCGTAATTATGTCACGCGAATGTGTACATAATCACTTTAATACCTTAAATCGCGTCTAAATCATTAAACAATTCAACTCTTAAAGAAAATTATATACATATTAATTCACGCATTGAAAGTTAGATCAAATCTACTTCCAACATTCATTTCTCAATTGCCATAGGCAATGCAAAATAGTCAAATACAATGCAAATCCAGTGGCCGCTCGAATTACAGAAATAGGGACGTAACTTAACATATTAATATGAGTTCATTCATCTCTTTCCTTTGAGCATATGAAATCTAGGTGAGATTACAAACAGTCATTCGAACTAGTCCAATAAGAATTAACATGAAAGATTATACATCTCCCAACCAACTAATGGGAAAAGATCGACAAATTCTGAAAATTAAAGATCCATTATTTAATTTGCAAGAAAACAGTTACACTAGACCTCCAATTCATTCATTTTCAACTGGATATTTATATACATCAAGTTTCAGGACATGTACCTGGTATGTAGAACAAAAAAAATGGGGTAAGCAATAAGCAACATCAAATAGCAAAATACAGCAACAGAAAGCCCAACACAACAGCTTTAACACCTCAATCCAGAAATCCCACCAACACTGAGAAAACCAGTAAAAATAGTCCGGAAATCTTTCTTTGTTTTCTCTTTCTAGCTTTGAACTCTCTCTGGTGTTCTTTCGCTCTCAATATTTCAGAAAATTTGGTTCTATCTTTTTTACTCTCTCCAAAATGAATTCTGCCCCAGTATATCTAGTGTATCCAGAGTGTATATCGAGTGTATACCGCTCTCTCCGCCCCCTTCTCTTTTTTTTCCTCTAATCTGATTTTCAGCTCCCTTAAATGGGCATTCAATTAGTGCATTTTCCACTACCAATTCAACTTTTCATTTTTTAATCATCCCCTTAATTGTCCACTCAATTAGTGTTTTTAGTTAATTTGATAATGCAAATACTACCCTACCACTATTAGGATCTTCTCAAGTAGTAAATTGGCCCAACCAGATTTTCCTCTTCTTATTCTCAATGGGTTTGACTGAGTTTTGGTTTTGCGCCTGGCTAAATTGGCCCAACCAGATTTTCCTCTTCTTATTCTCCTTTCCTTTTCAATTTTCTTTTCCTTTTTCTTTTCAACAATTAAAACTAAAATCCTAATTAATTATAAAACACCAAATTAACTTAAAAATACTAATTAATTATAACTAATAATTATCACAAATAATTAAATGCCAAATTAAAAGAAAATCACACAATTTGACTAAAATTACAAAAATATGTTATTATTATTTTTTTTGAATTTTTATTTTTGTAAAACACCTAATTATTAATTAATTCCAAAAAATGTAAAATCAAATCTTAAATGTCAATGTTATATTTTTGTATTTTTAATGCATTAATAAAATTAAACATGCCCACAAATATATGCAAACAATCAGAAAAATCACGCAATAATTCCTAAAAATAACAAATAATTAAAGAAAAGACCTAATTTTGGGAATTCTTTTGGAGTAATTTGTGTGAGGCAAAAATCACGTGCTCACAGCTGCCCTTTTTTGTCCGGAAACACGAAGAGTTTTCGTGCAAAGATAAAGTGAGCGGACACGAGCGATTTTTGCCTGTTTGAACACTCCGTGGGAAGCATTTTTTGAAAGATTTGACCGAACCTCTGCTTCAAAGGTTTCCTACATATCCTTGGCTATAAAGGAATCAGGTCAATGTAGTTCGGGAAGTTTTGGTAGCTGGGACTACCATGAAGCTGTGGTTTTGCCGTTACTGCTGTTGCTGCTGCTGATACTGCCTACTGACCTTCTTATTGCACCATGACAAAAAATGAAGAGGCTAGACTAAGCTATAATCTATGTTTTACAAAGATTTATTTCCAAACTTGATCTTGTGACTGATGTTGCCTTGTTGACTTGTATCTTCCTCATAAGTTCCTTTGTGGCTGACTTGAATGGTATTCTTGAGATGCTTTTCCTTTTCTTCAGGTGGACGCCTGACTGTTGAACTCGAACCGTCTTCTCTTGTTACTTGACACTATTTTCCCTTGCACCTTGAACCATTTCCCCTGAAACTTGAACTGCCTTCCTTCGAAACTGCTTTCCCTAGAAACTTGAGTTGTCTCCCCTTGTTCTCCAGGTGGGTGCCTGATTACAACAAAATAGACAAAACAAAGAAAATTTTCTTCCCCCAGTTTGCACTAGGAAGATTTGTGAGTTGTTAGCAATATTGTAAATCAAAATATAACTTGAAATACCAAGACTAGGAAGTGCGTCTCCTAGGGGTGGAACATTAATGACTTAAACTAAGAAGTGTGTCTCCTAGGAATAAATTTAAATGACCGAGACTAGGAAGTGCGTCTCCTAGGGGTGAGAACTTTAGTGACTAAAACTCATACGATCCAAACTAGGAAGTGTGTCTCCTAAAAGTGTATCCTAAAAAAAATCAAGACTAGGAAGTGCGTCTCCTAAGGGTATAACTTTAGTGCGTGGAACCAGGAATTGCATCTCCTAGGGGAAAGCTCAATGTAGGAAGTGTGTCTCCTAAAATAAAAATATAACCTGAAAAACCCAGACTAGGAAGTGCGTCTCCTAGGGGTGAAACTTCAATGACTCAAACTAGGAAGTGTGTCTCCCACGAATGAACTTAAATGGACCAGACTAGGAAGTGCATCTCTTAGGAGAAAATCTCAATTTAGGAAGCGTGTCTCCTAAAACAACAATACAACCTGAACTACCCGGACTAGGAAGTGCGTCTCCTAGGGGGTGAAATCTCAATTTAGGAAGTGCGTCTCCTAAAACAAAAATATAACTTGAACTACCCAGACTAGGAAGTGCGTCTCCTAAGGGTGAAATCTCAATTTAGGAAGTGCGTTTCCTAAAACAAAAATATAACCTGAACTACCCAGACTAGGAAGTGCATCTCCTAGGGGTGAAACATCAATCACTCAAACTAGAAAGTGTGTCTCCTACTGATGAACTATCAATTTAGGAAGTGCGTCTCCTAAAACAAAATGTAATTTGGAAGACTTAGACTAGGAAGTGCGTCTCCTAGGGGTAAAACCATCAGTGACTCAAACTCATATGATCCAAACTAGGAAGTGCGTCTCCTAAAGGGTACAATCTCAGTTTAGGAAGTGCGTCTCCTACAACAAAATATAACTTGAAAACCCAGACTAGGAAGTGCATCCCCTACGGGTTTTGTGTGATCTTCTCAATAGCCTTTGCGTAAGTAGAATTGGGGCATTACACCTGAAAATTTCAAGCTTCCCAGCTTTGATATGAACACAGCTTCTGTCCATGTTTCAGACAAAGAAAACTTGTGAGTTTAAATATGGTGGTTGGTCTGTGGCCTTGACTTTGCGACGATTGCTCCTTCACTTGCCATTATGACTTTGATTTCACCTTGAAAGACGTTGCTTGATTATTGACTAACCAATTTCTCTGTCACCCATATCACAGAAAATACCTCTTCTCCGTTCAGACCCAATACCCTCTATCTGTTGCATTGCACCGACATTTACCAAATCCTTGTGTTTTCACATGAATCTCAAAGTACTACAATTGCCACCCACTCAGTGCGTATGCTGTTCTTTCTTGAATTAAACCACTGGCCTTGGCCTTGAGGTCTATTGCTCCCTCGCTTGCCATGATAACTTTGATTTCTGCTTGGAAGACCTCGCTTGCCACTGGTTAACCACTTTTGTGAATCTTACCACAGAAGATACCTTTGATTCGTTCACCTAACACCCTCCATTTGTTGCATTGTCCAGGGATTGATATGTACCAAAGCTTTGTATTTCACAAGGATCCCAAAGCATGTTGATCGTTACTAGCTCAGTGCGCTTGTTGTTCTTTTCTGACTTATGACGCTTTGATGTGCTAGCCAGATCTATTTTGTGCACTTGGAAAGCTGGTGGCAATTTTTGAAGTCATTTCTCACTTATTTTAACCAAATAGACTCAGAAAAGGAAAGTAAACACGACAAAAGAAGCAGAGTAAAGGACACGGGAAAGAGATGATTCCTAACAAGAAAACTACAAAGGAGAAACCTATCAGATTGGATACCAACTCTAACAGCCATGGCATGCACCTGTGGCCTATTCTGTCAAGCAAGTTTGATGTTCAACAATTGTTGTACCCTCTAAGCCGTGAAACTGGGCTTCAATGCTCCGATTATCCAATCTGATTTACAATCCTTATTCGACTTGTAGTGCCCAAAGGGTTTTCACCATCAAGCCTCTCTCATTTGATTCTTTCTCTAAACTTTCGTCGCCTCAAGGTGCCCGTGAAGGTTTTCACCAATAAGACTCTCTCATTTTCATTCTTTTTCCTGCTTGGACCAGAGTGTTATCCTGATATGAATCACCTCTATTTGCTCGACTTGGCATCTCTCGAAGACTGATCAGAAGGTCTTTCTTTGGACCGTAATATGGGCTTTTGGATGGGGTTAGAAAGAAAGGGTATCAAAGGCTCAAAACAGTTCGACATGGGTTTAAAATTATAACTTTTGGAATCAGATTTCTTACAGCAAACACAACTTCTGCCCTAGTTTCTTTGCTTGGGGACTTTTTTATTTTTATTTTGATGCGACCGAACCGTGAGACTGCCTACGTATCCTTAAAAGGAATCAGGTCGAACGTAGTTCATGTCATAGAAATTACTTTGTTGTTGTGATTTTTTTTTTCTTTTTCTTCCTCTTCCTCTTCTTTTTCATTCTTTCTTCCTTTTCTCTTTTTGTTGTTTTATTGTTTTTTTTTCTTTTTCTTCTCTTTTTTTCCTTTTCTTCTTTTTTTTGTTCTCTTTTTTCATTCTTTTTCTTTTCTCTTTTTCCTTCACTTATCTTTCATGCTTGCGTTTCTGATCTTTTCTACTGATTCCGAAAGAGGGGTATGAAAGAAAATAAATAAGGCTCAAAGGGGTAACGAAGGATAAAGTGTTTAGATAGCAGAACAAAATGCCTTCGTCATTCCAATCTTCAAAACATGTCAAGTGCAAACTACACAATTAAACAAACCAAGGAAAACATTTGTATCATCTTTTGATTGTACCAGACTTGATAACCATATCCACGCATTCGCTTTCTACATCTGTTAACTACAAAGCATCATTGGACAACACCCCCACTCTCATTACCATGAAAGACCCCTGTCAATTTGGGGCAAACTTGCCGTTGGCTTCAACCTGATGCGGCAGGATGCATTTCAATAGGGTTTCTATATGTTCTATCTGCCCCAGTTTCACGCAATTCAGGCTTGAAATGATCTCAAAATGCCTTTACTTATTTCCCTCAAATGTCCCTATCATCTATAAAATTGTTTCATTGCTTCATGACTAAACTGACTCTTTTTTAAGACCAGGCTGAGAATTACGCATGTATGTCATGTCACTAGAGTCAATAGGGAAAGAACTATAAAAAGAAAAGAGAACTAAACAAAATGACCATAAATAACAGAAAACGGAAACTTGCATTAGATAGATGGTGAAGGCTTTTGAACAACAAAACAAGCACTAAACTGGGGTTACAAACCTGGAACAACCTAGACAACACTAAAGGAGTTACTACGACTAAACAAACCAGGCAAAAATAAAAGGATAGAAGGGTTTGAGTCACAAGACCATATCCAGATTACAACCCTTGGAATAATATGGACAATAGAAATGACAACAAAATAAACCACCAAACTCCTTCCTGGCTAACCAAGAAAAGAGCGTCTTTCCAATCACCAAACTCAACATCTTAGCCACTGACTTCTGCATCAACAATACTAGGACCTTCACAGGTCTCCATCACATTGTTCTTAGCAAATTTCTTTTGGGTTCCCTTTGCCTGCTTTTTCTTAGGATCAACCTCTAATAGCGCTGAAAGCTTTGTAGCATGTGGACCTCCGAGGTTCTCAGAAGAATTCTCATATTCCTTTTCAACATAAATCATACCCATCATATGCGTCTCATTATGCATAGGCGATGGACTTTGGCTAGTGTCTGTTGCATCTGGATTTTGCACAACAATATCGCCTGCATCAATAAGCTTCTGAATTGCTTTCTTCTGATTCCAACACTTCTCTATGTCATGCCCCGGGGCATCTGAGCAATATGCGCACCTTTGAGAAAAATCAAACTTCTTTGGAAGAGGGTTTGGCATTTTTATCTAGATCGGCTTCAACATGTCCAATTGCTTCAATTTTTGGAATAAACTGGCATATGACACTCCTAATGGGGTGAAAGCCTTTTCTTTTTTCAGCAACCTCTCATTCTAAAATGCTTGATTGGGCCGGAAACCTGATCCAGGGGGTTTTCGATAGGCTCGTAGGGGTGGATAGGTATTTTGTGGAGCTGGGTACTGAGAGAGTGATGTACAATTTTGGGAGTTCCGTGGAGAGAAGTGGCATTGGGGAGGATCACCAGGTGTATCAAGATATCCATGGGGACGATGTTGAGGCTGGAAGTGTTGATCGGGAAAGCCCATCGGATCATCTTTTCTATTTCTCTTTCTTCCACCCAAGCTTACTGGGATGTTCTGAATGTCTTTCGAACAACTCATGATTTTGCCTGACTTGATTCCCTCTTCTACTAGCTCCCCCATTTTTAACACATCTTTGAAAGGTTTTCCCAAGACCGGGATCAAATGACTGAAGTAGGTGGGCCATTAGTCTCATAGGAAAAGCTCAACCATTTCTTCTTCACCAATCGGGGTATTGACTCGAGAAGCATGTTCCCTCCATCTGAGCCTAAACTCTCTAAAGCTTTCCTCCGGCTTCTTTTCCATTCTAGATAGGGAAGAGCGGTCTGGGGTAACGCCTGATCTGTACTAAAAGTATCGAACAAAATCTTGAGCCATGTCTCCCAATGTAGGCCACTTACCAATATCTTGACGAATATGCCAGTCCAAAACTGCCCCAGTTAGGCTCTTACTGAAATATGCCCTCAACAGGACATCTTTCTCTCCAACGCTTCTCATTTCACAGCAATAGACCCTCAGGTGGGCTACCGGATCTCCACACCCATCATACAAGTTAAATTTTGGCACTTTGAACCCCGCGGGCAGGCGAACGTTAGGGGACACAGACAGTTCTTTGTAAGCCATGCTACCTTGGTCTTCCCTTCCTTGTTTGTTCTTCAAGGATTTTTCTATGCCTTTCAGCCTCCTGGGTATCCCTTCTTTCCCTTCTCTTCCTGTGAACCTTTCATTTTCAACATGAAGCTTATCCCGAGGGCTCTTCTTGTATGAGTCAGGAACCTTGTAAGCAACCTCTACGGGGTAGTTTTGGTCTTGAGCTTTGAGTGGATATTCATTGTTGGGAATAGTGGATATGAGAGGAGGGCACTTTTGGGAAAAGATAGTTGGAGGACGAGTGATGGAGCTACTAGGGTGGTTGGAAAAGTTGTGATAAGCGGGTAGATCTGGAGAGTATGGAGGATCATCTGGCATTGTGTCCGGAGTTTGGGTAAGGGCAGCATCTAGGAAGCTAGGTGGTGGCGGGGGTGGTGCCTTCCCAGTCATCCAAGCCTAATACATGTCCACCATGTGTTGTCTTAACATCTCTACCTCTTCAACCAACCCATTGTCCTGTTCAACCAACTACTTTCGGGCACCGGTATCAACCAACTCAGTTCTGTTGTTGTCTGCCATTGCCTTTTGACTTTGTGTTGTAGAGAAGAGTTACCACTTTAAAAACCAAAAACCAACCACTCTTCTGTTATGAATATAACAAAATGAGGCCATCACGTTAGAGTTAGGGCATTTAACAACAAAAATATCACATTGCGTGCAATGCACCTAGCCACAATTAACGGTTCTAGAATGACTTCGAGGGTCATAAGGTCACTTGGCATCATCCCAATTTGTTCATTTCAACCTCCCTTTTCTTTGCTTTTCTAGCACTTGCTTGATCATTTTCCTTCCTCTTTTTTTTCTAATTATCACTCTTTTCTTTCCTCTCATTTCTTACGTCCCATAATTTCACCCTTTTTTCTTTTCTTTTTTCCCTTTTTTTTCCTTCTTTTTTTTCTTTTAAACAAATAAAATGATTCGATCGAACCTATGTAGGTTGCCTATGTATCATGATGCCACAAGAATTAGATCTTTGCGTAGTTCTGGAAGAACGGGAATAAAGTAAACAAACTGACATTCTCCTTTTTTCTTTTTCTTTTTACCTCCACAACTACTCTGATGAGAAAAGATAAATAAAACTAACAAATTCTTTTTTTTTTGAATTTCTAGACTTAACGTTCTATGACCTATTCTAAACTCAAGCTTAACGGGCATGTTTTTTTTTATCCTTTTGAAACAAACACTCCATGGGAAATTATTAAGGAAAACCCTTAGAAGAGAAAACAAATATTTTTTGATTCGTTTTTTTAAGGAGGAAATATAAACAATAAACCACAGAAACATATTTTGAATTTTTCATTTGATATCCTAACGCGATATTTAAAAACGAGCAATGAAAAAAATAAAACAAAATGCTTTTGGATTTCAATTTTGATTACCTAAAAAAAATTCTAATGATAAACAAAAGATAAAGTATTTTTTCTATGTAAAATATCCTAAAGTTCTAATGAAAATAAAAGAATATTTTTTCTCATTTTTTACTAATTTTCCAAAGAGACACCTCAAAAGAAATCTTTTTGGATTTTGGAATTAACACCCTAAAGAAAGCTTTTAAAGAAGTACTAAAAGAAATTTTTTTTTTTTTTAATTTTGGTCCTAATATACTAAAGGAAACTTAAAAATAATTCATTTTAAGTCCTAGATATTAATTGCCTAAAGGAAAAACAACCTCAAAATTTTCTCATTTCTAGAATTAGCATTCTAAAGAAAATTTATAACGAAATATAAAATGCAACATCTCTTTTTTTGAAGTTTTGAGTTACAATACATTTTTTCAAATATAAAACAGAAAATAACAATAATAAAAAGACATGACATTACTGTATAGAAAGTAAAAGACGACATAAAATGAGGAACAAACTCAAAACATAAAACTAAAACAAATCTCCTTAAGCAACTCATGACTGAGTGATCCTGACCGGATGGTCACGGGGTGTTTGCCATGCTCAAACTTCGGTAAATAAATCCACACCTGTATGAGAAAACTTTAACCAATATTATGTGAGATATAACACTCCCTATTAGACACATGCAAGACATAATTGGGACTATTTTTGCAAAATGACTTATTTGGCCAAAAGGTGGCTAGAAGTGCAAAATTTGGCTAAGACCCCGCAAAGCCAAGAACTTAAGATTTACTAGGAAGACCGGACCCTATGTGGGTTGCCTACGTATCCCGCCCCGAGAGACGAGAATCAGGTTCGCGTAGTTCGGGCAGATTGGATACAGGCGAGAATAAGATTTATTTCCTTTTTTTTTCGAAAAAAGATGAAACTTGCAAAATCTTTTTTTTCTTTTTCTTTTTTTTTTTTGATTTTTTGATTTTCGACAAATGATGAAAAAGTGCAATTTTTTTTTGAATTTTCAAGCTCGCTTTATCTTCACACTTCACCCTCTTTTTCTCTTTTTTTTTCATTTGCCCTCAACTATCATTGGTTCGCCAAATGACCCTTTTACCCTTGAAGATTGCAACATGTAGCACATTAGGATGCATCAGGATGTTCTTTTATTTTTTGGGGTACAACTATCCTAGACAAACCCAACCCCTGTGTTGAGTCCTCAAAGTCATATGCACGTGAAGCAAACAAGCGTTCCTACTAGGGATCCGGCATGAGGCTATATTATTCTAGGTTTAAAAACCTGGGTACATTTGTTCTAGACCTGGCTTACCCGAGCGGACAGCTCGAGCCGAGTCGGGGGCAACGTACTGGGAGCACGAAAGTCTACCCGGCCTAGTTACTTGACCCAACCTCGTTCTACTTGGTATGACTTCTAACAGAAAAGTGGGCCACACGCACGTGTTCACCATAAATTCAGAAGACTCAGAAAGAAGAAGGGTTTCGTAGCAGTTTATATATACAATTCAGATAATATCAAAGCGGTAAAAAGCAACATTTAGCACATTAGGCACAAACATGTAAAAATCATATAATAAATAAAGCCAAATATAACAATTATTCTAAGCTCGAATTCTTGAACCCTGAACGAGAGATTCTGGGTTAGATCCCCAGCAGAGTCGCCAGAGCTGTCACACCACCTTTTTACCTACACCCCCGAGAAGGAGTGTAAGTGGAGTTTTTGCAATTAAAGGACAATCGAAACGAGATTATTTATTTATTAAAAATCAGAGTCGCCAGTTGGGATAATTTATGGTGTCCCAAGTCACCGGTTCAAATCCCGAATCGAGGAAAGGATTGACTCTGTTTAACAGTCCATGAACCAAAAATCCGAGTAAGGAATTCTGTTAACCCGGGAGAAGGTGTTAGGCATTCCCAAATTCCGTGGTTCTAGCACAGTCGCTTAACTGTTATATCCGGCTTAATTATATGATTTAGAACAGTTTGAACCTATGTGCAATTTTAACTTTAAACGCTTTTTGATTAAGAAAATTATCTTGAAACGGGTCACGCGTACGTGCACCCGTTTGTTTGGTGCGTCAAAAATCATGTCACGCGGATGTGTTCCCAATTAGTAACGCTTTATTATTATACAAAATTCGACCGTAGTTGCACGAATGCATACTCCGATTTTGTCTTTAGAAATCGTAATTATGTCACGCGAACGTGTCCACAACCACGATAGTATATTAAACATGCCTAAAGCAAACTACAAACATTTGTCATTTTATATCAAAATTAATACGAGGGCTATGTATGATTAAATTATTGATGGCACCCGTCAAGCTATATGAACTAAAATTAATTTAGCGGCCTATTAGCAATCATTTTATTATTGAGAAAGTTGGTTCGAAATTACGCGTACGCATACTCCGAATTGATTCTTAGAATCGTAATTATGTCACGCGAACGTGTACATAATCACTTTAATACCTTAAATCGCGTCTAAATCATTAAACAATTCAACTCTTAAAGAAAATTATATACATATTAATTCACGCATTGAAAGTTAGATCAAATCTACTTCCAACATTCATTTCTCAATTGCCATAGGCAATCCAAAATAGTCAAATACAATGCAAATCCAGTGGCCGCTCGAATTACCGAAATAGGGACGTAACTTAACATATTAATATGAGTTCATTCATCTCTTTCCTTTGAGCATATGAAATCTAGGTGAGATTACAAACAGTCATTCGAACTAGTCCAATTAGAATTAACATGAAAGATTATACATCTCCCAACCAACTAATGGGAAAAGATCGACAAATTCTGAAAATTAAAGATCCACTATTCAATTTGCAAGAAAACAGTTACACTAGGCCTCAACTTCATTCATTTTCAACTGGATATTTACATACATCGAGTTTCAGGACATGTACCTGGTATGTAGAACAGAAAAATGGGGTAAGCAATAAGCAACAACAAACAGCAAAATACAGTAGCAGAAAGCCCAACACAGTAGCTTCAACACCTCAATCCAGAAATCCCAGCAACACGGAGAAAACCAGTAAAAATGGAGAAGAAAAATAGTGCGGAAATCTCTCTTTGTTTTCTCTTTCTAGCTTTGAACTCTCTCTGGTGTTCTTCCGCTCTCAATATTTCAAAAAATTTGGTTCTATCTTTTTTACTCTCTCCAAAATGAATTCTGCCCCAGTATATCCAGTGTATCCAGAGTGTATATCGAGTGTATACCGCTCTCTCCGCCCCCTTCTCTTTTTTTTTCCCTCTAATCTGATTTTCAGCTCCCTTAAATGGGCATTCAATTAGTGCATTTTTCACTACCAATTCAACTTTTCATTTCTTTAATCATCCCCTTAATTGTCCACTCAATTAGTGCTTTTAGTTAATTTGATAATGCAAATACTACCCTACCACTATTAGGAGTTTCTCAATTAGTAAATTTACCCAACCAGATTTTCCTCTTCTTATTCTCAATGGGTTTGGCTGAGTTTTGGTTTTGGGCCTGGCTAAATTGGCCCAACCAGATTTTCCTCTTCTTATTCTCAATGGGTTTGGCTGAATTTTGGTTTTGGGCCTGGCTAAATTGGCCCAACCAGATTTTCCTCTTCTTATTCTCTTTTCCTTTTCAATTTTCTTTTCCTTTTTCTTTTCAACAATTAAAACTAAAATCCTAATTAATTATAAAACACCAAATTAACTTAAAAATACTAATTAATTCTAACTAATAATTATCACAAATAATTAAATGCCAAATTAAAAGAAAATCACACAATTTGACTAAAATTACAAAAATATGTTATTATTATTTTTTTTTGAATTTTCATTTTTGTAAAACACCTAATTATTAATTAATTCCAAAAAATATAAAATCAAATCTTAAATGCCAATGCTATATTTTTGTATTTTTAATGCATTAATAAAATTAAACATGCCCACAAATATATGCAAATAATCAGAAAAATCACGCAATAATTCCTAAAAATAACAAATAATTAAAGAAAAGACCTAATTTTGGGAATTCTTTTGGAGTAATTTGTGTGAGGCAAAAGTCACGTGCTCACAGATATTTGGACTGTTTTGTGTTTATCCACGTTAAATTGGTGTTTGCAAACACTAATTTGTTCCTATTTGACTTGGGCTCTTCTTGAGAAAGAGAGCTGCAGTCTAGAAAAATCAGTCCAACAAGGAATTGGGGTGTAATCAAGAGATTGATAGCCCCAATTAAAGGGTTAAACCTAAAGATAGTAATACCCGACTTGAGCCTACATTGCTTGCACAATTTTGACACCCAATTGGTCTTGAGAAAGTCAATTAGGGCAAAGTCACTAAAGCTACTGAGAGGTATAGAGTGAGTAGTTCCGTGCATTGGCTATATCATAATCTCCTACATAACAACTTTGCCTTAGGCCTTAGATCCCGTCAAGTATTCACCTAGGAGAAAGTCACTTCCCTAGTGCCTCTTTAATTATTTAGAAAATCTTACAAGAAATCATTCTTAGTTTAATTTACCATACTATTAGCATAAAGATTAGAAGTAACAAAACAAACAAACATGATTGGAAGTGTAATTAAGAGCACTACGCACTACTAATTTAGATAGAAATCTAATTCCCAATTGTAGCTACCTGTGGATTCGATCCCGACCATCTCGGGTAAAAGCTGCTTCGACCACTCTTCCCACATTGTAGTGGTGTAGGGTTGGCACAGATCACTTTCTGATGCCGTTACTGGGAAGCTAACGGTTTTGGCTATCTATCTAAATAGTTTTGTGTATTGTTTTTCTTTCCTTTTGTGTTACTAATTTGTGTGTGTTGCCAACTTAGGTACAAAATGGAAGCAAACATCAACAACGCGCCTCTTGGAGATTCTTCCACCGGGGGAGGAGGAAGATGAGTATATTGATGATGAGGTTCCTATAGTACCTCAAGGACAAAGGAGAGGCCGTCATGCCAATGATAATGTTCCATACCCTCCCCTGCTACCTCCAAGAGTGACTCCTCGAGTGCTTCCCAACCAAGGATATGCTAGTGCAATTGTCTCACCCCAGATCCGGGTGGGCAATTTTCAAATTACAAATGTGATGCTGACCTTGTTGGAGCAGCGAGAGTATTTCACGGGTGCTCCCCATCAGAATGCTTACAAACATCTCAAGGGTTTTGTGGATACCTGTTGGGGGAGAAAGCAAACAAATGTGTCCGAGAATGCACTTCGGTTGAGATTATTCCCTTTCTTACTTAGAGGGAAGGTATTGGATTGGATTGAAAGGCTTCCCAACCATTCCATCACTACTTGGGATGAGTTGGCGGATAAATTCATTGCAAAGTTTTTCTTACTGGGACATATGGCATCTTTGAGGGATGAGATCTTAGCTTTCAAGCAGGAACCCAACGAACCATTGCATGAGATATGAGAGAGATACCGAACCAAGGTAAAGGAATGCCCCAACAATGATATGACTGAGGAAATGATACAGCAGACATTTTACTGGGGCATTAACACAACAAATCAGTGCATAGTGAACCAACTCGCCGGAGGTAATTTCATGAAGCTGCCTTATGATGAGGCTTGTGACATTCTTGATGAGATGGCTGACACGTCCTCTGCTTGGCAAAGTAGAGCCAATGTGTCGCAAGGTGACCCCACGATCACTAACTTGCACAAAGAGCTCCATGATCATGGGCAGGCAATAGCAGAGCTGACAACAACAATGAACCAGCTAGCAAAGGCACAGTTACAACATGTTCAAAATCTAAGACAGGTAAATGCTATGGAGGGTGTCAACCTGTTAGTGAACAAAAGAAGACAAAGAGGTCAACAGAACCAAGGGAGTTTAGATAAATATGACAATGATGGTGGTGGATTCCAAGATGATGGTTATGATGAGCAGAATGAAGAAGTGCAATATGTGAACAACTATCAAGGACAAAGGGGCAATTCTTCCAACCAACAATAATGGAGACCCTAAGGCAATTGGGGTAATCAACAACAAGGGAATAGTAATCGGGAGAACAACAACCAAAATGCAAATTGGGGCAATCAGAACAATAATCAGAACAATCAAGGTAATTGGAATGGCAACAACAACAACTGGGGTGGAAACAACAATCAGGGCGGTTGGAACAATGGCAATCAAGCAAATCGGGGGCAAGGCTTTCAAAGGCCCCCAATGTATCAACAACCGAACAATCCACCCACATTTCCATCCCAAGGTCCTAGTTCTTAAAATAATGAAATGGGGAGAATTGAAATACGGTTTGAACAGATAATAAAAAAGAATGCTGACTCTAATGCCCAGTTGGCATCCTATAATACTTCTATCAGAAACTTGGAGGTTCAAATAGGTGAAATCTCACAATCTTTGAATACTTAGTGATACGATAGTTAACCCGAAGGTTGGGAACAATTTTGGACATGTAATGGTGGTAACTACAAGAAGTGGACGAGGCAGTGATGTGAATGCCTCCAAACAAAAATAAATTTTGAGTGATGAAGTTGAGTTGCAAGAAGATGAGATTCCTTTGGTAGTTGAAAATGTGATTGATGAGAATGTAAATGAGGAATTGAGGGTTGTTATCCATGAGGCCGAGGTGGAAACTTAGAATGATGTGAACCCGTCTAGGAAACACCTAATAGACATGCCAGAAATGGTTGTGCCTAAAGCCAAGCTCCTTTTTCCAAGGTCACCTCCACCTTATCCTCAAAGGCTCGCGAAGAAAAAAAATGAGAACCAGTTTAAGAAGTTTATTGACATAATGAAGAGCTTGTCCATCAATGTGCCTTTGGTGGAGGCTCTAGAGCAAATGCCGGTTATGCTAAATTCATGAAAGATTTGGTGACAAAGAAAATCTCCATGGATTGTGAGACTATCAAGATGACCCACCAAGTTAGTGCAATAGTTCACTCAATGGATCCAAATCTAGAAGATCCTGGTGCTTTTACCATTCCTTGCACCATTGGGAGTGCAGACTTTGCAAAAGCTCTATGTAATTTGGGGGCAAGTATCAACTTGATGCCCTACTCAGTTTTCAAGACTTTGGGTATTGGGCAACCGAGGCCGACTTCCATAAGATTGCAAATGGCAGATAGAACAATGAAGAGACCTTTGGGTATAATTGATGATGTTCTTGTCCGGGTGGACAAATTTATCTTGCCGGCTAGTTTTGTGATCTTGGATTGTGAGGTAGATTATGAGGTTCTGATCATATTGGGAAGACCTTTCCTTGCTACTGGGAAGGCCTTATGATGCGGAACTAGGGGAACTCACCTTTCGGGTGGGTGATGAGAAAGTGGTCTTTCATGTGTGCAAGTCAATGAAGCAACCCAAGTGTACTCTTTTGTGGATTTTGTCACGGCAGTGATAGTTGATGATACTAGTGCAATGATCAATGTGGAGGACCCTCACGAGGAGGTATTGTTGAATCTTGATGTAAGTGAGGATGAAGGCCGAGTGGAGTGTGTCAATGCTTTACATAGAATGGGCTCTTACTCTTATGAGCCTCGGAAACTCTCTTTGGATCTTGAGAATAGGAAGACTCCACCAACAAAACCTTCAATCGAGAAACCTCTGATATTGGAGTTGAAACTATTGCCTCCATACCTCAGGTATGAATTCTTAGGCCCTAGTTCAACTTTTATAGTTATTCTTTCATCTTGTCTTACTAACATGCAGGTTGATACCACATTGGCGGTGCTCCAAAAGCGGAAGAAGGCAATTGGATAGATCTTAGTTGATATTCAGGGGATAAGCCTCGCATTCTGTATGCACAAGATTATTCTGGAAGATGATGCAAAGCCCTCCTTGGAACAATAAAGGAGGTTGAACTAGGCAATGCAAGAAGTTGTAAAAAAGGAGGTGATCAAGTGGTTGGATGCCGGGGTTATGTACCCCATCTCTGATAGCTCTTGGACTTCGCCGGTGCAATATATGCCGAAAAAGGTTGGTATGACTGTGGTTACCAATGCACAAATGAGTTGATTCCTACAAGAACTGTCACCGAGTAGAGAGTGTGCATGGACTACCGCAAGTTGAATAAAGTGACACGCGAGGATCACTTTCCATTGCCTTTTCTTGATTAGATGCTAGACAGACTTGTGGGGCGTGCCTTATGCTATTTCTTAGATGGTTATTCTGGGTACAACCAAATTTTGATTGCTTCGAAAGATCAGGAGAAGACCACCTTTACTTGTCCATATGGTACTTTTGCCTTTTGTAGGATGCCTTTTAGGTTATGTAATGCACCGGCTATATTCCAGCGGTGTATGATGGCCATTTTTACCGATATGGTAGAATATATTTTGGAGGTATTCATGGACGACTTTAGTATTGTGGGTGACTCGTTTGATGAATATTTGAAAAATCTTGATAGAGTGTTGGCCCGTTGAAGAAACCAATCTTGTGCTTAATTAGGAGAAATGCCACTTCAAGGTTGAGGAGGGCATAGTTCTTGGGCATAAAATTTCAAAGCATGGTATAGAGGTAGACAAAGCAAAAATTGAAGTGATTTCAAGGATCCCTCCCCTACTTCGGTCAAGGGAGTTAGAAGTTTTCTTGGGCATGCGGGGTTCTACCGGAGATTTATCAAAGACTTTTCGAAGGTAGTGAATCCCTTGTGCAAGTTATTGGAAAAAGATGTCAAGTTTATGTTCAATGAGGGATGTATGCAAGCTTTTGAACTTCTCAAGCATAAGTTGACCACCACTCCTATTATTACCGCACCCAATTGGAGCTTGCCTTTCGAGCTTATGTGTGATGTGAGTGATGTTGCGGTTGGGGCAGTTTTTGGTCAAAGAGTGAACAAAATGTTTCATCTGGTATACTACGCGAGCAAGACAGTGAATGATACTCAAGTGAACTACACGGTGACTGAGAAAGAGCTTTGGTTATGGTGTTCTCAATGGAGAAATTTCGGTCATATCTCATGGGTGCCAAGGTCATAGTTTATACCGATCATGTCACAATAGCTTAGGCTGATACGATATGTCTTGTTACTTCAAGAGTTTGATTTGGAGATTTTGGACCGGAAGGGTAATGGAAACCAAGTGGCGGACCACTTGTCCTGCTTGGAGGAGGAGGGGAGGCCTCATGATGGCTTAGAGATCAATGATTCATTTCCCGATGGGCAACTTCTTTCTGTGTCGGTGAATGGTATGCCATGGTTTGCAGACGTTGCTAATTTCCTTGTGACTGGTATAATCCCATGTGAGCTCTCTTCTAACCAAAGGAAGAGGCTCAAATGGGATAGTTTGGACTTCTATTGGGATAAGCCCTACTTGTTCAAAATCTGCACGGATAGTGTGATCCAAAGGTGTGTCCCGAAGGAAGAGCAATTGAGTATCTTAGAGGCATGTCATTCCTCTCCCTATGGTGGCCATCATGGGGGGGGAGGACAACTTCAAAGGTCCTTAGTTATGGGTTTTATTGGCCAACTTTGTACAAAGATGCAAGTGAACTTGTGAAGAGATGCGACGAATGTCAAAAAATGGGTGGAATTTTGAAGGAAGATGAGATGCCTCTTAATACCATTCTTAAATTTGATATTTTTGATGTGTGGGGCATTGATTTCATGGGTCCATTTATTAGCTCGTGTGGGAACACATACATTCTAGTGGCAATTGACTATGTTTCAAAGTGGGTTGAAGTCGTGGCTTTGCCCAACAATGAGGCCCAGAGTGTTGTTGCATTTCTCAAGAAGAGCATTTTTACTAGGTTTGGCACTCCTCGAGTAATCATAAGTGATGGGGGTATCATTTTTGTAATCGAGCTTTCGACACTTTACTTTCAAAGTATGGTGTCAATCACAAAGTTTCTACTCCTTATCATCCTCAAGCGAGTGGCCAAGTTGAAGTCTCAAACAGGGAAATTAAGAGTATATTGTCAAAGAAGGTCAATGCAAATAGGACCGATTACAAGGCCATGTGGGCTTTGAGGAAGCTGAATCTTGAATGGGATGTGGCATCAAATCTTTGTGTGGAGCAGCTTAATGAACTTGATGAATTTCGATTCCATGCCTACTCCAGTTCGTTTTTGTACAAGGACAAGATGAAGTACCTTCACGATAAGTATGCTAGTGGCAGGGAGTTCAAAGTGGGTGATTTGGTTCTCTTGTTAACTCTCGATTGCGTCTGTTTCTGAGAAAGCTTAAGTCGAAATGGAGTGGACCTTTTGAAGTGGTGTTTGTGACTCTGTTTGGTGCACTTGACTTGAAAAACAAAAATGGCGAGGTCTTCAGAGTTAATGGACATAGGGTCAAGCACTACCTTGGCAAGATTGATGACAGCCACGTGGTGGCACTAATCCATCTAAAGTGATTTGATGGTAACCTGCGTCGTGCCACAACGTTAAATCAGGCGCTTCTTGGAAGGCAACCCATGTGTCTTTCTTTTTGTTTTTCTTGTTAGTATAGGTTTTGTTTTTTGTCTAGCTGATTGTGAGATGTGTGTAGGATTGTTTTGATACAGTGCAGGACTTAACTGGAAAAATGATGCACTCTCTGACGTTTGGACTGCTGCCACAATGCATTTTTCGCAGCCGCAATGGCCTTGTTGCGGGGGCCAAATTTCATTGCGGTTCGCAGTGTTGATTGGTAAAAAGTGGTGGTTCTCTGAAGATTGGCACCGCGACCACAATGCATTTTATGCGGTCCGCGGTGCCCCATCGCAGCCGCGAGTTTTTTTTTGTGGTTCGTACTGGTTGTCCCCCCAATGCTTCATGTTTTTGAGTATCGCGGACCGCGGTGCATTTTTTGCGATCCGCGGTGGGTAGGTACAGTGAGTCCCAGGTTCCTTTTCTATAAATAGGACCTCGGGCCCTCATTTAAAACGTTTCGCTCCTTTGCTCACTAAATAGAAAAATATTGCTCATCCAAGCCCTAACTGCACAAAATTCAAACTCTGATTCTAACTCATCTGTGTTGCATCTCATTACTGGTAATTTTAATCTTTTCTTAGTTTTTAACTTTATTTTGCTTTCTTTTAATTAGTTAGTTGTAGTTCTTATTCTTCCTTTTTCTTTAAATTTGCAGCGTAGGTTTACTTAATGTGCTTAGAGTAGGGTTAATTAGTGAAAAATAGTGATTGAATACCTAGGGGATCGATAACATGTGGAAATTAGGCTAAAAATGTGAAGAAAATTGAAACCCTAGGTTGTGTTGCTGGGTTAAGCTTACCGCGACCGCAATGGTTTTTCTGCAGTCTGCAGTGTTTCACAACGGTCCACAATGCCATTTTGTGCGGACCGCGGTGGTAAAACTTCAGAAAGATGAATGTTGAGGACCGCGGTCACGGTCGATTTTTCGCGGTCCGCGGTGCTTTACCGCGGCCGCAAACCATTTCTTGCGGTCCGCGGTGCCCCTAATCAGAGAGTGGGTATTATTACCCCCACCTCAATGCGCACCACGATACCATTTTGTGCGGTCTGTAGTGGTCCCTTTGCGTTCGCAATGCATTTTGTGTGGTCCGCAATTCTGCTTTTAACGGTCAACAGTCTGCAGTTATAATTTTCACTGATTCTTCTGCTACTGTGATACTAACAAGCTATAACTAAATTCCACTTGCAGAAAATGGTTAAACTACGAGGCGGTGGTGGAAAACAAAAAGGGAAAAGGAGGGTCCTCTCGGTGTAGGGGACAAGGTATGATCAGACTGACCCCCCAAGTCCGGCAGGCAATCAAGGATACCAGAAAATCAATCAAGGCTGCGGATAGAGCTACTTCCTAGTCGAGAAGTGAGTATTTACCCTCCCGGGAGGCATCCGACTCCGAATCAGTACCAGAGTATGTTCCTGACTGGACGAAGAGGCACATATTGAGAGATACACCTCAGGCACTCCTACAGCTCAAGCTTCAGTTGTAATTTCTTCTAAGTCGTCTGAGGGCTCAGGTGAGGGCAGTGGCAGTGAAGCATCTACTTCTCGTACTGGTTCATCACCTAGAGAGGATCATGTCGATGATGAGGTCCCGAATGAAGAGGGAGGGGGTGTGCCACAACTCGGGGGTGTGGAGAAAACTAGAAACCCTGAGGCGTGGAAAAGGAGATTCATTAGTTAGATTGCTTACCATAAATTCCAAGAGTGGTGGCCCGAGAAGAAGTTTATACTTGAACGGAGATTCATTGACAAAGATCTTCTGCCTCACAATCCTATTGTGCAGAGGCAATTCAGGGAGAGACTGGGCTGGGATTACTTTAATGGCAATGTTGAGGAGGCAAATGAGCACCTAGTCAAGGAGTTCTTCGCTAATGTTGCCCACATCAAAAAGGGTACGAAAGTGACTAAGGTGTGGAACTTGATAGTGAAGTTTGATGGCAAGACAATAAATGACTACCTGGGCTTTCCGGAGGAGGATGAAACATTATACTTAGAAAAGGTAGCCTTGGGTGAGGATGCCCGTCCATGGATAGCAGAGTACTTGGCACTCCCAGGTACCACCCCAGCATGGTTGACAGTCGGAGTCCAAATTTTGAGGAGAACCCTGAATTTCGAGGCAAAAGGGTGGGAGACCTTTGTTTGTAGCAAGCTAGACCCCACCACTCATGAGAACTCTCTTCCTATCTCCCGGGCTATATTGGTGGCTTCTATCATGGCGGGGTACCCGATCAACATCAGGAATTGTGATGTCCAGAGTGATTACTATGGTGGTGAATGAAGGTGATAGATCTTACTCCTTCCCAAATTTCCTAACCATGTACTTTGAGGATTAAAATGTGGAGAAAAGAAAATTTGATGTGAAAGTGAAACCCAAGGCACCTTTCTCCTGGTACAGTCTCAAGGGGGATGACAACCCCAAAGATCCTAAAGGCAAAGCCACTGCTTCTACTGGCCAGTATGAAGAGCCAGTAGTAGTAGTAGTAGCTTCTTCTCAGCCTCTCTCAGCTACACCAGACATTGCCCCAGGACCATCTACTTCCACAGTTCCATATATTCCCTCGTCCACATCCTACCCTTTGACTGCCCACCATTTGAGCCAAACCCTTGCCAGTATCAATAACTGGATGCAGACAACTACTTCTAAGCTGTCTGTGCTTTCTAGCTCGGTGGCAGCCCAGTCCATACCTCCACAGCCATAGATTTCACCCTCAATGGAGGAGACTTTCAAGGAGCTTCTGGACAACTAGAAGAAGCTCCTGGAGAACCAGAAGTTAATATTAGAGACTCTCAAGGAGTTGGAGAGGACAGCAAAGAGGAAGATGGTGACCCCCCGTGCTGATGAAGTTATGATAGAGTTGGAGGACCCGCAGGGAGGTTCCTCTAGCCAGCCTCAGGAGCCAATGCAGGCCCAGGTCCCAGTGCAGACACAGGTTACAAGGATCCAGTCACAGGTTCCCGAGCAGTACGAGGACCCAGGGACCCAGGCTCATGATCCCATGTAGAAGGGCCAATAAGGAGTTTCTCTTTACTCTCTATCTTTTATTGATCTTATTTTGGTTAGTTAGCATTGAGAACAATGCTAGCTTTCATTTGAGGGGGTAACCCTATTTGGATGATATGGTGTTGTAAATATGATACTATTTTCTTTTTATTATGCTTTGATTTTCACTTTTGGTATGTACATAATTTTACCATTTTATTGCACTTTTCGTACTTTGCAACTTTGGTCTCTATATAAAGTTACTCTATGATGTATATATTCATTCCCCCTTATGTATATTCATCTAAATCCCCTCTTGTACATATTCATTCTACTTTCCGCATTTTTTCTTTCAAAGCTTCTTATTTCATTTTGGTAGCTTCTTATTTTGACTTTTGCATTCAATAAGCCTTTGGTTTTCTTAATGCCACGGTTCTTCCCAAAGGTGGAATTTGTGTGAACTGGGTGGCTCTTCCTGATGATGGATGGCATGACAACCTTCTTAAGGGTTTGAGTCTGTTTTCTTTTTGCTTTTGTGTAAATAGTAGCTAGTGAGTAATGGTGTCTCAAGCAAAGCTTCACTTGGGCCTAACACATTTGCCTTTGATGTTATGGTCAAAAACAAATTGTTATGTATATAATGGTAAAAGTTGTGACCTTGAGACTCTTGTGTTAGCTGATAATCATCAATTAGTTTTTCGGGACCATTGTGTTGCTAAAATCTTAGCTAAGGTTGTTGTGGGCCCCCGACTCTGTCTCTTTAGCAATCCTATATCTTGTGTGGTGAGAATTTGAATTGCAAGGCCAAGTCCCGTGCCATTAGTCTAGAACTTGCCCTGAATGTTTGTCTAGCAAAATCCTAAGTGTAGTTTGACTTATGAATTGATTATAGGATCTCCTTGATCCGAATGATATCTCGAAAACTTACATAGCCTACCAATGATAATATCCCTAGTCAACCCTTTTGAGTCATAGACCTTTTTCTTTCAAAGACCATGATACAAGCTTTTACCCGTTCTAAAAAGACCCTCTCTTTCCTTAGCACAAGGCAAAATCATAAGTTTGGGGGGAGAGACGAGAAATGGAACAAAGTGGTAAAAGGTACAAAATGAAGAAAAGGAAAGGCAATGAAAAAGAAAGAAAATCAAAAAGTCAAAAAGAATGAACAATGTAGAAGAAATGAAGGGATTCAATAAAAGAAAAGAGATAAAAGGTGTGGAAAGTTTAGAAAGGAGAAAAAGGTTTGAAAAGAACAAGAAAGAGTGGCAGTGTGTCTCTCTAACCCCTAAGAAAGAAGTAAATGACTCAAATAGTCGAGAGAAAGTGTGCCAAAATGAAGAAATGAAGTGCTTAAGGGAAGAAGAAACCTACTTAGACCAAATATTTCCTACCCCGAACCAAAAGCCTTCACTACATCTCCAAAAAAGCCCTATATGATCTTGAGTTAAAAGAAACTTAAATTAGTGGTGACTCACATGAGGGGCAAGCTTATGATACTTATAGCCGGACTTGTAACCTTTCTTTGAGAGAGATGAGTGTGTTTCCACTATCCTCGTTCTGAGTGCTACAATTTAAACGTGAGGTTCGCTTAGGGAGAGTTGAGGATGTATGAGTTTGGGTTCCACAATGACCAAAGTAGTAGAAAGAGTTTCCCTGATGGGTTGAGTCAACTCTTGATGCTCTTGTGTTGAACGAAAACCATGGTGCTTATAAGGTCGAATGTTGTTAATGATTCATTTGAATTGAGGGCAATTGTTAGTCCCTATTGATGCTAGATGAGGTCACTTTAGGTTAGATAAATTTTCTTGGTTTTACTCTTAGTGAGGTGGGAATTATTTTGTTTGCTTGAGGAAAAGCAAAATCTTAAGTTTGGGGGAGTTGATAACTAGGGATTCTAGTTCATTTCACACTCCTTTTTACTTGAGTTTTGATTGAAAATGTATACAAATTGTCTCAAAAGCTTACATGTTGTGCTTATTTGTAGGGTTTGGTCAAAAAGGTGACAAGTAGTCAAAACCATCTCAAAAAGGAGTGAAACATGCACAAGTACCAAGAACAAGTCAAAGCACAGTTGCAACAGACCCACCGCGGTCGCAATCCATTTAGTGTGGTCCATGGTGAGGAGTTTCAAAGAGGTGCAGATTTTGAAAGCTCAAGCACTGCGGTCGCAACCTATTTTGTGTGGACCGCAACACCCCTTCGCGGCCGCAATCCATTTTATGTGGTCCGCGAAAAGGGGATTCAGAGAGTTGATAGTTTGGACGATGGAAGCCAGTGTGGTCCGCGGAGCATTTTATGTGGACCGCAATGAAGCCATCGTGGCCGCAGTGCATTTTATGCGGCCCGCGATGGTCAGATTCAGAGAATGACAATTCAAGCCAAAAAGCCTCATTGCGGTCCGTGGTGCATTTTATGCGGACCGCAGTACCTCCGTCAGGGGTATTTTTGTCCAGAAAATTCGGCCTAGTATAAATACTTTCTTTTCACATTTTTAGGGCATCTTTTGTAATCAGTTAGACTCCAGAGCATGTGAATGATTGTATTAGACTATTTTGAGTAATTTTGTAGCTAGTTTAACATTGAATCTTTATTTCTTAGCTTGTAATCAAATCATAAGGGTTATTCTTCATCTATTTTTCTGTTTTCTTCTATTATTATGAGTAGCTACACTCATTAGCTAGGGTTGTGGCTCAACCCTAGTATGGGTATTTGATGGGTCTTTTGTTCTAAGGCTTAGATGTTTATGGGTAGTTGATATTTGGACAGTTTTGTATTTATCCATGTTAAATTGGTGGTTGCAAACACTAATTTGTACCTACTTGACTTGCGATCTTCTTGAGAAAGAGAGCTTGCATCTAGGAAAATCAGTCCAACAAGGAATTGGGGTGTAATCAAGATATTGATAGCCCCAATTAAAGGGTTAAACCTAGAGATAGTAATACCCGACTTGAGCCTATATTGCTTGCACAATTTTGACACCCAATTGGTCTTGAGAAAGGCAATTAGGGAAAAGTAGAGTGAGTAGTTCCGTGCATTGGCTATATCGCAATCCCCTACATAACAACTTTTCCTTATGCTTTAGATCCCGTCAAGTATTCACCTAGGAGAAAGTCACTTCCCTAGTGCCTCTTTAATTATTTAGAAAACCTTACAAGCAATCATTATTAGATTAATTTAGTATACTATTAGCATAAAGATTAGAAGTAACAAAACAAACAAACATGATTGGAAGTGTAATTAATAGCACTACGCACTACTAGTTTAGATAGGAATCCAATTCCCAATTCTAGCTCCATGTGGATTCGATCTCGACCATCTCGGGTAAAAGTTGCTTCGACCATTCTTGACACTTTGTAGTGGTGTAGGGTTGGCACAGATCAATCTCAAACAATGAATAATAGAGATTGGGATATGATATGCAAGTAAAACTGATACTAAGTTTAAACAACAACTAGAAGGTAATTCAACATGTAACGCGGCCTCTGTGGGTACCAACAGTACCAACACATAGCCTACACATAATTTCTAACATGATTTGTAGTAAATTTATATAACTCATGGAGAGTATATAGCTGACAACAAGTTATTCAACTTCATAATTCCGTGAAATAGAGCAAGTCACAAATCCTACGGTGCACTCCCACACGCCTACCATCTAGCACATGTGTCACCTCCAACCCAATCAGAAGACATATAATATGGGGTTTCATACTCTCAGAACCATATTTAGAACTATTACTTACCTCAATCCGAGTAAATCTCTACTCCAACTCACCTTTGCCTTGCAAATCGGCCTCCAAATGTCCCAAATCTAATCACAAACAGTACAATACAATCAATACATGCTAAGGAATCAATTTCACAAGAAAATATGAAGTTATTAATAAAAAACCCAAAATCAGCTCAAAGTTGGCCCCCGTGCCCATATCTTGAAATCCAACAAGGTCACAAAATCTGCAAGCTCATTCAACCACGAGTCTAGCCATACCAAATTAATCAAAATTCTATTCCAAATTCGTCACCCAAATCCTCCAAATCAACTCTTCAAATCCCTAGCCTCAAACTCCCAAATTACACCTCAAAAACACACAAATTAGGTGGAAAAATTAATTGGAACCATAATTATTGCATAATTTTAACCACAAGTGACTAACCTCAAGAATCCCTTTGAAGTCCCTCTCAAAAATCTCTGAAAACCGAGCTCAAAATGTTAGAAATGGTGAAAATCTTGGAACCCTCATTTTTAAATAGTCTGCTTAGCAATCACGCTTCTGTGGCTAACTTATTCGGTTCTGCGGCTTCGCAGGAGCAACTCGATGCCTGCTTCTGAGGTTTCCTCTGCACCTGCAACCCAACCATCCGCTCCTCCGAACTCGCTTCTGTGAGCTACCAACCATTTCTGCGGACCCAACTCACCTCTCTACTTCTGTTTCTGCGCTCACTTCGCCGCATCTACGGCCACGTAGGTGCGACAAATCCTTCGCATCTGAGACCACTGCTCACACCTTGCCCAAGGCCGCTTCTATGCTTCACTTCTCGCTTGAGTGAGCTCGCACCTGCGAGGAAAAAGTCCACTGGTGCGATTACACCAGCAGATGTCTAACTTCAGCAACTTACTTAACTCCAAATTCAATCCTTAACCATCCGAAATCAACTCGAGGCCCCCGAGACCTTACCCAAACATGCCAATAAGTCCCAATACATCACACAAACATAGTCAAGCCCTCAAATCACCGCAAACAACATCAAAAACACGAATCACACATAGATTCAAGCCTAATGAACTTTAAACTTTCAATATCTACAAACGACGCCGAAACCTATCAAATCACAACCGATTGACCCCAAATTTTGCATACAAGTCACAAATAAGACCATGCACCTACTCCAACTTCCAGAACTCCAGTCTGACCCTGGTATCAAAAAGTTCACTCCCGGTCAAACTTTTCAAATTTCCAACTTTCGTCATTTCAAGCCTAATTCAACTACGGACCTCCAAATCACAATCCCGACACGCTGCTAAGTCCAAAATTACCCAACGGAGCTAACAGGGCCATCAAAACTCCATTCCAGAGTCATTTACATATTAGTCAATATCTAGTCAACTATTTCAAGTTAAGCTTCCAACTTTGAAACTAGGTGTCTCAATTCATTCTGAAATTTCTCCGTACCTAATCGACTAACCCGGCAAGTCGCATAACAGTTATAAAGTACAAAATGAGCAGTAAATGGGGGAACGAGGCTATAACTCTCAAAATGACCAGCTGGGTCGTTGCATCTTCCCCCTCGTAAACAAACATTCGTCCTTAAACGGGTCTAGAAACATCCCTGAAGTCTCAAATAGGTGTGGATATCTGCTCCACATCTCACGTTCAGTCTCCCAAGTAGCCTCCTAAACTAGCTGACCTCTGCACTGCACCTTCACTGAAACTATATCTTTTGACCTGAACTTTCTAACCTGCCGATCCAAAATGGCCACTGACTCCACATCATAAGTCAGATAACCATCCAACTGAACCGTGCTGAAATCCAAAATATGAGATGGATTGCCGACATACTTCCGGAGCGTAGAACATGAAATACTGGATGCACACTCGATAAACTAGGTGGTAAGACAAGCTTATAAGACACCTCTCCAATCCTCTGAAATACCTCAAACGACCCAATATACAGAGGGCTTAACTTGCCCTTCTTTCCGAACCTCATAACACCCTTCATGGGTGAAACATTGAGCAGACTCTTCTCCCCAACCATGTAAGCAACATCACGAACCTTCCAATCTGCGTAACTCTTATGTCTAAACTGCATCGTGCGAAGCCAATCCTGAATACATTCAACCTTGTCCAAATCATCCTGAACCAAGTGAGCACCCAATAGCCTGGCCTCTCCCAGCTCAAACCAACCCACCAGAGATCTACACCGCCTTCCATACAAAGCCTCATACGGAGCCATCTGAATGCTCGACTAATAAGTACGACAAGAATACAAGAATGTGAAGTTTCTTAAGTGTTCAACAACCTCTCGAAGATAAGTACAGACGTCTCCGTACCGATCCAAATGATTCTACTAAACCTGCTCATCTCGTGAGACCTATGTAACCTAGTCTCTGATACTAATTTTTCACGACCCAAATCCTAACCTGTAATGATAGCACCTAACGTGGTACTAGGCAAGCCGATATTTATGAATTAACTCTAACAATTTTGATAGAAAATGTATTTAAAGCAGTTTAAATAGTAACTTCTCATAACAGGATAGAAAATCTAAAACACAACGCGGAAAGACTCCCAAATCGGGGTGTCACAGAGTATATGAGCATATAAATATCACAAGTCTGGAATACACTGTCTATGCTAGTTTGAAACTAAATACAATTAACGGAAAGATAGGGAAGGAGAAAACATGCAAGGAGTGCGAATGTCGAGAAGCTACCTCGAAGTCTCCAAAGGATCAATTGTGCAAAGTACCAATACCCATCGTGTCTGGAAATACCTGGATCCGCACACGAAGTGCAGGATGTAGCGTGAGTATAACCAACTCAGTAAGTAACAAGACTAAATAAAGAGCTGAAGATAGTGACGAGCTACAGAGTTATAATTCAATTTCAGTAGTCTCAACATAGGAAAGTAGGCATGCTTTCAAATCCGGCAATTTAGGTCAAGTCAGTCTGTACATTTCAAGTTCAAGTAAAACAGGATGTAATGTCTCTCAGAAATTTCAAAATAATGATATATGGTAGCTAAGTACAACAATAATGAAATCAAATGCATCCTCTCAGAGCAACAGTCACTCAGTTCTACCATTCACTCCAACCTCATAATCACCCATTCCTTACATTCACTCATTCCTCTCAGTCGCTTGGCACTCGGCACTCGCAATCAGTAGGTACCAACATCACTGGGGGTATGTACAGACTCTGGAGTGCTCTTTCAGCACTATATCAAGCCAATCATGACATAAAATAAATGAAACATGTTGTGGCGTGCAACCCGATCCCATAAATATCCTCACAATCAGGCCTCACTCAGTCATTAACCTCTCCAATCTCTCGGGCTCTCAGAAATCATGAAAATCAGCACAAATAATAATGATATGATGTATCAACAAGGAATAATAGAGACTGAGATATGATATGCAAGTAAAACTGAGACTGAGTACAAGCAAAAATTAGCAGGTAATTTAACATGTAACATAGCCTCTGTGGGTCCCAATAGTACTAACACATAGCCTAGACATGATTTCTAACATGATTTGCAGTTAGATTTTTATAACACATGGAAAGCATATAGCTGACAACAAGTTATTCAACTTCATAGTTCCATGAAGTGGATCAAGTCACAATTCTGATATTGCACATCCACAAGCCCGTCACCGAGCATGTGAGTCACCACCAAACCAATCACAAGACACATAATACGGGGTTTCATACCATTAAAACCTGATTTAGAACTGTTACTTACTTCAATCCAAGCCAATCTTTACTCCAACACACCTTTTCCTCGCAAATCGGCCTCCAAATATCCTGAATCTAACCAAAAATAGTAGAACACAATCAACAGGGGCTAAGGAATCAATTTCATAAGAAAATACAAAGTTATTAATCAAAACTCCAAAATCGGCTCAAAGTCGGCCACGGGGCCTACGTCTTAATATCCAAAAAAGGTCACAAAATTCGAAAGCCCATTAAATCACGAGTCTAACCATACTAAATTTATCAAAATCCGACACCAAATCGTCACCCAAATACCCCAAATCAACTCTCCAAATCCCTAGCCTCAAACCCCTGAATTACACCTCAAAAATACACAAACTAGGTGGGAAAATTAATGGAGAACCATAATTATTGAATATTTTTAACAACAAGTGACTTACCTCAAGAATCCCTTCGAAATCCCTCTCAAAAATCTCCAAAACCCGAGCTCACAATGTTAGAAATGGTGATAATCTTGGAACCCTTGTTTTTAAATAGACTTCCCAGCAATCTCGCTTCTGCGGCCAATTTAGATGCTTCTATGGCTTCATAAGAGCGACTCGACGCTCGCTTCTGCGATTTCCTCCGCACCAGCACCCAACCATCCGCTCATGCGGAATCGCTTCTGCGAGCCACCAATTGTTTTTATGGACCCAGCTCACCTCTCTACTTCTGCTTCTGTGCTTCTGTGCTCACTTCGCCGCATTTGCGGCCACGCAGGTGTGGTGAATCCTTCGCATATGCAACCACTCCTCACACCTCGCCCAAGGCCGCTTATGCGCTGCACTTCTCACTTTTGCGAGCTCACACCTGCGAGGAAAAATTCCGCAGGTGTGATTACACTTGCAGATGTCCAACTTCAGCAATTCACTTAATTTCAAATTCAATCCGTTAACCATCCCAAATCAACCCGAGGCCCCCGGGACCTCACCCAAACATACCAACAAGTTCAAAACATCATACGAACTTAGTCGAGCCCTCAAATCACCTCAAACAACATCAAAAACCCCAATCACACATAGATTCAAGCCTAATGAACTTTGAACTTCCAATATATAACAAACGACGTCGAAACCTACAAATTATGTCCGATTGACCCCAAATTTTGCACACAAATCACAAATAACACCACGAACCTACTCCAACTTCCAAAATGCCAATACGACTCTGATATCAAAAAGTTCATTCCCGGTAAAACTTTCTAACTTTCACCATTTCAAGCCTAATTCAATTAAACCTCCAAATTACAATACGGACACGCTCCTAAGTTCAACATTATTCAATGGAGCTAACATAACCATCAAAACTCCATTCCGGAGTCATTTACATATGAGTCAACATCCGATCAACCATTTCAACTTAAGCTTCCAACTTTGAGACTAGGTGTCTCAATTTATTCTGAAATCTCTCCGGACCCGAACCGACTAACCTGGCAAGTGACATAATAGCTATAAAGCACAAAATGATCAGTAAATAGGAGAACGTAGATACAACTCTCAAAACGACCAGCCGGCTCATACAAATAACCATATGTGAAATTAACCTAATCTATGATCTCTCCCTTCTTTTTTGTTCATATCATATACCAATGAATTGTTGGAGAGCATCACACAACTTGTACCTGTGGTTTCTTGTATGTATGAATGTGGTAGCAAGGCCAATACATTCTATAAACAACTTCAACGCATGAATCCCCTAAGAAATACAGGCAGCCAAATAGTCGATGTCAATCATTTAATAGTTTTAGAGTATAGAACTAAATATATTTTGTCACCCCAAAAATTGAAAAAACGAAGACAGATACTTGTCTTTCTGCCATCATAAAATATTCTCAAGTCCCTACCAGCAGAAAAAGCTCGGCCAGCTCCATGTATATTTTGCATTACATAAAACTCAATATTAAATAAGGCTAAATTTTACAATTCAGGAATTTTAGACATTGTCGTAAACAACAACTTGATATTTAAGTGAAGAATGGCAGAGGGGTGGACCCATTACAAACCGAGTTTCAAATTGTTAGTCACTAAGCTCTAATTAAAAGGGCAGCCCGGTGCACGAAGTATCCTGCGATGCAAACATCAGTGGCTAATTCCACGGCTCGAACCCGTGACCTATAAGTTACACGAAGACAACTTTACCGTTGCTCCAATGTTCCCCTTCATAAATCACTAACCTCTGACGAATTATAGGAAAATAAAAAAGAAAAAGAAAAAAGGAAAAAAGAAAAAGATACTTACCTTGATGATAACAAGTTGTGCATTGTCATCTTTCTCAAATTTCTCGAGTTTTCGCCCAAGAACCAATGTCTTGTACAAGGAAAGATTTTGTTAATTGGAAAAGGCCATTTAAAACAATTCTTGAATTGAATAATCAGATTTAATTTCCTTATGGATATTTTGTAAAATATACCGCTTTTGTAGAGATGACATTTAACTTGTTTGGACGATTTAAAGTGAGCTGTCTGACACGACCAACTTTCCAGCAATAACAATGTAAAAATTACACGGGCGTTCTATTTGGTCGCCCTCATTTAACCTATACTCTTTTTTTAAAAATTTTAACTTGTACCCACTTTTTAAACAACTTCATCCCCCTTTCTGCTCCTCCTTCGTTTTCTTCTTCTTCTTCTTCTTTCTTCTGCTGCTATTGGTGCTGCTATGAAACTTCAGTTAATGGGATGATTGCCATAAATATGTTTATCAGATTATTTAAAAATAAATTATAAATAATTACGTAAATTAGTAGACAATAATTTGTGAATATTTCCACGTACGTAAGTTAGTAGACAATGATAATTCTGTTTTTTTCACGTTTATTGTTTCCAAAATTTATGATTTAGATACTGTTGGCAATCTTATTATTTATCTAGTATGTTAGAAAGCTTTTTCAAAAACTTCAGCTTATATAGTGTTGAAGTTTTTACAAATAAACTAAATAACTTTAGCATCTTCTGCTAAAGTTTTTGAAAAAACATTACGACAAAACTAATGAATCCATGACAAAAAAACTTCAGCTTTTAGTGCTGAAGTTTTTACAAATGAACTAAATAACTTCAGCATCTTCTGCTGAAGTTTTTGAAAAAGCTTATCCACGACAAAAAAACTTCAGCTTATTTAGCACTGAAATTTTTATAAATGAACTAAATAACTTCACCATCTTCTGCTGAAATTTTTGAAAAAGCTTAATAACAAAACTAATGAATCCAGGACAAAAAAAAACTTCAGCTTATTTAGTGCAATTACAAACAAAAACTTCAGCAAATAGAGAACAAAACTTCAGGTACTATGCTTAAGTTCAGCAATTACAAACAAAAACTTCAGTAAATAGAGAACAAAACTTCAGCTACTATGTTTAAGTTCAACAATTAGAGACAAAAACTTCAGTACACTTGCTACTTCAGGCCCGTCTACTAGAATGCTAAAGTTTTGCGTGATTGTCTTTGCTACTTCAGCCCCGTATGTTGAAGTTATGCGAAAAAATGGGTACGCTTGTAATTTTTTTGCAAAGAGGGTACAAATTAAAATGTGACCCAAAAAGAGGGTATAGATGCAAATGCCTGGTGAAAATTTACTTTTCTTCAGTCATTATATAAGTTGTATCTTTGCTATAGTGCACACCAACATCTTAGATATATTTCACCTATGGTCACCCAATTTTGTTCACTAATAAACTCATAAAATAAATTTTTATCACTATAAAGTAACAGAACTTTGACATGACGATGATATGAGTTGAGTTTAAAGAAAAAAATGAGAATGCATATTAACGAGCCCAATTTTGTTTGAGACTAAAGCGTAGTTATTATTATTGTATAGTAACAAAATTCCATATTACAAAATTATTTTTTTGTCTATTAAAGTATGTTATCATCTCATTTAAAAGTTTAAACTGTTAAAGAAAGTACGGAATTGTTTATTTAATTGTATTTTCAACATATCGGGGTTACAGTTATCCCTTATATTGATTATGAAAGGCTTTTCAAAAGTGTTTATATATGATGTCTTAGACCATTCCATCCATCACCTCAAGAATTCGGTTGGATGCTCAAATTTTTTCACATAGTATCAGAGTCAAACTTTGGTGCCGTTTGCAACATTGCATAATCGATTTCTCTTTATCTATCGCTCTCGGCTTCTCCCTCTTAATTCAAGCTGTCGAGTCATAACAATTCCAGGTCCACTCATTAGCATGCTCTCTCTCTCTAAATCTTTTAATTAAAATAATAAAAAAATGCAAAAATAAATCTTAAGTCCCCCTGTAAAATAAAAAGTTCACCTATAAACCCTAGAATTAGGTTACACATGCGAGAGGGTGTTAATTAGAGAAATACATTTGTCCCTCATTAGTTGTAATTTTTTTCCCAAAAGAGTTATAATATCTTTGATCACCTCAACTAATATCTTAAGATTTTGAACTGAATGCTCAAAATTTCACACACTTAAAAGATTACCTCTTAATCTGGTTTTATCATTACTTGAGCCATTGGATACTTAACTGGCAGGGGATATTATTTGCTGACCTAAACAACTAATAGTTGCAAAAACTTGGAGCTGAATTGAACATTATTGAGATTTAGTTAACAACCATAAAAAGAGTTATATAATGGAGATGAAATTCGAACAAACCAAAAATGGCACTAGACCACTTACAAATTAAAATGAGAACATCGAAATTGGATGATAAAACAAAGAAGAAAAGGCACAAAAAAAGAGATGTATAATATAGTAGAGGGATTATTTCAGCTGAATTTCTTATGCACAAAGAAGAGGACCTTATATTGTGATGACCCAAAAGGTTATCACTTGTTTTAGAAATAAATTTTATGTTTCGAGGCATTAAAAACCTCTTTCTATCTAACATCGATTTGCGTCCGCAGTCCGGGCGAGTAGTCGAAAAGCTATTATGTGAAAATTTATGAAAAATGATAAATTTTGCCTTTAAAAATGAATTTAAGTTGATTTCTGTCAATATTTTGGGTAAACGGACCCGGAAAATATGGGACCTTAGCTTATGCCCGGAATTGAATTCCGAGGTCCCAAGCCCGATAAATGAATTTTTAAAGAAAATTATTGTTGGAATATATAGGAGTTTTTGGAAATGGAATATGTTTGGAATGTGATGGTATCAGATCCGTATTTTGGTTCCGGAGCCCGGTATAGGTCTTATATATGATTCAAGTCGAGCCTATAAAATTTGGTAAGAAACGGAGATCATATGACGTGATTCGGAACCTTAGTTGTAAAATTGAAACTCTGAAAGTTCTTGAGATTTTCTTTAATTTGATGCTAAATTCATAGTTGTTGATGTTACTTTCGTGATTTGATTGCACGAGCAAGTTTGTTTGATATTTTTGGGTTAGTGCATGTTTGGTTTGGAGCCCCGAGGGCTCGGTGAGATTTGGGTAGACAACGGAGTGAAAATTTGTACTTAGGAATTTCTGGTATGTTGCAGGCCTGCAGGCTTTGCAATTGCGAAGCCTGGCTCGCAAATGCGAGCAATGTGTCGCAAATGCAAATAGTGGCCTTGGCTGCCTTGGTCGCAAATGCGACATCACAAATGCGAAGGCAATATCTCAATTGCGAAGGGGACTGGATTACTCAGGGTATGCAAATGTGAACCCTATTCGCAAATGCAAAGTTAGCAGTCTGAGGGGTTCGCAATTGCGAACCCTGGCCGCAATTGCAACATCTGCGACCTGCAAAATCATAAATTAGACGCATTTCAACCATTTTTCAAACCCTTTCAAAACCTAAACACTCTTAGACGATTTTTCAAAGACAAGTACTCTTCCAAATCTATTGTAAGTCATTTCTAACGTGTTTTTATTAATCTTTAACATCTTTTCTCATGATTTCAACTCAAAATCAAAGGTTTTCATTGGGGAAATTGGGTGTTTTGGATAGAACCTTGGTTTTTTCAAATTTTGGAGATTTGGACCTCGATTTGAGATCCGATTTCAAAACAATTTGTATATTTGGGTTCTTGGGGGATGGGTAATCGGGTTTTGATTTGAACATCGGGTTTTGATCATGTGGACCCGAGGGCGATTTTTGACTTTTTGGGAAAAACTTTAGAAAACCTATTTTCATGCATTGGAATTGATTCATTTAGCCTTTATTGATATAGTTAAGTAACTTGTGGCTAGATACGAGCGAATTGGTAGTGGAATCAAGAGGTAAAATGATAGTTGAGACTTGAATTGTGTTCGTGGTATCGAGGTAAGTGTTTGGTCTAACCTTAGCTTGAGGGATTAGAAATTATGACACCAGTCTTGGGTAGTTTATGTATGGATTGATATAGGCATCTTTATTAATATGATACGTTTCAGTCTTCCATTTCTAATTTCCGATGTTCATATAATGTTGGCTCTTAATTGTTAAAGGATTAAAAAATGGGAAAAAGGTAGATAATTCAAACGGTTGGCTTGCCTAGCTTTCACTAGTAGGCACCATCACTACTCCCGAGGGTGAAAAATCCGGGCCGTGAAAACTTGGTATCAGAGCTCTAGGTTACATAGGTCTCACAATTCACAGACAAGCTTAGTAGAGTCTGAGAGATCGGTACGGAGACGTTTGTATTTATTCCCCAGAGGCTACAGAGTTAGGAAAACTTCATATCTATTCATTTATGTCGTGCGGTTTGGTTTCTCAATGTTAATTGAATTTATACTCTGTTTTTCGCGGATAACAAGAACACGTGCTTCCTCATCTACTGATCAGCATCCTAAGCCCCCAACAGAAGCTCCCACGAGGGGTAGAGGGTGAGGTCGAGGCCTTGCTAGAGGCCGAGGTAGGGGCTGAGCTCAGCCCAGAGCAGCAGCACCAATAGCGGAGCCTCGGGTTGACTTTGATGATGAGGTTCCGGCCCAGGAAGTTCTGGTGGGCCCAACTCAGGTCCTAGAGGGGTTAATTGCTACCCCAGTACTCCGGATACTTTGGTCCGTCTAGTGGGACTTATGAAGAGTGTCACCCGGGCATGCTTGCTTTCTGTTGCACCAGCCGTCTCTCAGGCTGGAGGGGAGCCCAGACTCCTGCTACCTGCACTCCAATGCAAATGGCTCCCCAGTTTCAGACTCTAGTAGCTCAGCCAGTTGGAGCAGTTCAGCCGGGAGTGGTAGCTCAGACCGGTGATGGAGCATCTATGTCTGTCGATGCTTTGTGGAGGTTGGATAGGTTCACCAATATTTTCACTACCACTTTCAGCGGTGCATCTTCTGAGGATCCTCAGGATTACTAAGATAGTTGTTATGAGGTTCTCAGGAACATGGGGATAGTGGAGACCAATGGGGTTGACTTTGCTACTTTCCGCTTGTCTGGATCCGCCAAGACTTGGTGGAGAGATTATTATTTGGCTAGATCAGCTGGATCACCAGCTTTGACTTGGGAGCAGTTTTCTCTGCTATTTCTGGAAAAGTTTCTCCCTATCACGTAGAGAGAGATCTATCGGAGGCAGTTTGAGTATCTCTAGCAGGGTTCAATGAATGTTACCTAGTACGAGACCAGGTTTATTGATTTGGCCTGTCATGCTTTTATTATACTTTCTACTGAGAGACAGAGAGAGTGAGGAGGTTCATTGAGGGACTCATTCAGCCTATTCGTTTTCAGATGGTTAAGAAGACGGGGAGTGAGATTTATTTTCAGGAGGCGGCCAATGTGGCCAGGAGAGTTTAGATGGTCCTATCGTAGGGAGGTGGTCAAGGGTCTAACAAGAGGACTCGTCATTCAGGTAGATTCAGTGGCGCCTTGTCTGAAGGCAGGGCTTCGTATGGTAGAGGTCATCCTCCTAGGCCTTTTCAGTCAGCACTTTAGGTTTCTCACGATGCTTCAGGTGGCAGTGGTTCTCATATACAGTATTTTGATCAGCAGTCCTATAGTGCACCACCAGCTCTTATTAGTGCACCGCCGCTCCAGAGTTTTCGGGGTGGTCATTCAGGTCGTCAGGGTCAGCAGTCTCAGCAGCCTAGGTCTTGTTATACTTGTGGTGATATGTGTCACATTTCTAGATTTCACCCTCGAGCATCGACCAACGCTCAACATTAGGGTTCTCGTGCCATGGTTCAGGCACCGAGTATTCCACAACCCGCTCAGCCAGCTAGAGGTGGAGGTAGAGGTGTTAGAGGTGGAGGTAGAGGTGTTATAGGTGGAAGGTAATATATTGGTGGAGGTCAGGCCGCTAGAGGTGGAGGCCAGCCAGCAGTAGGTCATCCCAGAGATGTAGTTCAGGGTGGTGGGGCCTAGCCCCGATGTTATGCTCTTCCAGCCAGGCCTGAGGTTGAGGCTTCCGATGTAGTTATCACATATACGGTTCTGGTTTGTAGTAGAGATGCTTTAGTTCTATTTAATCCAGAGTCTACATACTCATATGTGTCATCTTATTTTGCACCGTATCTAGTCTACATAATCTTGTATATGTGTCTACACCGGTGGGTGATTCTATTATGGTAGATCGTGTCCATCGTTCATGTATATTTGTGATTGGGGGTCTTGAGACTCGTGTAGATTTATTACGTTTGCACATGATTGATTTTAATATCATATTGAGGATGGCATGGTCATCACCCTACCACGCTAACTTGGATTGTCATGCCAAGACTATGACCTTAGCCTTGCCGGGCTTACCTCGTTTAGAGTGTAAAGGGACTCCTGGTCATTCTACCCATAGTGTTATCTCATATATGAAGGCTCAGCGTATGGTCGAGAAGGGGTGTTTGGCTTATTTGGCATATGTTCGTTATTATAGTGCCGAGGTTCCTTCTATTGATTCTATGCATGTTGTTCGTGAGTTTCCTAAGGTATTTTCTTCAGACCTACCGGGTATGCCATCCGACCGGGATATTGACTTCTGTATTGATTTGGCTCTGCGCACTCAGCCCATTTCTATCCCACCGTATCGTATGGACCCACCTGATTTGAAAGAATTGAAGGAGCAGTTGCAAGACTTTCTTGAGAAAGGCTTCATTAGACCTAGTGTCTCGCCTTGGGGTGCGCCGGTGTTGTTTGTTAAGAAGAAGGATGGATCGATGCGAATGTGTACAGATTACCGGCAGTTAAACAAGGTTACAATCAAGAAAAAGTATCCATTGCCGAGGATTGATGATTTGTTTGATTAGCTTCAGGGTGCCAATGTATTCTCGAAGATTGACTTAAGATATGGCTACCATCAGTTGAGGATTAGGGCATCCGATGTCCCTAAGACAGCTTTCTGCACTCGGTACGGGCATTATGAGTTCTTGGTGATGTCATTTGGGTTGACAAATGCCCTAGAAGTTTTTATGGATTTGATGAACCGTGTGTTCAGGCCTTACTTGGACTCGTTCGTGATTTCTTCATTAATAATATTTTGATCTACTCCCGCAACCGGGAGGAGCATGGGCAACATCTGAGGGTGGTCCTCCAGACTTTGAGAGATAGTTAGTTGTATGCTAAGTTTTCGAAGTGTGAGTTCTGGCTGAGTTTAGTTGCATTCTTGGGTCATATTGTATCAGCAGAGGGTATTTAGGTAGATCCAAAGAAGATAGAGGTAGTCAAGAACTGGCCTAGACCAGCATCAGCTACAGAGACCCGGAGTTTCTTGCATTTGGTAGGCTATTACCGTTGGCTTGTGGAGGGGTTCTCATCTATTGCAGCCCCGATGACCCGGTTGACCTAGAAGGTTGCCCAGTTCAGGTGGTCGAACGAGTGTGAGGCGAGCTTTCAGAAACTCAAGAGAGCTTTGACTACGGTGCCAGTGTTGGTTTTTCCCACAGGTTCAGGGCCATATACAGTTTATTGTGATGCATCTTGTATTGGAATTGGTGCGGTGTTAATGCAGGATGACAAAGTTATTACATATGCTTCATGTCAGATGAAGATTCATGAGAAGAACTATCTAGTTCATGATTTGGAGTTAGCAGTCATTGTTCACACGTTGAAGATTTGGAGGCATTATCTGTATAGTGTGGCATGTGAGGTGTTCAAGCAGAAGGAGATAAATTTGAGGCAGATAAGGTGGTTGGAGCTATTGAAGGACTATGATATCACCATCTAATATCATCCGGTAAAGGCCAATGTGGTAGGCGATGCTTTGAGTAGGAAGTCAGCCAATATGGGTAGTCTTGCTTATATTCCGGTCGGTGAGAGACCGCTTGCTTTGGATGTTCAGGTTTTGGCCAATCAGTTCGTGAGGTTGGATGTTTCTGAACCCAGCCGTGTGTTAGCTTGCACAGTCACCCGTTCTTCTTTATTGGAGCGTATCTGAGATCGGCAGTATGATGACCCTCATTTTGTGTGTCCTTAGAGACACGGTGCAGCACGGAGGTGACAAGCAGGTTACCTTAGGAGATGATGGAGTTTTGAGGCTGTAGGGTCGAGTTTGTGTGCCTAATGTGGATGGGCTCCGGGAGTTGATTTTAAAGGAGGCCCATAGTTCCTGATACTCTATTCATCCGGGCGCCGCTAAGATGTATCAGGAATTGTCGTAGCATTATTGGTGGAGGAGAATGAAAAAGGACATTGTTGCATATGTGGCTCGGTATTTGAATTGTCAGCATGTTAAGTACGAGCGTCAGAGACCTGGTGGTTTGCTCCAGAAGATTGAGATTCCTGAGTAGAAGTAGGAGCGTATCACTATGGAGTTTGTTGTTGGACTCCCACGGACTTAGGGGAAGTTCGATGTAGTGTGGGTTATTATTGATAGGCTGATCAAGTTAGCACATTTCATTCCTGTTGCAGTCTCCTATTCTTCCGATAGGTTAGCTGAGATCTATATCCAAGAGATTGTTTGTCTTCATGGGGTGCCCGTGTCTATCATTTCGGACCGAGGTACGCAGTTTACCTTGCATTTCTGGAGAGTAGTTCAGCGTGAGTTGGGCTTACGGATCGAGTTGAGCACAACATTTCATCCTCAGACGGACGGACAATCCGAGGGTACTATTCAGATTTTGGAGGATATGCTCTGAGCCTGTGTCATTGACTTTGGAGGCTCGTGGGATCAGTTTTTGCCTTTAGTAGAGTTTGCCTACAACAACAGCTATCAGTCGAGCATCCAGATGGATCCTTATGAGGCTTTATATGGTAGGCAGTGTCGGTCACCGGTTGGCTGGTTTGAGGTGGGAGAGGCTCGGTTTTTGAAGAGGGGCAAGCTTAGTCCTAGATTCATTGGCTCGTTTGAGATTCTTGATCGAGAGGGAGAGGTGGCTTACATACTTGCGTTGCCGTCGAGCTTATCTGTCGTGCATCCAGTGTTTCATGTGTCCATGCTTTGGAAGTATCACGGCGATCCATCCCATGTGTTAGATTTCAGCACTGTCCAATTGGACAAGGACTTGTCCTATAAGGAGGAACCGGTAGCTATTCTAGACCGTCAGGTTTGTCAGTTGAGATCGAAGAGTTTCCCTTCTGTTCGTGTTCAGTGGAAAGGTCAGCTTGCTGAGGCATCGACCTGGGAGTTCGAGTCCGATATGCGGAGCCGTTATCCCCATCTTTTCCCGACTCAGGTACCTCCTTCTTATGTCCGTTCGAGGACGAACAATTGCTTTAGAGGTGGAGAATATGATGATCCAAAAGGTCATCACTTGTATTAGAAATATATTTTGTATTCCGATACCTTAAAAACCTCTTTCCGTCTCACCTCGATTTGCGTGAGCAGTCCGGATGCTTAGCCGGAAAGCCATTATGTGAAAATCTATAAAAATGATAAATTTTGCCTTTAAAATAAATTTAAGTTGACTTCGGTCAACATTTTAGGTAAATAGACCCGGATCCATAATTTGACGGTTCCGGAGTGTCCGTAGGAAAATATGGGACCTGGGCGTATGTCCGGAATTGAATTCCAAGGTCCCAAGTCCTAGTAATGAATTTTTAAAGAAAATTATTTTCAGGAATATATAGGATTTTTTGGAAATGGAATATGTTTGGAATTTGATGGTATCGATCCCGTATTTTGGTTTCTGAGCCCGGTACAGGTCTTATATGTGATTTAAGTTGAGCCTGTAAAATTTGGTAAGAAACGGAGGTCATATGACGTGATTCGTAACCTTAGTTTTAAAATTTGAAACTTTGAAAGTTCTTGAGATTTTCTTTGAATTGATGCTAAGTTCATAGTTGTTGATGTTATTTTGGTGATTTGATTGCACGAGTAAGTCCCTATTATATTTTTGGGTTAGTGTGCATGTTTGGTTTGGATCCCCGAGGGCTCGGTTGAGATTTGGATAGGCCACGGAGTGAAAGTTTGGACTTAGCAATTTCTGGTGTGTTGCAGGCTTCGCAATTGCGAAGCCTGGCTCGCAAATGCGAGCAATGTGTCGCAAATGCGAATAGTGGCCTAGGCTGTCTTGGTCGCAAATGCGATATATTTGTCGCAAATGCGAACCCCTATTTGCAAATGCAAAGTTAGCAGTCTGAGGGGTTCGCAATTGCGAACACTGGCCGCAATTGCAACATCGGCAACCTGCAAAATCATAAATTAGACGCATTTCAACCATTTTTCAAACCCTTTCAAAACCTAAACACTCTTAGACGATTTTTCAAAGACAAGCACTCTTCCAAATCTATTGTAAGTCATTTCTAACGTGTTTTTATTAATCTTTAACATCTTTTCTCATGATTTCAACTCAAAATCAAAGGTTTTCATTGGGGAAATTGGGTGTTTTGGATAGAACCTTGTTTTTTTCAAATTTTTGAGATTTGGACCTCGATTTGAGATCCGATTTCAAAACAATTTGTATATTTGGGTTCTTGGGGGATGGGAAATCGGGTTTTGATTTGAACATCGGGTTTTGATCATGTGGACCCGAGGGCGATTTTTGACTTTTTGGGAAAAACTTTAGAAAACCTATTTTCATGCATTGGAATTGATTCATTTAGCATTTATTGATATAGTTAAGTAACTTGTGGCTAGATACGAGCGAATTGGTAGTGGAATCAAGAGGTAAAGCGATAGTTGAGACTTGAATTGTGTTCGTGGTATCGAGGTAAGTGTTTGGTCTAACCTTCGTTTGAGGGATTAGAAATTATGACACCAGTCTTGGGTAGTTTATGTATGGATTGATATGGGATTAATATGATGCGTTTTAGTCTTCCATTTCTAATTTCCGTTGTTCATACAATGTTGGCTCTTAATTGTTAAAGGATTAAAAAATGGGAAAAAGGTAGATAATTCAAATGGTTGGCTTGCCTAGCTTTCACTAGTAGGCACCATCACGACTCCCGAGGGTGGAAAATCCGGGCCGTGATAAGTTGGTATCAGAGCTCTAGGTTACATAGGTCTCACAATTCACAGACAAGCTTAGTAGAGTCTGAGAGATCGGTACGGAGACGTTTGTATTTATTCCCCAGAGGCTATAGAGTTAGGAAAACTTCATATCTATTCTTTTCTGTCGTGCAGTTTGGTTTCTCAATGCTAATTGAATTTCTACTCTATTCTTTCACAGATGGCGAGAACACGTGCTTCCTCATCCACTGATCAGCAGCCCGAGCCCCCAACAGCAGCTCCCACGAGAGGCAGAAGGCGAGGCTGAGGCCGTGCTAAAGGCAGAGCTCAGCCCAGAGCAGCAGCACGAGCGGCGGAGCCTTGGGTTGACTTTGATGATAAGGTTCTGGCCAAGCAGTTCCAGTGGGCCCAGCTCAGGTCCCAGAGGGGTTCATTGCTACGCCAATACTCTAGGATGCTCTAGTCCGTCTAGTGGGCCTTATGGAGAGTGTCACTCGGGCAGGCTTACTTCCTGTAGCACCAACCATCTCTCAGGTTGGAGGAGGAGCCCAGACTCCTGCTACCCGCACTCCAAAGCAGATGGCTCCCCAATTTCAGACTCTAGCAACTCAGCCAGTTGGAGCAGTTCAGCCGGGAGTGGTAGCTCAGACCGGTGATGGAGCATCTATGTTTGTCGATGCTTTGTGGAGGTTGGATAGGTTCACCAAGCTTTTCACTACCACTTTCAGCGGTGCATCTTCTGAGGATCCCCAAGATTACTTAGACAGCTGTCATGAAGTTCTCAGGAACAGGGGGATAGTGGAGACCAATGGGATCGACTTTGCTACTTTTCACTCGTCTAGATTCGCCAAGACTTGGTGGAGAGATTATTGTTTGGCTAGACCAGCCGGATCACCAGCTTTGACTTGGGAACAGTTTTCTCTACTATTTCTGGAGAAGTTTCTCCCTATCACGCAGAGAGAGATCTATCGGAGGCAATTTGAGCATCTCCAGCAGGGTTCTATGACAGTTACCCAGTATGAGACCAGGTTTATTAATTTGGCCCACCATGCTCTTATTATACTTCCCACTGAGAGAGAGAGAGATAGTGATGAGGTTCATTGAGGGACTCATTCAGCCTATTCGTTTTTAGATGGCTAAGGAGACGGGTAGTGAGATTTTTTTTTAGGAGGCAGCCAACGTGGCCAAGAGAGTTGAGATGGTCCTATCGTAGGGAGGTGGTCGGGGGTCTGACAAGAGGCCTCGTCATTCAGGCAGATTCAGTGGCGCCTCATCTAAAGGCAGGGATTCGTATGGTAGAGGCCATCCTCCTAGGCCTTTTCAGTCAGCACTTCAGGTTTCTCACGATGCTTTAGGTGGCCGTGGTTCTCATATGTATTATTTTGATCAGCAGTCTTACAGTGCACCACTAGCTCCTATTAGTGCACCGCCGCTCCAGAGTTTTCGGGATGATCATTTAGGTCGTCAGGGTCAGTAGTCTCAGTAGCCGAGGTTTTGTTATACTTGTGGTTATATGGGTCACATTGCTAGATTTTTCCCTCGAGCATCGACCAACTCTCAACATTAGGATTCTCGTGCCATGGTTCAAGCACCAAATATTCGACAGCCCGCTCAGCCAGCTAGAGGTAGAGGTAGAGGTACTAGAGGTGGACGTAGAGGCGGAGGTCAGACCGCTAGAGGTGGAGGCCAGCCAACAGCAGGCCGTCCCAGAGATGTAGTTCAGGGTGGTGGGACCCAGCCCCAATGTTATGCTCTTCCAGCCAGGCCTAAGGTTGAGGCTTCCAATACAGTTATCACAGGTACCGTTCTGATTTGTAGTAGAGATGCTTCAATTCTATATGATCCAGGGTCTACATACTTCTATGTGTCATCTTATTTTGCACCGTATCTGGTCATGCCTAGTGATTCCTTGAGTGCCCATATATATGTGTCTACACTGGTGGGTGATTCTATCATGGTCGATCGTGTCCATCGTTCATGTATAGTTGTGATTGGGGGTCTTAAGACTCATGTAGATTTTTTACTTTTGGACATGGTTGATTTTGATGTCATATTGGGGATGGATTGGTTATCACCCTACCATACTATCTTGGACTAATATTCCAAGACTGTGACCTTAGCCTTGCCAAGTTTACCTCGTTTAGAGTGGAGAGGGACTCCCGGTCATTCTACCTGTAGTGTTATCTCATATATGAAGGCTCGGTGTATGGTCGAGAAGGGGTGTTTGGCTTATTTGGCATATGTTCGTGATTCTAGTGCCGAGGTTCCTTCTATTGATTCTGTGCCTGTTGTTCGTGAGTTTCCTGAGGTATTTCCTTCAGACCTGCCGGGTATGCCACCCAACCGGGATATTGACTTCTGCATTGATTTGGCTATGGACACTCAGCACATTTCTATCCTGCCGTATCGTATGGCCCCGCCTGAGTTGAAAGAATTGAAGGAGCAATTGCAAGACTTGCTTGAGAAAGGATTTATTAGACCTAGTGTCTCGCCTTGGGGTGTGTCGGTGTTGTTTGTTAAGAATAAGGATGGATCGATGCGAATGTGTATAGATTACCGACAGTTGAACAAGGTTACAATCAAGAATAAGTATCCATTGCCAAGGATTGATGATTTGTTTGATCAACTTCAGGGTGCCAATGTATTCTCGAAGATTGACTTGAGATCTGGCTACCATTAGTTGAGGATTAGGGAATCCGATGTCCCTAATACAGCTTTTCGCACTCGGTACGGGCATTATGAGTTCTTGGTGATGTCATTTGGGTTGACAAATTCCCCAGCAGCTTTTATGGATTTGATGAATCAAGTGTTCAGGCCTTACTTGGACTCGTTAGTGATAGTCTTCATTGATGATATTTTGATCTATTCCCACAGCCGGGAGGAGCATGAGCAACATCTGAGGGTGGTCCTCCAGACTTTGAGAGATAGTCAGTTGTATGCTAAGTTTTAGAAGTGTGAGTTATGGCTGATTTCAATTGCATTCTTGGGTCATGTTGTATTAGCAGAGGGTATTCAAGTATATTCGAAGAAGATAGAGGCAGTCAAGAACTGGCCTAGACCAGCATCAACTACAGAGATCCGGAGTTTCTTGGGTTTGGCAGGCTATTACCGTGGGTTTGTGGAGGGATTCTCATCTATTGTAGCCCCGATGACTAGGTTGAACCAGAAGAGTGCCCAGTTCAGTTGGTCGGACGAGTGTGAGGTGAGCTTTCAGAAACTCAAGACGAGTGTTGGTTTTGCCCATAGGTTCAATGCAATACACATTTTATTGTGATGCATCTCGTATTGGACTTGGTGCGGTGTTGATGCAGGATGGCAAGGTTACTGCATATGCTTCGCGTCAGTTGAAGATTCATGAGAAGAACTATTTGGTTCATGATTTGGAGTTAGCATCCATTGTTCACACATTGAAGATTTGGAGGCATTATCTATATGGCGTGGTATGTGAGGTGTTCACGGATCACAAGAGTTTACAATACTTGTTCAAGCAGAATGAGCTAAATTTGAGGCAGAAAAGGTAGTTGGAGCTATTGAAGGACAATGATATCACCATCTTATATCATCTGGGAAAGGCCAATGTGGTGGTCGATGCTTTGAGTAGGAAGTCAGCTAGTGTGGGCAGTCTTGCTTATTTCGGTCGTTGAGAGACCATTTGTTTTGGATGCTCAGGCTTTGGCCAATCCATTCGTGAGGTTGGATGTTTCTGAGCCCAGTCATGTGTTAGCTTGCACAGTCCCGTTCTTCTTTATTGGAGTGTATCCGAGATCGGCAGTATGATGACCCTCATTTGTATGTCCTTAGAGACATGGTGCAGCACGGAGGTCCCAAGCAGGTTACCTTAGGAGATGATGGAGTTTTGAGGCTGCAGGGTCAAGTTTGTGTGCCTAACGTGGATGGGCTTCGGGGGTTGATTTTAGAGGAGGCCCATAGTTCCCGGTACTCTATTCATCCGGGCGCCGCTAAGATGTATCAGGATTTACGGCAACATTATTGGTGGAGGAGAATGAAAATGGACATTGTTGCATATGTGGTTCGGTGTTTGAATTGTCAGCATGTTAAGTACGAGCATTAGAGACCTAGTGGTTTGCTCCAGAAGATTGAGATTCCTAAGTGGAATTAGGAGTGTATCACTATGGAGTTCGTTATTGGACTCCCACAAACTCAGGGAAAGTTCGATGTAGTGTGGGTTATTGTTGATAGGCTGACCAAGTCAGCACATTTCATTCCTATGGCAGTCTCCTATTCTTCTTAGAGGTTAGCTGAGATCTATATTCGAGAGATTGTTCGTCTTCATGGTGTGCCGCTGTCTATCATTTCGGATAGAGGTACGCAGTTTACCTTGTATTTCTAGAGAGCAGTTCAGCGCGAGTTGGGCTTACGGGTCGAGTTGAGCACAACATTTCATCCTCAGACGGACGGACAGTCCGAGGGTACTATTCAGATTTTAGAGGATATGCTACGAGCCTGTGTCATTGACTTTGGAGGCTCGTGGGATCAGTTTTTGCCTTTAGTAGAGTTTGCCTACAACAACAGCTACCAGTCAAGCATCCAGATGGCTCCTTATGAGGCTTTATATGGTAGGCGGTGTCGGTCGCCGGTTTGGATGGTTTGAACCGAAAGAGGCTCGGTTGTTGGGTACGGATCTAGTATAGGATGCCTTGGACAAAGTCAGGATCATTCAGGATAGGCTTCGTACAGCTCAGTCCAGGTAAAAGAGTTATGCCGACTGTAATTCGTGATTTGGCATTCATGGTCGGTGAGCGGGTATTGCTTCGGGTGTCGCTTATGAAGGGCGTGATGAGATTTGGGAAGAGGGGCAAGCTTAGCCCTAGATTCATTGGTCCGTTTGAGATTCTTGATCGAGTGGGGAGAGGTGGCTTACAGACTTGCATTTCCACCGAGCTTATCAGTCGTGCATCCAGTGTTTCATGTGTCCATACTTCGGAAGTATCACGGCGATCCATCCCACGTGTTAGATTTCAGCACTGTCCAGTTGGACAAGAACTTGTCCTATGAGGAGGAGCCGGTAGCTATTCGAGACCGGCAGGTTCGTCAGTTGAGATCGAAGAGTTTCCCTTATGTTCGTGCTCAGTGGAGAGGTCAGCCTGCTGAGGTATCGACCTGGGAGTCCGAGTCCGATATGCGGAGCCGTTATCGCCATCTTTTACCGACTCAAGTACTTCCTTCTTATGTCCGTTCGAGGACGAACGGTTGTTTTAGAGGTGGAGAATGTGATGATCCAAAAGGTCATCACTTGTTTTAGAAATAAATTATGTATTCCAAGGCCTTAAAAACCTGTTTGTCTCACCTCGATTTGCATGCGCAGTCCGGGCGCATAGCCGGAAAGCCATTATGTAAAAATCTATGAAAAATGATAAATATTGCCTTTAAAAATGAATTTAAGTTGACTTCGGTCAACATTTGGGTAAACAGACCCGGACCCATAATTTGATGGTCTCGAAGGGTCCGCAAGAAAATATGGGACCTAGGCGTATGCCCGGAATTGAATTTCGAGGTCCCAAGCCCGAGAAATAAATTTTTAAAGAAAATTATTTTCTGGAATATATATGAGTTTTTGGAAATAGAATATGATTGGAATGTGATGGTATCGGGCCCGTATTTTGGTTCCGGAGTCCGGTACATGTTTTATATGTGATTTAAGTCGAGCCTGTAAAATTTGGTAAGAAACGGAGGTCATAGGACGTGATTCGGAACGTTTGTTGTAAAATTTGAAACTTTGAAAGTTCTTGAGATTTTTTTTGATTTGATGCAAATTTATAGTTGTTAAAGTTATTTTAGTGATTTGATTGCACGAGTAAATCCGTATGATATTTTTGGGATAGTGTGCATGTTTGGTTTGGAGCCCCGAGGGCTCGGGTGAGATTAGCAGTCTGAGGGGTTCGCAATTGCGAACCTTGGTCGTAATTGCGACATCTACAACCTGCAAAATCATAACTTACACGTATTTCAACTATTTTTCAAACCCTTTCAAAGCCTAAACACTCTTGGGCGATTATTCAAAGACAAGTACTCTTCCAAATCGATTGTAAGTCATTTCTAACGTGTTTTTATTAATCTTTAACATCTTTTCTCATGATTTCAACTCAAAATCAAAGGTTTTCATGGGGGAAATTGGGTGTTTTGGGTAGAACCTAGTTTTTTTTTTCAAATTTTGGGGATTTGGAGATTTGAGGTCCGATTTCAAAATAAATTATATATTTGGGTTCGTGGGGGAATGGATAATCGGGTTTTGATTTGAACCTCGGGTTTTGACCATGTGGGCCTAGGGCGATTTTTGACTTTTTGGGAAAAACTTTAGAAAACCTATTTTCATGCATTGGAATTGATTCATTTAGCATTTATTAATATAGTTAAGTAACTTGTGGCTAGATACGAGCGAATTGGTGGTGGAATCAAGAGGTAAAGCGATAGTTGAGACTTGAATAATGTTCGTGGCATCGAGGTAAGTGTTTGGTCTAACCTTAGCTTGAGGGATTAGAAGTTGTGACACCAGTCTTGGGTAGTTTATGTATGGATTATATTGGCATCCTTATTAATATGATACGTTTCAGTCTTCTGTTTCTAATTTCCATTGTTCATACAATGTTGGCTCTTAATTGTTAAAGGATTAAAAAATGGAAAAAAAAGTAGATAATTCAAACGGTTGACTTGCCTAGCTTTTATTAGTAGGCGTCATCACAACTCTCGAGGATGGAAAATCCGGGTCGTGACATATATGTAGTGGTAATCAGTTACACAAACTTAATTTTCATCAACCTAATTTAAGATAATCAATTATCTACCTAGCTACTTAAACTATTAACTAATAGGAAAAAAGTTATTTTACTATCATTTTTATAATAAGTTTCATAAATGAGGAGTTATGCTATTAAGGCTTTCTCAAGTACTAGTACTTCACCACCAAAGGATGTGGTGCAGTGGATGAGACTGTTCTTCCCTTAACCAAAGGTCTCGGGTTCGAGCCCTGGATATGGAAAAATCCTTGGTAGGGAGCGCTTCCCCCCGAATGGGGCCTTATGATGCGCGAATCTGAATATAGTTGGGCTCCAATGCGGATACCGAACACTGAGTGGGAAATCCAAAAAAAAAAGTACTAATACTTCATTTAATATTTTCTCTAGAAGAGAAAATAACATTCTTTGGGAGAATAAAACTTAGCATATTTAATATTGTTTATAACTCAGATATTTTTAATGTAATGATACAGTTTCTGAAAAGTTAGAAATACTACTTTGATCTTATCAAATTGGTAATTAATTATAAAACAGCTGTCTGATTCATAAATCATGAGGAAACTCAGTCCAATATAATGGCTAACCAAACCTTTTTACTAGGCCTATCAAATGTAACACTAAACTATACAGTATATTGTATGGACCAACTAGAGTTTTGAGGCAGGACCACCTATCTCTTACAAGTTACAAGCCTTTAATTTTTTGTTTTTTTTTTGTTTTGAAGAAATAACCTAAATAACCACTAATCCAACTGCTTAAGTGGATCCTGTATAATAGTGCTTATTAAAACAATCCAACTGCTTAAGTTCTTCTCATTAAAATATATGTATATCGGCTAGGAAAAATAAACAATGAATTTACCGACTATTTATGTAAAAATCCCTTTTGTTTTACCTACCCTATTTTTCTGCCCATGAAGTGCTTTGAAATGATTCTAGTGAGAACAACTTTATGGCACCATCTGCAAAGTACAAACAATTTGTAATACTATGAATTTAATATGCATCAGCTCATAAAATGGAAAAAGTAGGGGTAGGGTGGGCTAGGGGAATGTATGCAACAAGCATAAAGAGAAAATGTATGCAACTAGGATACTTCGTTGCTACTGATTTTTTGACCTCGATAATAGAAGTTTGAGAAAAAAATATGCTCGGCAGAATTTTTCTCGATTGTTATTATTTTAAAGCACTCAGCAGTTATGGTGATCATCAGAATTTCACCCCAATCTCTGATAGATCACCGGAATTTTTCGGATTATCTTGAGATTTTTGACGACCTAATCTTGATTGACAGAACGTTTAGCTATTTTTTTTTTTTCAAAGCGTACGTGAGCAAAATCTTTTTAAGAATTTCTTGCACGTTAAGGTGTAATTGTAACCATCTGACAACTAAGTACTGGACCCATCTGAAATTCTATGTTAGCTTTTTATTAAAACAACTAGTAATAGTATTCGCTTCCAACCAAGAGGTCGTGAGTTCGAGTCTCCTCAAGAGTAAGGTGGGAAGTTCTTGGAGGGAAGAATGTCGGGGGTCTATTTGGAAACAGCCTCTTTATCCCAGGGTATGGGTAAGATCTGCTTACACACTACCCTTCTCAGACCCCACTAAGTGGGATTATACTGGGTTGTTATTGTTGTTGTTGTTGTAGTCGTATCCGCGCGAGCGTGGTTAATATTAATTAAATTAAATTACGATCAAACTTATTTGAACATATTAGATCGTATTGCTTTAATAAATTTCAATTGTCATATTATTTGTCAATATAATATACCCAAAAATAAAATCCCTATTAAATTAGAGGAACTAATATAATCATTGAATAACTTTTTTGTTCTATTAGTTTTTGTAATTTTAGTTTTGTTCTATATTTTTCTTTATTCTATTATCCAATGTTTAGTATTTTTACATTGTTAATATAAATTTTTATTAGTAAATTACTTTGTTTAATATTTTTGTCTGCACGCTTTCTTTTTGTAATATAAGAGAAGATATATATTTTATTAATATTAAAATATTTTTATTTTAAATTTTATTCTATTGTTGTCAATAATATTATCTGAATTTTAATGAATAAAATCTCTATTAAATTAAAGAGACATGTATAGTCATTGAATCACTTTTTTGTTCTATATTTTCTTTATTATACTTATCCAGTATTTAGTATTTTTACATTGGTCATAGAATTTTTCCTCTCCTTTTAATAATATATAGATAAAATATTTTTGTATTTTATATTTTATTCTATTATTCTCAATAATATTTTCTGAATAAAAAAAATTAGTTTTAAAATGAAAAACAAAGAAATTTTTAATTGGCATTTTTTTAGTTTTTGTAATTTTAGTTTCTGTTCTATATTTTTCTTTATTCTATTATCCAATGTTTAGTATTTTTATATTGTTAATAGAAAATTTTATTAGTAAATTACTTTGTTTAATATTTTTGTCTGCACGCTTTCTTTTTGTAATATAAGAGAAGATATATATTTTATTAATATTGAAATATTTTTATTTATATTTTATTCTATTGTTGCCAATAATATTATCTGAATTTTAATGAATAAAATCTCTATTAAATTAAAGAGACTTGTATAGTCATTGAATCACTTTTTTGTTCTATATTTTCTTTATTATACTTATCCAATATTTAATATTTTTACATTGGTAATAGAAATTTTTTATCTCCTTTAATAATATATATATATATATATATATATATATATATTTTATATTTTATATTTTATATTTTATTCTATTATTCTCAATAATATTTTCTGAATAAATAAACTTTTTAATTTTAAAAAGAAAAATTATTAAGAAAAAGAAAAAGAAATTGAATTGGCATTTTTTTTTAGTTTTAGTAATTTTAGTTTCTTATTTTAAAATACTTTAAAAACTCCAACTTGAAACTACCCTCTAATTTGAATGGATGGGTTTTTTAATTTTCCTTTGCTATTATAAAATATTTTATTTTATTATTTTTTAAATATTGAAATTCAAAATAATAACCAATAACTAATTATTAACTACTTGTGTCATGTGGCTTTTTTCTAGGCTGCCACTTGGTTTAAGGAGAGAGTTTTTTCCCTTCCTTTTAATAATATATAGATATAGATGTAGATATCTTTATAATTTATATTTTATTCTATTATTCTCAATAATATTTTCTGCACAAATAAAAATTTTAATTTAAAAAGAAAAACAAAAATTATTAAGAAAAACAAAGAAATTTTGAATTGTCATTCTTTTAGTTTTTGTAATTTTAGTGTTTTATTTTAAAATAATTTTAAAACTCCAGCTTGAAACAACCCTCCAATTTGAATGGACAGTTTTTTTGTATTTTTGTTTTTTTTGTTATAAAATATTTTATTTTATTATTTTATAAATATTTAAATTCAAAATAATAACCAATAACTAATTATTAACTACTTATGCCACGTAGATTTTTTTAGGTTGTCACTTGGCTTCAGGAGAGGGCTTTTCCTCTCCTTTTAATAATATATAAATTTTAAAGAATTACTAATTGAGTTGAAGACACTCACATTTTGGGCCAACTCAACAAATCTTGTGGCTCAAGGCGAAACTATATTGAGGGCCCTTAAATTTATTTTATAAAATATTAAAACTAACAATAAAATTTGCTTTTTAATAAAAAATTAATCATTTAAGATAAAAAAAGCGATTTAAAAAAAATAAAAAAATAGGAAGAAAAGCACAAAAAATAAAGTGGTGGACTACCGAATGTTGAGGTCCAGAACTCATAGTAAAAAAATTAATTTGCTATTATCACTAGCAAGAAAAAGAAATAAACATAGATAATGTAATGGCTTAAGTTTTGAGTATTGACGGTGTCAAAAATATTTACTTGTAATGACCCGACCAGTCATTTTGAGCATTTGTACTTTGCTCAGTTGTTTGAGGGCATGCGTAGCTCTGGATGATGTATTATGACTTATGTGAATCATCGGTTTTGGTTTTTAGGTTATTCGGAATTGATTTGGAAGAATGATTCTCAGCTAGAAGCTTTAAATTTGAAATGTTTGACCAAGTTTTGACTTTATAGTATATGACCTCGGATTGGGTTTTTGATGGGTCCATTAGCTCCGTTGGGTGATCTTGGACTTAGGAGCGCATCCGGATCGAGAGTTGGAGGTCCATAACATAATTTGGCTTGAAATGGCAAAAGTTGGAATTTTAGAAAGTTTGACCATGAGTGAAATTTTTTATATCGGGGTCGGATTCCGATTCTAAAAGTTAGAGAAGGTCCGTAATGTAAAATTTGACCTGTGTGTAAAATTTGAGGTCAATCGGACTTGATTTGATAGGTTTCGGCATCAGTTAGGGAAGTTGAAGTTTCAAAGTTCAATAATTTTGAATTGAGGTGTGATTCGTTGTTTCGATGTTGTTATGTGTGTTTTGAGGCCTCAAGTAGGTCTGTATTATGTTATGGGAGTTGTTGGTATGTCTAGATGAGGTCCCAAGGGGCTCGGGTGTGTTTCAGATTGATTTTGGACCATTTTTCTTCATGTTGCTATTGTTGAGGAGTTGCTAGTTCTGGTGTTCCGCACCTGCGATTGGTATTGCGCAGGTGCGATGGCCGCAGATGCGAGCCAAGTGTCGCAGAAGCAAGATTTCATCGAGGATTGGAGGTCCGCAGATGCGGAGGTAGTTGCACAGTTGCACGATCGTATATGCGGTCATGGCCATCGCAAAAGTGGCTGCCTCGCAAATGCGGGTCCTTTTCCGCAAAAGCGAAAGTCGTAGATGCGACCTATTGTCTTCAAATGTGGAAATTGATGGGCAGAAGCTATAAATCGAGGTTTTGATTCTTTCTTCATATTTTGAGATGTGGGACTTGGATTGAGGCGATTTTTGGAGCACATTTTATCACAAGGATTGGGGTAAGTGTTCTCTACTCAGTTTTTATTATATTTCATGAATCCACCTTCATTTTTAGCAATTGGTTGATGAATTGAAAGAGGAAATTGTGGTATTGGTCTAAAGTTTCATAATATGAATTTTTGAGTTTTGATCACTGATTTGGAGTCAGATTTGAGTGAACTAGTATGGTTGGACTTGTAATTAAATGGGTTGTCGAATTTTGTGAGTTTTGTTGGGTTTCAAGGTGCGGGCCCGGGTTTTATTTTTGGTCGAATTGGGGATTTAACTTAGGATTCGATCTTTTTCATTTGTAATTGCTTCCTTGGGCTTTATCTGATGTATTTGAGTAGCTTTTGGCTTGTTTTGAGCCGTTCAGAGGTCACTACGCGCGTGATGGCATTCTTGGAGCATCGCTTGGCTTGCTTGGTGTCGGAATTTTCTTGTTTAAGATAAGTAACCCTTCTAAACTTAGTGCTGAGGGTATAAATTAGTGTTGAGGGTATAAACCCCGAATTATGTATTATGTGATTGATGTTGATGTGACGCACATGCTAGGTAACGGGCGTGTGGGCGTGCACCCTGTGAATTGTGACTTTGTTGTTTCCAAGGCACTGAATAGTGACCCTATTTTGTTGATATCTGTGTTTTCACTGTGTGATTAAGTAACTGAGCTGTCAATCATGCTAGATATCATGTTTAGGCTTTATGATGATATTGTTAGGACACATAGTGGTCGTTTCTTGCTGTCACCTCACTGATTTCATTGATATTTCGTAGTCACTCATATTCATGCATTCATATCATATCTCAGTCTCAATTGTTGTTTATTGATACATCGTATCATTGTTGTCGGGCTAGTTTCATGACATTGTGAGCCTGTGAGTAAGACTGGAGAGATTGATGACTAAGTGAGGCCGAGGGCCTAAGTGAAAGTGATATTATGGGATTGGGCTACACGTCGCATCATGTTATATTGGTTACACTTTTGGGATCGGGTTGTGCGTCGCGGCGATATAGCGCTTGGGTTGAAGGAGCCTCTCCAGAATCTGCACACCCCCAGTGAGCGCAGTCGACTATATATATGTATATGGATCGGGTTGCACGCTGCAATGATCCTTATGGCTAAATGTATATGGATCGGGTTGCACGCTGCAACGAGTCTTATGGCTATATATATAGATATGTTTCGGGTTGCACGCCGCAACGAGATTTGTACAATGTTGAGTGATTGAGTGTGCTGGGTATTGAGCACGGTAAGAGATAATGCGAGAAAGTGAGGCTGAGTACTCTGAGAGGGTGAGTACATGAGTTTATCACTAAGAGACATTGTTTTTGACATGCGTACTTGATATACATGCATAGAGATGCATTTCCATTTGCTTCTCGGTTTTAGTGATATTCTTGATTTTTACCTGTATCTTGATATGTAGGCATAGAGACGTACTTTCCTCATGCTATCTAAAAGTGAAACATTTACCTGATGAAAAGTTTTTGGGAAAAGTTATAGTTTTCAAACTTAGGTTTTTGTCGATTTAGGTAAAGGATTTGGATTTTCACTAATATACTTGAAAAGCGGAACTGTTTCAAAAAACTATGAAAAGGCTAAGCATTCTTATGTCTGAGCTACTTCTTTATTTACTAGTTTTACATTGTTATGAACTGCTATTGGTTATTGGTGTTGGACCCGACCTATGTTCCAGCTCGTCACTATTTTCAACCAAAGGTTAGATTTGTTACTTATTGAGTACATGGGGTCGGTTGTACTCATACTACACTTCCTGCACATTGCCTACAGATTTTGGATGTCGATGTTGTTGTGCATTGCAGAAGCTGGATTCGAAGGTGTACCTGTGTCCCTATTGTAGTTGCCTCTTGTTCATGGTAGTCTTAGATTATAAAACTCTGTTTATGTACTTTTCAAACAGAAGATGTATTTACTTCATATAAGCTTTGTAAACTCTATTCTTAGAAGCTCATGATTTGTACTACCAGTCCTTGGGAGAAGTATAAGATTCAGATAATTCTTTTGTTTAATTGTTTTATTAAGTTAATTGGGAATGTATATTTGTTAATTGGCTTGCCTAGCGGGTTGGGTTAGGTTCCATCATGACTAGTGGATTTTGGGTCGTGACAGATTGATATCAGAGCTCTAGGTTCACAGGTTCTACAAGTCATGAGCAAGTGTCTAGTAGAGTCTTGTGGATTGGTATGATAACGTCCATACCTATCTTCAAGAGGCTACATGACATTTATGATATACTTCCCATCTTTCTTTCCTTATCGTGCGACATTGATTCAGCTTGAAGCATAACTCTTTGAATTCCTTCCACGCATTTGTATGCGCAGATGAGCGCTCGGTATCATCCGTGCATCAACGGCTCATGATTCTATGGATGAGGTGCGAGATGTGGTTTCTGTGTGATGATGATAGGCCAGTCTGGAGGACTTGAGGTCAAGTTTTGACCGTAGCTTGAGCACTGAGGTGTTGATTGTGTGAGCACGTGTTTTTGGATTTATATGTCCGTTAGTTTTCCTATTAGTGGAACTTGTGACTAGATGGCTACGTGATGAGTATGACGTGACTGCGAGATGTGTTCATATAATTTGAATGTGACGAGAAAGGTTTGCTTGAGGTGTATAAAGAACTATTTGGTTCTTGGTTTCCATCCTGATTTGATGCACAGTCTCGAGCTATGGGTATGTCGAAGGATCCTTTTCATGTTGTTCAGTTGAGGAGCGGAGTAGATTTTCATGTCGCGATATGAGTTCAGACTCAAGAATATTAAGTGGTTGCTTAATGGCTACGACTATGGAAGGGTATACAAAGATGTCATTTTGAGGCTAAGCAGGTGGGTTATCTCCTGTGGAATGTCCTGAGGCTGTGTGATCCCTATGTTTTTTATTAAGAGTTCTCTTTCACTAGTGAAATATATGTGTTGCAATTTTAGTTTAGATTGCTTATGAGAGTGGGATTGACTGTTACAAGGGTGAATGCAAGATTTGCAGATGATTTGAGATATTAGATGGTTTGTGTTGCATGAGCTTATGAAGGATTTAGTTGAATCTCACTATGGTATTATGGCAATAATAGAGTATGGGCATTGCGAGCTATTGTGTGTTTTGATCAATGACTTTGAGCCAAGTGGGGGATTCTGTTATTGATAAGTTGATTGCACGGTTATTTGTTATATTAGTGTCGGTTGAGGTATACTTGTGAAGCAGTTAGGGCTTGCAGAGGTCGATTCTGATGATGAATTAAGCAAGGAACTTCTGGATGTCACACCTCCCTTTTACCACCCACACCCCGAGAAGGGTGATATAAGGGAGTTTTTTTCAACTTAAAGTGACAACCGAAACGAGATCATTTTATTAAAAATTCAGAGTCTCCACTTGGGATAATTTATGGTGTCCCAAGTCACCGGTTCAAATCCCGAATCGAGGAAAGAATGACTCTGTATCACAGTCCGCGAACCAGAAATTCGGGTAAGGAATTCTGTTAACCCGGGAGAAGGTGTTAGGCATTCCCGAGTTCCGTGGTTCTAGCACGGTCGCTCAATTTGTTATATTCAACTTAATTATCTGATTTTAACACATGTTTTAACCTATGGTTCAATTTTAACTTTATAACCACTTTTATTTAATTTTAAGAATAATTCAACGTCACATAAAATATGTTTTGACCTGCGTTACATAAATGCACCCGCAGCCCGCGACACATTTTATATATCGTTGTTAGGATTTGGATTTGGGTCACATAAATGCGCACCCGAGTAAATTATTAAAATAACTCACCTAAAGCAACTACGCGTTTGAAACTTTGTGAGGGCCATGAAAATTCGTTAATGACACGCCTCAATTTCTAAAGTTTTAACAATTACTTAAGCGAGGGCCAACTAAATTACACGCATGCGAAAACCAAGCTAAGCAACTGGAAAAACAATCATAGCATTTTATTGGAGTATAGGAAATATTCAACCGTGAGCTAAGGGACAACAAATAAACACGCTACTGGAATCACTGCCAACCCGATAATTGGATCCTTGCTATTCTTTATACTTTGCTTATGAGATCTCAAAATATTGCATTTAATTAGAGAAACATACTACTGGAAAGCTAAAAAGACTAGCATAAGAATCAACTCGGTTATGTCACATGCATATGAAATTAAAGGGAGAGAGCAATTAACAATAGCGAAGACTTCATAAACAAAGCATCGTAAATAACAGAAATAGAACATGCAAATGAAAGGATCAAAGGTCAGACCTTAAACCGGAAACAGAAAACGACGATCGCAAATCGACCTTTGACGAACAACAACGCACTCAAACCAACCTCAGCTCAGACAAAACTCCATCTCGCGACTAGCAAACGCACAAGCTAGACCCACGGCAAGGAGTGCGAATCCCGCCACTGTTTTTGTTCGTCTGTTTCCTCTATGTGTATTAGCGATGAGAAACTTAGTTCATTTTCGCTCGATCTGGACTGGAAGGGGAAATGATGCGGCTGCTTTGTTAGTGTTGGTTGGTCGTTTGTGAGGTGAAGCTTCACCGGAGATGGCAGCTTTGCGGTGAATGGAGGCCCAACGACAACAACTGTTGGTTCGGTGTCTCTAATGGCTGAAGAAGGCGTTGGGGGTGTGAAGGAGATGACGAAGTCAGGGGGTGGGTCATCGGTCTCTTCTGTTTAATGGCCAGAGCTTTTTTCTTCAGGGCTGCTGGTTCTTCTTTCTCATGAAGAAGAAGACCTCTAGGGTTCTTTTGTGTGTTGCTTCTCAGAAAAATGATGGAAGGGGTCAAAAAAGGTCAGTTCAGGGAGAGGTCATTTCTTTGGTGTTATGCGAAGGAGAAAACGAACGGGAGGGTCCGTTTTTGAGAAGACGATGCGCAGCTTTTAGTCCCTTTTTTCAGCGTTCTTTCTCTTCCCCTTTTTTGATTTTTTAAGCAATAATTTATAGGTAGAGTCTAGGTTTAGGTGTATTTTTGTGTATTTTGCCCATTAATCCCTAGGTCTTTTGTGTTAAGTCCTTAGGGTCTTCTTTATTTGTTTTTTTTTGTTCAAAAGAAAAGTCTAGAAGGGTCCTTAGGCTTAATGGACTAATCCGAATTGGGTCAAGAAGTGGGTTCTAAAACTCTTAAAATTATGATCCAACATCTTAATTGACTCATTTTAAAGCGAGATAAAAATACTACTCCATGCAAAAGCTAACATGAAACTATTATATATTTTTTATTTTCAAAATTATATAAAGATGAAAATATGGTTCTATTTTTGTATTTTTTTTGAAAGATACATACCAATTTTTTTTTTTTGTAATTTTCATTTTTCTTGTAATAAAATAAAGTAAAAGAGTAAAAATGAGTTGAAATAGCCATATTAGGCCTAAATTAAATATTTTACGCTAAAATATAAAAATATTGGGGAGGGTAAAAAATCACATGTCTACACTGGATACAGATTATATTACACTTTAAGGGAATATGTGAATCATGGGATTATTGAGTTGTTATTCGTAAAGGATGTAATGTGCATGGAGCAAGAATTTATTTGGTTGCATTAAGGAGGGGTTACCTCCTTGGGTGTTGTTGTGCAAATGGGGAACATGACGTTTGGTCCATTTGGGCGGTGCTATTGAGGTTCGAGTAGAGTGGATGACACTTGAGAATGGTTTAATGAATTCAAGATTTATATGTGGCAATCGAGAATTTTTGCGGATTTGTATATGGCTAGAAGTTGACAGTTACATTGGATGGTGTCGAGACTCACAGTATTCCTATATCATTATGGATTCTACATTCAGTATCAGGAAGCTGAAAGACTAGCTTGAAATTCGCATAAGGTCTCTTCGGAGTGAGTGTCTCGGTTGTGGTATTTTTGGGGTGCTTAAGGGAGCATTCAGCGGCTTATGAGCTTCAGGGCGGTGTGAATTTATGTTACGATCTCGTGTGGTGAGTCTTGGTTGAGGATTGTGGTATTATGGCGAGGAGAAGTATCAATTTGAAGGTAATTCAGAAGAAATTCGGGAAATAGGACAGTTTGGTAGCAGGTTGGATCGGCATGGTAACGGATGCAATTGGCTCCTTTGGTGCTTATGATGTTGTGAGTTTCTACAAGTGTTTTGTGGTGGTACTCTTGGGTTTTGGTGTCCTTCATGTCTTGGTTGAGTTAGAGGGATTCAGTTCTGATAGTTTGGTTATGCGCAAATGGATTTCAGAGAGTTCTCGATGGTTTCTACCACAGTTTGAGATGTATATTTCCTACTGGTGTGTGGAACATATTGCGTATTGTGATTTTCTCCTGGATGGGATCAAATGTAAGATTCTTAGTTAATTGAGTATGTAGTTTGCTTGCGACTCAGAGTTGATCTTGAGATTTTTGTATTTTTCATATGATGGCATAATAGGTGTGGTGGGGTGTGTAGGATTGAGATTTGCATGTGTAAGGTCACGATTCGATTTTGAAAGGAAGGTCCTGAATTCTTAGGCAGCATGGACGGTTTTAGATGATTAGATGAATGATATTACTTCATTGGTATTACGGCACTCTTCTGGTTGATCGACTGCTGATTTTCAGATACTGGTAGGTGGCACGGAAGGATTAGAGAAGTATTCCTCGTGGGATAATCGTGTATGAAAGATGTGTTAGATATTCAGGTAGTGGAGTTCGGATCTGATATGGTGATTCGTGTGCTCTATGAATTTGGAGACTGGGAGTTCTCAGGAGCAAATTATTGCATGGTTGTGGACTGTGAAGTTGGGCCAAGGCTAGTCAAATGATAGTATGTGTTATGATTCAGTCATTGTGGGCCTTCAGAGGGTTATTTATCTATTGTGGGGGGGGCTAAAGTTGATTTGGGTTTCATTGATAGGCCCAATATGGATGTGTGTTTTGCACTGGGTCGGATTTGTTGACTCTGCACTGCTATTTTTGAGGGATGTGTCACTCAGGTGTTGTTGAGATTATTCGTGTCCTGAGACAATCTGTGAGTTACTCTTCTATGCTACAAAAAGTTGTGATTCGTTGGTTATATGCACATATGGTGCGATTCTATTTGGGCTTTATATCGAAACTTGAGTGGGATGAGTATTTGTGTATTGGATGATTGATTGCGCATTGGCTATGTTCTTTTCGAACCGTGGTATAGTGTTATTTACTCTCAACGGTTATGGTAATGCACTTTGGATACTTGATGTCAAATTTCGCCTGGTTATTGGTTTTGAGCAAGTCGGCTCGAGGTATATAATATGGACCATCATTTGGATGGGGTCACGCATTGCAGCGAAGTTATGTTAAGATATGACACTTTTGTGAGGGATTCGTGTGTTTTGGTTCTACGGTGTGTGATAGGCTCTTAGCATGGTATTGTGATGGTACTTGTTAAGCTGGCAGGATAGTCCTCTCGTTTGAGGCATTTTCAGGATTGAGTACATTTGGAATATTGCTATCTAGTGCACTGGTTGCATGGGTTGTGGCTTTAAGTTGTACTGATGTGTCATGTCAGTAGAGTGATTATTTTAGATGGGATGAGGTCATCGTACCTAGAATGGGTGTTATCGGATCTGATTGCGGTATATTTGAAAAGATATTAATGTTGATCAGCTTAGAAATTTGCTATAGTTCCTATCGAATAAGGAGGGGAGGGGGGTTCTATAACTTGTTGATCTGGCGAAAGGTTATGAGTTTCTACGTGTTTCTTTCATCGTTGGCAGTATATGAAGGTGTTAGAACGAGGCTCTGTTTGATAAGAGGTTTATTACCGGCATTGGGTTATTTTGACCAGCTACTGTGATTAGAAATTATCGCTATCAGTATGTGAGTTATGTGGTATATCATGTGATTTCATCTTGGGTAATGGCTATGGCTTGATACAGCTTGTTCAGACTTATAAAGTTTGTAGATGCGAGATTCTGATCTTATAGAAAATTGTGGATGTGGAAATTGGATTCTAAGGCTTATGGGCTAGGTTGTATTAAGAAATTTCAGTCATGTTATGTTATCATACCTATATGGGATAGGGTGACGTGGGATCACCCCCGGGGATATGCATGGTAAGGTTACACGCGATTTGATGGCTTTTGAAACAACTCTAGGCACGTTCGAGGACGAACGTATATTTAAGTGGGGGAGGATGTAACGACCCAAGCGGTCGTTTTGAGCATTTGCACTTCGCTCGGTTGTTTAAGGGCATGAGTAGCTCCGTGTGATGTATTATGATTTATGTGAATCGTTGGTTTTGGTTTTCAGGTTATTCGGAATTGATTTGGAAGAATGATTCTCTGCTAGAGGCTTTAAATTTGAAAGTTTTGACCAAGTTTTGATTTGTAGTACTTGACCTCGGATAGGGTTTTTGATGGATCCCTTAGCTCCGTTGGGTGATTTTTGACTTAGGAGCACATCCAGATCGTGAGTTGGAGGTCCATAGAAGAATTTGGCTTGAAATGGAAAAAGTTGGAATTTTAGAAAGTTTGACCGGGAGTGGAATTTTTGATATCGGGGTCGGATTCTGATTCCAGAAGTTGGAGCAAGTCCGTAATGTCAAATTTGACTAGTGTACAAAATTTAAGGTCAATCGGACGTGATTTGATAGGTTTCGGTATCGGTTGTGGAAGTTGAAGTTTCAAAGTTCAATGATTTCAAATTAAGGTGTGATTCGTCATTTCAATATTGTTATGTGTGTTTTGAGATCTCGGGTAGGTTCGTGTTATGTTATGGGACTTGTTGGTATGTTTGGACGGGGTCCCAAAGGGCTTGGGTGTGTTTCGGATTGATTTCGGATCATTTTTCTTCATGTTGCTATTGCTGAGGAGATGCTGGCTCTAGTGCAATGACCGCAGATGCGAGCCAAGCATCGCAGATGCGAGATTTCATCGAGTATTGGAGGTCTGCATATGCGGAGGTAGTTGCGCAGAAGCGCGACCGCAGATGCAGTCATTGCCATCGTAGAAGTGGTTGTCTCGCAAATGCGGGTCCTTTTCCGCAAAAGCGAAAGTTGCAGATGAGACCTATTGGCTGCAAATGCGAAAATTGCTGTGCATAAGCTATAAATCGAGGTTTTGGTTCTTTCTACATATTTTGAGATGTGGGACTCGGATTGAGGCGATTTTTGGAGCAAATTTCATAACAAGGATTGGGGTAAATGTTCTATACTCAGTTTTTATTATATTTCATGAATCCATCTTCATTTTTAGCAATTGGTTGATGAATTAAAAGAGGAAATTGGGGGTTTTGGCCTAAAGTTTCATAATATGAATTTTTGAGTTTGGATCTCCGATTTGGAGTCGGATTTGAGTGAAACTAGTATAGTTGGACTCGTAATTGAATGGGTTATCGAATTTTGTGAGTTTTGTCGGGTTCCGAGGTGCGGGCCCTGGTGTGATTTTTGCCGAATTTGGGATTACTTAGGATTCGATCTTTATCATTTGTAATTGCTTCCTTGGGCTTTATCTGATGTATTTGAGTTGCTTTTGGCTAGTTTTGAGCCGTTCGGAGGTCGCAAACTTAGTGTTAAGGGTATAAACCCCAAATTATGTATCATGTGATTGATGTTGAGGTGACGGGCATGTGGGCGTGCACCTTGTGAATTATGACTCTGTTGTTTCTAGGGCACTGAATAGTGACCCTATTTTGTTGATATCTGTGTTTTCACCATGTGATTAAGTAACTGAGCTATCAATCATGCTAGATATCATGTTTAGGTTTTATGTTGATATTGTTAGGACCCATAGTGGTTGTTTCTTGCTGTCACCTTACTGATTTCATTGATATTTCATACTCAGTCATATTCATGCATTCATATCATATCTCAGTCTCAATTGTTGTTTATTGATACTTCATATCATTGTTGTCGGTCTAGTTTCATGACATTGTGAGCCCGTGAGTGAGACTGGAGAGATTGATGACTGAGTGAGGCTGAGGGCCTGAGTGAGAGTGATATTATGGAATCGGGATGCACACCAAAACATGTTATATTGGTTATACTTTTGGGATCGAGCTGCGCACTGCAGAAATATAGCGCTTCGGCTGAAGGAACTCCTCCGGAGTCTGCACAACCCAATAAGCGCAGTCGACTCTATATACATATAATATATATATGGATTAGGTTGCATGCCGCAGCGAGCCTTATGGCTAATTGTATATGGATCGGGTTGCACGCCGCAACGAGTCTTATGGCTATATATATATATATATATATATATATATATATATATATATATATATATATATATATATATGGATCGGGTTGCACGCCACAACGAGTATTGTACAGTGTTGAGTAATTGAGTGTGCTGAGTATTGAGCATGGTAAGAGATAATGCGAGACAATGAGGTTGAGTACTCTAAGAGGGTGAGTACATGAGTTCATCACTGAGAGGCATTGCATTTGACATGCGTACTTGATATACATGCATAGAGATGCATTTCCATTTGTTGCCCGATTTTGGTGACATTCATGATTTTTACTTGTATCTTGACATGTAGGCATAGAGACGTACTTTGCTCATGCTATCTGAAAATGAAGCATTTGCCTGATGAAAAGTTTTTGGGAAAAGTTAAAGTTTTCAAACTTACTCATATTTTGACGATTTCGGTAAAGGATTTGAATTTTCACTGATATACTTGAAAGGAAGAATTGTTTCAGAAAACTATGAAAAGGCTGAACTTTTTTTATCTCTTAGCTACTTCTTTATTTACTTGCTTTACACTGTTATGAACTGCTATTGGTTATTGGTGTTGGACCCGACATATGTTCCAGCTCGTCACTGCTTTCAACCTAAGGTTACGTTTGTTACTTATTGAGTACATGGGGTCGATTGTACTCATACTATACTTCCTGCACCTTGCGTGCAAATTTTGAATGCCGATGTTGCTGTGCATTCTGGGAGCTGGATTCGAAGGTGTATTTGCATCCCTGTTGTAGCTACCTCTTATTCATGGTAGCCTTAGATTATAAAACACTATTTATGTACTTTTCAAATAGAAAATGTATTTACTTCATATCAACTTTGTAAACTCTATTCTTATAAGCTCATGATTTATACTACCAGTCCTTGGGAAATGTATAAGATTTAGATAATTCCTTTGTTTAATTATTTTATTAAGTTAATTGGGAATGTATAACTATTAATTGGCTTACTTAGCAGGTTGGGTTAGGTGTCATAACGACTAGTGAATTTTGGGTTGTGACATTATTCCTTCTGGTCAATTTATAATTGTAGCTCATTCTATTAAGTAGCACTTATTGGTGAATATCTAAAATAAATTATAAATAACCTAATATAATATGTCGAATTACACCAAAAGAAAATCGGTACATGAATGTTTGTGTGTTCATGCAGGTTCAGAGAACATTAAAAACAAATTTATTATGTTGTCGATATATATAACTTAATTCCTATATAAAAGGATAAAATTAAAATTGAAGAGTGAAGCAAATATACTAATTAATGAGGAAAGAAAATTACCATAAGTTAAAAATTAATTGGTATAAAATAACCTCAATCAAATAACAAGAAAATATATTGTAACACTTTTCTTTATACTAATTATTTATATAAATTATATAGTATATAGTAACGATAATAATAAGAATTTAAAATAAATATGGAGCCTTCAAATTTTGGGGCCTAAGGCAATGACCTCACTATCCAAAGCCGTAGAGCTGCCCTTTCTCACATTGATCAACTTTAAACACAAATATAAGGTGTTGATAAGAAAACTAACTATATATAAGATGTAAGAATATACTTCTTAGGTGTTGTCTAGTTCATATACTATAGTTATGCGGACACTATAATGCATGGATTGTAATGCATAATACAAAAAATGTTATGTAGTATTGAATACTACATAACATACTCCAATCAAATGCTATATTAGCTAGTTATACAAAAATTATTTTTATTTATACGAACAACCAAAAAAAATATTAGTTATGTAGGAATCGTTTCTCTTGATCCTTGTAACCAAACACAATATTATTTTATTGGAGATCTTAGTCTGTTCGACCAAGCTTCTAAAATCAGTTTAATTTAAAAAAAAAATCTCAAAAAATGCTTTTGGTGAAAAACAGTTTGGCCAAATTTTTAAAAAGTACTTTTATGTATATTCTCAAAAGTGCTTTTTAAAATAATATTTTTGGGGAAAAGTTACTTTTTTCTGCTTCTTAAAAAGTGATTCTATTTCTACTCAAAAGCATTTTATTTTCTTTCGGAAAGGTTGGCCAAACACCTTAACTTTGAAAAAAAATACTTTTGGCCAAAGAGAAGCTTGGTCAAACAAGCTACTTGTTGGCCCAAGTAAAGGTGAAGTTTTGAAGACTGACAAAGGAACTCAGACATGGACCAGGTCCATCTTATGAAGCACGATCGTGATCAATCCAAACATATGAGATGCATGTGAAAGAGATCAACCTAACTTATCAGAAGTAATATCTCCTGATCATGATCGAAAAAGTTGCATATTAGATAAGGAGAAAGACTCACTACACAAAGAGAATACGGGTTATGAAAAGGATAGAGTTAGAGGATGAGCTTAACTATAACTCTTCCACCATGGAAGAGTAGCATTTGTATCCTAGTCAATCTCTAATTGCTAACTCTTTAAATATCAGTGTTGTTCTTTTTTACAGGTAATGCACATAAGCAGAAGTTAAACGTGAATTGAGAGCAAATAGCAAGGCAATTTTGCAAGCAATTTATGTGTGATTCAAGCATGCAAACCTGAAGCTACTTGAACCATATAAAAGAACCAGTTACAAGTGTCTGTCTTTTTATTCTAGTTCAATTGTAGTAGGTGATTTTACATTATACTATTCACCTTATTTAGAAGGAATTGTATTAGGTACGTAGAGTTTTCAAGTTAGAGTTAACTTGAAGTTGTCGCAACAGTTGAGGTTGTGTGCCACAATAGGATTAGAGTTAATCTTAGATTTACAAAAGAGTTTTTGTAAATACAGTTTTTGGCTCAGTGATTTTAGTGGAGAGTTTAGAAAAATACTACTGGAAGGTAGGTCGTAGTTTTTTCACCTTTTGAGCCAGGTGTTTTCCACGTAAAATCTTTATGTTCTTTATTTTCTGTATTTATTATTCCACAACAGTAGTAGGTGGAACACATAGAAGAACCAAGTCTTTCTATAATCAAGTTAAGCAAAAATTGGGCACCAAAGAAATCATTCTCCCCTCCTTATATGGTATTGAAGTCTAAAATATCAATTGGTATCGGAGTGGGTTATCCTTGAAGAGGCTAACACCTTAGAAACAGATCAAAATGAGTGCACCACCTGGAAACTGGAAAGGATAATCCACTGCTAGACCTCCACTCTTTAATGGCCAGTACTATTCCTGGTGGAAGAATAGAATGAAAGACCACATAATGGGAGAAGACTATGAACTCTGGGACACAGTTACTGATGTTCCGTTGGTTACTACAAAGAACAATGTTGAAGGAGTGGATGTGCCAAAGACAAGAGCTGACTGTACTACTGAAGATTTGAAGAAATGGGAAAAGAATGCTAAGGCCAAGAAATGGCTTGTGTGTGGACTAGGTCCAGACGAGTACATCAGAATTCAAAGTTGTACCATTGCTAAGGAGATCGGGGACACTCTACAAGTGGCCCCTGAAGAAACTCCTCAAGTAAAGAGATCAAGAGGAACACTAACAAATGAACTTAAGTCTCTTGGAAGAATTATCCTTGAAGAAGACAAGGTTGAGAAGATCTTGACAAGGGTCCTGCCAGTAACTTGGAAAAGCAAAATCGCTGTTATTTAGGAATCAAAGAACATTGTTACTCTCAAGTTGGATGAGCTAATTGGAAATTTCACTGCCTATGAACTGAGAAGGCAAACCAAGAAGATGGATGCACCGAAGAAAGAAAGAAGCCTAGCTCTCAGAATAGCTGAAGGTGCTGACTTAGAGAATGATGAAATGGCTATGATCACAAGGGATTTTAAGAAGTACCTAATGAGAGGAAAGGGTTCTTCAAGAAGTGCAACCTTCAACAAACCAAGGGCTCCTGAAAAACAGACCAATGAGGGATGTTACAAATGCGGGAAGACTAACCACATGATCAAGAACTATCCTCAGTGGGAAATTGAATGGAAGAAGGAAAGGGCTGAATGAAGAAACAGGTTCAACCCAAGAAGAACAAAGGATCAACAAAAGCTATAGTTGTTGCTTGGGGAGAAACCTCAAATGAGGATTCAGAAGATGAAACTGGAGATGAATAAGCACTTATGGCAATTGGAGAATCAGACGATGAACATGAGGTAATTGTAATTCATCTCAAAGACAAGATTAAATTTGTCTGAAGAAAAGCTATCGGAATTATTGCTAGATTTCATTGATGAGTCTGAGGCCATAAACAATGACAAGGATCAGTTGTCTAGGGAATGTGTGATCTTGAAAGACAAGTGCAAAAATCTGGAATTTAGGGCTAGTGAAAGTGATAGTAGAAATACTGATTTAAAGAACCAAGTTCTTGAACTCGACACCAGTGTCTTATAACATAGGTCTAAAAACTTAAAATTGAAATTAGGAACAGGTAAGAAGAAAGCTGATCACACACATCTCACCTTAGAAGAAAATTTAGAAAAAATAAAGGATGAGTTGTACAAGAAAGATGAGCAGATAAGAGTCCTAAAAGAAGATCTAGGCAAGGTGAAGCATGAACTAGACAGAACTTGCAAATGGAATAAGTCCTCTGATGCACTATCCTGGCTACAAGAGCACCACATTAGCAACAAGAGAGAACTTTGCTATGGGATCCCAAAAGCAAGTACATCATACTTCCTGAAAACAAAATCTACACACACTGTGGCAAGACTGGTCATTACAAAAATAAATGTATTGCAAAAGAAAAGGCTAGTCAAAAAAACAAAACCTTTGTTCAAGAGAAAAATAGTCTACCTAGATGGGCCAAAAGGAATTTAATTCACCCATTTGCCTATAGAATGGGACCCAAACTAGTTTGGGTTCCTAAGACTAACCCCTGATTTCATTTTGCAGGTCCAAGTGAAAGGAAGTAGCCAAATATGGTACATGGATAGTGGCTGCTCAAAGCATATGACTGGAAGTAAGAACCAGTTTCTTTCACTTGAGGACCTAAAAGGAGGAAATGTCTCCTTTGGGAATGGGAAGAAAGGTGAGATCATTGGGGTTGGAAAGATAGGTAAGACAAACTCACATTTCATTGAGAATGACTACTTAATAGATGGCTTGAAATATAGCCTAATCAGTGTATCACAATTGTGTGACAGAGGTAACCTGGTAGCATTCACCTCTACTAAATATTTTGTGATTAATCTTACCACTGACAAAATGGTTTTGCAGGAAAAAAGAGTTAACAATATTTACATTGTAGATCTATCCACTCTTTCAAAAAATGAACTCACTTGCTTGAGTGTGTTAGACAATGATCCCCTCCTGTGGCACAAAAGATTTGGTCATGCAAGTTTAAATCAACTCAACAAATTAGTCTCCAAGGACCCAGTGATAGGGCTACCTAACATCAAGTTCAAGGAAGACAAAGTTTGTGAGGCTTGTGCAAGGGGGAAGCAGGTAAGATCCTCTTTTAAAAGCAAGAAAGTGGTAAGCACGACCAGGATAATGGAACTGGTTCATATAGATCTTTGTGGTCCAATAAGAACATTGAGCAGAGGTGGTAAGAAATATGTAATGGTACTTGTTGATGATTACTCTAGGTTTACTTAGGTATTATTTTTAACATCTAAGGATGAATCATTTGACATGTTTACTGCCTTTGTTAGAAAAACTCAGAAACAACTAGGTAATCAACTTGCATCAATTAGGTCTGATCATGGAACTAAATTTGAAAATGCTAAGTTTGCTGAATTTTGTGATGAGCATGGTATAGATCATAATTTCTCTGCCCCTAGAACTCCTCAACAAAATGGAGTAGCTGAAAGAAAGAATAGGACTCTTGAATATATGGCTAGGACTATGCTTCTTTTTAGTAAACTACCCCATAACTTCTCGGCAGAGGCTGTAAATACTGCATGTTACGTCATAAATAGGTGCATGACTAGACCTCTTGTAGAGAAGACTCCCTATGAGTTACTTAAAGGGAGAAAACCAAATATATCTCATCTTAGGGCATTTGGATGCAAGTGCTTTGTGTACAATAATGGAAAGGACTCCCTAGGTAAGTTTGATCCCAGAAGTGATGAGGGAGTATTCTTGGGATATTCTTCACATAGCAAAGCTTATAAGGTGTACAACAAAAGAATTTTGTGTGTAGAAGAAAGTGTACATGTAGTTTTTTATGAAACTAACATTCTTTCTGAGAGACAGGAACATGAAGATGAAGCTATTGGGCTGGTAAAAGAGTTGAGTGAAGTCCCAGTTCAAGCTGAAACTGCACCAAAGGAAGGAACATGTGATGGAACGGGTTCTTCCATCCAGGGCAAACTAACAGAGAGAACTAAACAAAGAAGAACTAAAACAAATCCCCTAATGGAACCTGTCCGTGAGCATGTTCCTCAGCAACAGAACATAGGAGAAACATCAAACAAAAACTAGTTGGTTGTGAAACCTTACAAGTATTAAAGTTCTCATCCCATTGAGAACATAATTACTGATCCAACCTCTAGAGCTAAAACTAGATCACAATTAAAGAATATGTGTGCTTTTGATGCCTTTTTATCTCTTACTGAACCTAAAAATGTTGTTGAGGCTTTTTAGGATGCAGATTGGGTAAATTCAATGCAAGATGAACTGAATCTGTTTGAAAGAAGTCAAGTTTGGCATCTGGTTCCAAGACCCAAGGACAGATCAGTAATTGGCACTAAATAGGTCTTCAAAAACAAGTTTGATGAAGATGGAACTGTTACAAAAAACAAGGCAAGGTTAGTGGTTCAAGGTTACAGCCAGGAAAAAGGTATAAACTATGATGAGACCTTTTCTCCAGTTGAAAGATTGGAAGTAATAATACTCCTCATAGCCTTTGCAACACACATGGAATTTACTCTTCATTAGATGGATGTCAAAAGTGCCTTCCTAAATGGCTACCTAAAGGAAGAAGTGTTTGTCAAACAACCTCCAGGGTTTGAGAGCAAGGAGTGTCCGGAACATGTGTATAAATTAGATAAGGCTCTCTATGAACTCAAGCAGGCTCCTAGAGCATGGTATGAACGATTGTCCAAATTCCTACTTGAACATGGCTACAAGAGAGGTAAAATTGACAATACTCTATTCATGAGGGAAAAAAGTAAGGATCTTCTTGTAGTACAAATATATGTTGATGACATAATTTTTGTCAACCACTGACAAACTTAGTAAGGAATTTGCCAAATTAATGGGGAGTCAGTTTGAAATGAGTATGATGGATGAACTTAACTTTTTCTTAGGCTTACAGATCAAACAAAACCCAAATGGAACTATGATCCATCAGCAGAAATATGCAAAAGAGTTGATTAAGAAGTTTAAAATGGATGAATCAAAGGAAATAGATACACTCATTGCAACAACTACTAAATTAGACATAGATGAACCTGGTTCATCTGTTGATCAGAAGTTTTATAGGGGTATGATTGGCTCACTTTTGTATTTTACTACTAGCAGACCTGACATAGTTTTCAGTGTAGGGCTTTGTGCTCGTTTTTAGGCAAATCCTAAGGAATCTCACTTGACTACTGTCAAAATGATACTAAGATATTTGAAAGGTACTACTGATCTTTGCCTTTGGTACCCTAAAAGTAGTAACTTTAATCTAGTAGGATATGTTGATGCCGACTATGCAGGTTTCCTGGTGGATAGGAAGAGCAACTCAGGTATGACACACTTCCTTGGGTCATGTCTGGTATCATGGGCCACTAAAAAGAAGAATTCAATAGCCTTATCCACTGTTGAGGCTGAGTATGTTTGCTACTTCTTGTTGTGCTCAACTGCTGTGGATCAAACATCAACTGATGGATTTTGGCATTGAAGTTGGTTGCATCCCTATTTTTTGTGATAACACTAGTGCTATTAGTATGACCAAGAACCCAGTTCATCATAAGAAGACTAAGCACATAGATGTTAGGCATCACTTCTTAAGGGACAACTATGAGAAAGGATTGATTATCATAGAATTTTGTGCTACTGATAAACAAATTGCTGACATCTTTACTAAAGCACTAAGTAGAGAAAGCTTTAAAAGGAACAGGTTAGAATTAGGGATGATTAAGATCACATAATTGGACCAACTCAGAATGCACAATGAAAAAAAATTGAAAAAAATGAAATGAAAAAAACATGGCTAGGAAATCTGAAACTTATGTAAATATATAGATTAATTTTTACTCGGTTTCATATTGTAAATAGTATACTCTTGTGACATGTGTTGATATGACTCACTAATCTCTAACAAAATTTTCTCTATTTTGGTAAATTGAGGCATAATCAAGAGAATTCTAAAAGAAGAACCTGGTTCATCAGTATTGGTCATCTAAAAAATGAGGTATGTTTTCTATACTCCGCATAATTAGAAAATTAAATATTTAAATCATGAGCAGAGTCCTACCTATGTTCAAAAAGATAAGAATATCCTATCTGTTTATTTTTGAACCAGTTCCATTTCTACTAAGAGTTCTCACCACATATAATGCCTAAAATCTAGGGAAGCTTAACTGTTCATTCAACCTGAAATTTCAGGTTGATTAGACCTCTAATTGACTGCTAAAAGCTACCGTTAGTCATTAAATATGTCTCTATATTTAAATATCCATCATCACCCTCTGCCACCCTCACTATTCCAAACCGTCAAAAACTATTTCACTCTCAATTGTTTTCCCTTCCAAAGCCTAACTCACAAACTCTCTCAAGATACCAGTTACCATGTCGAACCTTCAAGATAACCCAGGGACTCCTCTACCACAATCTCCTTCTGGTTCATCCACACTTTCTCCACCTAGTACAAACCCCCAGCCTAATAAAAGACGTGTCAAAATGCTAGCTCGAAAAACTGTAGCCTCAGGAGCACTGTCAAAGAGATTAAACGCACAATTAAAGGCTGCTCAAGCCCAAGATTTTGAGAACTCGGATGATTCGTTCAAATCTGCGAGTGAGTGGGAAGGACCTGGGTCTTTTGACTCTAAGAAGGCTCAAAACCTCCTTCTAAGGTAAGTTCTGCTTTGGCTGAAAATTTAAAAAATAGGTTTGTTTTGGTTGGGTCTATTAGGAATGTGGAATTGCCTGAATTAGGAAGAAGAAGAGGTAAAAAGAAAGTTGAAAGAGAAAATGAGAGAGAGGGTGCAAGCTGTGATGTGGGGGGAATAGGGGTAGAAGTAGTTGATTCGTTACCCCCTTCTGAGACGAATATTCCAGCAATTTGTGGGGCTGAAGTTGAAATTGTAGGAGAAAGTGGCAAGAAAACAGGGGGAAGTAGATCAGGGGAGGCTGTTGAGGGTTTGGTTAATTTAAGTTCTCAAGTGAATGAACCCAGTTCATCCATTGAAGAAACCCTAGCGGACCTTCTGAAGAAAGTAGGTAGCAGTTATAATCCCAAGAAAAAGAGAACACCCACACCTAAGATTCCTAGTACTGCAAAGCCTTCCAAAAAAAGAAAGGCTTCTTCTCCAACCACTGGTAAAATTCCCTTGCCAAAGGGAAGAGCCACAAGAAGTAGGGTAAAACGGAGTGAGAGTAAACTACAAAAGGCTTTGGCTGAAAGCAAGAAGAAGAGGATGGATAAAGGTGTAAGGTTGCAGAGTCCTCTGAAGTTGTTGATGTTGAGGAGATGGAACAAGTCCCTCAGGAGGAACAAACAACAATGGAGGTTCAGACTCCCAAGCCCAAAAAGACCAAGACTCCTTCCAAGAAGTCTTCCTCTATGGCTGAGACTGCTGAACCCACATTGGCCAAGAGGACAAGGTCTGCAATGAAAAACAAAAAAGATAGAATTATTGAGGAGGAGGAATGGAGTGGTGAAGAAGAAAGTGAGTCTGATGGTGAACAAGACAAGCTGACCAAGTTTGGCAAGAGAAAAATTTTGAAGGGTAGATTGCTGAAAGACCTGGTGGAACCAGGAATGGTTAGATTGGTGGATGCCTTAGCTGCGCAGGGCTGGAAGGACATGGTCCTTCAGATGGATGGAAGGCTAACCAGGAATGAGATCATTGAATTCATGGCAAATGCAGAGGTTAAGGATGGCAGAGTTAGCAGCCTGGTAAAAGGAATTCAAGTGAACTTTGACGCAAAGAAGCTAGGAGAGATCCTTGACATACCCTCTGAATGGTATGATGACTACACAAGGCAAAGGTGGCCATATGTGGACTCCCTTCCTACTGCCATTGAAATTACCAGGAGACTCTGCGATGTTGCAGATGTGAATGAGGCTAGGGCTGTGCAGAAGAGTGAAATGAGGCCACAACACAAAGTCTTGTTTGAATTTGTCAACAAGTGTTTGCTGCCTCGACAGGAAAGGAGACACACTGCTAATTACATGGACTTGGTGCTGATGAAGTGTCTTGAAAGTACAAGGCAGATCAACTGGCATGCATTCATTATCAAGCTGCTGGACAGGGTTATCAATGGCTCCAAGGCCCATGCCACTCCCTATGGGTTCATTTTGACTACTGTTCTTGATCGCTGCTAGGTGCCACTGAAGAAGTGGGAAATAGCCTCAAGCAAAGATCACTTTAGAATCAACACCTTGATTGCATGTGATTATAAGATCACTGTCATTCCCAATGAACCTGCTTCATCTAAGAAGACACCTATAAATAGCAAAGTCAGAGCCCTAGTCTAGGAGAGTGGAGCAAAGGATGTTGAGATAGCTAGGCTGAAGGCTCGTTTATCGAGATTGAATTTGAGAGGAATGCTCTCAGAACTGAGCTCACCAAGGAAAAGGAGAAGAATGATGGGATTCTTCAGAATATGTTGAACCTTCTCCAAGCCCAAAACCAACCATCTAGCTCCCCCAAGCCTTAGGATTTCTAGCTTTCCTCTCCTGAACATGTCTAGTACCTCCAGTGACCGAGATTAGGGATTTCTCTTTCTTTTTGCTCATGTTTTGAATATTTTTGCTTTCTAGTTGTGGATTGTGGTAGCAACATATCTTCTAGCAATGATATCTACTATTTTTGCTCTTGTTGACTGTTAATATTTCCTTGATAGTTTAAATATGTTTGCCTTATTACTGATGATTGATTCATGATTGCATTTGCAGTTGCCCCAGTGGCCAAGAGTAATTATTAAATTCTGGGACTCACACTTTGTTTTTGCAACTTTTCGATGATGCCAAAAGGGGGAAGAGATATTGTGCTTTTACATATTCTGAATAAGTGATGTTTATAACCTAATTAACATGGTCCTTGATGATAAATGAACTTTTCTAAACTTTGTATTGATGAATAAGTTGAGTTCTGACTGGGCTTAAGTGAGTGAAAAGCACAAAGTTTGTCATCATCAAAAGGGGGAATTTGTTGGCCCAAGTAAAGGTGAAGTTTTGAAGACTGACAAAGAAACTCAGACATGGACCAGGTCCATCTTGTGAAGCACAGTCAAACATGTGAGATGCACGTGAAGGAGATAAACCTAACTTATCAGAAGTAATATCTCCTGATCATGATGGAAAAAGTTGCATATTGGATAAGGAGAAAGACTCATTACACAAAGCGAATACGGGTTATGAAAAGGATAAAGTTAGAGGATAAGCTCAACTAGAACTCTTCCACCATTGAAGAGTAGCATTTGTATCCTAGTCAATCTCTAATTGATAATTCCTTAAATATCAGTGTTGTTCTCTTTTACAGGTAATTCACATAAGCAGAAGTTAAACGTGAATTGAGAGAAAAATAACAAGGCAATTTCGCAAGCAATTTATGTGTGATTGAAGCGTGCAAACTTGAAGCTATTTGAACCATATAAAAGAACCAGTTCCAAGTGTCTGTTTTTTATTCTAGTTCAATTGTAGTAGGTGACTTTATATTATACCGTTCAGCTTATTTAGAAGCAATTGTATTAGGTACGTAGAGTTTTCAAGTTAGAGTTAACTTGAAGTTGTCGTAATAGTTAAGGTTGTGTGCCACAACGGGATTAAAGTTAATCCTACGTTTACAAAAGAGTTTTTGTAAATGCAGTTTTTGGCTCATTGATTTTAGTGGAGAGTTTGGGAAAATCCTACTTGAAGGTAGGTCGTGGTTTTTTCACCTTTTGAGCCAGGTGTTTTCCACGTAAACCTCTGTGTTCTTTATTTTCTGTATTTATTATTCCGCAACAGTAGTAGTTGGAATAGAATAACCAGGTCCTTCTATAATCAAGTTAAGCGAAAATTGGGTACCACATAAATCACCTCCCCTCTCTTGTATGGTATTGAAGTCTAAAACATCACTACTATACTTGGATTACTTTTCCTAATCCCTCAAACCAATTATTAAATGAGTTAAACAAGGATGAGATAGACCTAAATCATCTGGAGGAGAATAGTGTGAAAACACCTACTATAATTTCTTGGAATTTTTGTGGACTTAGCAAATAATAGTAGTGACAAACTAAAGATGGATTTTTTAAGTATTCATGTATATGCATTTCTAACTAATTTTGTTTCATATATTTTTGTTTAAAAATTGTTTCTCCTTTTGAATCTAGGTTGAGTTGGGCTTTGTCAAGGAAACAATTGTTTTCACCATTAACAAGGATAACTCTCTCAAAGGTATATATGCTTCCTCCTTCTCTATCTATGTACAATTAAGCACACATGTTTGATAAGGGAAGAGAACACAAACTTGAATTGGATCAACATAAGTTAAAGAAACTATATCTGGAGATACAATATATGGATAAATTATTAGTTGAAATTATGTAAACAATGTGTTTGAGATAATGACTGAATGAGTGAAAAGTGATTAAATTTCTTTAACAAATGTCCTCTTTTATGACTGGGCAAGCATTAATGCACCTTGACTATTCCATCGGGTTTCTGCTATCTTTTACCAGCACATGTATCAAAACTCTGACCTCCAAGGCATAAGCAGATGAGCAGAAATCAACTAGTGTCTTTTCTCAGAAAGGGTAAATTAGCATTAGATAAATACGTTGGTGTACAGTTCAATGTAAAATCCAAGTTCCTTATTGATGGGCGATGCAAGTTGGCAGACGTATGTATGCAATTAGATTCTAATGACCCTCTCATTAGCATTACAGAGGTGATATATATAGCAAAGACAAACACTACAGAGTGGCTTTTGCAATTGATCTTGGAGAGTGTACAAGTATATGTTGTAGTATGAAATAATGGTGCATTGCGTATGGATACAGAAATGTGATGACTAGAGATGGTATCTTTGCCTCTTGCTTAAGTAAATGGCTTAATTCAATTGAATTTGGGATTTAAACCAAACTTTAGACTAGATCTAATAGAAATTAAGTGTCTACTCTAACAGCTTTGCACAAATACATGCACATTTCAATGAGCTATTAGATCAGTTTCAAACCCTTTTCAATATTTTCATTGCTTGTGGTGCTTTCCTCTGGTCTGCTTCTACTTTCGTCGTTGCCGTCACCAGGTCTGTTTCTTGCTGTTTCTCTAGTTGTTGTCAGTATTTGCTATTGCTTCATTAACCTTTTGGAAAGATTCTTATGCCTTTATAATTAAGTTATGAGATGAGTGAAGCTAACTTAAACCAAGAGAAATAAACTAACTACAAGAAAATATCACAGTAAAGAAGCAAAACTTCCCAAGCATAACTTCAAGAGAATTCAATTAAAGAGATATACCAATGTATACGGAAAAAACGAAACCCTCCCTGGAAGAGACGATCAGTTCAAGTACGAACAGAATTGAACTAGAATATGGGAAATTGCCTATACTATATTTTCTTTGGATATGAAAAGTTGGGAAGGTTCTTATTTTGCAGCAGTTCGTTTCTTTGACAGATACTAATGGGAGGATATAACTTGCTAATTTTGCGATAGTTCAGAGATTCTTTTTTCGGCTCAATATGGTAGTATAAGAATTTAGTTTATGTTTGGAATATAGTCAAAAGGATGTTTTTGCCATTTACTCGTTAAGTGATCACGGAGTGCGTTTCCTCAATGTGGTAAAACAAGGTTATAGTTCAAGATGTTTTGAGGCCTTCAGAAAAAAGGGAAGAGTTCTTCTCTTCTTTTTTTCTCTTCAATTATTTAGTTTCTCCAAGGGCTTCAATTATTTAGTTCTTATTAATAACCAAAATGAGGGGAGCCTTGGCGTAATTGGTAAAATTGCTGCCATGTGACCGGGAGGTGACAGGTTGGGCTTGTGGAAACAGTCTCTTGCAGAAACGCAGGATAACGCCGCGTACAATAGACCCTTGTAGTCCGACCCTTCCCCAAACCCCGCACATAATGAGAGCTTAGTGCAGCGGGCTGCCTTTCTTTTATTAATAACCAAAATATGAATACACGGGGGAGGCAAACTTTTTACCCCCCTCAAGTACTATATTAAAATTGAACAACCTCAGTCTCTTGTGTCTTGGAACGTCATCGGTGAGTTGTGATCCTAAAATAAGTAGAACTCCTTTGTCGAAATGTTACATTATGATTTAAATACATTATACTAGGGGTGTGCATTGGATTTATCGATTCGATTTTGACCCTTATCGATAATTACTTATCGATTATCAATTTGTACATATGCTTATCGTTATCGTTTCAATAAGGTTTCGATTTTTTCGATTTCGATTTATCGATTTTTGGGGCTTATCGATTCGGTTATCGATTACACCAATAAGAAAATTTACGGGATTCCACGGAAAGTATATCGCTACAAACACACCTAACTAATATGGACAAAAGGAAGCTAAAATAATAAGAGCATCGTTTATAACATAAAAATTGCGTCAACAAGCACATGCAACGAAACTAAAGTAAGGGATCAAATGTATGTCACCAACACTCCAACGGTATAAACAAACAAAAATCAAAATACATCATCACGGCTAATTCTGTTTTCCATTAATTTGAACTTCATTTACTTGAGCTTTAAATAATATCATTCCTTAAATGTGGTAGAGGAAATAATAGGGTTAGGGACTTAGGGTAAAGGAAAAGGTATTATAGAATAAGGGTAAAAAAAATTAAAAAAATTAAAAAAAAAATAAAAAAAATAAAAAATAAAAAATAAAAAATAAAAAATTTAAAAAAATTACTGTAGCTTATCGGTTTATCGATAAAACGATAATCGAAGAGGACAAAATCGAAATCGAAATCGAAATCGATAAATCGATAAGGAAAATTTTGAAATCGAAATCGATAAATCGATAAATCGATAAACCGATAACAAATAATCGATTCGATTTATCGATAAACCGATTCGAATGCACACCCCTACATTATACAACATAACAAAAAGGAAGAGGTTAATTTGTATCTAAATCATAATGTAAAACTTGAACAAAAAAGTTACTTATTTTTCGGGTCATAGCTCACTAATGTTCCATGACATAAGGACTAAGATTGGTCAATTTTAATACAGTATTTGAGGAGGTAAAATGTTTACCTCCTTCGTGTATTAATATCTTGGTTATTAATATGAAGACGGAGGTTTGTCTAGTCTCCTAGCACTCGGAGAAAAATATAGAATTTAAAAAACAAAAAGAGGAAATCTTCCCTTTTTTCTGAAGGATTCAAATTGTCTAGAGTCCTGAGCTTGGAGAAGCAAACTGAAGAAGCTCTTCATTACTTTCAAATACAGACATCTCTCCTTCTTCCAAGTTTACGATTACGTCAACTCCATCCCCATTTTGGTTATCCAGAAGGAGAAACATATTGACTGGAAAAGTAGCAAGATCCACTCTTTTTGGCCTCCCCCATCCAAAATTTATGTCATCGAACGGGAATTTCCTTAAACTAGAAAACCTATATATAGAAAAATCATTGCTTGAGGTTCGGTCGTTTATCTGTGTAGCTAGTTCAGATACCCTTGAACATAGTAACTCTTCTGATTTAATATCTTTGAGCATAACGCGGACCTTCTCTTTTCCTTCTCTAAGCTCACCAATTAGTCTTTGCAGTTTCACCAATTTGCATAGGAATGCAGTGACAGCTTCCACAGTTGTAGGAGGAATTTTGCGGACCTTCTCTTCTGATGCATTTTGTTTTCGACTAGGATCAGCCACTTGTGGTGGTGCAGAATAGTTAGCCGGTTGAAAGACTGATGCTCCGTTAAAAAGGGGAGATGGTTTTGCTTCTGAATCACGTGCGACGAGGGCCCAGTCAGTTAGGAAATTAGTCATACTGTAACCATCAGCAACCTTGTGGGAAATACATGCACTGAGTACTATGCCACCACATTCAAAATGATTGAGTTGAGCTACGATTATACTGTCCGTAGATGTGCTCCAAGGATCTTTAGGGAATATTAACTTATCGATATCAGTACGAGGGTGATTGAAAATACTTGACATTGGACAATCAATTCAGACTTGAGAGAGATCGACTCCCATGTCATTACATTCAATTACATTCAACAAAGGAATTGTCGCGTACACGTCCAGCAAATGGATAATATGCGGTTAAAACTTTGGAAAGAGATTCTCAAGAATTTGGGAGACCTTTGACGGTTCAAGAGAGCTTGCAGTGTCTTGTTTTGGGTAGAAGAAAGAAAACGGCATATAGGTGTGAGTCCCCATTTGGTCCATAAGAGAGCTTGTGAATTCTTTGTGAAAATGGAGTTGGAGATGAGGGCTTAACTATCTTTTGAGAAAGTGAAACAAGCCTTGAAATAGCCATCTTAGTTGAATTACAAATGGTCACTTTAACTGCAGGTCACTCCTTTGGTGTTTACCCTACCTTAGAAAGATAGAGATGTTGTTTACGATAGACCCTATGCTCAAGGAATAGAGGGTGTTTGGTTATGTTATAAACATAATTAATGATGTGGCCAAAGCTATTGCTATCCAGAAATTTGAATGATTATTGACATGGAATTGGAATAAAAGAAAAATATTTGGATACTGGTGAGGAATTTTCTCACTTTATGCCAGTTTCTAATTTATTATGCATAATTTTGTGACTATTCTCCAACTTTACTCTAGTAGCCAGGGGCGGATCCACCTTGCAACCTACGGGTTCACGTGAACCCAATAGTTTTTGTTCAAACTGTTTAAATATGTTCGAAAAAGTCACTAAATATTACTCGAGATTGTTCCAGGAACCCATAAACATTAAATCTTGAATCTGCCTCTTAGTAGCCCCTTTAACTCATATTGTAAAGTACATATACATAATCTCTACTTCCTGCCCATGCCTACCTATAGGATTGTTTGGTTCACGTACTAGTTACGATTTTAAAGTAGAGAGAGTTCTGCTTATATAGTCACTCAACTATTTAAAATTGTGTAATAAAGTTATTTTTCTTTATTTTATAACAAAAAAGTCACTCAATTATTGCAAATGACGTAACAAAGTGATTTTTCTTTAATTTTATAACAGATAAGTCACTTTATTATTGCTATATCGAGCAAATATACTCTTGGCCGGTAACAATTATATTTTCGGTAACGCAATATTTGAAGCTAAAAAATAAAAAAATAAAAAATAAAAATGAACCCCAAAAAGCTTTTTAGAATTTCAAGCTACCTTGTGTGTTTGAAAAGTATAGTTAGAGAGAGAGATTCTAACGGCTCAATTCAATACCTATGGTATGGGTTCGGCAAATGAAGTCAAAATAGAATCACTAGCCTTTAATTTTCATCCATCTTTTGGCTTCCTATTTATTATTGTTATAATTATTTATTTTTAATTTGGGCTTACGAAATAAAAAGAATTTCTTAAGCTACTATTTCCCTAATTACATACCAAACTATGAGTAAAAACGTAGAAAGAAAATATAAATGCAAATTAATGAATGATCAGGATTGGAGTTGTAGTTTAATTACAACTTCAGTATTTGAAAATTCTGAACTGCACTATTCATAAATACTCCCTCCGTTCCAATTTATGTGAACCTATTTTCTTTTTGGTCCGTTCCAAAAAGAATGATCCTTTTCTAAATTTGAAAACATTTTAGTTTAAACTTATAATTTTACCCGTAATGAGAAGTTTTTAGAATCACACAAATACTCTGGCCCCTTTTTGACTTGTTTAGGACCACAAATTTCAAAAGTCTTCATTTTTTCTTAAACTTCGTGCCCAATCAAATAAGTTCACGTAAATTGAAACGGAAGGAGTATTATTTAGCGATGACTATTACAAATACCGACTTTCTTTATTTGAACTTCAAGTAAAATATTGAAATATCAGTTTGAGATAACCAAACTTGTAATTGAAGTTCAAATAGGCTTTGCTTGACTTTCCAATCTACATTATCCCTTTTGTCATAAATTCCTAGGCAAGAGGGGTTGTTCTGATGGTAAGCAACATCCACTTCCAATCAAGAGGTTATGAGTTCGAGCCTCCCCAAGAACAAGGTGGAAAGTTCTTGGAAGGAAAGATGTCGGGGGTCTATTTGGAAGCAGCCTCTCTACCCCAAATTAGGGGTAAGGTCTGCGTACACACTACCCTCTCAAGACCCCACTAAGTGAGATTATATTGGGTTGTTGTTGTTGTTGTTGTATTATCCCTTTTGTCATAAATTCCTAGTTGACAAATGCTAATTTAAGATAATTAGTCATGTTCCTACTTAAACTACTAACTAAGAGGAAAAAAATTAATTTATCATTTTTATAAGAAGTTTCATAAATACACAATTATGTTATTTAAGGCTTTTAACGTATTTTTACTTCATCTCTAGAAGAGAAAAGGATCATTCTTTGGGGTTGTGTTTGGTACGAAGGAAAACATTTTCTGAAAAATATTTTCTGATTTTTTATATTTGGTTGGTTTAAATATTTTGGAAAATATTTTTCTCATGAACTCCTTTTTCTCCAATTGGAGAAAAATGACTTCCCTGCCAAAATGAGAGAAAATATTTTTCAAAACTCTTTTTCAACCTCCCCACCCTCACTCTCCACCTCCATCACTTTAACCCCCACCGCTCACGGCCCACTGCACCCACCCCGGCCCCTACAACCCCACGCCTCTACCCCATAATCCCGCCCGCCACCCTGGACCCTAAACCCCGACCTACCACCCTCCCCCGCTCTTACCCATTAAGTATTTTATGTTACCTTACCAAACACCAGAAAATAAGGAAGAAAACTATTTATTTTCCTAGAAAATATTTTCTAGGAAAAAGTTTTCCTCCATAATAAACACACCACCAACAACAACAACTATCCAGTAAAATCCCACAAAGTGGGCTCTGGGGAGGGTAATGTGTACGTAGAATTTACCCCTACCCTGATAGGGCAAAGAGGCTATTTCCGAAAGACCCTCGACTTAGAAAGACGGAAATAAAAAACAAGAAAAAATAATTCATTAGTACCTCCAGTATAAACCGTAATAGTCCATAACAAACACACCCTGGAGGATAAAACTTTGCATATCTGATATGTTAGGTGTAAGCCATAATTATCTAGCTCCTACTCCTTTCTCAATATTGTTTATACCTCAGATATTATTAATGTATACAGTTTCCTAAAAAGTTTGAAATACTATGATATTATCAAAGTGGTAAGAAAAAACAGCTACCCGATTCATAACTCTGTTTAACCAAAAAGTGAAATTTCGGTCAAAGCTTTATTTTAGAAGAATTCGGGTTATTGATAATCAATATATAAAATGAATAAAAGAAATTGTCTTTGATAATAATAAGATTAACAGAAGCAAACAAAGTAATTCAATATTTTTAGTGATCTTTTGTGTGTTTACAAATGATCAGTCTTCTCCTTTTTATAGTTATTTCTAAGGTATATGTTTTGCCTTTGTCATAATAACAATTAAAGGCATTTAATGCTACGTTAGAATGGTAATCATTGTAATTCAATACAGATTGTCTAACGTTTTCAGTATTTAATGCTTATTAAATACTGTATCTGTATCTTGTGCTATCAGATTCATTCTCCTTAATTTTTGGATTTAAATAGGTATGAGCGTCGAGTCTTTTGAATATCTGCTCATGCCTCCGCTCGTATCTGTTGTGACTCGTGCCTCTTTGCTAATTATCATTCTTTGACCAACCTTCGTGTCATGACACGTCATCTTTCAATCACTTCAATATATATAAACTCAATTTTTCCCAATACAGATAGTCCCACCACTTGCCATTTATTCATCAATTGAATATTTGGGAAGTGGATTTTATGAAAGCGGGAATATTTGCCGCCATTAATGTTATTATGGAATCGATGCTTCAATTGTCACTTTCATTTAATGCTTATTACACGTGGCATCTTTTTATTAGTTCTGCGACTTTGCAGTGCTTTTTAAAGCTCTTTTACAGCTTCACCAATTACGAAGCGACAGTTCTCATTATGACATTTCCATCATTGCACCTTTTCCTTTGACGGTTGCTTCTTAGTATAAATATAGCTTTTACCTTTGTCTTTCTCACATAAAGTTCTCTGAATATTCAATTCTTGTTTACTCCCTCCTCGTACTATCATGTCTTCATCAAACCCTAATTCTAGAAGAGCCCCATAGTTGATAACTTTCCTCTTGCCCCTAGTAGGAGCAGAAGAGGAGGTAGACTACGTAATTTAGGGTCTTCATCCATACGTGGTTCTTCTCTTCCTTCATCTAGTTCCAGTCCTTCTTCTAGAACCAGAGGTTTTTTCTCAAAGATCTTCTTCTAAAGGTAAGGAACCCTCTGAACCTCTTCGTAAACCTTCAGTAAAGGAAATAGTTCCTGCGGAACTATCTTTCTACAATGATAGAGAATCCCTTAGAAACCAAGTGTCCTCTTTGGATCGTGCTGATATCTATCCAACTAGATCACTGAAAGTTTGATTTCTTTAGTTCGTAAAGATTGTTATTGGAGTCATGACTTCCCTATTATAATTCCCAATGCGAATCAAAGGATCACCTCCTATTTAATTGGGTTTTCTTTTGTTTATACATACCTTTTCACATTAGGTTTCAAACCTTCTATTAACCATGTTATCCTTGAATTGTGTCATTTTTTCGACGTCTGTTTAGTGTGGAGGGTTGTTGCCTGTTTGAGGCATTTGACTAACATGGCCGGTGTGCCTTTCACTTTTGCCCATTTAATTCACCTTTACTCTCCCAGACTCTTTTGCCAAGGTGTTTTTACTTTAGTAGCAACGAGCAAAAGAGTTCTGATTAGTCCAGAAGATGACAGAGACCGTGGCTGGTATGCCAGGTTTGTTGCTGCCCACACTATTGGTTTAGTGGGTGATAAAAATGTTCCCTTACCTTAGAAGTGGAATTTTGCACGTGAGTTTTCTTTTTAATAACTTTCTCGTACCTTTTTTCTTCAATTTTGATGACCATTATCCTAATTTTCCTTTTCTTTTCTAGCAACCATGGGAATTGTTGATGAAATTCTCAATTTTCGTGGTTGGGTAGGAAAATTGTTGAATACAGCCCCAATGGAGGGTAGATCTTGGAAAGCTCTCTCCTAGTGGTTTGGTTGGAAAGTGAAAACTCATGGTAAGAGTTTTTTTATTTATTGCTTCCTCCAGAACTTATTTTAATCCTTCTTTTTATCAGGATTTGTCATGCGAGGTATTAGTGCTGAGGCGGTCGTAGCTTCTAGAATTTATTTGGAAAGGGCCCAAGAGATAATTTTGGGCTCTTCATCGAAAAGAAAAGTTGTTGTTGACCAATATTCTGAAGAAGAAGAAGAAGAAGAAGAAGATGATGGGGGTTCTTTGGTAAAAAGGGCACGATCTCGTAGACGAATCATTTCTGATGATGAAGCCTCTTCTCCTCGTTGTATTCCTCTTACCGAGTCTATTGAAGCCCCGGTGATGATTCCTAATGATGTTGTTCCCGTTGCTGCTCATGATTCAGTTGAGCAACTTTTTAGCTGCGGGTTTGGAAGTGAAAATTTAGATCCGATTTCTGATAAAGCACCCCTTGCTTCTTTTTCTACTCCCGTTTTTGTGATACCTCATTTGCCAGTCTTGGCTATTACTGTTCCTCCCTAAGCTGCTTTGACTGTTTCTCCAGTTCCTCCTTCAACTACTCCTCCTTCAACTGTTCATTACACTGAGGTTGGTTCCTCAAGTAGAAGTGAAGCCATGAGGCAAGTTACCATTGAAGTTCCTGCTAAGGGAAACCTTTTGAGGAAATCAGGTCAAGCTGACATGTGGTTGAAGCCATTGATTGGTCCAGTTGAAAGAGCTAAACTTGATGGCCACAGTTCCTTGACTTTGATGAACGATATAGTGCATGCTTCTTTAAAGGTATCTCTTTTTTCAAACTTTACTTTACCTTTTTTCTATTTTCAGTGTTCTCGTCTTTCCCCTCTCCCTTATTTTTTAGGTCAATCTAATTGGCACAGAGATGATGAAGAGGGTTTCCCTCTCAGAGCAATTAGCGCGTGACTACCAAGTGGAGGCGAATAATTGGAAGGAACAGTTTGAAAGTCTTCAAATCGACATGGAAATATTAGAAGAAAGTAAATGTACCTTAGAGCAGCAGGTAAGGGCTTTGACTTTAGATTTGGCGGTTGAAAAGGCTTCATCAAATCAAACAGGTAAAGAAAAGAATCGTCTCGAAACCTCTTTTTCTGAGCAACTCTCCAAGGCAAGTGAAGAGATCAGAGAGTTGAAGGCTCTCTTAGATAAGAAGGAAGCATATGCTGGTGAACTCGTGCAGACTCTGACTCAAACTCAAGAAGACCACCGGGTATCTTCTGATAAAGTTTGCTCCTTAGAAAATTCACACGCTTCTCTTCAAACTTCTTATGAATCTGCCTATGCTGAAAATGAGAAGCTAAGAAATGAAATTGCTGACTAGGAAAGAGATTATGAGATTCTTAAAGATAAAACTACCATTGATATGAGTTGGGTGTTTTTAAACTCGCCATGATACCCTTGTTGAAGTTAGCCAGGAGAATTTCAACTTGGAATCTGAGTTTGCCTATAGCAAAGAGACTATTGAGAAAACTCAGCAGAACCAAGATTTTTCTTCTCCCGTGGCTGAAGCTTCTGGAAATGTTGAAGATGATATGGGTATCCCCACTCCTTCAAGTCAAGTTGAGCCTGATGCTGCTGATGACCCTGCTTCAGTTCCTTCAACTTCTTGGTGAAAAGTTTATGATGTTTGACTTCCTTTGTTTTTTTTTCTTTTTGGTGGTATGTGGTTGTAACCCTTGGTCTTTTTTAAGGGTTTGTTGAAAATGTTAAGTCCCCAAACCTTTCATGGGGTGCTTTGTATAAATAACTTTTGGTTTATGACTAAGTTCATATTTAGTCTATACTTTTTAATATTAAGAAGTTTCCGTTATTGCTCGAACTTCTGTTTTGTTTATTCTTGCTTTTATTTTTAAGGACTTACTGAATAACTTGCATTTTTATTTTTCAAAAATGCTTCTTCTTCTTTTTTTTTTAACTTCATGAATACTTGAATTAATCATGAATTTTATAAAAGAGGGTCATTTTAATTCGACACTTAATGAAGAAAACGTCTCGACTTCATAATGGTGTTAATGTACGATAAAAGAAATAGGAATACACATGTTTTTTAGAATAACTTCGACTAGTTTTTACTTAAACTTTGTCAAGTTTTAAATAACACTTTACATGTATTTGAATTACTTCTATAACTTTCTCGTAACTGTTTTCCTTATAACAGATTTCAAAAAAGAAAATGAACACAAGGTTTTTACTTATAACCCGTTTTAGTACATTGCATTTACCCTAACTATGATAAGGTTTTTCTTTGGCCTTAGCTCATGACTTTGCTCTGCACTTGACTCATTCAATGAGTAAACTTCTCAGGCTTGAACTTTGATTATTTCCCAATCTTCTTTGCCTTCTTTATACATATGTCTATGTATATTATATAGTCCCCCAAGTGTTTGAGCTTTGAAGTATGAAGTCTCGAGCGATTGATTGTTCCTCTCATTTGGTCCTTTCCCTGAAAAGGAAAAACACACGTGACTCGGAGGTGCGATTATAGATGAAGACTGCTTAACCCGTCTGAATTTCTATCAAAATAGTTGTAACCCTAGACCGGGAATTTTAATTTATTCCACGTGCCTTGTAGGTCGTGATTCATCATTTAGTACGGGCTAGCTTTTTGCCTATCATCTAAAATCGTTAGTAAAATTTTAATAATTCAAAAATAAAATTTTAAAATATGGATACCTGACCATGGGTATTCCTTAGAAACAGTATCTCTTCAGGTGAACGACATTCCAATGTGAAGGTAGTATCTTGCCATCCATCGTTTCTAGCTCGTATGCTCCTTTCCCTGCGATACCATGAATCTTGTAGGGTCCTTCCTAGGTTGGACTTAATATTCCCGCATTGGCCGCCTTCGTAGATTTAAAAACTTTTTTGAGCACGAAGTCCCCAATCTTGAAGTATCTTAGGCGCGCTTTTCGATTGTCGTATCATTCCATGACCTGCTTTTGTGTTGCCATTCTTATTAATGCAACTTCCCTTTTTCCTTCAAATAGATCAAGGTTTATGCGCATTTATTCGTCATTGGATTCTTCTGATGCTTGTGTAAACCTCGTGCTTGGCTCTCCTATCTCAACTGGAATTAAGGCTTCAGCTCCATACACCAATGAGAATGACGTTTCTCCCGTACTTTTTTTTGATGTCATGCGATATGCCCATAAAACACGAGGTAGCAATTCTGGCCAATTACCTTTGGATTCCTCCAAACGCTTCTTTAAATTGTTGATAATGACTTTGTTTGTCGACTCAGCTTGTACGTTACCCACCAGATGATAAGGTGTGGATGTAACCCTTTTGATCTGCCAACTTTGAAAAAACTCTGTGATTTGTGCACCTATAAATTGCGGGTCAGTATCACACACGATTTCCTTTGGCACACCGAATCAACATATGATATTTCGCCAAATAAAATCTCTCACTTCTTTTTCTCATACCTGTTTAAATGCTCCGGCTTCTACCCATTTAGTAAAGTAGTCAGTGAGAACGAGCAAGAATTTTACCCGTCCTTTTGCTTGTGGTAGCAGACCCATGATATCCATCCCTCATTTCATAAAAGGCCATGGTGCAATGACCGGATGTAGCAACTCCGCGGGTCTATGCATGTTATTACCGTACCTTTGGCATTTATCACATTTAGCCATGAAATTTTCCGCTTCTTCTTCCATTTTAGGCCAATAATAACCTGCCCTAATCATGATTCTTACCAGTGATCTTCCTCCGACGTGATTCCCACAATGCCCCTAATGTATTGCTCTCATTACATATTCCGTCTGAGAAGGCCTGAGGCATCTTGCTAAGGGACCACCGAACATTTTTTGATAAAGATTGCCTTGCTTTAAATAATGTCGAGCAGCATTTTCTCGAAGCGCGTGAGGTTTTTTCTTGTCTTCAGGGATGGAACCACACTGCCAAAAAGAAACAATCTCGTTCCTCCAATCTCAGGTTAAGTTATTAAAATTTACCTCATTTTTGTCTGGATCGAGGACTGAATGAAACAAGTGATTACGGAAGCATTTTCATTGCTTACCACGTCTGCCGCAGATGCGAGATTGGCTAGGGCATCTGCCTCGACATTTTCATCTCTTGGTATCTGCGTGACCTTCCAGGTTTGAAATTACCTAATCAAATCTCGTACCTTCTCTAAATACTGTTGCATTCGTGCTTCCCTGGTAGTATAAGTCCCCAGCATTTGGTTAACTACAAGCTGTGAATCGCTTTTGATTACAATCTAATTAATGCCGAGTTCACGTGCCAGTTCTAAACCTGCAACCATAGCTTCATACTCTGCCTCATTGCTAGTTATAGAATGACATTTAATGACCTGTCGAATAGTTTCACCCGTAGGTGGTACCAAAACAATTCCTAAGCCTGCTCCATTCACATTAGATGAACCATCAGTAAATAAGGTCCAAATTCCTGGATTAGATCCGTTGAACACACGTAATTCTTTTTCTGCTTCTAATTGCATTCCTTGTCTAAAATCAGCCACAAAATTTGCTAATACCTGAGATTTTATCGCGTTTCTAGGCTGGTATGTGATGTCATATTCACTTAATTCTATAGCTCATTTGGCTAACCTACCTGACAACTCATGCTTGTGTAATATATTACGTAATGTATAAGCAGTTACTACAGCAATAGGGTGACATTGAAAATAAGGCCTTAGTTTTCTAGATGCCATGATTAGTGCAAGTGCAAGCTTTTCTAATTGAGGGTACCGCATCTCCACATCTAATAATGATTTGCTGACATAATAAATTGTAGATTGTTTACCTTGTTCTTCACGAACTAACACAGAACTTACCGCTACTTCGGAGACAGCAAGATAGATGAGAAATCTTTCCCCAACCTTGGGTTTTGCGAGCAACGGCGGATTTGATATGTATGTCTTCAAATTTTTGAGTGCCTGTTGACATTCCTCAGTCCATTTGAACTGATCTTGCTTTTTAAGAGCTGAAAAGAATTTAAAGTACTTTTCTGATGATTTGGAAATAAATTTCCCCAAGGCTGCAATTCTTCCTATCAACCTCTGCACTTCTTTTTTACTTGTAAGCATGTCAGGGATTTCTTTATTGGCTTTAATCTGTGCGAGATTTACTTCAATACCAAGGTTAAAACAAGAAGACTCAAAAACTTACCTGATGCAACACCGACACATTTCTCAGTATTTAATTTCATATTGAATTTTCGTAAGACCTGAAACATATCAGACAAGTGTTATATATGATCCACTGAATGTTGAGTTTTAACGAGCATATCGTCTATATAAACCTCCATAGTTTTTCCCAAATCTTGAAACATTTTGGTCACTAGTCTTTGATATGTTGCACCAGCAGTTTTGAGACCAAAAGGCATTACTTTATAACAGTAAGTCCCCCTGTCTATTATAAATGAAGTTTTTTCTTTATCTATAGGATCCATTTTGATCTGGTTGTATCCTGAATACGCATCTAAAAATCTTAACAACTCATGACCTGCAATAGCATCAATTAGTTGATCTATATGTGGTAATGGAAAAGAATCTTTAAGACAAGTTTTATTAAGGTCTGTGCCGCCAATTACAATTCTTTTTCGGTACCACAACAGTATTGGCTAACCAATTAGGATACTTTACCTCGCGAATAGACCCAATTTTCAGTAATTTTTGGACCTCATCTTGAATCACCTGATTTTTTAAAGTTCCTTGCTTTCTCTTCTTTTGTTTGATAGGTGGATATGATGGATCTTCATTTAATTTGTGAGTCATTACCTCTGGTGGTATTCCTGTCATATCAGAATGGGACCAAGAAAAATAATCCACGTTAGTTTTCAAAATTCAATCAACTTACCTTTCATGTCTTGGCTTAGATTGGCCCCTACGTAGAGTTTCCTTTCAGGCCATTGTGTAAATAACTCTATAGCCTCCAGTTCTTCAATCGTTGTTTTGATATTTTTGTTTTCCTCTAGTTCCTGAATGGAATCGGGCCTTGAGTCCACATCTATTCGCCCTTGTTTAGTTGAGGCTTGTGTTGTGGTATCCTCAACTGGATTCTGTAACTGCTATTTTTCTTCATTTCTCGTACTTGAATCTGCTACGGAGTTGATGCTCCTGGATGTCTGTTGATCCCCACGGATTTGACATATTCCCCATGGTGATGGAAATTTAATAACTTGATGTAAGGTAGACGGAACAACATCCATCTCGTGAATCCATAGTCTCCCAAGAATCATATTGTAAGCCATCTCCATCTCTACCACCTGAAACTTTGTATCTTTGACAACTCCTTCTGCGAATGTAGCAAGTATTACCTCCCCTTTCGTCACAATGCTGGAATTGTCGAATCCAGACAAAGTATGCGCCTTTGGTACTAATTTATCTTCAGCTTGCATCTCGTGTAGTACTCTTAGCAGAATAATGTTCACGGAACTACTTGGATCAATCAAAACTCGTTTTATATTAGTATCATATACAAGTAGAGATATTACCAGTGCATCGTTATGTGGAGTTAATACGCCATCCGCATCTACATCATCAAATGTAATACTTTCTTCCTCTAAGACATGTCAAACCCGCTTCCCATGGGTAATTGTGACCTTTGAAACTTTATTGGCTATTGTGTACATCACACCATTGATTTCTTCACCTCCACTTATAACATTAACGGTCCTTTTGGGAGAAGGTGGTTTAGGGGGCTCCTGCCTATTCTTCATGTATGCTTGCTTACCTTTCTCACTGAATAATTTGGTGAGATATTCTTGCTTTAACAGATGATCAACTTCACCTTGTAGCAACCTACAGTCTGTCGTTTTATGACCATGATCATTGTGAAATTCGCACCAGTGATCAGGATTGCGCCTGTTTGGATTTGATTTCATTTCTTTTGGCCACCGCACCTTATCACCCATGCTTCTTAAAACAGCTACGAGCTCGGAAGTGCTTACATTAAAATTATAACTGCCAAATCTTGCCTTCAAGTTTCTATCATCATCCCGTGACTCTCGTGTGTTTCGATCATTCCCAAATCTTGATGATGAGCCCGACTCTCTATTCCTCGATCTATGATCGTACCTTGAATTGTCCTGTTTTGATCGTGAATCTTTTCCCGCTGGGCCCATATATGGTTCGTATCTATTTTTACCGGACCTTCTTTCGGTTTCCGCCCGTCTCAAACTCACCTTTTCCTCTTTTTGAGACCGTGAGATAATATCTTCTTCTATCCTTAGCTTCGTGCTATACTTGTTGTAAACGTCATTCCACGTTGTTGTTGGAAATTCATGAAGACTTTCCTTGAGTCGCCTCGTGGCTTCTGAGCCTTTTTCATTCAAATTACTAGGGAAGGCTATAACTGCCCAATTGTCTGGTACATGCGGTAACGTCATTCTTTCACGCTAGAATCTATCCACGAACTCTCTAAGAAACTCTGAGTCCCCTTGCTTGATTTTGAAAATATCTTCCATTCTTTTTTCGACCTTTTGAGCTCCCGAATGTACTTTGATAAATGAATCTGCAAGCTCAGCAAAAGAATTTATGGAATTTTTGGGTAAAAGAGAATACCATGTTAATGCTCCCTTGGTGAGTGTTTCACCGAATTTTTTGACCAATACTGATTCAATTTCTTGTTTGGTCAAGTTGTTGCCTTTTACGCGTGTTGTGAATGCAGTCACATGGTCTCGTGGATCAGTTGTTCCATCGTATTTTGGAATATTGGGCATTTTGAATTTCTTTGAAATTGGGAGGGGGCAGCACTTGGCTTCCAAGGTTGTTGTGAATATTTATCCATATCTATCCCTTTGATTACGGGCGGTACTCCAGGTATTTGCTCTATGCAGTCACTTTGCTCCTTGAGTTGTTTCTGCAATGTTAATACTAAATTTTATAAATCAGAATTAACTAAGTTACCTGGTTCTCCATCTCGTGACTCGCTAGGGATTCCACCACTTCCTGAATTAGCAAGCCCAAAACGAGGTTTCTCCAAAGTATTGTTATTTGGAGTTGGTGTTGGTGGTCCAACAGGTAATTGGCTGACAAAGGCCTCAAGAGCTTTATTGACCTGTTGAGCGATTAGCTTTTGCAAAGCTTCATTGATAGCTTCATCATTTTCAAATTGATCATTTGCTTTTGAATGAGATCCATCATGAGTTCCTTCTCGAGACCGCCGAGAGGAGCTTTGTGGAAAAGGGATCGGGGTGCGATCATCCTGTGGATTCCCCTAGAGTTGATGATTTCCCTGGTTTCCTTGGTTTCCTTGGGTGTTGTCATTAATGTTTGACATGGTTGATGCAACAAAAAGGTTAGGGTAAGAAAGAATAGATTATCAGATTCCCGGTAACGGAACCAATTTGTTTAACCAAAAAGTGGAATTTCGGTCAAAGCTTTATTTTAGAAGAACTGGGGTTACTGATAATCAATATATAAAATGAATAAAAGAAATTGGCTTTGATAATAATAAGATAAACAGAAGCAAACAAAGTAATTCAGTATTTTTCAGTGATCTTTTATGTGTTTACAAATGATCAGTCTTCTCCTTTTTATAGTTATTTCTAAAGTATACATTTTGCCTTTGTCATAATAAACAATTAAAGGCACTAACTACGTTACAATAGTAATCATTATAATTCAATACAGATTTTCTAACATTTTTAGTATTTAATACTTATTAAATACTGTATCCGTACTCTCTTGTACTGTCAGATTCATTCTCCTTAATTTTTGGATTCAAATAGGTACGAGCGTCGAGTCTTTTGAATATCTGCTCATGCCTCTGCTCGTATCTGTTGCGACTCGTACCTCTTTGCTAATCGTCAATCTTTGACCAGCCTTCGTGTCATGACACGTAATCTTTCAATCACTTCAATATATATAAACTCAATCTTTCACAATACAAACTCATGTGGAAACTCAGTCCAATATAATGGCAAACGAAACCTTTTGCTAGGCCTGTCCAATTTATCACCAAACACTAGAAAATCTTGCATAGACCAACTAGAGTTTTGAGGCTGGACCATCTATCTCTAACAAGCTACAAGCCTTTAATGTTTGTTTTTGAAGAACTAAACCTAAATAACCGCTCATCTAATCACTTAGATATAATATATACATAATTTATGTATTATAGTGTATAATCTATATATTTTTAAAAGAAAATAATGAACTTGACCGGCTATTTGTGTAAAGATCCTTTGTTTTACCTATCCTATTTTTAAGACCCATGAGGTACTTTGAAATGTAAAATATTTAATTTGTACATAGTTTAGTGAACAAGTCAGATGTTGTTTCTTGTATGTCTTCTGCTTCTTCCATGTCTTCCGCCTTTTCCGTCTTCTTCTGTAAAACCTCTATGGGACTTGTAGCTTTCTTCCTCACTATTTCACCACCAGATTCTCCCGTTTTCTCCTGCTTTTGTAAAACCGCAATGGAATATTTGTAGCTTTCACTACTAGAAATTGGGCCTATGGGAACAGTTTGTTGGCAACGGTTGATATAACTGTTGCTATAGATGGTCTATTACAACATTTATAATCGTTGCATAGGGTATGGATCCTGTTGAGACACTTTTGTAAGTAAACCGTTGTAGTAGTGTTAGAATCGTTCCATTAGTCTTTTCTATAGCCACGGTTTTCATAACCATCACAATAGGTATATCTATGGAAACGGTTATCTTAAAATAAAATCTATTGGGACGGTTCAGATTCCCTCCTTATTTTCCCTTTCTATTTTTCTCAAATCCCTAACCTTTTGAGTGGAGTTTTATTTTAGTTGCTAATATTTCTAAGCCTGATGAGAGACAAAGTAGTACTCTAAGACCTTTTGTTGCCAAGTTCAAATCGATAGTTGAATAAAAAATATAGCATCTTGATATAACACTCCTAAAGAAGACTCCATCGTTTTGAAGCGATAATATGGAGGTCTATTCTGCCTATGGAGGTCGCGAATCTGGACTTCTAAAGAACATAGCTTTTTCTTCTATAGCTAGGTCCCATTTCGCTGGTAAAGGTCGCCGATCTGGGCTGCTAAAAGAACTCATTGTTTTCTTGCACAACTAAGTCTATTATCGAGCAAAGCCAACCCCATTTCACATTTAGTTCTTTTCGGGTTAGTGATTTTCATATGTACTGCAGTTTTCTTTTTGGGGGTTTGGGGGTTTCTTCTAATTTGTTCAATTTTATCTCATCTAAATAGTTAGTAGACTTGCTGGATTATCTCTTCCTACTCTGTGTGTAAAATGATTTTGAATACCCAATTTTCTATTAGCGAGTTGTTTGCTTGGTTGTATACTAAAATTGTGCTTACTCAAATTTGTCATGTATATTAACTATTCGACGAAATGCCGACCCATTAGCAATGGTTACTCAAATCTTATTTTTTGCTTGAATGTATCTCAATTTACAAATATTGATATGTAAGCCTGAATGCAATCTTGATGCCTCTGTTCTCTTTATATGTTAATCTATTAGGAAGAAGAGATATTGACGAATATTAAGCTTTAGTGACCTTATTTCATTCATGGTTGACCAAATAAGATATTATTAGTTATAGTTCATTTGGAAGTTGTACTCTTTTTAGTCTTTGAATTATCTAATTTGTGGCTATATCATCTTTTCATTCGGAAAAAAACACAAAAGTAATTCCTTTTTTGGAAATGGAATATGTCATTAGTCATTTAGAAATAGAAATTAGAATTGCATATTACAATTGCTACTGAAAGTTTAAAGATTTGTCAAAGTTGAAGTTTACTTTGATGTTTTTTTAAACTTTGAAAGATTAAAAAATTTACACTTGTTATGAGTATATGACAAAGAGAAAAGATGAGTTCTATCTATTGGGGTAATGTCTAATAGTTTAACTTTATTTTTCTCAGATTTGAACAAGGAGGCTTGAAATGGTCCTTTTTCTGTTAAAGTGGTGTGATTTACCTTTTCACTTCATTCATATAAGTTTGATTGAGCTTAGATATCTTCTCAATCATATTTGGTTTTCTGATTTATAATCGATTTGCTTGGAATCATAGGGATTTGCTTGTTCCTAAATCCTAGTTACAGTTACATACAGCCTAATAGAAAGTAATACGGAAAGGAGCATTTTGTGGACATTATGGCCGGGGACTTATGGTAAATTTAAAAAGTCTTGTTTCTAACTTGTAGTTTATTGTATATTTTAGTGTACAACATCATTGGCAATAGTGGAATCAAATGCTATCGAATTTGTGCTAAGGCTTTTTGGTAGCAAACGGGCACAACCAGTAGTGCAAGAATCTGCTGCGAAGGGCATTTTACAGAGGTTACCTGCTGGACATTTGCATAGTTTTAGATTCAAGATTATCTCGAAGGTACTATACTACTATCTCCTTTGTTTTTCTAATTTTAGGTCTATCTCATTGTCCCTTTTTTTTATGGAATTGGTAATTTGTAGTTTCTGTTTAAGGTTCACTACTTCTATTGATTTAATTAATATATAAATGCTTAAGATCGCTAAAAATATCATTCTTGAAGAACTAGTTGATTGTTTTGGTTATAACACAAATAGAATCTGTATGTGTTCTTCACTGTGGATCTTAATGTGTTGTCCTCGTTGTGAAGTGAAGGAAATTTATGGTTGATTTATATTGTTTTGCATGAATTGTAGTTGTTCATTAATAAGTTCAAAATTACCAGTCACTGCTTTGCAAAGTCTCCGGGCCTTCAGCTTAAAACTTGAACAAAAACTTCCACTTACATATTTTCAGAAATATCCTTGAAAGCTCGGGAGCAAAATCATTCAGAGTAGAAAAGGTCATTAAAAGTAAAAATCTAGACCTTTAAGAGCACCACTACATCCAATATTTTCCGTGAATCCTCAAGCAAATACAGTTCATGAAGCTGAAAAATTGATTGTTTAACACACCATGTTGTAAACTCATCTATGAAAACTCATATTTTCATCAGAAGCCACAAAAAAGGCTGGAACACATCATTTCCCGCTTATTTTAACTTTGATTGTTATCTTTACATATTTATCGTAGTTTCTCGATACTACGCATTAAAAAAATTTAGGCGGAATTGTCTAGTTTGTAAGTTCATCTCTAGGAACCTTCCGTTGACATCTTTGATACTATTTAAAAATTACTAAACTGAATTTCCTACTTTCCTATACTTATTAATTTAACTTGATATTGAACCCTCAGAAATCATGAAAAGTACCTATATGCCTATCATGATAATGAAGAAATATAGTACCACACGGTAGTGCTATAATTTCCCTCATATTTCTTCTTTAACTTTAGGTTCAGGAAAAATATATTGTGCAGAATTAACTTACATCTAAATGTATAGTACTGATAAGTTAAAATTTTCAGCGAAAGCTAATAGCAGGTAGTGATCCATAGGGTATTACAATTTTATAGAACCATACTTTACAAATTAGAGGGAATAATTTTGTTGTTTTTGCCTACTATATTATCTAGCAAGTGAAATCAAAGAATTCTAACAGGGAAATTGAATTCAACTCTTTGCAACGCTTTTATTCTAAATTTGTGATAAGAATATGCTAAATTTAATCGCTAGAAATTACTTATTGAGACTAATTGATGGATATGAATATGCGAAATTGGATATGAAACTAACCATGTGAGTTTGTTAGGTTTTGATTTTGTGTTTGAAACCATGAGGTTTTCCTTGTTCGATCTTTGCTATCGATATTCGATGTCGCTGTCTTGGTTATTCTGAAAATCATTTCGCTGCTCCTTTTTTCTTTCTCTAGTAATATTTTTGATAAACACATTCTTTTACTTCTGTCCGATTATGCTTGTGCTGCTTTCACTTAAAATGAAAGGATCTATGGATAGAAGACATGGAAGCACCTAATACGATGAACTTATAAGTTTATATTTATGGTCCAATTGAAATCAGAGTTGCGGCTCGTGGCTGCTGTTTTTCCCCTTCTTCTTCTACTTCACTACTACTAGTTTTTTGCGTCTTTCACTTGCTTGTTGTTGTTGTTGCTGCTGTTTTTCCTTCTTTTACAGCTTTTTATTTGTCGAAAAAGCCGTGCATACTTAGCTCGTTGCTGCTGTTTTACCCCTTCGTTTTCTACTTCATTGCTGCTATGTTTTGCGTCTTTCACTTGCTTGTTGCTGTTGCTGCTGTTTTTCCTTCTTTTACCCAATTATAGCTTAGGTACTCCATCATATTTCTTATTACAGGAAAGTGTTTAGGACGTTAGATCATCATGATCTATTTAGTATCATAAATATTAAACAAATCTGGACATCATTAAGTGAAAACAAATTTGCTTGGAATAAAAATGTTTCCAGACCAACGATACTCTGCAAGTTCAATATAGTTGCTGAACCAACTCCAATTCTAAATGATCAAAGAAAACTTCACTTGTTATAACTTCTTATAGAATAATGATGTTTTAAGCAGATTAAAATTTTTGGGATAGTCGTATTTACAAAGGAAACTCTGCCGAAAATTCTAGGAATTTAGAGAGTTAGAAAATTTGTCATTCAATTATCTTAAAAAAATTATTTAATTATTTCTGATTGTCTTTTGTAGGTGCAACGATTGCGGATGAAAGCAGTGAAGAAGACCTTACTTGAAAGTACTATTATCGTGTTCAATATTTTATTTTATAACTTTTTGTATGCAAACTCATCTATTTTGACTTTTGAATTGTTGATCAAACAATGTATTCATATTTTGTTTTTGTATATGGATAAAGCTAGTTGAATATTTTTATTTTATTTCGTGGTTTATATAATTTATGGTATATTAAATTACATTGCATAGGAATATATTCCTCATTTTGCTTCAATAAATATCAAAAACGATAATTGTGAATTGTTGCAATAGAGAATATAACCGTTCCAATAGACCTAAAATAATAACAGGAGCCCCTAATAACTGTTGCAATATGTTGCAATAGCCGTTGCAATAGGATAATGATAATTGTTGGAATATATCACAAAACCGTTGCAATATACATGAAAACCGTCGCAATAGACTAAGAAAATCTCTAGTATAATGATACCACAACGGTTTATAACTGTCCCAATAAAACCGAAAATCGTTCCCAAAGATGGAACAATGGTAGTAGTTCCATAACCGTTACAATATCCCTCTATGGAGTTGGTTTTGAAACCGTTACAAATAATCGTTCCAAGTGACCTATTGTCACGCCAGATCCCGGAACGGTTCCGAATCCGTCTCAGTATCCCTATAGGGCGGTTAATGTATCTATTGCCACGATTTTGAAAGGGTTTCCATAGGCTTAGTTTCTAGTAGTGTTTCTTTCTCACTATTCACCATAAGATTCGAACTACCAAACACTATAGAAACTACTTGAAACCAATCGTGAGCTCCACCATGAAACCACCTAAAAATACCGCGGTCCATCTCCAAAACCAAAACTGAACCACCAAACACTATCCATCCACCACCCAATCCTAGCTCTAACGGTTATGAAGTTTTGCACTATATCGTTTGAAGTGGTGTCTGGAGTGTAGTTGAAATTCAGATTCGATTTTGAAGTTACATTGAAGTGATAGAAGAAATTCAGACCCCAATTTTCTGAAATTGTATTAAAGTGATAGAAGCATTTTTTATCTAATTCTGAAGTTACACTTTGAAGCGATAGAAGAACTTCATATATATCTGATTTTTTGAAGTTGCATTGAAGCAATAAAAGAACTTTAGATTCGCTTCTTGAAATTGCATATTGAAGCAATAGAAGAACTTCTAATCTTATAAAACCCTAAATTTGTAACTTCATACATGAATTCTAAATTGTATTCCGAAGTTGTTTTACAAATTTTTATACAGTGCGCGTAAGACATTAATGATGGCCCTAAAATCGGGTATATCGCCACTTCTCCCTTTAAAATGATTATAACAAGAAGAACTTTATTGCACCAATTACCGTAAGTTTTTTTAATACTGCGAGTTTAATATGCATCGGTTTACACTAATGGAACAAGTAGGGGTAGGGTGGGCTAGGAAAAAGAGAAAATGTATGTCTTATACTATCTGAAATAAGGAGGCTACTAGAGAAAATTGAAAAAAGTGTCACAAAATTATGCATAATAAATTGGAAAATCATATAAAGATATATAGAACTTGCTCACCAGTAATCTTTGTTACACTTCCATGTCAATGATATTCCAAATTACTGGAATCTGTAGCTTTTTTCATAGCAGTAACATGGTTATTAACTAAAATGCAGAAGTATAGTGAAAGGAATTTCAAATTTCAAGGCTAAACACCAATAAGTGAACAGCAGCTAAAGAGACCATTTTCACTCAACTAAGATGACTGCTTCACGGTTTGTTGTACTTTCCAAAAAGATGAGTAAGCCCTCCTCTCCAACCCCATTTTCACTTATTACCGAAAATTACGTACCTAGGGATTTTTACCTTCCTATACCCTCCCTAATCAAGTTTTAATTTAATTATATGGTCATATATAATTTACCAATTATATACAAATTAGTTTTAAATGAATATTCCTTTAAATTAGGAATTGAATAAGGAATCAGTTATTTCTCACCTTTGTTCTCTCTGTCCTTCTCTCTCTCTCATGCGTCCTCTCTCTCTCTCCGTCTCTCTTTATCTCTCTATCTCTAATTCTCTGTTCTTTCCCCAATTTTTCTTTCCTCTAATGTTCTCTACTTTTTATCCTTTCATATTGTATATATTTTTAATGGAATTCAGCAATGGATTTCAATCGTTTTACTATAGGGTTTTAACTTAGCAATTTCCTTTCATGTTGCACAATTGGTGTTCATATTAAAATTATCAAACAATAAATTTTGAAGGTGTTTGACTCTCCACCATTGACACCCATTAAAAAGCTTGAAGCTTTGAATTCGAATTTTTGTTTTCAAAACCATTATTTGTTTGAATTGGGTGTTATTTCAAACAATTGTGAATATTATTTGGAGTTTATATCTCAATTTTAAGGGTATTTGGTGAAGATTACACTTGATTTTTGGCTGAATTTCAAGTTTAAACTCGAATAAATAGAAGAATAACATATGACATACAATATACTTACGAAATTGTAGTAAAGTTATATTATAATTATATGTAATGTATTCTGTTCTAGTTATATTTTTTTTTATTTGAATGTTGTATGAAAGTTGAAAAATAATTGTATAATATATGAATCGTTGTATAAAATTTGTATTTAAGTTATCAATAATATTTTTTTTACATAAAGTTGTATGTATCAAAATTGGAGTAAGAGAGAAAGTTTTGATTGGAATTTTAGAGAACAAGAAGCAGACACCACATACAAAATATATACAAATCAGATACAAAATATACAAAAGACATATTGTATAAAAATTTTATGAAAATTGTATTTAAGTTATATGATGTTACAGTTGTATTTAACTGGGTATAAATAATGTATGAAAGTTGTAGATAAGTTGTAAATAAGTTGTATACTATATAATTAGTTGTATGAAATTTATTTTTACTATGTATGTTGTTGTAGATATTCAAATTTTATTAAATTTGTACGAAATTTATTTTTAATTTGTATGTTGATGTACCATACATTGTTCTTTTCTCAGTTGATTTATTAAGGAAAGAAAAGTAGAGAATAAATTCCAAATCGACTCATGTACACTGATTCATATTTGTTTGAACGGAAAAACTTGAATATTGATGGGAACTGAATGATTTGGGTGGAGAAATTTCGTGTTTCACATTAAAAGTGCCATCGTCACGCTTCGAAAAAACAGAGTTTTATGTGAGATTTGAATTTGTGTGAGGAATTAATTGGGTAGCATAGATTCTTATTGGAAATACTAATACAAAGTTGAATTCGAAATTTGGAGGCGATTGGATTTTATTTAAAATCTGCTAAAACTTCGAATCTGCTCAATACGCTTTTTGATTCAACTACGATTGGTGTTGTAGTTTGATAATGTTGTTAAGAAATTGTTCAGTAAAAGAAGAGTAAAGCAATCGTAGAGATGGAAACAAGGATAAATTTTGGCAATAATTGCATTCAAAACTGTTGTCATATTATAGCGTATCTTTTTTTTGTAACTGAAATTCCGTTTGTTATGATTTAAAATAGGTAATACAAAATTGGAAGGAGTCTTTTTTTAAAAAAGCAAAACATGAGAAAAGATATTATAAATCAATAGTATTCTCTTATGTTGCACTTAATATCTGTAGAAATTACAGCCAAGGGGAGTTGTAAATGAGAATGACTACAGATTTAACTTGATGATATTTATAAAGTCCTTACGTTCCCAAATCCCTTTCAAAGCCGCTGCTTTTGTATCCTCCAGATGGACAATCCGGATCGAAAGCAAAGTAACAGTTTATCCAGATAACTCCAGCTCGAATCGATCTTTAAACTATGCTGGCAATGTTCAAGTTATTTGTCATGGAAGGAGTCTTATTAAAAGAGTAATGAAGAGAAAATAGGAAAAAGATGTAACTAAATCATCTAATTTAAGGCACTAATAATGTATTGTATATAATTTGTAAGTAATCCTTATTTACGGCGGGTAATATATAAAATTAGGACAATTTGAGTAAAGAAGTTTTAACTATTGTATAGGAAGGAAAAAAATTCCTGTATAAATTTACCGAAAAAGGATCAAAACTACCCCTAACTTTTTGGATTTAGTATAAAAATGCCTTCCGTCTGCCCATTGAGTCAAAAATACCTCCGCTGTTTTCTTTTGGCCAAAAAAGGCCTTATAAACTAACAGATCATTTAAGACAAAATGAAAGAAGACCAAAACTGCCCCTGATTTATTGGATTTGATTAATAATATCCTTTGTTTATCACATATCAAATATGACCCACCAATCTCTAAAGATCCAATCTTATAAAATTACAATGTAGATGATAACATTTATTGTTGTTAAGCCTGGGGAACTATCTTCCAAGAGACAAAACTGTAGAAATGGTGATACTATATTTAAATTATAGTATAAGTTAACACTTCTATACTGTATTTAACAATTGACTCCTTACTAAAAGCTCTTGGGTTCAATATTTAGAGAGGTAGAAATTGAATTTCTTAGTATAAGATAACACTACATGGGGTTTAAGTTATATATGCAAAAAGTTTCAATTTTCTTACACTATCAGTTTTTAACCTAGGAAAAAATGACCTCATAGTAGTAACGATACAGTTATTGACAAGTGAATCGATTTGATCTCAAAATGATAAATAAATTAAACAAGAATGTAAGACTTAGTGTTAAAATCGAGATAAGACAACAGAAATCCTGGTTCCGGGAGCAGAGTTTCCAAAGGCAGTAGTAACGATATTAATAAGCAAGAAGATACAATATTATTGAGCTTTGAACAGTATATAGCATAAGCTTGTTAGAAAATTATCCCTCTTACAATGGTTGTTGAACTCACTATTTATAGTTGTTCCTAGGGAACAAGGTCCTAGGATCAAGCCTCTCTTAAATGATAATTATTGGGGTCATTGAAGAACATGTAACAATAGGCAATGAATGTCATATTCTCTGTAACGGACAATGTACTTATGCTATAGAATATTCTCCACTAAATGTTACCGGTTAACATGCACTTATTTTGTATTTATGAACAGTATTCCCTTCGGGATCAAATGAGATTGCTGCCTTCAGACCTGATTACCATTTGCCTCGCTTTCCATCTGCCTCCGTCTCCACGTGTCGCATTATTATGCGAGCATTTAATATGAATATATTTTACCATATATAGATAGTCCTCCTACTTTCCGGTGGCACATCCTTGTGTCACCGGAAAGTTAGTGAAGATACCTTTCTTGGCGGAAAATATTTTGACCCCCTTTGAAAAGTTTCTGACGATTGATTAGACGTACGTGTCTCCGCATTTAATACCCCGAACACGCGTCATCCCATGATTCAGCAACACTTTTTCCGGTTCTCGAGGTAATGATGGCCACGATTTTAGCCGCCTATTCCTTTACTTATATGTATTAATCTTCTCCTTTTACACTTCATAATTTTCTAAACTCTCTTTACTCAACTCACACTTGTTTCAACTTCCTTTAGTCTTCTTCTTCGGAGAAAAAAAACCCTTACTTTCTTCTGATAATAATAGCTTCTTCTTCCAGAAATTCCAGTGCTTCAAAGAACAAAGAAAACACTGATGATGATGCTCCTCCTACGGTGAGCACCATTATTCCTAGTAGGCTTACTATAACTAAAGACTTCGAAGAGAAGTGTCACGCTCCAAACCTGGGGAGGCGTGGCTGGCACCCGGTGCCTAGCTGGCCCGAGCGAACTACTCTGTAACTCAAAATCATTCGATTAAAACTAGAACATACATAGGTCGAGTTGGCTGAATTCATTCCTTTTTGTAATTATCATAGGCTAACATGGCCACAACTCATAATGTACAACTGTAAGTGGGAAACATTGTATCAATAAACTATCGTTCTTAAGACGTGAACACATATGGGTCGTTAAGGCCTTTGATATGCTGTACAAACTGAACCTCTGTCTACAAAGCCTCTAAGATTATTTGACATCAAATGGGACAGGGTACCTGCCTACCCATAAGTCTGAAGTAAAACTCTGACATAATGACTCATAGACTCGGCTGCACTCCGAATGAGATGGAGTCTTGTCGATCCTTCGTTGAATGCTAACCTCGTCTACTATGAGGGCTCATCAAATTGATTGCTTATACCTACAGGCATGAATGCAGCGTACACAACAAAAGAACGTTAGTACGAATAATGTACTGAGTATGTAAGGCATGTAAATCAAAATATAAAGGACATGAAAGAAACATGGAGTACATGACTCAACCTGTAAGTCTAGATAACTCTGTATATCATTTAATACTTATAGTGTCATGCATATGCGTATGAATGTCATGTCGTGCATAGGTACATGTGTTCATAACATCATCAAGCCTCTGAGGGCATCCCATCATATCATCTCGGCCATTGTGGGAAAAATCATCAACGTATACCAGCTGATCGGGTGATGGTGCGTACATAAACCTGATTTTTAAACAAAACCAATCAGAATTATCCAAATCCAAACACCAAATCCAATAAAACTCTATCTATAATCTAAAATTTTCTTCCCAACTTAGTTATCTGAACTTAATTACAGAACCCCGTTAGCCCAAAACCAAATCAAACATAATGTATCTCCAAGATATATTACTTAGTGGGTATGCAGCAATATATAGATACGCACCTTAATTTTAATCCTTAATTTGCGCTGCCAAGTCTCCATAAACGACACGTGTATGTTGTCCCCTCTAACACTTATCCAAATCTCTCTTAATTAATTATCCACAAAATTCAATTTACAAGTTAATCTCCCACTTAAAAATCAATAACTACCCAATTATCCATATAATTAAGAATTATCTCAAATTACTTAAAATACGACTCACTTTTAACTCACTTTATACACCTTACTATAATAGTTATGTGGTATATTACTAGTCCATAAATACCGGACATTATTGCTCAGACCGTATTTTATCTCCAAATATCAAACTTCGACCAACTTCATTTTCTTCAACTCGTTTACCCTGTCACCTTCTTGACTTTACTTATCACTTGTTATAAATATCACAAATACTTATAACCTCAAAAATAGTCTTGTCATCATCCTAAAGTACTACTATTAAAGTATTAAAATATTAATAAAGCATGGTACTATATAAAATCAATAAATACACTATTATTTTGTTAAAACGTCCATGTAAATATATATATTCTCAACTTCTAATTTTCCTAAACTCATATAAAGAGTATATATTTTCGTACGCTTAATTCTTAAAATAGTAAAAAGATAACCTTCTTTTCTTGTGAGAAAATAATTTTTATCTTTACAATAAAGAAAATCTCATTTATAAACTTTCTCATATTATGTGTATAATTTAACATATTTGAAAATAGTAATAATGGTAGCTATACAAAATTATACTTATAAAACTTTTATTAAAATATTGCACTTAAAAGAAAATACCACACTAACATAATATCTAATAGTATCAAGGTTGTAAATTTACAGGATCTCATAATAATAATTATGTCTTAAACCCTCTATAGCCTCCTAATAGACATAATCCCTTCGAACTCACGTGGATTTACTACGGCACATCCTAATGCTAAGGTAAGGGATATAACAAGAAGTACCCTTCTACTAACCCCCTCATATGGACTGTTGGGGTATATTCTTCTTCTATCTATCCTTCAAGCATCCCTGCTTTGAAGGAAGACTGTGGTTGTCAAGATTTGAACATCATCGCTTCTGACCTAGCAGAGCGGGTAACCTTTTCCAAGAAGGATTTTACGTATGCTTATATGTACCCCTTCACTTTGGGCTCGTTCTCACTGATCGAGGGACTTGACTCAGTTATCTTGGATTTTTGCATCCGTTACCAAGTCTGCTTGGCACAGGTGAGCCCTTTTGTGTGGTAGACGGTCGCTTGTCTTCGGCGTCTATGCCAGAAGAATGGAGATATCTGTGGCTCGGCTAACGAACCTTTATTCCCCCCAGATTTTCCGTGGGGGGATGATAAACTTCAGCAAGCGTGGTCACCATGCTTTGCTAACCAGCATGGACGATGATAACGACTGTAGATGGATGGAACAGTTCGTTGCAGTCACCACTAAGGACATCATCCCGGTCACGACTCCACCCTTTCCTGAATCATGGAACCGTACTTGTAAGTTCATCGTCTGTCTTTCCTTCTAGTTAAAGATTGTCCCATGCTATTACTAATTCTTCTTCTTTCGCTATTTCAGCAACTCAGTTGATACCACCAAGGGTTGAAGGCTTGGATCAGTGGGTCCAGAAGATTTTGGATGTCACTATGCCTGAGACCCACAAGTGGAAAGAACTGGTCCTTAAATACGGGTGGCAGGCCAAAAATCATTATAGGTTGAACTTATCTTGTTTTTACTTTTCGTATTGGAAAATTGGTTATCTTTTCTTTCCTGTTGAATTCAGGTCTTCGCAGGGCTGTGTTACTATCCCCGAGGTTGCTGGATGAGCCTTTTACCCGAATAGGTGTCATCGGACCTGCTTCCAGTGCAAGTGTTCTTCTCAGAGTCCCTAGCCAAAGAACAAGGAACAAAAAAAGTGACATTTCTCCATGGCTGAGGGCAAAATAGAAGGCAAAAAGCGTCGTGCCCGAGCCATCTGTGGATACTGTGGTGATGAGCCTCGCACCCGAGCCAGCCATAGACACTATGATGATCGATGATGATGGAGGAACGAGTGATGAGAGGGCTTCTCTATATAGAAGACGACGACCTTCATCAGCTCAACAAAATGTTTAATCTGTTCCAAGTCCCAATTGCTATTTTCGGTACCATGAGGCTGGGTACCGAGTCTCTATCATCTTTGGTTAATGAGCAACCAACAACTAGCACTGCTTTTGCCGCAGCTACTTCTCAACCTATAACAATATCAGCTTCATCTCCTTTTTCGCTAACTTTGACTTCACCACCAGCAACTGCTACATCATCTCCACCGGATGTAGTCGTCCGAGATGAGGACGTCCTCTTTCCCAGTCCCCCGTTCATGGGAATATGGGACATAATTATTCTGCCCCCTCCGAAAATCCTCAAATGAGGAAGAGTATTTCCTTCTCGGTTTCTACCAGATGCCATCTATTGTTCCGGTTGGTGGAACTTGCTAATTATCTGAAGCCTCTGGCTTCAGAAAAGAATAAGAGTGAAATACAATCTCTCTTGGGAGAGTGTATGGTGAACAATGCCATGCACAATACATTGGCGATATAATCTTTGTTTCCTCTGTTGTTTCTTCTATCTTTGTTATGGCAAGATTTTTAGTTTGTACTTCTATTTTGTAGGCTAACTTCCTTGCTTTAGGTGGCCTTCAGAGGTTGATCCTTGACAAGGAGAAACTCACTTCCAAGCAGGATCAATTGTTGGCCGAGCGGGATCAAATTGATGCTCGCCTCCCAGAACTGAAAGCACAAGCTGGTGATACCATTGAGTTGGAGGCTCGGTTGCAGCAACACGAGCAAGAGGTAGTGACCCATAGCTAAGATACTGCCCTATTAAGGGTACAATTTTAAAAAGCTAAGGCAAAGTGGGTAAAGGTTTAGAATGTCATTCGTACTGCATCCGATCGGGAGGCTACCTTTATTGAATAATTTGGAAGCAGCCGTGAACTCCAATGCTGAAGAAGTTGTTGCTGCTTAGGAGAAATATGCCTGGTTGGAAAAGAGTCATAGAGCATAATAAGTTTTTAACTCCACTATCTGTGACCTTGATGTCAGCCTTCAAGCCATTAGGTCCGAGAGGAATAACCTTTTGACCGAGGTTGACCAGCTTAAGGAAGAGCTTCAGCGTCAATCGGCTTCCTTCATTGTTGAAAAAGCGTACTCTATGTATAACATGAGGAGAAAAAACTTGGAATCAACTACCCGAAGGGGTCTCTCAGTCCAACTTGATGATGCTGACTTTTCTGGTTCCGGTTTCAAGTTCTCGATACTGAAGAAGAACCGGAAGGGGATAATAGTGAAGGCCAAGATGGTGAGCTGGCGATGGATTTGCCTACTTCTCCTGGGGGTGCAGATGCTTCTCTTCCTCCAGATTCTGGAGATACAGTAGCTTAGATTTTTGCATTCTTTTCACTTTTTTTTCTTTTGCCATACTTTTATACTCGTGTTGCTTAGAACATTTGTTGAATATAGAAGTAATTTTTCGTTTAAGTATTGCGCAACTTTTCTCTTTGCATACTTTTCGTTTAAGTATTGTGCAAATTTTAATTTTTTGCGTCGAGTTATGCGAGGCTTCGGGTGTATTTTTCCCCGATAGCATTTGGATTCCAGGCATAAGTTCTTCCGAAATCAACCCTTTACCGTGAGGGTTTCATAAGAGAAGGCCTTCTTATATTTACGGTACTCTTGAAGAGGATGTCTCCTATTCATTACGGCATTAGCATTTGAAGTACTTGTTTAACTTTCAAATAATAAAATTAACTCATCGATAGGATAAGATACAAGATAAAAATAAAAGGACTTTACTTTATTCCTTCCATTTTCAAAAGTACAAAAGCATTCTTTGTGATAAAAATAAATTGCCATTACTTGTGGCTAACTTGTACAACTTATTTCTACGGGGCTGGCCGCGTAGTCCCTAGTCCCGATGATAAAAAAAATTCCCGAATTTCATAGTCCCGATTGATGTGGAAGTCATTTCCATATTCTCATATCATCCCCCCTTGTGTTCGAATGCGAATAATGCGAATTTGATCATTGGAAGTCTTGCTCCTTTGAAGATTCCACTCGTAAATTGCTGGATAATCTTTAGTTCAGTAGCAAGCTTCACTTCCCCTTTGGAACGCTATTGAGGCAAAGATTATCTAAAAATCCCCTCTAGTGGCTTGCACTCATGAAAGGTCGGGTAATATTTGGCCCGATAGTAAATTTTACTTCCCGGTAGGAACTTTGCTACCGAGCAAAAGACTATTTAACCGCTCCGTAGTGGCTCGTTGTCTGCATGCCTTGTCATTTAAATGTCTTATTTCTGTTGAAGAAGCTTCCTTCACATTATGTTTTCCGTTGCTGCCTCGTTAGAAACCTTGCCAGAAAAACCCAATTGGGACAAGAACTGGACGAAGTCAAAAAGAGTGCAGCACATACTTTCAGTATAGGCAATGTTCGTCAACAATAATACCTTTTGAGGGGTGCCACATTCCAGTTACTTGGCAACTTTACTTTATCTTGATTTTCCAATTCGTATGACCCTTTCCCGGTGATAACTAAAACCTGGTAGGGGCCTTCCCATGTCAGACCTAGCTTTCCTGCGTTGAGCTCTCAGGTATTCTGAGTTATTTTCCTTAAAACCAATCTCCTACTTTGATATAACACAGGTTGGCTCTTCGATTGTAATATCTTTCCATTCTCCTTTTTTGGGCTGCTATCCTTATATGCGCCAAGTCCCTATATTCGTCGAGAAACTCCAATTTGACCAATAATGCTTTATTGTTTTTTTTGTCACCCGGAAATATCTCAAGGTAAGTTCCCCTACTTCCACCGGGATCAAGGTTTCTACTTTGTATACAAGAGAGAAAGGAGTCTCCCCTGTGCTCGATTTGGCCATTGTCCAATATGCCCATAGTACTCCTGGTAGCTCTTCGAGCCCTTTGCCTTTGGTTGCTTCAAATCTCTTTTTAAGATTTTGGATAATCACCTTGTTTGTTGATTCTACTTGACCATTTGCGCTCGGGTGATAGGGTGATGATGGGATCCTTTTGATTTTCAAGTCTTCAAGGAATTTTGTGACCTTTGAGCCTATAAATTATGGCCCGGTATTGCAGGCCATCTCTTTTGGTATCCCGAATCTGCAAATTATATTCTCCCACAAAAAATCTACCACTTCGCGCTCGCCAATTTTCTGGTAAGGACTTGCTTCAACCTACTTAGAAAAATAATCAGTTAAAATTAAAAAAAAAAATCTTATCTTACTGGGGGCTGGCGGCAACGGACAGACTATATCCATTCCCCACTTTATGAATGGTCGGGGCGGCAAAACTGAGTGTAGTAGCTCTGCCTGTTGATGTACCAACAGTGCATGGCATTGTCACTTATTGCATTTTTGAATATAAGCCTTAGCGTCTTGTTCCATCCAGAGCCAGTAGTATCTTTCTCTAATTAACACTAACAATAAGAAATTCGTGCTCGAGTAATTTCCACAAATCCCTTTGTGGACTTATCTCATGACACAGCTAGCTTCGGAAACTCCCAAACATCGGGCCGACGGGCCTTGGAATCATCCACAAAGTTGGCCAAAACTTGTGATCTAATCGTAGTCTTATGTTTATACTCTATGTCAAATTCACTCATTTTGACTGCCCACTTGGCCAGCCTATCTGAAAGTTCACGTTTATAAAGGATATGCTGCAGGGGAAAAGTGGTCACCACGATTATCGGATGACATTGGAAATGAGGCCTAAGTTTTTGAGAGGTGATTACGAGAGCTAAGGCTAATTTTTCCAGATGTAGGTAGCGAGTTTCAACTCCCGTTAAAATTTTACTAACATAATAGATAGGAGATTGTGTACCTTCGTCCTCACGAACTAAAACTTCACTTACCGCTACCTCTGAGACCACTAAGTAGATCAACACTTGTTCGCCTTCCTCTGATTTTGACAATAATGGAGGACTCGATAAATACCTTTCAAATCCTTCAGAGCCTTCCAGCATTCCGGAGTTCATTCGAAGTTGTTCTTCTTTTTGGGGAGTGAAAAGAAGTGATGACATTTTTCTGAAGACCAGGAAATGAACCTGCTTAAAGCGGCCAGTCTTCCTGTCAACCTTTGAACCTCTTTTATGCTTGATAGCTGCTCAGGGATGTTTTCCATGTCTTTAATTTTACTGGGATTAGCTTTTATCCCCATTTACGACACCAGCAATCCCAAGAACTTACCGGAGCTACTCCGAATGCACACTTCTCGGGGTTAAGCTTCATGTTATGCTTCCTAAGGATGTCAAAGGTTTCTTGCAGGTGTTTAAGATGATAACATGCGTTCACAGACTTAACCATCATATCATCTATGTAAACCTCCATGGTTTTCTCTATTTGCTTTTCAAACATTTTGTTTACGAGCCACTGATAAGTGGATCCGATGTTTTTTAGCCCGAAAGGCATCAAATTATAGAAATATGTGCTGAAATTTGTTATGAATGAAGTTTTTTCCTTATCCTCTAGGTTTATCTTGATTTGGTTGTACCCCAATAAGCATAGAGAAAACTCATTATCTCGTACCAGCCGTCGCATCAATCATTTGATCAATGTTCGGCAATGGGAACGAGTCTTTTGGGCATGCCTTATTTAGATCCTTATAGTCTACGCACATGCAAAATTTATTATTCTTCTTTGGAAATACTACTAGTTAGCTAGCCAGTAAGGATACTTTACCTCTCGGATTGAACTGATATCAAGCACACGAGTTACCTCTTCTTTGACGAATTTATTTTTAACCTCGGCAATAGGACATTTTTTCTACCTTATAGGAGGGATGTTAGGATCCAGTCTTAGTTTGTGCACGACCACTTCTGGAAAGATACGTGTCATATCCGTATGCGACCATGTAAAACAATCAACGTTAAATTTAAGAAATTCGATAAGTCCAGACTTGAGTTCGGGGTTTAGTCCTGTCTCCAAGTGGAACTTCCTCTCCAAGAACTTTTCGAACAATGCGGCCTGCTCAAGTTCTTCCGCTGTGGACTTTGTTGCATCTGTTTCTTCTGGTGCTTGGAAATATCTTGGTACCTAATAGGATTATGACTCCTCCTCCCCCTAGTTGACTTTACTCGGCTCGGTACCGGGCGTCGTATCCAATAATTATTATGATTCATTCTCCTTCTCTTTGCTACTGGAAACTGAGATTGCGTTCATCTCCCTTGCTGCCGGTTGGTTGCCTCTTATTTGTTTAATTCCCCCGGGAGTTAGAAATTTCAGTAATTGATGATATGTTTATGGTAGAGCCTTTATCTCGTGCAACCACGGTCTCCCTAGGATTATATTGTAGCCCATATCTCCATCTACTACTTCAAAAAGGGTTGTCTTTATTACCCCTTTTGGCATTTGTGGGTAGCAGAATCTCTCCTCCGGTTGTCACGCATGCCAAATTGAACCCAACGAGGAGTTTTATGGTCGGAATGATATTTTCTGGTCAGTTTGGCTTGCTCCAGCACTCTCCACTGGATAATATTGGTTGAACTTCCTCAGTCCACCAAAACACGTTTAATTTTAAAATCTCATACATCAAGTGAGATTACCAAGGCATCATTGTGCGGCAGCAATAGTCCATATGCGTCTTCCTCCATAAAAGTAATTTCGTCCTCAGTGACTTCTCGGAGTCTCTTACTGTGTGTTACTAACACCTTCGTCTTTTTTGTCGCCGAAAATGTCCCACCATTAGTCTCATCCCTCCCACCCCCCCCCACCCCGAAAAATCATGTTGATCCTCAAACAAGGAGTGTCCTCTCCTACTTTCGAGGGTTCCTAGTATCACGATTGCAACCATTAGTTATTTTAGCCTGGTCGCTTAAGAATTCTCTAAGATAGCCATTTTTTAGCGATATCGCCACCTCATCACACAAATGCCAGCAGTCCCATGTCTGGTAGTCATTTATCCCATGGTATTCGCACCACAAATTAATATCCCTTTGACAGGGATCGGATCTCATTGGCTTCTGGAACCGTACTTCCTTAATGTACCTCATAGCCGATACTAGCTCCACTACGCTGACGTTGAAGTTATATTCGGATATCATGGGGTAAGAGGAATCTCGGGAACCCGATATATCCTTATCCTACAATAATATATTTTTTTGGCCGCGATTAGCTCTTCTATCGGTAGCGAACCTATCCATCGATCGGAAACTTCTACCACGTCCTTCGACCCTTTTATAAGGTAAAAATCGACCTCTTGAAGACTGTCCACTTGTGTCGAAATCATCCTTTGATTTCTCCTAGTTCTTCTCCCGATCCTGACCCTTGGTTGATGCCGGGAAACTGAGCTGATCATCCTCAATTCTTATTTTTGACTCGTACCGTTTTATGAACATTCGCCTATGTTGTTGCCTGAAACTCGAACAGACTTTCTTTCAGTTTTCGGGAAGCATCGGAACTTCTCGGATTTAGCCCTTTAGTAAATGCTTCAGTTGCCCATTCATCCGGTACGGCCAGTAGCAATATCCTTTTTTTATGGAATCTGGTCACGAACTCCCGTAGCAATTTCAACTCTCCTTATGCAATCCTGAATATGTCGGCCTTTCAGGCCTGTACTTTTTTTGCCCCGACATGGGCCTTGATAAAAGAATCCGCAAACATCTTGAAGGAATCTATTGAGTGCTTGGGAAAGAGAGAATATCATGTCAGGGCCCTCTTTGTGAGGGTCTCCCCGAATTTCTTCAGTAAGACTGACTCAATCTCGTGTGTAGATAAATCGTTCCCCTTCACCGCCGTTGTATAGGTGGAGATGTGCTCCTGAGGATCCAAAATCCCATCATACTTTGGCACGTCTGGCATTTTAAACTGCTTTGAGATCAATTCTGGCACCGCTTTTGGTTTGAACGATGACTAGGTGTATTTCTTTGAGTCTGGTCTTTTCAACATTGTTGATACGTTCGGAATTTGATCCATTCGGGCATTTATTTCCCTCATAAAACGCATGAGTTCAGTTTTAAAGGGATCATTCTCATTATTGTTATCGAATCTGCTACCGATCCCCCAGGCCCCTTTCGAAGCCGACTTCGCCCCTCGAGGTGTTGTTGTCGACCCTCTGCGTTGTTTGGTTTGTGGGAGCAATGGGAGGAACTGGACCTCATCCATTCGTGTTGTTGGAAGCACCTGACAATGCCTGCATAAACTCCGTTATTATCTGATCATGTCATGAGAGATGGCCTATAATGGCTTTTTGTTGCTCCCTTAGGATCCTTACTGTTTCAACGACGTGCTCCTATTCAACATCATTAGGAGTTTCCTCTCGAACATGTCGTGGATATCGCCCATCATGGACCCATTGGCCTCGTCCCCCTTTTTGCGGGTAGCACTGATCGAATCTTCATGCTGAGGCTGATTTCCTTAGGCCTCAATGTTGTGTGCGATATTGACATCGTTATCTGCCATTTTCTATGATTTTTGCTAAGAACAAAGAATCAAACAGGTTAGTAATAGATGCAAGGATCAATTCAATTACACAACTATCTAAGCCCCACGGTGGGTGCCAAACTATCTACCATTAAAACAGTATAGTTGAATTTTTACATGGTTTATAGACAAGTGAATCGACTTGATCCCAAAATGATAAATAAATTAAACAAGAATGTAAGACTTAGCGTTGAAATCGAGATAAGACAGCAGAAATCTTGGTTTCGGGAGCAGAGCTTCCGAAGGCAGTAGTAACAATATTAATAAGCAAGAAGATAAAATATTATTGAGCTTTGAACAGTATATAGCATAAGCTTATCAGAAAATTCTTCCCCTTACAATGGTTGTTGGACTCACTATTTATAGTTGTTCCTAAGGAACAAGGTACTAGGATCAAGCCCCTCTTAAATGACAATTATGGGGGCCATTAAGAATGTGTAAGGCTAGGCAATGAATGCCATATTCTCTGTGACGGACTACGTACTTAATGCTATCGAATATTCTCCATAAAATACTACCGGGTGACAGGCATTTATTTTGTCTTTATGAACATCATTCCCTTCGGGAACAAATGGGATTGCTGCCTTCGGACCTGATTTCCATTTGCCTCGCTTTCCATCTGCCTCCGGCTCCACGTGTCGCATCATTATGCAAGCATTTAATATAAACATATTTTACCTTATACTGTAGCCACTTAAACTTGCACTGGTTTACCATCCCAGTATATGAAATTAGAAGTGTCATATTTTAATACCTCAACTCTGTTAAATGAATACTAATAACCCCTCTGACCCTTGACCAAGCTTATATGGCAACGACATACCTGACGTGGCAAAAATGCGTGCCTAACACCATAAATAATGGTTACCTGTAGCCACACCCTCTACTTATTAATGGTGTTTTTTCTTCTGGCTGCTATTTCAAATTTTCGATTTATAGCCATGGTGATATCCCTTTTTTATTTGATTTGGCAAATCATTCCCATAGCTTTTATGAGACTATTAATGTTTTGAAAGAGAATCTAGATATTGTTTAGGCAAAAGAAAAATGGTTGTGGATGTGTTATGGTGAGTCTATCAATTTTTCCTAGCGCAATTTATGGTGGTGAAAGAGAAAGGAATCGGAATATTAGAGGGGACGAAGATGGGGTGACGGAAGCCAGGGGGGAAGGGGTGATCTTGGAGTTCTTCTAAATACAAATTAAGAATAAATGACATTTATGTGATGCGGACGCTGATGTGAATGACACATCAGTGCAATTGAGCAACGCGCATCAATAGAGTGTTTATTAGTACTCACTTTATTGACTACAACAACAATAACCCAGTATAATCCCACTTAGTGGGGTCTGGGGAGAGTGGTGTGTACGCAGACCTTACCCCTACCCTAGGGTAGAGAGACTGTTTCCAAATAGACCTCCGACATCCTTCCCTCCAAGAACTTCCCACCTTGCTCTTGGGGAGACTCGAACTCATAACCTCTCAGTTGGAAGTGGGGGTTGTTTACCATCAGAGCAACCCCTCTTGGAACTCACAACCTCCAAGAACTCACTTTATTGACTGAAGGTGTTAAAATGGGACACTCCTAAGTTCATATATCGGGATGACAAATCGGTACAAGTTTAAGTGGCTATGAGATCGTATTGCCTTTAACCTACGATAACTTGTGATAAGTGGTTTAAAAGACTTTTTTGGGACTTGCCTCGAGGCTCGTTCCGGGATGGGACACTATCAAAACGCCTTGAGGCTCATATGTGGGGCTTAGTTCTATGAGGCTTAATTACACCTTCAAGCGTCCAACAGTACGTCCTAAACACGCCTAGCTCTCAATGCTCGGGGCTCGCCCAATAGTTCTTATGCAAATCATATGTCGAATTCACTAATTAATACAGTTGACTCTTAAAATTCTTTAACAAATGAATGATTAAAGTTTTTTTCATCTAAAGGAATATGAAAATTCTGAATAACTCAAATAACGAACCATAGTATTACATATTTACTAATTGGGAACATCGTTAGAGTGAATAATTTGAACATTTTTCTGAAAATAGATTACCAAAATTTATATTTGTACTTGTCTTAGTTCAATGTCTATCAAAATTATAATACATTTATTATTTTGCTATTTAAAAGTAATTTTTTATTTACTCATGAGGTAAGGTCTGCGTACATATTACCCTCCGCAGACCCCACTTGTGGGATTATATTGGGTCGTTGTTGTTGTACAATATTGATAAAATTTATATTGAACTTACTTTTAGGGAGGTACAATATGCAGTTTGATAATACTTTTTAAGAAATTATGATTTTTAATTGTTTGAAAGTTAAGACGTTATAGTTGAATTATATTTCATAGTAACTTTAATATTGTTGCATTATTTATACTTGTAAAACATGTTAGATATTGTATTTTCTAATAGTTTTTAATTCTTTTTACTTTTCTTGAACTTTTTAAAGTATTTTTATATATTTTTGTATTATAATGCTATATTATTAATTTATAAATTAAAAACTTCAAAGATCTGTGAAACTTATGCCCCATATCTTGAGGCTTAGCCCTCGCATCATGTCAAATAAAACGTCTCGCCTCACCCCGCCTGTTAAAACATTGCTTGTGATAATAGGTTATCTATTATATTTTTCATGTCCTAGATGATCTTTGCTATAAGCAGTTACCTATTGTTACAAGTCAAGTCGCTTAAGCAGGTGTAACTATTAAAAGTATAAAACATAATTTGAATGTCAAAACTAATTCTAAGTCTTTGCTAGTCAAATGGTGCCCTTGAACATAATAACTAATACAACAACAATTACTATGCCTTAATTCCAAATATAATTGGGATCGGCGATATGAATCCTCACTTATTTTTTTAAGTTCAACTAATATCATCATCATGTCAAAATTAAATAAGAGTAGTAGTAAAAATTTGTGTTATATATATAATAAGAAAAATAATAATATTTAAAGCTTATTACTAACCAGTAAGTAGGAACATATTAACTTATAATATGACAAAATTCTAACTTTAATGGCTCAAGTCCTACTACAAACTAGCTAGTTTTGAATAAGGAGACATATTACATTCAAGAGAGACAGAACGTGGAACTTCCAAAGCAATTTCATGGCTACCTAACATTTTTCACCACTCGGACAGTCAAGAGGATCCATACCTAAGCTTCCTACTGTACTATAAAAAATACTTAACAACTATTCCTCTGGTTTTACCAGCTACCCTTTTTCATGGTAAAAATAATAAATCAAGAAAACAGAAAAAAGAAAAGGTCAAATACTAGTCTATACCTTAGTCTCAAACAGGACTGGTAGTTGCACCTGTTCACCTTAGTGAATTTTGTACAAAAATATTTACATCTACTCAAATTCTGTTCCTTTAAATGCATATAAAGGGTACATTGTTAAGAGACAAAGACAGGGAGAAACAGGACTAATGGAGGACCAGCCATTGCTACCTAGTATACTTGACATGACAACTAAGTTATCAGACATGTCGTCGGACGAAATCGAAGAGTTCTTGGAACACAAGAATGTGTCTTTTAAAGGGTATTTCAAGTTGTTTGCATGGGAATCAAGACTACTTTGGCTTTTATCAGGGGCTGTTATTATAGTCTTGATTTTTAACTACATGCTTGGTTTTGTCACACTCATGTTTGTTGGACATTTTGGTTCATTGGAATTAGCTGCTGCTTCCATTGTTAGTGTGGGAATTCAAGGCTTTGCTTATGGTGTCATGGTATTTTTTGTTCTTTTTTATATGTATGCTTTTGTTTTAGTTGATCAGTAACTGCTGAGATAGCATAAGCGCGACACAGTGCATGCACGTGCACCCACTACACGTCATGCTGATATAGCATTAGCGCGACACAATGCATGCACGTGCACCCATTACGCGTCAAAGTCAATACATTTATATGTATATATAAAGTTACAAAGATTATTGAGTGGTATGTAAATAATGCTAGTAAATGATACACCTGCTGCTTTCAAATCCTGGATTCACCTCTGTCGTATAACTTTTGACTTCGCAAACTTTGCTAGGTTTTACCATTTCATCATTTAATAGAGTTTGTTTCATTAGATGGTTTGTAATATATGACGGGGGGATTGACAAGTATGTCTGCTCATGAAATAATATGTCTGATAAAAATAGACTTGGTTTCACTTCTATAAATTCTGATTTTTATGAACAGTGGCTAAGTTGATTAGTTTGGCATTGTTGTATCCTGAAGAAACTTGTGTTGTATCCACCAAAATAATATGCATGACGGACCTATGCTATACCAAGAGGGGTCACTGGCACCCGTAAAGTTGGGCAAAAATTTCATATATGCATGTATATGTCTTTAGAAAAATTGTGATATATTAGTAGTGGGCACCTTATACAGATTTTGGTTGAATCCTACAAGTCACCGTCAACCTTCAAATCCTGGGTCCGCCTCCACCATGCAATACTATTCTTTAAGGATAGTGATTATTTCATGAGTCAAAGTCTTTCTTCTTACTTTCTGTTGTTTGTATTTCCTAAAATTAATGTTTCTCCTTGATAACAGCTAGGTATGGCAAGTGCTGTTGAGACAGTTTGTGGGCAAGCATATGGAGCAAAAAGATATGCAGTTATGGGAGTAATATGCCAGAGAGCAATTATATTACACCTTGGAGCAGCATTTCTCCTCTCATTTCCATATTGGTTCTCCGGGCCACTTCTTAAAGCAATAGGGCAATCAGACACTATTTCTGAACAAGGCGAATTATTCGCCCGTGGATTGATCCTTCAGCTTTATGCATTTGCTATAAGCTGCCCAATGCAGAGGTTTCTGCAGGCACAGAACATTGTCAATCCTATGGCTTATATAGCTGTCGCCGTGTTTGTTGTGCATGTTCTGGTTACTTGGCTAGTGGTTGATGTCTTGGAATATGAGCTTCTCGGAGCTTCTCTCGCACAGAGCTTCTCGTGGTGGTTCTTAGTCGTTGCGCAATATCTTTATATAATTTTTAGTCCTTTATGCAAGGAAACTTGGACTGGTCTCTCTATTGATGCTTTCAAAAGCATTTGGCCTTACTTCAAGCTAACTGTTGCCTCAGCTGTCATGTTATGGTTAGTTCAGATATTCCAGAACCCCTTTCCCTCTCAAATACTAGACCTGTCAAGTGGCCTGGGCCGACCCAAAACCCGGCCCAGTTAAGTCGACCCCCTTAACTGGCCCGGCCCGCCTCATGCATTAACCGACCTGGTTCTTTAAGGAAGCGGCCTGGGACTGTTTCACATATGTGACCCGCGAATTGGGCTCGGCCAGGGACCACTTAGCGACCCGTAGCTTATGTTGCACGGACTCTCGAAAATGATGCCGCACCCGTGTCGGATCTTCCAAAAATACACTACTTTTGGAGGATCCGACATGCACCCGATGAATTTTTCGGAGAGTCCGAGCAACATAGGCCGTAGCAACCTGGCCCGGCTAACTGAAATCCAATGCTCAGCAGCCACTAACTGGCTTTTGTAAAATTTATGGTCAAGTAGTAATAATTTTTAATTCATTTCTGAATGTAGCTTGGAGATATGGTACTCTCAAGGCCTAGTGCTTGTGTCAGGCCTCCTTCCAAATTCTACAATCTCATTAGACTCCATCTCTATCTGGTAAAAGATAGAAAAACTTCCTTTCTCTTGTTCTATTTCTCAAATTACTTGTTCAGGCTCACAACTTCTTGTGACAATAACAGCATGAATTACTGGAACTGGGATATGCAAGTCGCGTTAGGACTAGGCGCTGCAGCCAGGTATGTTACAGTATACGCCTAAAGAATCGGTTCATTTGGCAGCTAAAGAACATCATTATTTCAATAGTGGTTAATACTCATACTTGCAGCGTTCGAGTTAGTAATGAGCTTGGAGCAGGACATCCAAGAGTTGCCAAGTTTTCAGTGATCATAGTGAGCTTGACAAGTATCCTGATCAGCACAGTTCTCTGCATTGTTGTGCTGATATTCAGGATTGGATTAAGCAAACTCTTTACAAGTGACACTCAAGTCATTGAGGCTGTCTCTAATTTGACTCCATTACTTGCCATTTCTGTTTGGTTGAATGGCATTCAACCTATTCTCTCTGGTAAAGAAGCTCTAGCAATTCTTGCTCTTTAAAGAACCAATTTAGTAAAGGTTACTATAAGTTATATGCACTGATGGTGTAAAAATATTTATGGAATCATGTCATTTGAAATGGTACCTTTATAGTCTTTGTTCCGCCGCACCTGTGTCTGATCCTAAAAAAATAGTGCAGCTTTTGGAGGATCCTTCACAGCTGCTGCAATAATTTTTAGAGGATACGAGCAACATAATTTATAATTATATTGATCGGTAACCAAAAGGAATATTAAGTTACTTGCTATAACAGGTTAAGCTATCGTGGTAGTGTGAAAACTATTTACAGTCGGTGTATATGACTTAAATCCTTTATTAAATTCTAAGTTTACTTGAATCTGATTACAAGCAGTGGATTGTCATAATTTCTTGCAAATCTTTAGGTGTGGCTGTTGGTAGTGGATGGCAAGCAGTGGTAGCATATGTCAATCTAGCTACTTACTATTTTATTGGCCTCCCAATTGGATGTATTCTTGGCTTCAAAACAAGTTTACAGGAAGCAGTGAGTTTTTTTTTTCATTTTTTTTTCTTCTTCTTAACAAAATTGGATATTCAGAAATTATGTTTCTCCTCCTTTTCTGGCCTTTTGCCTCACACATACAAAATCACTATGGTTTTTCTTTCAGGGAATATGGTGGGGTATGATTGCAGGAGTTGTCCTACAAACATGCACATTATCTATTTTAACTGCCAGAACAAACTGGAATACTGAGGTAACTTTGCTGCTCCATTTTCATTACTTCAAACTCGCCTCGACATTGGCATTAGCTAATGATTCTGTGAATTCAACTGAACCCATTGCTTTCAGCTTGACTCATAAGTTACATATGCAAAAACTTTTATGCTTGGGTGTGTGTATGTGTTCACGTTTGACTATGAACTCACTGACTATAAATCCAGAATGCAGTCTCAACTATACATGTTACTCGCTACAAATTCTCAACTGAAATGTAGGTTGCAACCGCTGCTGCGCGCTTAAAGGAAGCTGGAAATAGAGAAAGTGAAGATCTTGCAGACAGCCCTTGAAGAGAGTTTCTGTTTACAAATTCATAACTATTTTTCCATGACGATGAACGAACATTTTGACAATGAGTGTTTGCTTTCACATCAAAATGCATAAATTTTCCTTGAAAACTTGTCACAAATTCTTCAAGCCCCAGCAAGTATTTGTTATCAAGTAGTTTTAGCATTTGGTAGTTGAAGTTTACCAAAAGATAAATGAATCTTACTATATATGTGATGAGAGATGAAAAAACGAAATGTTTAGTGTTGCATCTGCCAAAATGAAAAGAAACCTGGGAAATGAATGCACCTCATTATGCAAAAATAAAGTATTCATAAAATAATCTTCTTAACCACAAAAATTCAGAGGTATAAACTCAGTGTCACTACAAGCTGCAATTCACAGCTATAGCACCATATTACAAAAATGTCCTCTATTACCTAGTTCACCGGGGAGAGACTACTCATGTTATCTGATGCTGAAATTTCATTTAAAAACCGTGTGATTTCAATAATTTATCGTTAAGCAGCCAGCCACATTGTGTCAACTCAATCCCATATGGCAACTAATTCATAGTGTTTCTGTTTCTGTATATCGGAACCTACGAGTTACAATCTGGAAATCAAAATGGGAATAAGTGTTTCCTCACCCATGACGGGCTCGAAAATATCCAACTCTCCATGTCGCTCCAGGACACGCATCCTGCAATCCTCAGCAGCCAGCAATCCAGTTGAATATGCACCATGTACAGAACCTGGGTAATCTGAACTCGTTGCCTCCCCAGCAAAGAATAGGTTATCCACTGGTACTCTCAGCCTTTCATATAGATCATGGGGCTTCCCAACTGTATCATAGCTATATGATCCCAGTGAGTTTGTGTCTGTACCCCAATGAGAAACAAGATACTGAATCTGCACCAAGACCAGGAGAATAAATAGAGTGAGATACTGTGATTATTAGGATAATATAACTTTCATAAAAACATAGTAATTACAACGATGTAACGGGAAAGGACTACTCAGAATAAATTGCTTCAACAGTCCTTTGTATGATATCTTAAACCAGTCAAATGCTTTTCTTGAAAGAACCCACAAGCACATTAAAGTCAGCGCAAGTCACAAACATGGGTAAGACAATTCGTACAGATCTTTAGTCTTTACATATTGGTTTAAGACAAAATTTCTAGAACTTTGTACTATTTGATTCAGAAGCATCATGTTCGACCAAAAAAACTACTAATGGGTTAAAGAAAGATCATGATGCTTCAGACATTTAATCATGCTTCTTGAACATCCAGAGAACAAATAAACTAGAGGAAGATTTCCGTTACTAAAACTTGTCAGCCACTAACATCTTGAGTTAGCGGTAAACCAACATTGTATGATAAAGAGTTAATTCACATAACGATGCTGAGAAAACAAAATAGAGAAGGGAATTTTCAGAGCAACGCGAAAAATGTAAAACCCAAAAAATATGCATAGGAGCAAAAAAGAAAGTGTAACATTACTGGAGCAGTCGCATTAGGAAGGATTCTCTTAAGTTGCTTAAATGCGAAATTAGCAGCAGCCTCATCTGATAGTTCCCCGATATCACGGGCCAGTTGTCCAGCAGGCATATAAACAAGGACAGGATGGCCAGTAGCCTTGTGAAGATTAAGAAAGTAACTGCACTCATATGAGCTTTCTGCAACTACTCCCAAGAACTCAACATTTGGCCAGAACACGTCTTGAAAGTGCAAAATAATCTTGTTCTCAATTCCTACACCAAGTTCTTTAATGGCGGCCTCCTTCCATTCAGGTAATCTTGGTTCAAACTTGATGCAATTTGATTTTAGAACACCAAGTGGAACAGCAATAATGGCAGCATCGGCTACAAAAGAACTCCCATCCTCAACTGTTACCTTCACACCATTATAACGTCTAACAACTTCTGTAACCCTGAGGAATGATTCCAAGAACAAATGAGTCATAGGAACTGCTAGTGTCCTTTGTTTCCAGCAGGGGGTGAGGGGTGGGATGTCAGGGAGATGTTCTTTACCTGTGACCTAACCGAATGTCAAGCCCTTTTGCTAGTGTATTGATGACAGGCTTATATCCCCGGACCATAAGACCATGCCCACCAGGAAGCAATTCTTCCTGTATATAAAAATCATGAATCTGTAAGGCAACACTTTAAACAACTTTTTCAAGGACTACAAACTACACTCTTGCTGTTTGATGTTTTTCTTGTCAAATGACCAATAGGGGAGCATATAATTAAAATACATATTCTTTATAGAAGAGACATTTCAGAGCTTCAGACATCTTATGTAGTGATTCTTCTGACACAGCTATAAGGAGATCTAAGCTTTCCTGAGCTGATGTGATGATCCCTTCACATTTATTAGAGGTGCCACGTTCTAATACTGAGGTTTTGCATTTTCTAGTAATAAGTTACAAGACTTAAATATTATCTTTTCATGTCAAATTGCTTCATATAAAAAAATGCAGCAATATACCAGTGGACTGATCTTACAAAGAAGTTATTCAAAATTAAAATGAGGAAGACTGGATGCTAAAAACCAGAAAAAGAAAACAAAGGATGGATGTTTAAGAAAGTTTAATTCAGCTCATGACACATAACACTACTCCTCCATGGTACTCATGATCCTAGTAGGAAGTTAAAAAGCTACAATGGTCAATGTCACCTATATCCTCAGCTACCGACAAGACCAGCTACGTGTAGAATTCAAATGTTGAATAAACAATCAATTTCTTTTCTCCTATTTCATATGATATAATTTGACTAAGCATAGAGCTTAATGACTTACTGTATTTGTAACAATAGAAGAAAAACTTCAGTAGTTGATCAGTTAGTGTTATAGGGAGTCATCATACCATAATTTAAATTAACTTGAATCCTTTAAGAAGTGAGAATGGCATATAATATTATTATCTTTTAGACATGACCCAGACATTCTGGACATCCTGACATGAAGAGCTTGTGCGATTGAAGGAGAATCTGGGGTGTAAAGCTTTTAACAAAGATAAAAGTAACTTTAGGCATGAAATTGTGGACATAAGTCACCGGAGCTAGTTGTCAGCTGAGGACGTGGAATTGCAGATCATGCCTGAGGCATTTTTCCTGGACTGAAGCTATTTAATCGCTTGGTCAAGCATATACTGCTATCTTCTTCATGAAACATTAAATAACTATATTGACAACTCCAATCCCTCAGCCAAGCATTCTGCTCACTACTATCAATTGTACTCTATATTGTCAAAAAGTAACTTCTTTTCCTCATCCCCAGATATCTTACTTATTACCTACACTAGACAGCTGACACAGACACCATACGGTAACAGGAATTATAGAATCTGAACAAGCTATCTTTTCAGGTGTACACTACGGTAAGACCATTTCTAACATCAGCAAGTTCCTATAACCAGTTCAAATGCCTATGAAAGACAATTGTCAATGAGAAGGTGAGCATTCCTCCAACAAGTTAACTCTGTCAAAAGGAGGCAAGGAGACCAACCTGGTCCCAACACTTGAGTGATATGGTATCTGCATCCGCGGCAAACCAGCCTTCCATTCTGCATAGGTACCACTGCAACACCTTATGAGCAAGGCCACTCAACCTGTATTAACAATTTTCACTTAGTAAAAATTTTAATGCTCTTTTTTCCTCTTTGGGTGATTCGGGGAGTTGGGTCAATATGTCAACAAACAGAATTAAGTAGGACCTTAAATCGGGTCTCCTTTCGAAAACCATTGATATAGCACGACTGATAGACATGTCTTCACTGGATTCTTGCCTAATTTGATCAGTCTGCAGACAAAGCGAGTCAGCTCATAGTCAGAAAATGTCCACAATATACATACTTTAAAGACATGGAAGAAGGATCCTTTCCTTACGAAACTCGGAAAGAATTAGATATTTCATAAATCATGACTCAGAAATATAAGTGGTAGAAAAAAGGGAGAACATGCCTCCTTCAAAATGCTCTCAAATGTCTCGCCAACCTTTGCAACTAAGTCCTGACAAACTTGATTTCCATCCATGTCAAAAAGCCCATAACTGGAGAATAGAAAGATATGTTAGTTGATTATTATACGTGATTAGAAAGGTCACTATCCCAAAATTAGCAATCACTAGTGTTTCCAGACTTGCACATAATGACATGTAGAAGCATATCAACTTGATCATGTAAGTATTTATGCATGGATTTGATGCATATTAAGTACACGCATGAAAGGCAAGGAGAGCTTAGAGTATAAACCTTTCCAGATCATGGTCGTACAGGACTGAATTGTCACCACTTGTACGATAGAGAGGCAGTCCTAATTTTCCAATAAGAGGTGCCAAAGGATTCTCTTTGCAGACGCCATGTAACCTACACCAGTTAAAATCTTAACATCCATCGGAAGCAAAATGCATATGTTTACCGTGTAATAAACATACAAGTCATAATTTCAAAAAACAACAATTCACTACCATGATGCACCCAAGTCAACAGGAAAACCAAAAGAGTAATCAGTGTGAACTCGGCCTCCAATTCTATCTCGTGATTCTAACACAACAACCTGCAAGAGAATATTATCTTCATGATGCACATCCACCATCACCATTAAAAAAAAGGGCAGCCCGGTGCACTAAGCTCCCGCTATGCACGAGGTCCAGGGAAGGGCCGGACCACAAGGGTCTATCGTACGCAGCCTTACCCTACATTTTTGCAAGAGCCTGTTTCCATGGCTCGAGCCCGTGACCTCCTGGTCACATGGCAGCAACTTTACCAGTTACACCAAGGCTCCCCTTCCCACCATCACCATTATAGTAAATAAAAAATCATAAAATGGTCATATTTCTACTATTACATATTTCCAGGGCATACCTGAAATGACTCATCCTGAAGAGTACGAGCAGCTGTAAGGCCTGCCATCCCACCACCTATTACAATGACAGATGGCGAGGCCACATATCTCCGTCCAACATTTGAGAAGCAAGGAGCTAGGGAGAAAATAACAACTCACTTAATAAAGTTTTTTACCGAGAAAAATGATAAGCATCCATAAGATCAGACACAGAAATGTATAAATTCATGTTTGAAATGATCATATAGACAGCCAAAACAGAAGGTGACAAAATTTTGTATTAGTATAAGCAAAATACGAACTGGTCTAATGCTTGCATTTTTTTTAATGCTTCACGTGCTTCGGATCCCAAAACATAAAAGGACTGTAACTATCGGGTGTCTTGTCCCGTGTCTAAGTTTTAATCAGGAACTCATTTATGCTAAATTTAGCAAACATTGCCTCTTCGATAAGCAGGATAGCTGCTAATTCGGGAAACAAGGAAGGACAAAGCATCTTCTAAATGGCGGTTAAGCAGTAAAAAGGTTTGCGCTTATAAACCTGGTCCAGAGATAGAAAATCTACTAGTACCGCATTATTAATCTTGATATAGTAAAAGCAACAACTACGCCACAGAAATTGGGGTCAGTATTATTCTTGATATAGAGGATGAAAAATATGCGGCATCACATTGACAGAAACCCATTTACAAGCATATTCCTTACAAGTTGAAAACTTCAAAAACAATTTTTTTATCAAATAAAACCAATATGTTGTTTTCTGACATTGTCCAGACCTGCTCCAGCATAGAAATTCTAGACTAACGTATTACTCCCTCCATCCCAATATATGTGATTTTTTTTAGTCTGTCCGAGAAGAATGATGAAAGAATTTAACTTTAAGCTTCTCATTTTGTATTTATAGTCACACAAATATCTATGACTCCTTTTAAATCACAAATTTCAAAAGTATTAATTTTTGTTTATACTCGGTCAAACAACATTAGGACAAAGGGAGTAGTATTCCCTCCGTTTCAATTTGTTTGAACCTATTTGACTATAGGCAGAGTCTAAGGAAAAAAAAAAAATTGAAACTTGTGATCCAAAAAAATCTATGAATATTTGTGTGGCTATAAATTATCTCATTAAGATTGAATTCTTTCCCAAGAAGGGGCATTCTTTTTTAAACTAACTAAAAAAGAAATAGGTTTATTCTTTTTGAAAGAAAGGGAGTATTGTTTCTTGATATAAAGGACGAAAAACAGGTGGCGTCAGAAAATGTTAGAAAAGCATATTCCTGCAAGCTGAAAACATTAAAAGTGGATTTTTTATTAAATAAACCAAAAGTTTACATTCTGATGCTGCAGTATACACAGTTTTAAATAAACTATAATTGATAAATCAACCGTCAATGGGCTTATTCAGCTCAATAATACAAAATTTAACTGTTAAAAACTAAACGAACTGAATTTGAGTACAAGCAGAAATAAATATAGAATTTAGAGTAAGTGTTGTCTATTGTAAATAGATTTTTTTTTAAATCATTTTACATTTTATAAAAAATCTTTCCACCGACAAAAGTAAGTACGAACTTCAATTTAAAAGAGTGAAAAATAGATTAAAAATTAAAACTTTAAAGAAACAAACCTCTTTGGAACTGACGATTACTCTTGTTTTGAGAATCCATGGCTAAAAAATGCGATTAATTGGAAATCGTCCCGACAAAAATAATGGGATTAAGTAAGATTATCGTTAAAAATCTTATCTTAATAAGAATCTCAGTATTAATGAGTTGTTGATACTACAATTATTACTCCTAAAATTGAAAATCTGAGGGGAAAAATGGAGAAGAAAGATTAAAAAGAAAGTAATGAAGTGATTAGAATTAGAACACATGCGTATCACACACAAAAGCGAGAAGGGCAAAAAGGGTAAAAACACCAAAAAAATGGAGATCGAAATTAAAAATATTCTCTCTCCTGATCAGAATTGAAACAATTCTACGGAAAAATTAACAATTCCGTTGAATGAAGAATTGTTTGATCTGGAGAGAGAATTGGGATTTTGAGAAATGAAACTGAATCGAGTTTTTTTTTTTTTTTGGAGGAGGAATTGGGAAGACGAAGGGAAAAGAAAGGAAAAGCGTTGGGATATTTATGGTTTTATGGTTGGTGTTTCGTACGTAGACGTGGAAGGAGGTGACTGAATTAAGAATATTCTGAGATTCGAAAATATTGTACAAAATATCTAGTATTTAGGAAGCGTCCAAGAAGAGTTGCACCTCAAGTATTAGTAATCGATTCCGCGACTCGAACCCAAAACACGGAGACAACCAGTTAAATTATGATATTAATACATAATTAGAAGAACTCACCAAATAATTGCTTATCTAATTACTTAAATTTAAAATAGTCGATCGGTATATAATATATATGTAACTCATGTATATTATTTGTTTCAATTCCATTACACATGCTAGTTTTCTAATATTATTTTTACTTAAAGGTTATTAGTAAAATAAGGATAGGTGAGCCTTGAAATAATGATAAAGTTGTCTCTGTGTACCTATAGGTCACAGGTTCGAACCGTTAAAACAACCATTAATGCTTGTATTAGGATAGACAGTTTACATTACATCTTTGAGGTACGACCTTTCTTCGAAACCTGCGTGAACGCGAAATACCTTATGCAACTAACTGCCTTTAATAAAATAAGTAGAGAACCATATAAAATACCATGTGAATTCAAACCTTTTAAGATTCATATTGTACACATGATTTGCATCTGGGAATGCATTGTAAAGTAAGGGACATCAAACTAGTGGAGGAGATCATGTTTCTACTTATAGGTATTAAAATATCATACAAAATACAGAAGGGTTTAAAGATAATAAACAATTGTGTGTGGTGCATTTATTGCTCCACTAATATAGTAGTTGTGCATCTTCGACTCAATTTGACAATTATTATTATTACACCACCAACATTGACTGAATGATAGTGCATTTCATTGGATTACTATATTTATATTAGTCGTGCAAAGTATTAATTAATTAGGGAGTACCTTATATAGATTTAACAAGTAAACAGAGGAGGAAGGGAAATTGGATTCTGTATCTGGTATGTGATCTAATACATTTTTTAAACAAAAAGAATTCACCCGATATTCATTTTAGACATTTTAGCTCGTTTGGTATGGGAAAAGGGATAATTAATCCCACGATTAAATTTGAAATGAGTTAATTACACGTTTGGTTAAGATAAAATCACGGTACAATTAATCTCTGGATTAGTTATTGTCACGACCCGGAATTCCCACCGTTGGTACCGTGATGGCGCCTAACATTTGTCACACCTCCTTTTTCCTACCTCGGGAAGGGTATAATGGAGTTTTTCCAATTAAAGTAACAATCGAAACGGGATTATTTTTATTTAAAATTCAGAGTCGTCACTTGGGATAATTTATGGTATCCCAAGTCACCAGTTTAAAATCCCGAATCGAGGAAGTTTGACTCTGTTTTACAGTCCGCGAACACAGAAATCCGGGTAAGGGATTCTGTTAACCCGCAGAAGGTGTTAGGCATTCCCGGGTTCCGTGGTTCTAGCACGGTCACTCAACTATTATTATTGGTCTAATTATATGGTTTTAAAACATCTTTAAACCTATGTGCATTTTTAACTTTAAAATCGCTTCCATTTATTTAAGGAATTATTTCAAGGTTATTTAAAACACATCGCAAGCCACGCTACATGAAATGCACCCGTGATTCACGACACGTTCTATTTAACCTTGTTGAAAATTAGAACCGGGCCACAGGAAATGTACCCCCGGATTTTAGTAATAGCTGTGATAATTATAATTAGCGCGCCTAAAGCAAACTACGAAGTTCATTTTTAATATCTAAATTATAATATTTGTGAGGGCCATAGATGTTTTAATTTACTTATGGCACGCCTCAAACCTCTCTCTTAAAGTGATTTCTTGATCTAATCTTAAGAGGGCCATAAATTATAGGTCTTTTTTGATATGGCACGCCTCAATTTGTTTAATTAGGCCCAAAGGATATCCTTATTGCAAATGTCTTGAACTTAGTAAATGACAATTTTGGCAATAGAGTTGGGGTGGGTGTGGAACCTTTAAGGTCAATTGGTTTGGGCTTAAACTCAGTGAATTATCAAAAATTGGGCTCAAAACGAGCCTAGGCGCGCGGCTGGGCATAAGGTCGCCCATTGCTGACCAACTGATCCAGCTCAAATCGCCCCTCAAGATGGTTGTTTGAGGGGTAATAAAACTGAAGAGGCTTGGGCCTGAAATTGAGCCCAATGGGAGAAGGGGAATAGCTGAGGCTGCCAAGGGGAAATTGAGCCTAATGATTAATATCATTAGGCCTGCCAAGGATAGAGCCACAGCCTAGGAGACCTCGTTTGGGTCAAGTCACTGCCTCAAACTTGGCACAAACAAACCAGCCAGGATTGAATAAGGCCCTAGTGATATTAATCAACATATGATAAGATAATATGCAATATTCCAAAACTACAATATTCCAATAACATGTTGCACATCTTTCTGAGATATTCTACTGACAACATACACCTGGGGTTCGAAACTATCAATTAATTATTCACATATCCTAATCAGTACCTAACCAGTTTAATTTTGCAATGATTATCAAACATGTAACCCCCTGCTTGAACTAAAATCCTCAAAACGATGCAAACTTAAGACCAAATTTTAAAGCCATGTAATCATAACATGCATTAATGTAGAACTGAAATTCAAACATCAACTTAAGCAAATTTAAACCAAACCAATATAATGTTCCCTAACTGACTTAAGCCTGCACTACAGAAACATTCGGACCCTTTAAATGTTCGAATACAAAGACCTTCAGCTCAATCACATAACAAGCTAAAACCTATAACACACTTTGAAGATGAAATATAAGAATATCAACATGATTGAATGGAAATACATGAAAGCACTGGAATTAACACGTAGACAAGAAAAAACTCTAAAGAACATAGATTGATATTCAGCAAAAATTGAGATTCATCCTCAAATCTTCCAACTTGATTGCACATTTTTAGACTCGCACTTCATATGTTACATAAGAGCCAAGGAAATACTTGGAAGTCAAAATAAACAAAATAAGGTGAGGATTTCAGAAAATAGCAGTAAATCAACACATTAACCCAGCAATATTCAGCTCTTTCAAACCATTTTTAACCCCCAAACAAAGTAGAGATCCCTTGAGACCTTTAAACTCTTTCAACAATGAAAATCAAAGAACAATTTCAAATAATTTCCAACCAAAAGAATGCAGAAAACTTGAGTGTTTTTCATAGTGTATATCTCAGCCGTTTCTATTTTGGTATTCTCATCCTTCCAGAAAATGAAGGGAATGAGTCTTTTATAGCCAGCTTTAGGGCAGCAAAATTGATTTAAAACTTTACCATTTACCCCTTCCCCAATTTTCCTCTTTTCATTTCAGATCCTGAGATTTAAACCTGTTTGTTAAACTACCCAATTAATTCCCACCTTCCTAGAACCTTCCCCAAGCAGTTAGGAAAGATTCCCCCTATCCAATTCCCCTAAATATTAGAAGGCTGTTATTACCTTATTAAAATCCAAACAATGGTTTACACAACCAGAATTGAAACCCTTCCCCTTTCTGGGCTTCTGACCTATGAAGCCCAAATTCTAATCCAAAACCAACAAACCACAAGAAAACAGGCCAATGGAGTTGTAAACTCCTGATATCAGAATTCTAACGAAACAAAAACAAAAGGAGAATGGAGCAAAAAAAACAAGTACGAAATCAAAAGTACTAAAAAGATATGTTATATTATTAAGCTAATATTACTATAAACTAATTTAAATCTACCATGCAAGCAGAAATCGATTTTAACCAAAAAGAAAGAAAGAAAGAAAGAAAGAGAAAGAAACAAGAAGAGATGAAAATAGAAATAAACAAATAACAACAAAAGAAAAGGAAAAATGAAAGACTAACCAAAGAAATCGGAGAGTATTGGCAAAGGAAGCAGAGATGAATGACTGGCCACTCGAAATGTTTCATCGAAGCTGGAAACTCACCCTAGTGAACACTCTTAATCAAGAATGCTCTGTCAAGGTGAGCTTCGAGCCCCTGATGAGCAGAAATCTTCAACACAATTCCAACCCCGAGATTAGGTCAAATCCTAGATTCCAAATTCAACAAATTCTAGAGTTCATTTGGGGAAATTGCCAAGGATTTTGGGTTTAGGGAGACATAGGGACTGTAGGGTGCAAATTTGGGCGAGTTTGGGTAAGTTAGGGTTTGGAACTCCAATCTTCAATCTCAAATTCGAAGAACTTGATAAAGATTTGGGGAAAACGGTTGGGGTGTTTGGAAAGAGGAGGGAACGGGGGTGGTGTGGTGTTAATTTGGGGCTGATTGGGGTTGTGCCACCGGCTAGGACGGTGGGATTTTAGGGCGGCGGATCTAGGGTTTCCTGACTGAAAGAGGTGAAAGAGTGGAAGGGGTTCGAATGGGGGGGGGGATAGGGTTGATTTCGGACATTTAAATATAAATGAATTCTCAGTTCCCGGCCGTTCGATCAATGGAGATTAACGGTTGGGATTAAACACCTCTGAAACAGCGTCGTTTGGTGAGATCGGGGAACGGGACCGGGAAGGCTGGAATTGGGTCGGACGGGTTGAATACCAACGTGGGGTTTGGGCTCAATTTTAAGTTTTGGCCCAAATTGTAACAACCTTCACTTAATTCCTTTCTCTTTTTTTCAATTTTCTTTAAACTATAATTAATGAAACAAAACTAAATTAAACCTAAAACTGATTTAAATTGTAACACTACCCACTTTCTAAAAATTATAAAGGTTCTTTAATTCTAAATTAGAAAAGGAAAAATACTATTCTAAAATTAAAACTAAAAACGCAAAATGAATCATTTTTGTGATTTTCACTTTTAATATGATCAATAATTAGCTAATTGATCCTAAAAATGTAAAGATAAATCCTAAATACAATACATGATATTTTTATATTTTTTATGATTTTAATAAGATAAACATGCACAAAAAATGTAAACAATTAACAAAAATTCTAATAAAATCCTATAAAATTGCGAATAATGAAGTTTTTTATTTTCTTGAATTTTATAGGAGTAATTCATATAGGGCAAAAATCACGCGCTCACAACATTTCACTTGCTAGGTAAGCCAACCATAGAACAATTTTATCATTTTTAACAATTTAAAATTAAATAATGAAGAAGAACTGATTTAACTGCAATAATCCAAAATAAATAATGCGGAAGCTAAAATAGCCAAACAGTCTATTACATTCCTGAACCCGGTGTCACAAATGCATGAGCTACTAGATTAATACATACAAGGTTCTGAAATAAGTACAGAGCTGTCTGAATGAAAATACACAACTAAATAAAAATAAAGAAGGGGACTCCAGGAGTTGTGGACGTTGAGCAGTTATACCTCAAGTCTCCGCTGAGTTGATCAATCCAAGCACGCTAATAGCCGCCACTGGGACTGACTCCAAAATCTGCACAAGAAGTGTAGAGTGTAGTATGAGTACAATCGACCTCATGTACTCTGTAAGTGCCGAGCCTAACCTCGACGAAGTAGTGACGAGGCTAAGGCGGGTCACTCACACTACAATTTGTACGCAATATATAATAAAAGGCAGAAAAAGGAAATACAGAACATGATAAGAAAAGTCAACTGCAAATAATAACAACAACCTCAAATAAAAAAACCAGTGTCGTCCAGAATTACCAATCCTTACCATTTCAAAATGATAATACCGAAAACCAACACAACTCAAGAAATGAAAACACATAGGTTGTTGCAGCGCGCAACCCGATCCCACCGTACAACACAGAATCCTCCCTTATTTCACCGTAATGACATCAACAACAGAGATAATATATAAATGTTGCAGCGCGCAATCCGATCCCACCATATATCAGTATCATAATCCACCATTATTTCACCATATCAATCCACCCTTATTCCACCTGTTGCGTTGTGTAACCCGATCTCACTGTATCAATACAAGTTCATCCTTATTCCACCATATCATTTCACCCTTATTCCACATATTGTGACGTGCAACCCAATCCCACCATATCAATATTAAGTACTCAATGTACATAGTCAAACTAATAATTCGTACCAGGAAAACCTTTACAATCAATAAATACCAAACGGAACCAAAAAAGAAAAACCTTGTACAACAGAGGGTTCTACATAAGTAATACTACTCAGCGAGACCAATCCAGTAATTGACAATTAGAATGTGCTAGTGAGTCAATTTAGTCAAATAGCAGGGAAACTATGAAAAGGTCTAACATCATTAACTGCAGAAGACATTAATTAACAGGTAGCAGTTAAACATGGAAAGCATTTAGAGCATATAACAGTTAAGACAAGGAAAAAGACAATTAAGAAAAAACGGAAAATCAGGTAAACTGATAATTCGGTGGGGTATAAGCACTCGTCACCTTGCATATACGTCGCTCACATGAAATTCACATAGCACATAGTCTGAGGGTTTTTAATTCCCTCCAGTCAAGATTAACCACGGCAATTACCTCACTCCGCAGTCAATTAAAAGCTCTATCGGGGTTTTCCCCCTAGAATCTGCATCCAAACCACTTGTATATAACCACAATTGCTTCAATAATATCAAATATTGCTAAAGGAATCAATTACAATGCATAGATTTAGAATTCCCAAAAAGTCAAAAATCGACCCCGGACCTGCTTGGTCCAAACCCGAAATTCGGACCAAAATACGATTACTCATTTGGCCTCGAGCCCGATTATATAATTTGTTTTGGAATCTGACCTCAATTTGAGGTCTGAATCCCCATTTTATAAAAATCCCTAATTCTACCCAAACCCCCAATTTCCACCATGAACACACTAGATTTTATATTGAAATCTTAGGAAAAGTAGTGAAAGATTGAAATAAACTAGTTTAGAATTACTTACCAATGATTTGGGGAAGAAGACTTCTTTGAAAAATCACTTCTAGAGTTTCTAAGTTTGAAAATTTGAAGAATGAATCAAAAATCTCGTCTAACTCCCATTTTGATCAGTCACAAATATCGCATATTATTCCTAGGATAATTTATCCTTATAAAAAGGTACAATAACAATCTCGGGATAATTAATTTTGAAATAACTTCTTTCTCATCGTTGGTCTATGTTCTTTAAACTGACTGATCTTGTGTGATAGTAAACGTGGTCTTTTCTCTATAATTTTGCAGGGACCATGTGATTGCCTTCTTGAGATCTTTTCTATTATATGTAATTATGTATCTCATTAATGGAAAAACATAGAATAAGCCAACAAAAAAAAGAAAAAGCAAAAAGCAAAGGAGACATACGAAGCATCTATCGTTGTCATCACATCTACACCACGTAGAGAATTCAGATAATGAACAAGTTAGAGACATGGTAAGCAAGAGGTGCTCTGATTGTAAGCAACCTCCACTTCCAATTAAGAAGTTGTGAATTCGAGTCTCCCCAAGAACAAGATGGAAAGTTCTTAGAGGGAAGGATGCCGGGGGTCTATTTGGAAACATCCTCTCTACCCTAAGTTAGGGGTAAGGTCCGCGTACACACTACCCTTCCCAGACCCCACTAAATGAGATTATAGTGAGTTGTTTTTGTTGTTATTAGAGAGATGCATCTACACAAAGATATTTCACACTTTAGCTGATTTGAGAAACTTTAACAAAACCAGATATTGAAAAAACGTACTGTTCATTTGTTCAAATATTATAATGCCGGGTGTTGTAATAAAATAATTATTTGTACGGTGAATAATAATCAAGAGTTTGTTATGTATGGATTACTTACATTAATGTCCAGTAGCTATTTACCTCGAAAATGGTAATAACATGTAGATTTAATTTTGTGGTTTTAAAAATATGTGATCTATTTTTATGCTAGTTGTTTAGCCTCGAGCTGGCATATACGGGCCCCGAGGTCGAATCGGATGCTCGGCTAGGGGCGATCGAGGGGGAATTAACAGTTATGATAAATTCAATGACAGCTCTTTATGGACAATAATAAGCAATAAATGAAGAACAATAAATAGAACACAATGAATATAAGCAATAAATAGAAGTAATGAGATCAAGAGAATATGTTAGAGAGTAGAGAGAATGTTCTTGTATTTTTTAGTATTGAGCATCAGATATCCTGTACAAAATGACAAGGATCTCCTTTATATATGAGAGGGAATCCCAACATAGTACAAATACATTTATTACAAAGATATGGGGCTGGTACAACCATTTAATGCCATGATACGGGTCCTAACTAGCCTACTAGACTTTGTCAGCTCTAGTCGCGCACCTATAGAACTTCACACTTTTTCACCATAACTGTCGATCTGCACTGTCTTGAGGTCATACGTTGATGACCCCTCGGGTGTAAATCCCGACCGTAGCCTCGAGCCTTTGGAAAACGTGCTTACGAAGCATCGTAATGGCCGAAAATTGGTCCCGCCGATTTTACCGCATACAGATAGTTCCCGCATTTCCTAGAGTAAGATGATAGAAAACGATTTTGAACTTTTGCACCCGTCATGACGTCAGCCTATCAGGGCATTAAATGCCATAACTCAACGGCCACACAAGGGTCGCTGTCAACACGACTATCGAAAAGCCCACGAACCATTATTGGTTGGGTTTTTCCGCTGCCCATACGGCTTCTATAAATACCCCAATTGCTTAGTGACTCAACTTTTGTGATTCCTTCAAGCTTTCAGAGCCAAATCCATCTTCCTCTGCGCCCCTCTTTCTTTTGTTCTTGGTTTCTTGCCTTCCTTCTCGAGAAAAAGAAAACTTTTTGTTGCCATGGCCAGGACCTCCAAGACAGTGCCTCAAAAAGATGAAGCTGCCTCTTTACCTCGAGCATCCAAGAATAAATCCAAGGGTAAGACCAAAGTGGCACCTACCGTCGTACAGTGTACACCCACCGAGTTCGATAGTATGAAGGATTTTTCCATCGAGAGACCTTTATCTACGCCGGGTCGATGCGAACATGTGTCTTGGTTCATTAGCGTTGTGAAGCATATAGACAAAGTGTGGGCGGACCGGCAATGGGAGAAGAAAGTGCTGATTGAGATCCCTAGCCCTAAAGAGAGCATAACGGACCATAAGGCCGGTTTTCTTTATGTATACACATACCCGTTCACCTTGGGCCCTGTCGACTCCTCGAACCCTTCTTCTCCGGCTATAGACCCGGTCATTCTCGACTTCTATTGTAAATACCGGGTGACACTTGGCCAAATTTACCCCTCTTTCTGGAGGATAGTTTACATGTTTCACTACTTTTCCAGCAAAGTCAAAGGTACGACTCTTACCCTTGATCGTCTGATCAGGCTGTACATCCCCCGTCTTTTTCGAGGCTTGATCAATCTTCACCCTCGATCTTCGAAACCCTTTTTCTCGAGTATCGATGAGCACAAGGATCGGGGGTGGATAAGCCGGTTTGTCTGAGTAAGGACCTTAGACATTATTTCGGCTGAGTGGATGCCATTCCCAGAGGAGTGGAACATGAAGCGTAAGTGCCTCTTCTTTGAGTATGCTTTATTGTCTTCTTACTTTCACCTAAAAAAACTAACTTTCCCTTTGTTCACACAGCCGCCCTTTGGTATCCTGAATCTATTTCGGACCTGTTGGGGTGGATTAGGGGATTAAATACCTCGCTCCCCTATCCCGATCGTTCTTAGCCTGAGTTGGCTAAATCGCGGTGGGTGGCCAAGAATCATGGTAAGTTCCTTCTTGCCGCCTCTATCATGTTTTCATATTTCTTCCCCATATCCTCTGTGCTGATAAATTTTGATTACTATGCTCACGTAGGCCTTGGCGATTGAGTGCTAATGAGACCGCCTCCTGTCGGCGAGGGAGGGTCCTCTAAGCCCGATAAGGGTAAGAAGAGGAAAAAGGGGACGACTGCCGAATCCCCTGTATCAAAGAAGCCCAAGTCTCACTGGCCTCGAGCTGAGGTCGAGGTCTCGTCTTCAGCTTCCGGAGCGAGTTCCGATAACGAGGATGAGGATGAGGATGACGACGATAACCCTTTGGTACAAGGGAAGAGGTCGGGCATGGACCTCTTCAAGGATATATATATTTACTAGTTAAATCACAAAAACGTTATTTCAACTCAATATCTAACATTTTGTTTGGATGGTTGTTCCTCATTGTATCGTATTGTATTGTTATTCCAAAACAATGTTTGTTTTTATTGTTTCATTAAAATTGGTTGTATTGTATTGTTAAATTCATTGTTTCGGAACAATGAAAAATCCCATTTTTTGAAACAACCGATTTGGCGTGGTGGGATTGTTTCCTATTTTTCTTTCCAATTATGTCTTAACTTATTACTCCACAATTCTATTTTACCCTTTATCTTTTTTTCTATTTTAACTCCAAATCTCCAACCTATAACCTACTTTGTTTTTTCTCAGGCCAATGCTAAAGTACCGCCTTCTGTTTTATTTTTTCTCCTAATTTGCTTTAAACTCAATTCTAATTAGATGTACTCCTTTGTTTTGCTTTCTTAAGGTGTTTTGCCTTCTTCTGTTTTGTTTTTTTCAAATTATTTTTATACATAATTTTTGATAAATTTAATATTTAAATAATTGAGGGTATTTTAGTAAACTTATCAGTTATAGTAAAGTACGATACAGTGAAACCAAACAACAAAATATATTTTAACAATAATAAACAATACAATCTATCCAAATATTCTATTCATAAAACGATACGGTACAATACCATACAATACATTATAAAACAATGGGGAACAATGATCCAAACAAAGTGTAAGTTTCAAATTCTGTAGTAAGACAAATTAGAATTGCCATCAAGTCCTTTCTGGCTAGAGTATTCAAAGAAGTCTTTCATTGTAGTTTCTCTATATTTTGGAGGATTGTCTTCTGATAATAACTCCTTAATTGGTCCATAAATCCTTGAAGATGCCAATGGCCCTGTGCCGAAGAAACTTGCTACTGATATTCTTGGACCAACTTTGTTTGCCAGCACTCTGTGCTCTATGCTTTTGTACTTGTCATTTGATATGAGCTGAAAACCGAAAGTTCAAAAAAAAAAAAAAAATGACAGTGACCTATTAAAATTGATTAAAAAAAAGATTTATTTGATATCAGCCGAAAATAGAAAGGGTAATTTTTATGGATTATCATCTATTATTCAGTCGGTTGCATCAAAGTCGCAAAACTAACTTTTATAATAAAAGAATAACTCAAGTATGTCTATATAACATTAAAAGTAAAAAAAAAAAACCGAAAAATGCTAATTTCAATTTTTTAAAAGAATAAGTTATAAGTTCTCATATGTATAAAATCACTATGTAAATATGTCATGCCAGCAACTCACCGTACATAACCAATTAGGTGATACAACTTTTAAAAAATAAAAAGCTCATTTCTTGACCCAACCTAGCTAATATCAAACGTTCTTCCACCATGTGGTACATCATGTTTTTTTAAAGCGATTTAGAAAATAATATTTTTAACTTTTAAGTAATGGCACAAAGATATTTTGTAAGTTTGACTTAGCTAATTTAGAGTAGCTGATAAGTATTAGGTGCTCAAAAGCACTTTTAAGTGTTGAAGCTGATTTAAAAAATAAGTAGTTATGTGTTTGGATAAAAGTGCTGAAATTAATAATAAGCAATTGAAGAACTGACATATGAAGAGTTTTGTTTTAAAAAAAAAGTATTTTAGGGATAGAATAGTAAATTTTTTGGTCAAACCTAAAGTGCTTATAAGCTGAAATTTGATAAGTTAGGGGAGACCAGCTTATGACTTTTGGCTTATTTTTGGCTTATAAGCACTTTTAATTTTACCAAACGCGTAGATAAGCCAAAAAGTGCTTATAAGCCAATTTGACCAGCTTATAAGCTTAGCCAAACACCCTCTAAGTTGTTATGTAGCGGCCACTTGTGTTTCCAGGACCGGACTAGCATTTTCTGTTTTTCATTTTATTTTCTATGATATGTGTATAATTGAGTTATTTCTTCAATTAAAAAAACTAGTATTATGACTTTGATACAATAATTCAATAGTTGGATGACTATCCGTAAAGTATATGCGTAAACATAAGGTCAAGAAGTGAAGGGGAGTCTTGGAGCAACGGTAAAATTGTCTTCGTGTGACCTATAAGTTACGGATTCGAGTCGTGAAACTAGCCCTGATGCTTGCATCAAGGTAGGCTGTCTACATCATACCCCTTGGGGTGCAGTCTTTTCATAGACCTACATGAACGCGGGATGCTTCGTGCCCCGGGACGCTCCCTAAACAAAAGGTCAAGAAGTGAAGGGGAACTTTGGAGCAACATTAAAGTTGTCTCCGTGTAACCTATAGGTTACGAGTTCGAGCCGTGAAACTAGCCCTTGATGCTTGCATCAGTGCAGGTACAACCTTTTCCCGAACCCTGCGTGAACGCGGAATACTTCGTACACGAAGCTGACCCTAAACAAAAGGTCAAGAAGTAAAGAATACAAAAGACTTGCCTGGAGAATATCACCAATATTGATAACTAAAGCTCCATGGATAGGAGGAACATCAACCCAATGATTTTGGTGAAAAACTTGAAGTCCTCCAAAATCATCTTGTAGAAGTACTGTGAAAAAATCATTATCTGCATGTCTGCTTGTGCCTATTGCAAGTTCGGGTTGTGGACATGCTGGATAATAATTACACAAAATGCCAAGTCCCTCAGCACAGTCCATTTCTTTGAGATGATTAGGTTTGAGACCAAGACCCTCTGATAATAACTCAAGCAAATTGCACCCCAATTTCATCACATGATCTGAGTACTCTATTACAATTTCCCTGCAAGAATGCAAGTAAAGTTGATAAATTAAAATGGAATTTTATATTATATACACAAATCGCACTAACACGTTTTATTATTGAGCGGAGGATTTATCGGAAATAGTGTCTTTATACCTTCATAAGTAGGGATAAAGTTTACGTACACACTATCCTCCCTAGATCCGGCCACGTGTAGGATTACACTGGATCTATTATTGTTGTTGTCATACTAACACATTGTAACGTGTTATTATTCTATTCTTTAGTTACCATATGTGTTTTCTTATAAAACAATTACCTGTTATTCTAGGTTAAATTATCTAATAGCATAAAAGAACCATGAACTATCGTCAGCTCGGTGCACTAAGCTTTTGCTATCGCGGGGTTCGGGAAAGGGCCAGACCCCAAGGGTCTATTGTATGCAATTTTACCCTGTATTTGTGTAAGAGGCTATTTCCCCGTCTCGAACACGTAAACTTCTGGTCAAATGACAGTAACTTTACCCGAGTAGCTCAGATATTTTAGGAGAGGGATTATTTGATACTAAAAGATGTGAAAGCAAAATTTCTTTAGTTCATTGTATCATGCTCCTAATTACTTCCTCTTTCTAATTTTATAGGACAGAATTCCAATTGAACTTTAAGATATTAAGTTTACTTGTATACTATATTAACAACGTAATGATTGAAAATTTAGCTTGATAGAGAAAATAATAAAAGAAAAAGTGTCATATAAAATGAAACAGATGAAGTTAGTTTTCAGAAAATAATTGAACTTATATTCACCGACATTATAACTCCCCCGGGCCAACAACAACCAATATTAATGTATTTAACTGGTTTTCCAGATTATTAATTGCAATTATTATGACATTACATGTTTTTAATTATCAGTGAATAAAAGTTAAACTCGAAAAAAGTACCTGCACGTCTCAGGCAACTCCTCTGGCTTAGCAGAATTTGGAGCCATAACAGAATAAAGTGAGTCTCTCCAATTTGCTGCTAAAGCTTTCTCACTAAACAAATCAAAATTGCAGTTATACATCACCTTCCTTGCCACATCTCGACTATAGTATGGCTTCTTAACATCGATTTCTTGCTCGTGAAAACGACGTGCTCCTCGCAACATTTCATCTAGTACTGACACTGGAATTCCATGATTGATCACTTGAAAGAAACCCCATGTCTCCGATGCATCTCGAATTTTATTTACTATTTCTTTGTGCTTGATAGGATTTTTATTGATGTTTTGAAGGTCTATTAATGGGAAAATAAAACGTGTTTTTCTGGGGCTCGAGGGGTTTTCTAAGGCCTCTGGATGAATAAATATTCGAGGTACTTTAGTAATCCCAGCATCAATTAGCCCTTTGACACCAGCTTTTGTGTCGTCAAAGGCTTTTAGTTCACTTTGTTTATCATAATTTTGTTGTGTGTCGGGGACATCCATCTTGGCCGAAAGGTGTGGTGGGATGGTTCGAATCTTCTGCTCTTAATTAATCAGAGATATATATCTGGTTCGAGAACTAGCAATAGAAACCCTTTGATTAAAGAGAGCACATAAAAATTTCACTTAAGATGTGCCAAAAAAAGAAATAAAGGACTGAGAAACACAAAAGTTTTGATTAGAAGGAGAGATAAAGATGAATTAGATATTGGTTCAGTATAAGCATCTTATAGTGACCATATAGTTAATTTTACTTGGACACCAAGTATGGTCCATTTTAAAATATTTGTAAGCACATGAAAGTTACAACAGAGTTAGTGCTACTTGGAAAATCAAAGTATGGTCCTTAATATTTAAAATATTCAGAACAACAAGTGACCATAGAGTTGGTGGTACTTGGGCACCAAGTATATATATATATATGGTTCTTTTTAAATAAAATTATAATTTAATATTATATGGTTGAAATAAGCCTATCATCTTTTTTAGTCATGATCCACGTGCCGCAGTAGTAGGAATAGAAAATAAGTACAGTTTATTCCTTTATTATTAGAAGAAGCTTTTTTCTTTTTTCTTTTTATTAATGGTCAACTGGTATTATGAGGCAACTAGTCAAACAACAAGAAGTTTAGATAAAAGAAGTCACGAGAACTTATCCGCCTCTCCCTAAATTATATATAACTATCAGCGGATTTCAGTTCAAATACTTAAATTAGCATGAATAAACCCAAATTTAAGTAGCCATTTTAGTGCATTGGTAACGAGTTACACCTTTTACCTTTTAGTTCGATTCCCGTATCATTTCTTCTCTTAAATTATATTTTAATTAATAAATAAAAGTAAATCCCCATGCCTTTGCCGCTTTTTCTAATTAAAGACATTGTTTTGTGCCCCCCCCCCCCCTATTGGTTACACGTTTTCTTTTTAGTTTTTTCCGTTGTCTTTTTTTAGTATTTGTTTTGACTTTTAAAATCGCTAAATCAAAAATATATCTCTCAAACACTCCTCTCGGAAACTCAAGTTTTTGATGCTCATGATACATCCATGCTCTTGAAATTCTAGATCATCTCTTCTACTTTATGTGATAGTTATGTCCAATGAGTTTCTTTGTTGATATTGAGGACATGGTGTTAGCCCATTTATTTGTTGTGCTTCTTTTCTATCTTTAACTCTTTAGGTAGCCCAAATGCCACTAATTCTCTTTTCTTAGAAATGGTGTGGAATAGCCATTGTTTAAGCTGGTATTTACTTTTTATCTAGCATTTTTAATGCTTAGCAATGATAGCCACTAGCCTATTAAAATTAATATGAAAAGACTGTGTTACCCTTTCTTCTATCTCTTTTCCCAAACGAAAATGCAGTGTATTTATACTGTTTCATTTCCGCATCTAAGGTGCGCAATCGTATATTCGAAACCTCACCTTCACCCATTGGTAATGAAGGTCAACGAGAGCACCAAATGGTATGACTTCTATTAATGCTACTGAATGTTAAATGGCGTTGGTTATAGTTCTTGTTGATAAGCTAAACAAGCATGAAGAACATAAGAGAACGATTACAAAAGCAAAAGGAGAATGGGGAGAGGTTCTAGATTTAAAAAAAAAATTAAGATATGACGTTGTGAAAATAAGAAAAAGAGTGATGAGTAAACAGGAAATGCAATTCCTTCCCAGAAGTTAAGGACATGTAGTCCTGAAGTCCTAAAGTTAAATTCAAAAGTTAAGGACATGGTCCCGAACTTAGAGTTTCAAGATCAAAAGTTAAGGAAATGTAGTCTTGAAGTCCTAAAGTTAAGTTCAATAGTTAAGAACACAAGTTCAAAAGTTAAGGACAGACAGTCCTTAACTTACAGTTACAAGTTCTAAAGTTAAGGACATGCAGTCCTTAACTTACAGTTACAAGTTCAAAAGTTAAGGACAATAGGTCTTTAACTTTGATTTCCAAGTTCAAAAGTTAAGGACAGACAGTCCTTAACTTATAGTTACACGTTCAAAAGTTAAGGACAAGCAGTCCTTAACTTACAATTACAAGTTCAAAAGTTAAGGACAATAGGTCCTTAACTTTGACTTACAAGTTCAAAAGTTAAGGATGCTTGCTCTTGAAGTTTGAGTTCCAATTTCAAAAGTTAAGGACATGTAGCCTTGAAGTCCTGAACTTAGAGTTCGAAGTTCAAAAGTTAAGGACATGTAGTCCTGAACTTAGAGTTACAAGTTCAAAAGTTAAGGACATGTAGTCCTGAAGTCCTGAACTTAGAGTTCTAAGCTCAAAAGTTAAGGACATGTAGTCCTGAGGTCCTGAAGTTAAGGACATGAGTAGAAGGGTATTTTCGTCCGGGTAGTTAAAGTTTATTAAAGCAGTGGCTAAAGACTAAAGATATTTTAAACAGTGGCTTAAAAGTAAATACATGTGTTATTAGTGACCAACCGTGCACTTCCCCCTCTCTTTTCCCTTTTCTCCTGTCTGGAGGCTGGGGCATCTTTCTTTTCTTTTGTGCCTTCTCTCCAAATGGAGTGGGCTTTCAACCTCTGATTAGGTCTTCTTTCTATTAACAAAAAAATTAGAAATTTTTACATTCCTATGCCATATAGAAAACTATATTACCCTCAATGTTTAAGGTTTGATATAATTACATTTAATATACCTAATTATCAATTCTATAGCATAATGTATTTTAGCGATACATTAATCGTACCGTATATCACTCCTAAATTAATGGTACCGTATATTCCTCCAAATCCCCCCTCCCCACATTTTACTCTCCCTCACCCACACCCTCACCCTCACCCACGTATCATCCCACACCCACGTTTCAAACCATTATTCCCTCTGCTAAAACCAGAGAAACATATGTAACCCCCTACAATTAACGTCCAAATTCAATTTTTTTCTTCTACAACCAGTCAAAATTGAAGTCAAATCTTCAAAGTTCATACACACATTTACCTTTAGCTTCAAAATTTCTCAATGAAGAAGAACAAACCTTCAAAGCACAGCCCTAAAAAAGCTCTAGAAGCTGATATACCTTCTTTCGATTTGGGTGTATTATCACCACATTCACCCAAAAAGCAAGAGAAATCTGCAGATGCAATTGTAGATATGAAGCATAGTCTTTCTCCGCGTCAAATCAGGGCTGAAGCTAGAACTAAACAAAAACATGATTTCGATGTTGGAGAATCTTCGAGGCCAATCAAACAAGCGGAAAGGAAATGAAAAGAGATAGTGTTCGATGATGATTTTGTAGAAGATGTGCCTATCAGTAAACCTGGAAAGAAAGCGAAGGTGGCTCCCATTTCAAAAACTCCCTAAAAGAAGAAAAATTCAAAAAAAAAAAAGCCCCTAGTGTTGAATCTCCTAAAAATGTTCGAAAACAGTCATTGGTGAAGGTAAGAATTTTGTAATTTCTTCACTAGTTATTTCGCTTGTTTTAGTTGTTAAAAATCTACATAATTTGTGTTGTTTTTGGTTTGTAGATGTTTTGTAGAAATGTTGTATATAAATTGCAAATGTATCTATGTTTTTTAAGCCCTGAATTAATGTAAGATTATTTGTCTTAATTTTGAAGATTAATTGTAGATTTGTTGATCTGTTTAAAATGGTTGATATTTTATATATTTTTTGAAGTAATTTTGTAGATAAAATGCAAATGTATCTATGTTTTTTAATCACTGTATTAATGTTAGATTATATTTTTTGAATTTTGCAGAATGGACATTTTTTGCATCCCATAATGTTGATTATGGGGTGCTTAGATTCCAAACATTATGTGACCTTGGCATTCCTAGCCAAATTAAAGCGCTTTTGTCTCCAAATGGTTTGAAGCTATTTAAGAAGACATGCTTTGGTTATTTACTGTCATTCCCAATTTAAGCATGCAAAATCAAGCTATTCATCTTCTTATGAAGTATGAATTGAATTAATCCGATGCTTCATATTTTTCAGCTAAGCTAAAAGGTGAGAGGTTAAATTTTGGATTGAGAGAGTTTGCAGTAATAACTGGTCTTAAATGTCATACCGAGGTGACAGACTTTGGTTACACTCCTAATTATGTCAGTAAGATAATGAGCAGTTACTTTCCAAACAAAGTAAAAGTGGAGAAGACATACCTAAAACAGATAGTAACCAGCAAAAGCTGGGTAAATGATGAGGATGCAGTAAAGTTATGTATTCTATATCTCATAGAGTTCTTCATTTGTCCTTCAGAGAGAGACCATATTGGTTTGGTAGATCATTTTATGTTTTACTTGGTGGAATCCGGTCAGTACGAGACATTTCCATGGGGTATTCAGTCTTACAGACAGTTGATTGAATCAGTTAGGCACATGCTAAATACTTTCGTTCATTCTTATCTCATTCGAGGATTCCCACTAGCCATGCAAGTATGGTTGTATGAGTGTTGCTTCTCCGTCAACATTGATATAGCTACAAGGATTTCTAATTCAATCCCTCGCATACTTAACTAGTCAGCTAGTAAGGGTCAGATTTGATTAGCTGCAATTGAAGACAGAATGATCAAGCCTGAATGGATGAAGGTAAATGGTTTTTATTTATGATTATACAATTTACCTACAAAATATCTACAATTTGTATACATATTCTGCCTTAATAGCTAATTTTTTTTATCATTCTGTTCACCAACATAAATGAATCACCTGAAGAGCTTTCAGTGATGTCTTTTCCTGACAAAGTTGAGTACATAATTGAAGATGCTGAACATGTTTATGAGGATCTCAAAGTTGATGGTCCTCGATTAGAACCCAAAAAATCAATTGGAAAAGAGGAAAAGAAGTCTATTTTTCGTAAAAAAAACAAAGTTAAAAATAGGTCGTGAGAAGGTAACATGTATTCCTAAACAACATTGTGTGAAGATTTTAGGAAAGATGTATTTGAAGAACTAGGTAGCCTTCGAGACCTAATAAAGGAGTCAGTCAAGACTGTTTTGCAGGTGATAAATAGTCCAAATGATCAAGTTGATGCAAAAGTAACATTTGAATTTTAATCATATTAACAAAACTATTTATGTTACCTCTAAAATATATATCCTAACTAATTTAAATTTTTCAGTTTGCTGGGAGTTCAACCAAAAATATTGACCAACCAAAAGACAAGAACAATCAGCAATTTGAGTTTAATAGTTATGTCCATTTATTTGTTGTGCTTCTTTTCTATCTTTAACTCTTTAGGTATCCCAAATGCCACTAATTCTCTTTTCGTAGAAATGGCGTGGGGTGGCCACTGTTTAAGCTGGTATTTACTTTTTATCCAGTATTTTTAATGCTTAGCAATGGTAGCCACTAGTCTATTAAAATTAATATGAAAAGACTATGTTACCCTTTCTTCTATCTCTTTTCCTAAACGAAAATACAGTGTATTTATACTGTTTCATTTCCGCATCTAAGGTGCGCAATCGTGTATTCGAAACCTCACCTTCACCCATTGGTAAGGAAGGTCACGCCATTTCTACGAAAAGAGAATTAGTGGCATTTGGGCTACCTAAAGAGTTAAAGATAGAAAAGAAGCACAACAAATAAACGGGCTAACACCATGTCCTCAATATCAACAAAGAAACTCATTGGACATAACTATCACAGAAAGGAGAAGAGACGATCTAGAAAAGACGAGGGCATCCCGGAGTAGGATTTTATACGGTTGAGGTAAGTAACAGTTTTAACTCTGGATTTGAGGGTATAAACTCGGAGAATTTGATATCGTATGACTGTTTGGAGGTGATACCCACGCTAGGTGACGGGCGTGTGGGTGTATACCTCGAGGGATGGAGACTTGGTCCGTCCCATGAGGCCTTATGGCCATCATCTGTGTTTACATAGTTACTTGTTGTTGAACTTGTCTACCTTCATGTTAGAGATCATACTTAGAATTTATTCATGCTCACATTAGTTGTACTCAGTCATTGAAATTATTGTACATGTTTACCTCAGTCTCTATTATTTGGTAATATGCTGTGATACTTGATATGAGTTGTGTCCCCTTATTTGTTGATGATGGTGAGGCTAGTGAGGTACATGATTGGTGAGGCCGAGGGCCTGGTTGTGAGGATATTGATACCATAGCGCGTGAGTTGTCCGCGTAGCATGTGAGTTGATCGTGCGAGTCCAGGTATTGATACCATAGCGAGTGAGTTGTCCGCGTAGCACGTGAGTTGACCGTGCTGATCCAGGTATTGATATGATGGCACATGAATTGTCCGCGCTTAGAGCTTGGGCTTTGGGAGCCCCTCCGGAGTCTGTACACACCCCCAGTGAGCGCATAGTGTTGCGTGGTGAGTGGTAAGTGCGAGTGCTGAGTGATGGAGTGACATTGCTGTGAAGTTGCATTTACTTTTGCTGTTGCTGCATTTATCTGTTAAATTTCTTTGTGGTATTTACTGAGTTATGGAATTTACCTGTTTATTCCTGTTATTTTTAAAATTGTGAAAAATAAATAATTGGACTTGCTTTACTTAGATCGTCACTACTGCTCAGTTCCTTAGTTAATTCTGTTACTACTGAGGTGGTTGTACTCATACTACACCCTGCACTTTATGTGCAGATCCAGGTGAGTTAGAGCGCGTCGATCGTTGAGTTCAGGCCGGTTGTCTGTGGAGATTACAAGATAGCTGCTAGTGTCCACAGGACCTTGTTACTCCTCTTGTCATTTCTTCTTGTGGACAGTTAGACAGTTTATATATCTTAGTTTATAGTTTTAGACGCTCATGACTTAGTGACACCCTGATGTTTGGGACTCGTTTTCGTATTTTATATTAATTATATTTAGAGGTTATTTAGTTTATGAGAAATTCAAATGATGAAAATATTTTATTAAATTCTTATAATCGATTTAGTAGTAATATTTTGGGAAATAGGCTTGCCTTGAAACACGATAGGCGCCATCACGACATGGATAGATTTTGGGTCGTGACAATTACCTTGAAGTGCCATGTACAGTTTTCACCAACACATATCAGCCAGTAGCTACAAAATAAATACAATTTAAACACTGGTTTAAAATGTAGATTTAAAAAGAAAAAAAATTGCTTTAGCTTAAACGATCACGTTATACAATCTATATACAACATAACTACAATTCATCTACAATTTTGATAAATATTATCACAAGAAAAAATTGAAGAAGTAAAAAATTACAAATAAACTACTAAATTAAAAAAATATCGATCTTTGACCATTCATATGTTCATACCTTCTAGCACTAGATCTTTTAACCCTGAATTGGAACTTGTACATGACAGAATAGTGCTTCATTACAGTTGCAATTGTTTCCTTGTCTTAGTATACTTGTCCTACTTTAATAGAACTTGGTGTACTATATGTTATTATTATACTTTCATATTCCTCTATAACGAGAGATGTTGGTATATCAGGTAACTTTAGTGTTCCAGACGAACCTGCATGAAAATATAAATACTGTTATGAATAGTTTGTAGAAATTTTGTAGATAACTTTTAGATAGGTGGAAATTCTGTATTTCATATTAGTTTTTCAAATGATATGTAGTATTATTGTAGAATAAATGTAAAATTTTTGTAGATATTATAAAAATCCATACTGATATATTTACTCTGATATGTAGTTTATTTGTAGATAAAATGTAGATAAAGTGTAGTACGTTGACATACAACCAGAATTTGATAGAAAAATTAACATCACACACATGCAGCTGTGCTCTCATTGGTGATACTCAATTCCATATTGAAATCGTGAACAGTTATAAATAGCGGATATGATCCTAAGTTTTTGTTTTCCTTTTTCGTCTCCATGTATACACGAACACCCATATCGTTCCTAATTTCCATTAGAGGACAATGCTCGTTGACAATGTATTTGATTTCTATAATTTTTTCGGATGTATCGATCATTAATTATTGTGCTATTACTATAACTCGCATCCTCATCGACTATAATACCATCGACCTGAAATTCTCTAAATCTCCCATAACTATCCCAATTCTCATTCAGTTGTAGCATAATTGGGATTTTCGACATAATTGTGTTTGTTGCAGAAGAATTGTAGAAGATTTAGTCGTTTTTAATTTGTGAAATCAGAAAAAAGATTGAAACAGAGTGTATCGCAAAAAGAGAGTATGGAAAATTTGAAACGAAACCGACGATAATTATGAATGTGCGTGATTTGTATTGTAGAAGATTTGGAAGAATATTTAATTCCCCAATTTTAGCGCGCCTAAATAAGAAAACATACAACTACAATGATTCCTTATTTAATGAATTATCTATATTTTGTAGAAATACTATTAGCATGGTGGGTAATATGCAAACTAAGAACATATTTGGTAATATAGTTTCCTATATGGTATAAGAACGAAAATTTTCCAAAAAATTATCGTGATAGCAAATAGCTGAAAGCTACCATTCAAATCATAGTATCACGAGTTTTGATCAAAATACTATTAGCCTGTTTGGCCAAGATTTTTTTTGGCCAAAAGTACTTATTTGGCCAAAAATATTTTTTTTTCTAAGTTAAGGTGTTTTACCAAGCTTTTAGCAAGAAAAAAGTGCTTTTAAATAGAATTAATTTGTGAAAAGCAGAAAAAAATAGTTTTTTCACAAAAATACTTTTCTGAAAAGGTAATTCTGAAAAAAATACACTTAGAAGTATTTTTTAAAAGTTTAGTCAAATACTATTTTCTGCTCAAAAGTACTTTTCAAATTAATTAGTCATACAAATTACTTCTCACCAAAAGTACTTTTTTTAAAGCACTTTGAGAAAATATTTTTCAAAATAAGCTAATTTTAAAAGTTTGGCCAAACAGACTAGTAACTACTCTCTACAGAAATATAACCATACTTTTTTGGGTGAAATTCAAAAATAGCCAGATTTACAAGTGGTAATTGAAAAATAGCCATAGTTTCAAAAGTAATCGAAATTTAGTCACTTTCCATGTGAAGATAAATCTGAACGGAAATACTATTCAAAATTCGGAAAATATTCCAGCATAATATACTGGACTTCTAGCATAATATGCTAAACTTCCAGCACTGGAGTTCCAGTACAATATACTAGTCCAGCATAATATGCTGGAAGTTCATACACAGGTGCTCTAATCTCCAGTATATTATGCTGGAACTTTCTGTGTAGTGGAGTTCCATCCTAATATGCTGGAAGCTCATACACAGGTGCACTAATCTCCAATATAATATGCTAGAATTTTCCTTGTTGCAGCAAAATAGTGGTTATTTTTCAATGACTTAGCAAATGCTGACTATTTTTCAATTATCAATCCGAAAACTAGCTAGTCTGTGCTATTTTCACACCTTTTTTTTTGGTGAAGGGTAATTAGCTGACAAGGCCCATCTCTTTGGGGATCCTTCTTTTGCAACCACTGATTCACGTAAATGGTTGCCCTTTAATCAAGGGACTGTTTGCTAAGGTACACTCAGAAAGTCAGAAAGTATAACCAACATTTTTTTCTTTATATATACTTGTGCCCTCAACATTTCTCTTTCAATCCCAACTATTTCATCTTTATCCATATGTTCTTTCCTTTTTAAATTGAAGTACACACTTGATTTTGATATAGTAATAAATTAAAAGATGGCACAAATGGTAAGACCAACTGAAAAGTTCCCACAAGAAGATCAAAACATGCAAAATCTCCATGCAAACAAAACACAAGTAAGATCTCTTCATTATCCCATATTGCTTAATTCTTGGTTTAATTTTCCCTTTATCTTGGCTTTCAAGATTACAATATTTGATCAAGAAGCAGGATATATATATATTGTGTATGCAAGAATTACTATAGGTTTCGGTCATTTACAGTGACATGTGCAGAATTTTTCATAAGTGTGTTACTATTTGAAGAAATAAACAAATAAATAACTTATTGTAATTAGAAGTGGTGTCAGTTTTTATATTTATCCCAAATATTTTTATTTTTCTTATACATAACTAGTAAAAAAAATCGACGAAACAATATCTCGTACGTGACACCGCATAGGACAAGATGTATATGCCCCTGGTCATCGGCTAAAAGAAGGAATTGTTTCGATATCACTGTCACGATCTAACTCTAAGAAGATACTATTCATTTTTTCTTCATATTGTTGCTCCCTTGCTTTGGGTCGTTTTAAAAAACAAAAGAGTACGCCAAGAAAAACTCTACTTTACAACCTTGGCTCAACCTTTTTGCCCCAACTATACTAATAGTGGAAGATTTTTTTCTTATTTAATAAATTTAGACGATTTTTCTAATGCTAGGATGAAAAAAATGGTGTCTTATATTGGATTTATTGTATGCAATTTTACCTTATAAATTTAAAAGAGGTATTTTCTATGATTTGACTTCGTGGCCTTTCAATTACACGACAATAAATTTTATTGTTCGTGAATATTGATCACATGACGATAACTTTTACTGTTGCGTTGAGCTAGGGCTGTGCACGGATCGGATCGGATCGGATTTAGCACATTTCGGATTCGAATTTCGGATTTCGGATTCTAAAAAATGCAATCCGAATCCGATCCGAATTATATCGGATTGGATCGGATTTTAAAGTTTTGATCGGATCGGATTTCGGATCGTATTATTATGCCTCAAAGTTAAACTAATATGTATATTTTCTTTGTAAAAGAGGCAATACATTAAGAAAATTCATGTTTATGCAATTATGAGAGTACTATAGTGCCAATATAGCTAAATCTAGCAATTGTAAAGGTAATAACTTGGAGGTTGATGTAAATGAAGTACTGACTATCCGAAATTAAGTGTAGTATTTATATATGCCCTAATAATTTCGAATTTCGGATCGGATTAAAATATATCAATCCGAATCCGATCCGAAATCCGAAATTTTAATAAAAACAATCCGAAATCCAAAATCCGAAATTGAATGGATCGGTTCGGATTTCGGATATCCGATCCGAATGAACAACCCTACGTTGAGCAACATTTACTTTTGAGCAAAATGTGATTATTTCCTAATAATTACTTCTATTTTCTTAACAGGGTGGTCAAGTCAATCATGATCAGCTTTGTGAGTACCTCCATAATCAACAACTGCAACCACAAGATGGTGCGCAGCTTGAAGGCAAAATTGTTGCACTTTCCTTGTCATCAGCAGAGGCCTCAAATCACAACATGCACAAGTGATCATTTAATTAGTGAGATGTCTCCATATATAGCTTGAAATCAACAATAAATAAGATAGAGGAAGTGAAAAGGTGAAAATATTAATTTTCACTATAAATTCAAGTTATTTGTTCAGATTAAAATACTAGGGGTGATTAGTGACGTAGGCAAGATTTTGCATAAGTGATGTCTGTTTATTATCACAATTCATTTTGTAAATGTGTTTGCATTTGGAATTAGTGGTGGTTTTAAGGAGTTACTTTTTATTATTTTCATTCAATATTGCAAATATATCCATATTAACTTTTTCAAGAAATAAGTATTTGCACATATATATGAAAAAGTTCACGAAGCAGTATGAAATGACACTGATACTAAACGTGTCTCAGCGCCACGTATTACATGAGTAATTATTTGGTGGAGTTCACAATTATAGAACCTTGGATTGTAATTTCAAAGGGCTATTACTTATATGAGAGCAAAAGTTCATGAAATGGAGATTAATCATTGATGAGGAGAAGAGCTTATATTTTGTTGATGTTAGATATTTTGCCTTTTTTATTTTGTATGTCTAGTCCAAAACTCTAAGGGTCGTTTGGTTCGAATATCAGTTATGCTGGGATTAGTTATGTTGGGATTAATTATCATGGTATTATTTTTATTTATTGTTTGGTATATTGTATTAATCCTGAGATTATCAATTTTACTATTTTATCCTGGGAATACTATTTCAACCTCCTGGGGGTATAAGTTTTTCCGGTACTATTTTTAATTCTGTAATAACTTATCCCAAAATTAATAACTAAACAACGGGTAAAGCGGTACTAAAATTAGTTTTGCTTATCCATCTGTCTAGACAACCCCTAAGTGGGAGAATTGGTGTGAACATGAATAGATAGCAATTTTGAAATCTAAGTGGTAGATATTTGAAGACAAGAGTATATATCTAATGAAAGCATCAAGAAAAAAGTTCAGAAAATGATATATAGGCAATAATATATAGTGACACAGATTTATTAGACTACACAAAACTAGTGTGATACATTTCTCATGATCTTAAATTCGAACCCGGTCGTGAGGCGCCTCTCGTGAAGACAAGGCCAGTAAATTAAACCCAATTTACTTTTTAAACAATTAAATAACATAAAAACAGTCTAAAACATGATATAGCAATACTAAGTAGCGGATAATATCATAAAGTGCAAAAGTACAACCCAACACAGCCTTAACCAGGATGTCACTGGTCATGAGCATCTATAAAACCTAATACAAGTCTGATAGGTCTACAACTAGTACAAAAGTCTGATATGAGATAGAAATGATAAAGAGGGAGAAACACGGGTCTGCGGACGTCAAGCAACTACCTCGTGACCTCCGAATGTCCTTCGAGAACTCTCAACTCGCACTGGTAGGATCAACAACGCCAGAATCTGCACACAGGGGTGCAAGGAGTAAAATGAGTACTCCAACTCAGTGAGTAACAAATGTAAATAACAACTGAAAGTAAGAAAACACGTAAGGCACAAGGCATACTATAATGAAGCAGTAAAACCATTTAAAAGCAGTAAGACAGTGAAAAGTCAAGTAAAGTCCTCTTTCAACAAGTAAACAAGTAATTGATAGGTAATTAAGGTAAAGTAAACAAGTAGAAGTTCGCCCCTCGGGCAACGTCTCAGAATAATACCAGCCCTTCGGGCTCAATCTCACATCACAATGGGTACCCGCGCTCACTGGGGGTGTGCAGACTCTTGGAGGGGCCCCTTACGGCCCAAAAGCAATAACAAGCTATCTCGTGGCATCAAAACTAGGCCCTCAGCCTCATATCAATCAAGCCACCTCGTGGCACATATATCTCAGGCCCTCGGCCTCAAATCAGTATCAGTATTTCCTCACAACTATGCCCTCGGCCTTACTCAGTCAAAATACTAACAAGTCCCTCAGGCAATAGTAAGCAGTGTTTCTCAGCCCAAACATCATTTAAAATATCATTTAAGTTTTAAAAGTGAGTAAACATGGCTGGGTTTGAAAACAGTGAAAAATAACAAGACTAAGTTCAAGTATAAAGTCAAAACACTGAGAAAATTGTGAGCACGTGATTTTTGCCTCGCATGAATTACTCCTACAAATCTCCAAAATTAGGATTTTTCTTTTTATTTTGTTTTTAGGAATTAATTGCTCAATTTTCATGTTTGTTTACATTTTGTGTGCATAATTAATTTTATTTAAATCATGAAAAATAGCAAAAAATATCATGCACTACATTTAGGATTTAATTTTACATTTTTTGATTGGTAAATTAATTTGTTTTATAAGATATAAAAATCATAAAAATAGCTCATTTTGCATTTTTAACTCTTTAATTTTGAATTTTATAGTTTTCTTTGAATTTAGGATTTAATTAATTATTGTAAATACTAGAGTGATTGATTAATCTAATTGGGTAGGTTAATTGAGCTCAAAATTTAATTTAGGTTTTATTTTTAATTTTAAAAAAAGAAAAGGATTTGAAATTGGAAAAGAAAAAGAAAGGAAATAAGAGAAAATTCAGATTTTTGGGCTTTTCCATCGAATTTTTCCAGGCCCAAACGATTATACACCTATTACCCGTTCAAATTGCCCCACATCCGGCCCAGATCCGGGTCCAACCCGGTCTAAACCCCCCAGTACCCAAAACGACATCGTTTGATTATCCTTTGATCACGACCGTTGGATATCCTTAATCCAACGGTTCGGAACTGGGAAGTCAATAATATTTATATGTCCAAACGCTACCCTACCCCCCTCATTTCGTCTCTTTCAACACACCTCCTGAGACCCTTACCCAAAACCCTAACGCAGCCCTGAAATCCCACCGCTACTAATCCTTGCCAAAATCACACCCTTGAATCCTATCCACCTCCCCGTCCTAAATCTCCAAACAAATCCCCTCAAATCACCCCAAAACTCCTCGAATTTCAAATCTGAGTTCGAACCCTAAAAGCCCAAAATCAATTTCCATCGAATCTGTTGGCATGCATGACCATAGGCTTGCGATTTGTTCGAGTTTGAAGTTTGATTCAACGCGAATTGATGCTTCTCATTTGTTCTTGACAAAGAACAAGTGATTAGCATCAGTTTCGTTTAAATCAACATGTCCAGTGTTATTTTGGCTGGTTGTTTTGGTGCTGATTTCTACTGCTGCACCTGCTGATACTTCATTTTCTTATCTTTGCTCACTTCCAGGTATTCCATGCTTTTATGAAAAATGAAATGCAAGTGTGAAAGTTGTGATTGCCTGAAGATTCCATGAATGAATGTTGTTTCCTTTAATCATAAATGTTAGTCATTCACTTACAATTTCTGAAGTTAGCGATGTAGTGTAATAGTATCTAGCCTAGCCTGTTCATCTTGATGTTGTAGTAATATAATATTTTATCGGAAAACTCATGATGCACCTTGTCTTGATGGAAAACATGAGGCCTGATAGTTTGATGGTGTGTAAACAACTCAGAACATTCGAGTTTTTGTGTATATGGACTGTTGCAGGAACAACGCTATTTTGCTTAATTAATAATTGCCAATAGATCTGAATGTTAGCATTTAAAGGGAAGCTAATATGTAGTCTGTATTGGTAGTAAGCGTAATTATGTAGTTAATGTTTTGTTTTTTCCAGCGATTTTCCAATTCCTAATATGTAAATGAGCATCGTGTGAATGTATTTAAGCCCGGCAGACAAGTTTGGATCAGTCACTATTGTAATGTTAATTAATCTTTCCAAAAAAAAAAAGAAAAAAAAGCTAGTTCTTGATAAACTGGATTTTCCAGCTGATTGAGTGCCAATCCTCAGAAGTTGTTGATATTTCCTTCCATCGTAGTTCTGAAGATTAAAATTGCATGTTATTTAGTTGTCAAGAATTTAAAGTCACATGTTATTTAGTTGTAAAAGCGAGATCCTGTTTTGCGTTCTAAAATCAGTGGCATAGACTTCATTTCTCAGCTGCAGGGTTCCGAACTTAGGTTCAATTATGAAGCCCAATCCTGAAAGTCCCTTTTGAACGAATCTGGGTCGTTCCTTTATTGGACTATCAGTCCTCTGGTATTGGCTCAAGCCTTTTGGCGTGATTGGATTAGCTTTCTCTCATGTAGACCATTTTAATTAGTTTAAATGGAACCTTGGACTACATTTAGTTTTAATTAAGCCCATTAGTTAGATGGGAGGTGAGCCGTATTAGATAATACAAAATAGTTATGGCCCTCCGAATTTTAGCTTGAATACCCTTTTAAATGGAATTGAGGTGCGCCGCGCCAAATAAAATCCTAAATGTGTGGCCCTCACTTACTTATTTCTTTTAAAATCCTTAGAACTCGGGGCGTGCCATCTAGCAAATTTCCATGGCCCTCGCAAAGTTGCAAATTCGTAATTGCTTTAGGCGTGTTAGTTTAATAATATTACCTTTCTAAACTCGGGTGCGCATTTATGTGACCCAAATCCAAATCCCAACGATGTTAAAATATGTCAAAACTACGGGTGCATTTATGTGACGTGGTTCGAGACGTGTTTTAATAACGTTGCAATTCTCTTTAACAAATGAATAAAAGTGGTTACACTAAACTTGTACTAAAATTAGATAATTAAGCCGAATATAACAGTTGAGCCACCATGTTTGAACCACGGAATTCGGGAGTGCCTAACACCTTCTCCCGGGTTAATAGAATTCCTTACCAGAATTTCTGGTTCGCGGACAGTTAAACAGAGTCAATCTTTCCTTGATTTGGGATTTTAAACCGGTGACTTGGGACACTATAAATCTCCCAAGTGGCGACTCTGAATCTTTTAACAATAAATCCTGTTTCGATTGTCCTTTAATTGGAAGACCCCTTTACTCGCTTCCCAGGGGTGTGGGTAAAAAGGAGGTGTGACAGCTTTGGCGACTCTGCTGGGGACCGAACCCAGAATCTCTGGTTCAGGGCTCAGAATTTGAGCTTAGATGAATTGTTATATTTGGCTTTATTTGCTATCTGATTTTATTACATATTTGGGCCTAATGTGCTAAATGTTGCTTTTTACCGCTTTGATATTATCTGAACTGTATATATAAACTGCTACGAAACCCTCTCTTCTCTCTCCCGAGGAGTGCACACTGGTCGTGACTTCTTTCTGTTAGTATCATGTCCCAAATAGAACGAGGTTCGGACAAGTTGCAAAGCCGGATGATCTTTTGGTTACCGGTATGCAGCCCCCCCCCCGGCTCGAGCTGTCAGCTCGAATAAGCCAGGCCTAGAACAATAAACCCAGGTTTTAAACCTAGAATAACTCAGCCTCATGCCGGATCCCTTGTAGGAACGTTTGTTTGCATCATGTGCATTTTAACTTTGGAGACTCAACACAGGGGTTGGGTCTGTCTAGGACAGGTGCACCCGAAATAAAAAGACCATCTTGATGCTTCTTACTTGCTACTTGCGCATTTATTTGCTTCAGATTTGCATGCTGACCGACTTTTGAGTAAAAGGAGAGAATTTGGAAAAGAAATAGCAGTGTAGAGGGTTAAGGGAGTGAATCACCTGTTTTAAGAAAAAACCAGTGTCCAAATAGCGCTGAAACTCTGCCGAAATTTTGAAAAAAAAAAAGAAAACAAATTGAAAAATGAGAAAAGAGTTTTGTTTTCAAAAATAGTTCGTCTTATTTGCCCGAACTACGCCAGTTTGATTCTCACCGGATGTGCGATACGTAGGCAACCCCCATCGGGTCCAACTTCCTTTTTGCAAAAATAGCCAAAAGAACAAAAATTTTAGTTCTATTTGAAAGTAATTAGGGTGATGTCATTCTTGTAAGAAATAGCCGAATGTCCCTAAAAGGGCGCCGGAAGGCTGCTTTTGCAAGAACAACCGCATGTGGTCATTTTTCAAGGTTACCACCGGTTAGCCAACACAACCTTAAAATCTTCATTTTCGAGGTGCTGAAAGGCCGTATTTGCAAAACCGAATTTTATTTTTGAAAAAAAAAGAGAAAAGTGTCAATTTTGTCGTTGAGTCAAATGAGTCTTGATTTTTGCTTAATCACCCTAACAAATGTGCAGAATGAGCACGAGTTCAAGTTTGCCGATAACAGTCATGAACACAATCCCTTTGGAGTTGCATATGTGGTGGGAGGATCTGGGAAAATCGGAGCAAGATAAAGTCAATCTACATTTGGGAGGTCTTACCGGGTTGTTAAAAATCAAACCTAGAAGAGATATCATAAAGGCTTTGGTTACGTTTTGGGACCCAGCCCATAACGTATTTCACTTCTCGGATTTTGAACTCACCCCAACCTTGGAAGAGGTAGCAGGTTACATGGGAAGTACTGAAGGGCTGAGACATAAGTATCTGATCGCTCCAAGAGCCGTAAACTCTCACAAATTCATGGATTTGTTAAAAATAATCAAGGGAGTCCCGTACTCCGAGTTGGAGGGTGGTTTTTCCACTCTACGCTTTATATATAAGAGATACGGGCATGTAGGAGGGTTCAACGATCCGGAAAGCGGGGTTTGTAGCAAAGGAAACCGAACAAAATGGGATGAGCATAGGCGTTTCGCCTTTATGGTAGCTTTCTTAGGCCTTGTGGTATTTCCCCCAAAAGACGGGAATATCGATTTGCGGGTGGCCAAAGTCGTAAAGGTCCTGATTACCAACGCCAAGAGAATTCTTGCCCCTATGATAGTGTCTGAAATATACCAAGCTCTCATAGCTTTTAAAGCTGGGGCAGATTTCTTCGAGGGATGCAATTTGCTATTACAAATGTGGATGATCGAGCACCTGTGTCATCGCCCTCAGTATATGAGTTACGGATCCACAAAGAAAAGTTGCATTGAAGAGTTTGACACAAGGATTTTAGGGTTTAAGCTGCCAGGGGGGTTCAGAGATTGGGTATCCTGCCTTCGCTCCATTACTGCGGGACAAATAGAATGGACATTGGGTTGGCTTCCTGTTGAAGAAATTGTGTATATGCCCGCCATTGGTCTTTACTTCCTCCTAATGGGTCTGCAAGGTATTCAGCCTTACGCTCCTTACCGGGCGATGAGACAGTTGGGAGGGTGTCAGGTGATGCACCCAGATGAAGATCTTAGGCGGTCGAGGTTAGTTCCGACGGTCAATTTCATGAAGAAACAGTTCGTTCTATTTGGAATGAATGCCAGTATTTGACAGTGAACACTTGAGTGTGTGACTTATCTAGAGGCGAAGTATCACCCGCCTATCTTGCCTGGTATAGAAAGAAGAACATTGCAAGGGCCGAACCAGAAAGACCAGCCAAAAAGCCTCACATTCAGGAATTCGTTGAGGCGTCGCAAGAACAGTGGGCTTGGTTGGCTAAGGAGAATGAGTACAGGGCCACAATAGGAAAATTGGAAAAGCAAGTCAGAGAGCTTCAATTCGAGAGTAGCTTGCAAGTCGCGGCGGACGAAGGAGAAAAGAAAAAGCTAGCAAAAGAAAATGAAGCCCTTTGAGCCCAAATTCAGAGAATGAAAATAGCAGCAAAAAACCCCGCCCGAAGTGCCAAAGACGAAAAGCTCATAAATAACCTGGGGCAGAAAGTGAATGACTACAGTTTTGATTTGAACAAAGCAGAAAGTGAACTAGCCAGGGCTCGGAAGCAATTGTCTAAAAACGCAGATGAACGAGCACACTTTGCTAAGCAGTTGAAAGAAAAGTACGACAATGAGGTCACGGGATTAAAGAAAAGGGTCATCGCCACAGAAAACAAAATGATCAAATAGGCGAAAGACTTCAAGGTTGAAAGAGAACATTGTTGTACAGCATTGGCACAATTAGAAATAGATTTGCAACAACTTCAGGAGCGGAATCATGTGGCCGAGTAAACTCTGGAAGACAGGGCCCAGCAGATCGGGCATTTATTACAAGAAAAAGGTGTCATAAGAGAGAGAATTAGAAACATCGCCAATTACATTATTGTGAAGTGCAAAGCTTGTGAGGATATGACTAGCACCACCTTCTTCGCGGCAGTGATGACGTTTGTTAAGCAAATAATGAGTGACTTGGACCGACTTCAAATGGAGATTGCATATAGGTCCGCGGCGAGACCGAATGATGTTCCGTGGGCACCAGGAGCATTAATGTATTCATGATTTTTCATTGGAGTCTGTATTTCCTTTTCTTTAAAAGTCCGTCAGTTGTTTTAAGTCTGTCTTTCCTTTCTGCTGGAGTCTGTCAGTTGTGTTCGAGTCTGTATTTTCTTTTGAGTATGTTAGTTTATATTCGGAGTCTGTATTTCGTATTTTCATCAGAGTCTGTTAGTTTCTTTTGGAATCTGTTAGTTTCGAGTCTTTGTAATCGAAGCATTTGCTTTTTTTATGAAAACTAAAAATCCCAAAAATATTTTATTATTTACTTTCACACTTAACCCCAGAACTACGCTTGGTCTGATTCATACGGGGTCATGATACGTAGGCAATATCCATAGGATTCGCCCATAGCAAAGAAAAAGAGAGAATAAAAACAAGAGAAAAGAAAATAAAAAGAGAGAAAATAAGAGAAAAGAAACAATGGCAAAACAAGAGGGAAATGAGAACAAAGAAGAGCAAAGGCCAAAATGAAAAAAAGAGAAAAAGAAGGGAAATTGTAAATGGAAAAGCCGGGATGACGCAAGCAGCCGATCAAATGCATGATAGAAACGGTTAACTGCTTAGGTGCATTCATTCCCCAAATGTGCGGTTACCAATTTGTTTTAGCCCTAACCACTAATAAGGTTGTTGTTGATGTATTGAGTCCAAGCAGGTGGTTAGTTGATTGACATTCTGGCAACTCACTCATACAACACCCGATCAAAAGATAGGCTGAATATGGCCAACCAAGAACCGGAGACAGGTATTGTCGATCCGTCAAAAGAAGTGGAATAATTGGATGTTAATGCGATGAGGGAAGAGATGTATAAGTTAAAGCAACAAATGGCTGAAATGTACCAAGCCTGGGCAAAGGGGCATCCACCACCGGTTTATCCTGCCAACCCTGCTTATATCCCACCATTGGATCAACCTCAAGAACCTCCCATTGTGAACTCATCTCCATCCTTTCCCTTCTACCAAAAATGCCACGACACCACTTCCCATACATCACAAGCTCCTCCAACCAGACAAGTCCCGCACCCTCCCCCACCAATCATACCTGTTTTTGTGGCACCTCCACCTGCTACATTACACCGATCTTCCAGTGAACCTCTGTTCCAAACTCACGATAACCAGTATTATCCCCCTGAAACCACCTTCAAAGTTCCAGAACCATATTCTTACACCCCTCATCTTGATCTCACGGCAGAAACCGAGAAGCCACCCAAGAATCCCGAATACGAGGAGATGATCAGAAAGGTCAAAAGCTTAGAACAATCATTCAGAGATATGAGGGGGTTAGGAGGTCAAGTAAGTGTGGCCTACAAGGATTTATGTCTGTTCCCAGATGTTCAGTTACCCACAGGGTTCAAAATGCCCAAGTTTGATCTGTACGATGGGCATGGTGACCTAGTAGCACACTTAAGAGGATTCTGTAGCAAGATGAGAGGAGCAGGCTAAAGAGATGAATTGCTAATGGCATATTTCAGCCAAAGTTTGAGTGGATCGGCATTAGAATGGTATACCAGACAAGATCACAGTAGGTGGTACACATGGGACGATTTGGCCCAAGCCTTCGCCTGCCATTTTCAGTACAATCTTTAAATTATCCCAGACCATCTGTCATTGACAAAAATTGAGAAGAAGCCGTGTGGGAGTTTCAGAGAATATGGTTTCCATTGGAGAGAGCAAGCACCGAGGGTTTACCCTCCAATGAAAGAAAGTGAGATGGTTGATTATTTCTTGCAGGCTTTGGAGCCCACTTATTTTGGTCACTTAGTGTCAGCAGTGGGCAGGTTCTTCAATGAGGTTGTAAAAATGGGAGTCATGGTTGAGGAGGGACTCAAGTCCAATAAAATCATGAGTTATTCAGCAATCAAAGCGACCACCCAGGCCATTCAAAATGGTACTGGGTGTACTTGGGAAGAAGAAGAAAGAGGATGTTACTACAATTGAGTCGGGAGCTTGGGTTGGATCCAGGAACCTTCTATGTTACTACAAACCGCCTCGACCCTACCACCAAACTTACCCCCACGCTCCATATAGCCCACCACCACACTATTACCCACCGTCTGATCCTCATTTTTCCGTCTATCACGCGCAAACCTATACCCAACCTCCTGCTCATGCACAATGGCGTGCGCCAGCTCCACAAAATCCATACCCAACTCCACAAAATACCTATTCACCCTCAAAAGCCTACAAAAATCCCCTTGGAACTAGTTTTCGGCCAAATCAAGCTTTTAAGAATGAAAGGTTGCAGAAACAGAAGACTTTCACTCCATTGGGAGAATCCTATACTAGTCTATTCCACAGACTGAGACAGTTGGGTATGTTGAATCCGATCGAGGCTAAATTGCCAAATCCCTTTCCCAGAAATCTTAACCGCTCAGTGAGTTGCGAGTATTGTTCAGGGGCCCTAGGTCATGACACAGAGAAATGCTGGAAATTGAAAACAGTTATTCAAGAGCTCATTGACACTAATCGGATTGAGGTCCAAGCTTCGGAGGCACCCAATATAAACCAGAACCCGTTGCTAGCCCATCATGAGATAAATGATTGAGATAGTGCATAAGGGAGGGGAGACTAAGAAGTCTTCGCAAACTGTCATGATGATTCGGGCTAGTGAAGCCAAGCCTCTTGAAAAGTCAATAAGTGAGAAGTTTGTGATCAAGTTGAACGGGGCAAATAGTGAACCATCTGCGGTGGTCAAGAAGGGGTCCTCAAGTGACGTTGCAGGGAAACATGAAAGAGCGAAAGTGGTTGTGCCAGGAGTGTTGAACAAGCCTGTGGTAGTTGTGGAAGGTGCCCGCATAGAACCTGTCGTTATCAAACCGGTAGTTCAATTACCGATAGTCAACAGCAAGGCAGTCCCTTGGAATTATGAACGAGTGACAGTGACTTACAAGGAGAAAGAGGTTAAAGAAGAAGTGTGTGAGACCCATGGTTTGACTCGACCATAGAGATGCTTTTCCCCCGAAGAGTTGAGAAAAGCTAAGACCTCCAAAGATAACCCAGTGTTGGTGAAGAAAGCTATGACTGAGGAAGAAGTAGAGGAGTTCTTGAGAAAGATGAAAGTGCAGGACTATTCCATTGTGGAGCAGTTGAGGAAAACACCGGCTCAGATTTTATTATTGTCATTATTAATCCATTCCAACGAGCACCGTCGGGCTTTGATGAAGATCTTAAATGAGGCCCACGTTCCTGACAAAATCTCAGTAAACCACTTGGAAAAGATAGCTAACAAGATATTTGAGGTAAACAGAGTCACTTTTTCTGATAATGAGTTGCTCGTGGAGGGTACTGAGCACATTAGAGCCCTCTATCTGACGGTGAAATATGAAGATTCCGTGGTTACTCGGGTACTGGTTGAAAATGGTTCCAGTGCAAATATTTGCCCTCTTTCCACTCTGAACAAGTTGAAGGTGGATGATGAAAGAATTCACCAGAACAATATCTGTGTTCGGGGATTCGATAGTGGAGGGAAAGATTCAGCCGGGGACATAGTGCTCGAGCTTACAATAGGGCCAGTTGAATTTACTATGGAATTCCAGGTGCTCGATGTGACTATTTCTTACAATCTGTTGTTAGGTCGACCCCTGGATTCATGCTGCCAAAGCGGTCTCGTCCACTCTGCATCAAATGGTTAAGTTTGAATGGGATAAACAGGAAATTGTTATGCATGGCAAAGATAATTTGTGTGTTCCCAGTGATGCCATTGTTCCGTTCATAGAGTTTGAAGAAGACAAAGGGCCATGGGTTTATCAGGTTTTTGATATGGTATTGGTAGAGAAAATTTCTGAAGGGAAGTGCGTGCCGACTCCAAGGGTAGCTACTGCATCAGTCATGGTAGCCGTTGAAATGTTGAAAAATGGTTTTGTACCGGGTAAGGGTTTGGGTGCATCTCTGCAAGGTATCGTACAACTGGTTTCTCTTCGTAAAAACTTGGATACATTTGGTCTGGGGTTCAAGCCCACATTCGCAGACGTGAGAAGAGCCAGAAAAATGAAACAGAGAGCATGGGCCCTTCCAAAGCCAGTCCCGCGTCTTTCCAGATCATTTGTCAGGCCTGGTACTAGAAAGCGCCTAGTGACGACGGTTCCCAGTTCGGTGGTTGATATGGATGGAGATTTGATGGAAAAGTTCGAGAGGATATTCGATGAAGTGAACTCGGTGGAAGCTGGAAAGGGTTCTAGCAAGGCAGATGTGCAATTTGTTGGGCCCAGTGCAAAGATTAACAATTGGGAAGCTACTCCTTTCCCCACCAGGAAGGAGTTTTAGTAGTTTGCTTTGATTTTCTTTCAGTTTATGTGGATTATCCTAGGGTTGTAGTTCAGATTCTATGTTCCGTCTGTTTGGATGTATAAGCCCTGTTATCTCTAATTTCAATGAAATGCAATTTCCCCTTTTCTCCCTTCCTGATAGTTTTATTTTTGTTTTTCTTTTCTTCCTTGTACAGTTCATTTTATGCTGGCTTCAATGATATGACATGCATGCAGAATCTCCGGCCCAGTCTTAAAAGCCAATCTAATTCTGAAATAGTAATTCAAGAAATAGAGTGTGATGTTGAATTTGAATATGACGAGGATGAAGCCTTTGAAGAGATTAGTAAAGAATTAAACCATTTTGAAGAAAAACCCAAGCCTAACCTGAGTGATACAGAAGCAATCAATTTAGGTTACCAAGATAATGTCTAGAAAACTAAAATAAGTGTCCATCTTGAACCACAACTCAGAGAGGAGATAATTAAAACATTGTTCGAGTATAAAGATGTTTTTGCATGGTCCTATGACGACATGCCAGGTCTAAGCACTGGCTTGGTGGTTCACAAATTGCCCACTAATCCGGCATTACCCCCTGTCAAGCAAAAGCTGAGGAAATTTAAAACTGATATGAGTGTGAAAATTAAGGAAGAGGTCACCAAACAGTTTGAGGCCAAAGTCATTCGGGTCACCCGGTATCCCACCTGGTTAGCCAATGTTGTGCCTATGCCGAAGAAGGATGGTAAGACCAGGGTGTGTGTTGATTATCGATATCTCAACAAGGCAACTCCCAAGGATAACTTCCCATTGCCGAACATCCATATATTGATCGACAATTGTGCCAAACATGAAATTGGTTCTTTTGTGGATTGTTATGCGGATTACCACCAGATCTTAATGGATGAGGAGGACACAAAAAAGATAGCATTCATCACGCCATGGGGAACGTACTGCTATCGGGTCATGCCATTTGGTTTGAAAAATGTTGGGGCAACCTACATAAGGGCAATGATGACCATATTCCACGACATGATACACAAGGAGATTGAGGTTTATGTGGATGGTGTGATTGTAAAGTCTAGAAAGCAGTCTGATCATGTCAGAGATCTGAGAAAGTTCTTCCAAAGGCTTCGCCGGTACAATCTCAAGCTCAACCCTGCAAAATGCGCATTTGGTGTCCCGTCTGGAAAGTTGTTGGGATTCATAGTCAGCCGCCGAGGTATTGAATTAGACCCATCAAAGATCAAAGCTATCCAGGAGTTGCCACCCCCAAAGAACAAGACTGAGGTGATGAGTCTATTGGGGAGATTGAATTACATCAACAGGTTTATTGCTTATCTCACGACAACTTGTGAGCCCATCTTCAAACTGTTAAATAAAGATGTTGCAGTTAAGTGGACAGATGAATGTTAGGAAGCATTTGATAGGATAAAGGGGTACTTTTCAAACCCACCTGTGTTGGTCCCGCCAGAACCAGCGAGACCTTTGATTCTGTATTTGACAGTCTTGGACAATTCATTTGGATGTGTGTTGGGACAACATGACATCACTGGCAGGAAGGAGCAGGCCATATATTATCTCAGCAAGAAGTTCACATCTTACGAGGTTTAGTACACTCATCTTGAGAGGACGTGTTGTGCCCTAACTTGGGTAGCCCAGAAGTTGAAACATTATTTGTCATCTTATACTACTTACCTCATCTCTCACTTGGATCCGTTGAAGTATATCTTCCAGAAGCCTATGCCCACGGGAAGGCTCGCAAAGTGGCAGATCTTGCTCACAGAATTTGATATTGTCTACGTGACCCGGACTACGATGAAAGCATAAGCGTTGGGCGACTATTTAGCTGAGAATCCGGTGGATGAAGAATACGAACCTTTGAAGATGTATTTCCCTGATGAAGAGGTAATGTACATTGAAGAGTTGGAACAGAGTGAAAGGCCAGGATAGAAACTTTTCTTTGATGGGGCCACTAATATGAAAGGCGTTGGGATAGGATCGATACTTGTTTCTAAAACAGGGTATCATTACCCTGTTATGACTCAGCTTCGGTTTTACTGTACTAACAACATGACTGAGTACGAGGCATGCATTTTGGGTTTGAGAATGGTTGTGGATATGGGTGTCCAGGAAGTCTTGGTCTTGGGTGACTCGGACCTTTTGGTCCACCAGATTCAGGGAGAGTGGGAAACACGGGATTTAAAACTCATCACGTATCGACAATGTTTACATGATCTTTGTTAGAGATTCTAGTCAATAGAGTTCAGGCATATTCCGAGGATTCATAATGAGGTCGTTGATGCTTTGGCTACTCTGGCGTCAATGTTACATTACCCAGATAAGGCTTATGTGGACCCTTTGAATATTCAAGTCCACGATCACTATGCTTATTGTAATGTGGTAGAAGAAGAGCTCGATGGGGAGCCTTGGTTTCACGACATCAAGGAGTATATCAGGATGGGAGTGTATCCCATACAAGCCATAGGTGATCAAAAGAGAACAATTCGGCAGCTGGCAAGTGGATTTTTCTTCAGTGGAGGAGTGTTGTACAAAAGAACTCCAGATATTGGATTGTTGAGATGCATAGATGCTAGACAGGCCACAACTATTATGACTGAAGTACATTCCGGAGTCTGTGGACCGCACGTGAGTGGGTATATGCTGGCAAAGAAGATTCTCCGGGCATGTTATTATTGGCTCACTATGGAGCGAGATTGTATCGGTTTTGTGCGCAAATGTCATCAATGCCAAGTGCATGGAGATTTGATTCATTCTCTACCATCTAAATTACACACGATGTCTGCACCGTGGTCTTTTGTTGCGTGGGGCATAGATGTCATTGGGCCAATTGAGCCATCAACATCAAATGGGCACAGGTTCATTCTAGTGGCCATAGATTATTTCACCAAGTGGGTTGAGGCTAAAACATTCAAGTCTGTAACCAAGAAGGCGTTGGTTGATTTTCTGCACTCAAATATCATTTGCCGATTTGGGATACCAAAGGTGATCATTACAGACAATGGGGCTAATCTCAACAGTCATCTGATGAAAGAGGTATGTCAGCAGTTCAAGATTACACATCGCAATTCCACCCCATACCTCCCTAAGGAAAATGGAGCAGTTGAGGCGGCCAACAAGAATATGAAAAAGATACTTCAAAAAATGGTGGAGGGTTCTAGGCAATGGCATGAAAAGCTGCCGTTTGCATTGCTTGGTTATCGCACTACTGCCCGTACTTCAGTAGGGGCGACTCCTTATTTGTTGGTGTATGGCACCGAAGTAGTGATGCCCGCAGAAGTGAAAATTACATCCCTTCGAATTGTCGCAGAAGCTGAGATTGATGATGATGAGTGGGTCAAAACCCGTCTGGAGCAATTAAGTTTGATCGATGAAAAGAGACTGGCAGTAGTGTGTCATGGCCAGTTGTATCAACAGAGAATGGCAAGAGCATACAATAAGAAGGTGCGTCCACGGAAGTTCGAAGTGGGTCAGTTAGTATTGAAACGCATTCTTCCTCATCAGGTTGAAGCAAAAGGAAAGTTCGCCCCAAATTGGCAGGGGGCCGTTTGTTGTAACTAGAGTGTTGTCCAATAGTGCATTGTATTTGACAAATGTAGAAGGCAAATGTGTAGAAATGGCTATCAATTCTGATGCAGTCAAGAGATACTATGTATGATTTTCTTTCTTTGATTGTACTTGTTTGTATTTGGCATGTCTCGAATATTGAAATGACGAAGGCATTTTGTTCTGCTATCTAAACACTTTATCCCTTGTCACCCCTTTTGAGCCTTATTTATTTTCTTTCATACCCCTCTTTCGGAATCAATAACAAATATCATAAACACAAGCGTAAAAGATAAGTAAAGGAAAGAGAAAAATAGAAAGAAAAGAAAAGAGAAAGAAAAGAATGGAAAGAGAAAGAAAAGAGAAAGAAAGGAATGAAAGAGAGAAAGAAAAGGATGAAAGAGAATAAAAGAAGAAAAACAACAGAAAGAGAAAAAGAAAGCAAAAGAGAAAGGAAAGAGAGAGAAAAAGAAAAATCACAACAACAAAGTAATTTCTATGACATGAACTATGTTCGACCTGATTCCTTTTAAGGATACATAGGCAGCCTCACGGTTTGGTCTCATCAAAACAAAAATCCAAAAAAACCCCAGCAAAGAAACTGGGGCAGAAGTTGTGGTTGTTGTAAAAAATCTGGTTCCGAGAGTTGTAATTTTGAGCCCATGATGAGTTGTTTTGAGCCTTTTTATACCCTTTCTTTCTAATTCCATCCAAAAGCCACATTATGGTCCAAAGAAAGACCTTTCAATCAGTCTTCAAGAAATGCCAAGGCGAGCAGGTAGCGGTGATTCGCATCAGGGGCAACACTTTGGTCCAAAGAGGGAAAAGAAATCAAAAATGAGAGAGTCTTATTGGTGAAAACCCTCACGGGCACCGTAAGGCGGCGGGAGCTGAGAGAAATAAAAATGAGAGAGTCTTATTGGTGAAAACCCTCACGGGCACCTTAAGGAGAAAGTGAGTTGACGGATGGACGAGTGAGAGAGGTCTGTTGGTGAAAACCTTTCAAGGCACCACAGGATGAACAAGGTCAGGATTTGGGTGAAGAAATCAGGTTATGGAAATTCGGGGGCAACAAAGTATGACAACTGAAAGTTGGTTGGTTGGACAGATTGGGCCGATTAATCCGAAATGCATGTCATGATCATTGGTAACAGCTGCTCCACTCAGATAAGTGTCTCTTCTTTTTCCTCTTCAGATAGTCTTCCAGTTTTGGATTTTCTTATCCTTAACTCTGAAAGTCATTGCATTTTATTTCTTTTGGGTTTATTTCTCTAAGATGTTCCGAATGTCAGTTCTGTTTAAGTAAATAAGAAGGAATTTCAAAGCTCACTACCAGCTTCAAGATTACAAAGCACAGTGCGGCCAGAGCATACCAAAGATAGCATGATGTAAAGTGGGGTAAAGTGCCAGCAAGAGTTCCATCGGCAAAATGATTTGGTAATTTCATGGGGGACGCAGAGGTTCAGTTAAAGGGGACGGAGGTGTGAAACAATGGTTCGGGTATAGAACACTCGGGTCATTCAAGTTATAGGGTTCTAAAAGTCAGTCGGAAAGTCAAGCGGTTCAGGGCAGTTCGGGGAAGCCAGTTAAAACAAAACAATGCAGCGGAGAGACCTTCAGCAAGAATGCCATCAACTAACCAATTCATTTTAAACTGACAAAATTTTTCTTTGATTAAAACAGGGGCAGCAAAATTTCGGTTGTTTCGGAGAAACCCACCGTAAGGAAAGGCAAGCGCCAGACAGGTTTGACTGTAAATTTTCAGGACCCTCCTAGAAAATAGGACCTAGTTTAAAATCGAAACAATCATAAGTAGCAAAATCTAGCATAAATGTATCCCAAAAGAATACAAGTTATCTTAGAAATTTACATGTTCTAGATAGGATTCAATTAGGAGTTTTCAGGACCCTCCCGGATAAGGGGACTTAGCTTTAAAATTTCGGTTAGATAGCAACATTTAGTGTAAATTTTGTTGTAGGGTAGTATGATTCAGTCATAAAGTTGTCACTCTTAAGATAAAATTTGACTTTTGATTTTCAGGACCCTCATGAATAATGGGGAGTAGTTTAAAGACCCTTTTAGATAACAAGATTTAGGAGAAGTCACACCTTTAGAAGATATAACTTAGATTTAAAATTGCCGTTTAATTAAGAGTTGTCAGGACCCCCCTGGATAATGGGACCTAGTTTTCAAATTCTCAAAAATACTTGGTAATAAGATTTAGTTTTACACTCACATCTGTGCCCAGCCACCAAACTGGGCTGAAAAGTTTCTTTGTTTTTGTCTGTTTTGTTGAAGTCAAGAGCCCGCCTGAACAACGAGGAATACATTTCAAGTCAGCATTCAGGAGCCCGCCTGGAGAGCAGGGAATACATTTCAAGTTAGCAGTCAGGAGCCCGCCTGGAGAGCAGGGAATACATTTCAAGTCAGCAGTCAGGATCCCGCCTGAAGAGTAGGGAATACATTTCAAGTCAGCAGTCAGGATCCCGCCTGGAGAGCAGGGAATATATTTCAAGTCAGCAGTCAGGAGCCCGCCTGAAGAGTAGGGAATACATTCAAGTTTAGCAGTAAGGAGCTCGCCTGGAGAGCAGGGAATACATTCAAGTCAGCAGTCAGGAGCCCGCCTGGAGAGCAGGGAATACATTCAGGTCAGCAGTCAGGAGCCCTCCTGGAGAGCAGGGAATACTTTTCAAGCCAGCAGTCAGGAGCCCGCCTGAAGAGCAGGAAATATGTTTAAAGTCAGCAATCAGGAGCCCACCTGGAAAACAAGGGAGTACAATTCAAATTTTAGCTTTCAAGTTCTTATTGATAGTTGGTAATGTGATTCAGTTTAACACTCACGTATGTGCCCAGATACCCAAACTGGGGCGGAAAATTTTCTTTGTGTTTGTCTATTTTTTGAAGTCAGGAGCCCGCCTGGAGAGCAGGGAATATATTTCAAGTTCAGCAATCAGGAGCCCGCCTGGAGAGCAAGGAATACATTCAAGTTCAGCAGTCAAGTGTCCACTTGGAGAAAGGGAAAACATCTCAAAGTGTAGTTGGCAGTCAGGTGTCCACCTGGAGAAATGGAAAACATCTCAGATTACAATTTAAGGCGGCAACAAAGGGATTCCACCGGGAGAATACAAGTCAACAAGGCAACAAGAACCACAAGAGCAAGTTGGAAGATATAGATAGGATCTTGTAATACATAGATTATAATCTAGTCTAACTTCTTTTTATTTTATCATGGTGTAATAAGGGGATGCAGTAAACAGCAACAGCAACAGCAATAGTGAAATCACAGCTTCATGGTAGTCCCAACTACCAAAACTTCCCGAACTACACTGACCTGATTCCTTTATAGCCAAGGATATGTAGGCAACCTCGGAAGTACGGTGCGGTCAAATCTTTCAAAAATTCTTCCCACGGAGTATCCAAACGGGCAAAAATCGCTCGTATCCGCTCACTTTATCTTTACACGAAAACTCTTCGTGTTTCCGGGAAAAGAGGGGCAGCTATGAGCACGTGATTTTTGCCTCGCATGAATTACTCCTACAAATCTACAAAATTAGGATTTTTATTTTTATTTTGTTTTTAGGAATTAATTGCTCAATTTTCATGTTTGTTTACATTTTGTGTGCATAATTAATTTTATTTAAATCATGAAAAATAGCAAAAAATATCATGCACTGTATTTAGGATTTAATTTTATATTTTTTGATTGGTAAATTAATTTGTTTTATAAGATATAAAAAACACAAAAATAGCTCATTTTGCATTTTTAACTCTTTAATTTTGAATTTTATAGTTTTCTTTGAATTTAGGATTTAATTAATTATTGTAAATACTAGGGTGATTGATTAATCTAAATGGGTAGGTTAATTTAGTTCAAAATTTAATTTAGGTTTTATTTTTAATTTGAAAAAAAAAGGATTTGAAATTGGAAAAGAAAAAGAAAGGAAATAAGAGAAAAATCGGATTTTTGGGCTTTTCCATCGAATTTTTCCAGGCCCAAATGATTATACACCCATTACCCATTCAAATTGCCCCACACCCAGCCCAGATCCGGGTCCAACCCGGTCGAACCCCCAGTACCCAAAACGACGTGGTTTGATTATCCTTTGATCACGACCGTTGGATCTCCTTAATTCAACGGTCCGGAACTGGGAACTTAATAATATTTATATGTCCAAACACTACCCTACCCCTCCTCATTTCGTCTCTTTCAACACACCTCCTGAGACCCTTACCCAAAACCCTAACGCCGCCCTGAAATCCCACCGCTACTGGTGGCGGCGCCACCATCAATCCTCGCCAAAATCACACCCTTGAATCCTATCTACCTCCCCGTCCTAAATCTCCAAGCAAATCCCCTCAAATCACCCCAGAACTCCTCGAATTTCAAATCTGAGTTCGAACCCTAAAAGCCCAAAATCAATTTCTGTCGAATCTGTTGGCATGCATGACCATAAGCTTCCGATTTGTTCGAGTCTGAAGTTTGATTAATGCGAATTGATGCTGCTCATTTTTTCTTGACAAAGAACAAGTGATTAGCATCAGTTTCGTTTAAATCAAGATTTCCAGTGTTATTTCGGGTTTACTGGGTAAGTTTTCTTCCTTTTTCTTTTCTGTCCGTGTTTCATCTTTTATTCCTCTTCTTTTCTTCTCCCTTTCTTTAGTTAGATTTTTTTTACTTTGATTGAAATTCGAGCAAGGGTTTGAACCTAGGTTCCCTCTAGATTGATTTTGTGTTTGTATCTGTTCCGTTGGCTTTTCAGTTTTCTTTTTCAAATCTTAAGTTTGTGGTCTATTTAGTTTTTATTAGTGCCATGCTTAAACTTCTCATTTTGTCTTTTGTTTTAGTCGCATAGTTTAATTTAATTAGGTCATTTTGAATCCCTGCCTATTTTGTTAATTAGTCAGTCACTTAGTTTAGGTTTTGGGTTTTGGAATTGTTTGAGTGTTTTCTTTTGCATGCTATGAAATACTGATTTGGTTTGGGTTGTCTTTGCTGCTTGGGCTTTGAGGCTAGTTTAGACCTCACCTCAAGGGGTTTGTTTGGGTTCTTGGGTCGGATCTGAGCCCATGTCTGTTTGAGTAATTGGGTCAATATGACCCATTTGGTTCCCAAAGTAAAAACAGAGGGTCTAGGGATTAGTATAGGAAATTTAGGTGGGGGAATCTCTTGTAACTGAATAGGGAAGCTTCCAAGAAGCTGAGATTGGGACTTATATGAAATACTAATTTTAAAACTAAGGACAGGAGAGCAAAAATGAAAATTCAAAAAGGGTTCAAGTGCCCTAAAGACCTAGCCTATAAGGGCATCCTTACTTGAGGTTCAAGTCAGATTTTGGGGAGATCTAAGAAATTTTGAAAATTCAAAACGGCTAAAAATTCTAGAAAAAGCACTGTTTCATTAAATGCTCTGTGATTTTGATTTCCTTTCAACTTCTGAAACTGTTTTAACTCATCCGAGGGAGAAATGGCTTGAACTTGGTCGTCAAGTTTGGTTTAAGGTTCTGATGGGCTGCGTTTGATTAAATTTGATATACTAAGCTGTTATACATCATTTCTGGGGTTTAGAGTTTTTTTTTGGCTGGTTGTTTTGGTGCTGATTTTTACTGTTGCACCTGTTGATACTTCATTTTCTTATCTTTGCTCAATTCCGGGTATACCCTGCTTCTATGAAAAATGAAATGCAAGTGTAAAAGTTGTGATTGCCTGTAGATTCCATGAATGAATGTTATTTCCTTTAATCATAAATATTAGCCATTCACTTACAATTTCTGAAGTTAGTGATGTAGTGTAATAGTATCTAGCCTGGCCTGTTCATCTTGATGTTGTAGTAATATAATATTTCATGGGAAAACTCATGCTGCACCTTGTCTTGATGGAAAATATGAGGCCTGATAGTTTGATGGTGTGTAAACAACTCAGGACATTCGAGATTTTTGTGTATATGGACTGTTGCAGGAATGACGCTATTTTGCTTAATTAATAATTGCCAATAGATCTGAATGTTAGCATTTAAAGGGAAGCTAATATGTAGTCTGTATTGGTAGTAAGCGTAATTATGATAATGTTTTGTTTTTTTCAGCGATTTTCCAATTCCTAATGTGTAAATGAGCATCGTGTGAATGTATTTAAGACTAACAGACAAGTTTGGATCAGTCACTATTGTAATGTTAATTAATCTTTCCAAAAAAAAAAAGAAAAAAAAAGCTAGTTCTTGATAAACTGGATTTTCCAGCTGATTGAGTGCCAATCCTCAGAAGTTGTTGATATTTCCTTCCATCGTAGTTCTGAAGATTAAAATTGCATGTTATTTAGTTGTCAAGAATTTAAAGTCACATGTTATTTAGTTGTCAAGAATTTAAAGTCACATGTTATTTAGTTGTAAAAGCGAGATCCTATTTTACGTTCTAAAATCAGTGGCATAGACTTCATTTCTCAGCCGCAGGGTTCCGAACTTAGGTTCAATTATGAAGCCCAATCCTGAAAGTCCCTTTTGAACGAATCTGACCGTTCCTTTATTGGACTATCAGTCCTCTGGTATTGGCTTAAGCCTTTTGGCGTGATTGGATTAGGTTTCTCTCATGTAGGCCATTTTAATTAGTTTAAATGGAACCTTGGACTACATTTAGTGTTAATTAAGCCCATTAGTTAGATGGGAGGTGAGCCGTATTAGATAATACAAAATAGTTATGGCCCTCCGAATTTTAGCTTGAATACCCTTTTAAATAGAATTTAGGTGCGCCGCGCCAAATAAAATCCTAAATACGTGGCCCTCACTTACTTATTTCTTTTAAAATCCTTAGAACTCGGGGCGTGCCATCTAGCAAATTTCCATGGCCCTCGCAAAGTTGCAAATTCGTAATTGCTTTAGGCGCGTTAGTTTAATAATATTACCTTTCTAAACTCGGGTGCGCATTTATGTGACCCAAATCCAAATCCCAACGATGTTAAAATATGTCAAAACCACGGGTGCATTTATGTGACGTGGTTCGAGACGTGTTTTAATAACGTTGCAATTCTCTTTAACAAATGAATAAAAGTGGTTACACTAAAAATGCACATAGGTTTTAAACTTGTACTAAAATTAGATAATTAAGCCGAATATAACAGTTGAGCCACCGTGCTAGAACCACGGAATTCGGGAGTGCCTAACACCTTCTCCCGGGTTAATAGAATTCCTTACCAGAATTTCTGGTTCGCGGACCGTTAAACAGAGTCAATCTTTCCTCGATTTGGGATTCTAAACCGGTGACTTGGGACACCATAAATCTCCCAAGTGACGACTCTGAATCTTTTAACAATAAATCCCGTTTCGATTTTCCTATAATTGGAAAAACTCCTTTATACTCGCTTCCCAGGGGTGTGGGTAAAAAGGAGGTGTGACAAAAATATTAATAAAAATTTCCGAAGGGTTCAAATAGTTAGCACTAGGCTCAAATATGGCATTCACCCCAAATAATGATGATAGCAAATAGTTTTCAATCAAATACGCGGTAAAATCATTAATCGGGACGGACCATGTCACAATCCCCAATAGTGCACGACCCCACGCTCGTCATCAAGCGTGTGTCTCACCTTAATATAGCACAACGATGTGCAAATCTGGGGTTTCAAACCCTCAGAACATCATTTACAATCATTACTTACCTCGAACCGGCTAAATCTCTAGCTCGCGACGCCTTTGCCCCTCGAATCGGCCTCTACTCGCGTCGAATCTATCAAAAATCAGAACGAGGACGTCAAAATATGCTAAGGGAACAAAGCCCAAGCGAAAACAATCAATAAAGGGCGCAAATCCCGAAGTTACCAAAACCCGACCCCCAGGCCCAAGTCTCAAAATTCGAAAACTTTCACATCATTAGATTCCTTATCTCCCCACGAGTTCATACATGTCAAAAGTTCTCAATTCCGACCCCAAATGGTCCTCCAAATCACAAATCAAAAGTCCAATTTCTCAAGCCCTAGTTTCTCAATTTTAGGCTTAGCTTTCATGATTTTCTCGGTGGAATTCACATAATAAACGAGTTTTTAGTCCAAGAATCTTACCTCCCAACGATTCCCCTTGAATCCCTCTTCAATCTCCTTAAAAAATCTCCCAAAATGGCTAACTATGGAGGAAATAAGCCTACTCATCACGGACAAGACGAGTTTAAAAACATTTCTGCCTAGGCATATTTCCTTCATCGCGATCGCGGATCTTCCCTCGCGATTGCGAAGAACAAATCTTCAGCTCCCAAAATTTCCTCTATGCGAACGCGATCAAGCCTTCGCGAACGCGATGCCCATGCAACTGACCCTACGCGATCACGTACATCCCTCCGCGTTCGCAATGAACAAAAACCAGCCCAAGACCCCAGGTCCATTTAACTCTATGCGAACGCGACCACCTTCCCGCGTTCGCGATGAACAACCTCTCCATTCTATGCGATCGCGAGCCAACCTTCGCGAACGTGAAGAACAACTGGGCGGCCTCCTCAACTTCTACTACGCGATCGCGAGACTCCCTACGCGATTGCGAAAGGCAAAATTCTACAACAGCTGAACCTGCAATTTTTCCAACTTCAAAATGATCCGATTGACCACCCAAAACTCACCCGAGGCCTTCGGGACCTCAACCAAAGGCACCAACATATCTTAAAACATTATTCAAACTTGTACCAATATTCAAAACACCTCAAACAATATCAAATCACCCAAAATACATCAGATTCAAGCCTAAGTTTCTAAAATCTTCCGAAATACGCTTTTGATAAAAAACCCAACCAAACCATGTCCGAATGACCTGAAATTTTACACACACATCTCAAATGACACAATTAAGCTACTGCAACTCTTGGAATTCCATTCCGACCACTATATAAAAATCTCACCTATCAACCGGAAATCGCTAAAATATCAACTTCGCCAATTCAAGCCTAAATCTACTACGAACCTCCAAAATTCATTCCGATCATGATCCTAACTCACAAATCACCTCCTGAAGCTAACTGAACCGTCGTAACTCACATATGAGCCCTCTAACACATAAGTCAACATCCGATTAACTTTTCCAACTCAAACTTCCTTAAAAGAGACTAAGTGTCTCAAACCTTACCAAAATCATTCCGGACTCGATACGACCAACACGATACCATAAAACATGGATAACGAAGCATAAAAAGAAGAAAAGGGGGAAACAGAGCGGTAATTCATAAGACGACTGGCCGGGTCGTCACATCCTCCCCAACTTAAATAAACGTTCGTCCTTGAACGAGTCAAGAAACATACCTGAAGCCTCAAACAGGTGAGGATATCTGCTCCGCATCTCCCGCTCGGTCTCCCAGGTAGCCTCCTCCCCACGGGCCGACCTCTCCACTGCGCTTTCACTGAAGCTATATCCTTTGACCTCAACTTTCGAACCTGACGACCTAAAATAGCTACTGACTCCACATCGTAAGTCAAATCATCATCCAACTAAACCGTGTTGAAATCCAAAACCATGAGACGAATCCCCAATTTACTTTCGAAGCATAGAAACATGAAATACCGGATGCACACTCGATAAGTTGGGGGGAAAAGCAAGCTCATAAGCCACCTTTCCAATCCTCCGAAGCACCTCAAAAGGCCCAATAAACCGCGGATTCAATTTCCCTTTCTTCCCAAACCTCATAACACCCTTCATGGGCAAAACATTCAACAGAACCTTCCCGCCATCCATGTAGGACACATCTTGAACCTTCCTATCAACATAACTCTTTTGCCTCGACTGTGCTGTACGAAGCCTCTCCTGAATCACTTTCACCTTCTCCAAAGCATCCTGCACAAAGTCTGTCCCCAATAGCCAAGCCTCATCGGGCTCAAACCAACCAACTGGAGATCTACACCGCCTCCCATACAAAGCCTCATATGGAGCTATCTGAATACTCAACTGGTAGCTGTTGTTATAAGCAAACTCTGAAAGCGATACAAACTCATCCCATGATCCTCTGAAGTCAATGACACAAGCACGCAACATGTCCTCCAATATCAGAATAGTGCGCTCAGACTGACCGTCCGTCTGAGGATGAAAAGTTGTGCTCAACTCAACCTGAGTACCCAACTCTCGTTGCACAGACCTCCAAATTGCGATGTAAACTGAGTACTTCTATCTGAAATGATGGAAATCGGAACACCATGCAAACGAACAATCTCCCGGATATAGATCTTTGCCAATCGCTCTGAAGAATAGGTAGTATACACAGGAATGAAGTGCACGGATTTGGTCAGCCGATCCTTAATCACCTAAATAGCATCGAACTTTCTCAAAGTCCGTGGAAGCCCAACAACAAAGTCCATAGTGATCCTCTCCCACTTCCACTCAGGAACATCCATCTGCTGAAGTAAGCCACCCAGTCTCTGGTTCTCATATTTCACATGCTGACAATTGAGACACCGAGCTACAAATCCCACAATATCTTTCTTCATCCTTTTTCACCAATAGTGCTGCCTCAAATCCTGATACATCTTCGCGACACCCGGATAAATGGAATATCGCGATCTACGGGCCTCCTCCAGAATCAACCCCCGAAGCCCATCTACATTGGGCACACAAATCCGGCCATGCATCCTCAACACCCCATCATCACCAATGGTCACATCTCTAGCATCATCATGTTGAACTCTGTCCTTAAGGACAAGCAAATGCGGATCATCATACTGGAGCTCTCTAATGTGCTCATATATCCCCAACTGGAATATATGCCAAACTCCTTATACTCACTGGCTTTCGGCTCAAGGCATCGGCCACCACATTGGCCTTTCCCGGATGGTACAATATAGTGATATCATAATCCTTAAGCAACTCCAACCATCTCCGCTGCCTCAAATTAAGATCTTTTTGCTTGAACAAATGCTGAAGACTGCGATGATCAGTGAACACCTCACAAGATACTCCATACAAGTAGGGGTGTTTATAAAAATCTGAAAACCCGAACCAAACCGAAAACCAAACCAAACCGACCAAAAAAACTGATACTTTTGGTTTGGTTTGGTTTGGTTTGGTTTGGTTTTGGTTTTGAAATTTAAAAACCGATCAAATTTGGTTTGGTTTTGGTTTTAATTAAAAAAATGAACCAAACCGAATATAGGAGTAGCTATTTTTAAATTTATTATTACACCTATATATATGTATACTTTTATACAAAGTTTTAAAATTTTTATACTAAATATTAATCGTTTGCACTTTTAGTACAATTCTTTTCCTTTACATTCTAGTTTAGTTGGTAGTTTTCTTTTGTTAAGTGTAAAAATCTATTTCATGTTAAAAATAATATATTTTTAATTGAGTCCTTAAATTATTCATCACTATTTGATTCAATTATCATCAATATATCTTGGTAAATAATAGATTTCTCAAAGGGCAATTAATTTGATAGTGTTAAGTTGAAAATGTGGTTGCCGAAATGTGTGTTGGTAGTGTATGTCTTATATTTAAGAAAAAACTGACAAATAACTGAAAAATCCGAAAAATCGACATGAACCGAATCGAGAAAAAACCGACTTAATTGGTTTGGTTTGGTTCTAATATTTGAAAAACCGACTTACTTGGTTTGGTTTCTTTTTAGGGGAAAACCGATCCAAACCGAACCATGAACACCCCTACATACAAGTAATGCCTCCAAATATTCAATGTGTGAACTATGGTAGCCAACTCCAAATCATGAACGGGGTTGTTCTTCTCATGGGGCTTCAACTGACGAGAAGCATAAACAATAACTTTACCCTCCTGCATCAATACACAACCAATACCAACTCTCGAAGCATCACAATACACGGTATATGAACCTGAAGCCGATGGCAAGACCAACACTGGAGCTATGGTCAAAGCTGTCTTGAGCTTCTGAAAGCTCTCCTCACACTCGTCCGACCATACAAATGGAGCACCCTTCTAAGTCAACTTGGTCAAGGGCAATGCGATAGATGAGAATCCTTGAACAAACCGGTGATAATAGCGTGCCAACCCTTCTAGATGTCCTTTTTCAACAAGGGCTAGATCTTGCTATTGAAGAAAAGAGACTAGATGTTATTGGATAAGAAGATTGGAGAATTATCAACCGTGTTGCTTACGGTACCATTCGATCCTACCTTGCTAGAGAGCAGAAATATCCATACACAAAGGAAACTTCTGCAAGTAAATTATGGAAAGCTCTGGAGGATAAATTTTTGAAGAAAAATAGTCAAAATAAATTGTACATGAAGAAGAGACTTTTTCGCTTCACCTATGTTCCTGGTACCACGATGAATGAACATATCACCAGTTTCAATAAGTTGGTCACAAATTTGCACAATATGGATGCAATTTTTTATGTGTCACGACCCCAACCCCGGTCGTAATGACGCCCAACACACTCCTAGGCAAGCCTGACCAACTAACAACCTCAATCTGTTTTCTTATAAAAAAAATATTATCAGCTAACACAGTTAAATTGCTAAATTACCCTAATAAGAGTTAAGACAACGAGTTAAATATGCGGAAATTCAGATGATAATACCACTACATTGCCCATACAGATCTGATGTCACAAATCTCGAGCCTCTAGTACAAGTTTAACAGCCTAATACATAATCAGTCTAGGAAATGCGGATAAAATGAAAGGATAGAAGGGAGAGATCTGGGCTGCGGATGCCGTGCAGCTACCTCGATGCTCCCGGGTATGAACTTATCGACTGAAACTCCTCACTCAGCCTCTAGAACACCTGGATCTGCACGCAAGGTGCAGGGAGTAATGTGAGTACTCCGAACCAGTGAGTAATAAGCATAAATAATGATTGAGAATAAGAGATCACGAAAAACATAGAGTAATCTATAATGCGGCGGCTTAAACAAGTAATATGAAAGCAATAAACCAATGGAAACGAAATATGGTAATGCTACAACAAATAAGCAGTTAAGTGACAGACATATAAAGAAAATCAACACATAGAACGGTACCCTATAGTACCCGCTTCGGCGTGCAGTCCGATCCATATATTTCATCGACGGTGCTCACTGGGGGTGTGCAGACTCCAGGAGGGGCCCCTTACGGCCCAAGCGCAATATCAAGCCATCTCGTGGCATCAAATCTAGGCCCTCGACCTCATATTATCAGTATAACACTACTGCGACACGCAACCCGATCCCATAGTATCCTCGCATCTGGCCATTGGCCTTACTCAGTCCAGAAATCATATAAGTCCCTCGAGCATTAGTAAAACAGTAGTTCTCAGCCCAAAACATCAATTATTATATCATTTTAGTTTCAAAATCGAGTAAAAGTGGTGAGTTGTAGAACAGTGGAAAATGGTACGACTGAGTTCAAGTAGTAAATCAAAACAGTGAGGAAATAGTGATAAAACTCCCCGGAAGGTTCAAATATTTGGCACGAAGCCCAAATATGGCAATCAGTCCAAAAAATGATGATAACAAATAAGCTTGAATCAAATACGTGGTAAAAACATCACTCGGGACGAACCAAGTCACAATCCCCGATAATAAACGACCCCACGCTCATCATCAAGCGCGTGTCTCACCTCAATATAGCACTACAATGTGCAAATCCGGGGTTTCAAACCCTCAGGATCATTTATATTCATTACTCACCTCGAACTGGCAAAAACTCTACCTCGCTATGCCTTTGCCCCTCTAATCGGCCTCCACGCGCGTCGAATTTATCCAAAATCAGAACAAATACGTCACAATATGCTAAGGAAACAAAGCCCAAGTAAAAATAATCGAAAAATATCAAAATCCTGAAATTAGCAAAACCCGAGCCCTGGGCCCACTTCTCGAAACTCAGAAATTTTCATATCATTGGGTTCCTTATCCTTCCACGAGTCCATACATGTCAAGAGTTCTTAAATCCGACCTCCAATGCCCTTCAAATCCCAATTTAGAAATCTTAAAATCCCAAGCCCTAGTTCTTCCATTTTTAGCTAAATTTCCATGAATTTCTAGGTTAATTTCACGATAGAATCACGTTTTACGCTCATTAATCTTACCTCCAATCACTTCTCCTTAAATCCCTCTTCAATTTACCTCAAAGAGCTCTCAAAATACTCAGCTATGGTGGAAAAAATGACTCAAAATCGCGGATGAAATGCTTAATGAACACACTGCCCAAACATAACCGCATCTGCGGTCCAATAGCAGCTTCTGCAGTACCGCTTCGGCAGTCATTTTTCTACATCTACGGAAAATTCACTTACAGGGCCATCACCGCATCTGCGGTCCTCTCGCCGCTTCTGCGGCTCCGCAGGTGCGGTCCCTCTTCCGCATCTGTGGTTCCAAGCATTCCCCAGCCTTTCCGCTTCTGCGACCCAAATCACGCATCTGCGATACCGCACATGCGGTCCCCAAACCGCAGGTGCGAAAACACCAGCAACAGCATAAAATCTGCTATCTCCCAAGTTCCAAAACTTCCCGTTAGCCATCCGAAATCACCCCCAAGGCCCCTCGGGACCTCAACCAAAGGCACCAACACAACCCACTACCTCATTCAAACTTGTTCCAATCATCAAAACACCTCAAATAACACTAATTCCATCAATTCACATCGAATTCAAGCCCAAGTTTTCTAAAAACTTTCGAAATATGTTTTCGATCGAAAAACCTAACCAAACCACGTCCGAATGACCTGAAATTTTGCAAACACATCCCAAATGACATAACGAAGCTATGGAAACTCTCGGAATTCTATTCCGACCCCCGGATCAAAATCTCACCTATCAACTGGAATCGCCAAATTACTAACTTCGCCAATTCAAGCCTAATTCTACACTGGACCTCCAAAACCACTTCCGATCACACTCCTAAGTCACAAATCACCTCCCGAAGCTAACCGAACCATCGGAACTCACATCCGAGTCCTCTAACTCATAAGTCAACATTTAGTTGACTTTTCCTACTTGAGCCTTCTTAAAAGAGACTAAGTGTCTCATTTCTTACCAAAACCACACCAAACGCAAACCAATCAACTCGACCATATAAAACACGGACAACGAAGCATAAAGAAACATAAATGGGGAAAACGGAGTAGTAATTCATGAGACGACTGGTCGGGTCGTCACATGATGATGGTGATTTGGCCTTGATGTTGTTGGGGTCACTTCCTGATGAGTACGAGCACCTTAAAACTACTATACTACATGGGAATGACGAAATTTCTCTCAGAGAAGTTTGTTCGACTTTGTATAGCTATGAACAAAGAAAGGGAGAAAAACAGAAGGGCGGAGAAGGAGAAGCACTAGTTGTGAGGGGTCGTCCTCAAAATCAAACAAGGACAAAGAAGGGAAGATCCAAGTCATGATCTAGACCCAACAAAGATGAATGTGCCTTTTTCGAGAAAAGGGGCACTGGAAGAAAGACTGCCCGAAGTTGAAAAATAAGGCCAAACATAACAATGGAAAGGTTATTATGGATTCAAATGTAGCTGATTGTGATGATTCAACTTCTCATTAGTTACAACAGAGCCATCAACATCATCAGACATATGGTTGATGGACTCGGCTTGTAGCTATCATATGTGTCCCAACAGGGACTGGTTCGTGGATTTTCAAGAAGGAGAATATGGAGTCATCCACACAGCGGATAACAACCTTCTTACCTCATATGGAATTGGTTCAATACGATTAAGGAACCATGATGGAATGATCAGAACATTAACAGATGTTCGATATGTACCTGATTTGAAGAAGAATCTCATCTCAGTGGGAGCCCTAGAATCAAAAGGGTTCAAAATCATTGCAGAAAATGGAGTGATGAGAGTATGCTCTGGTGCACTAGTGGTAATGAAGTCTAATCGGAAGAACAATAATATGTGTCACTATCATGGCAGTACAGTTATTGGGACAGCGACAGTGATATCTAGTGACGACAAAAAGGCAGAAGCAACCAGGCTATGGCACATGCGCTTGTGACATGCTAGAGGAAAATCCTTGAAAACTCTATCAGATCAAGGAATGTTAAAGGGAGTAAAAACTTGCAACTTGGAGTTTTGCGAGCATTGTGTCAAAGGGAAACAAACAAGAGTTAAATTTGGTACATCGATCCATAATACTAAAGGCATTTTGGATTATGTACACTCTGATATTTGGGGTCCTTCCAAAATACCTTCATTGGGTGGGAAACACTATTTTGTAACCTTTGTTGATGATTTTTCCTAAAGAGTGTAGGTGTATACAATGAAGAGCAAAGATGAAGTGTTGGGAATTTTTCTCAAATAGAAGACAATGGTGGAGAATCAAATAGGCAGGAGGATCAAGTGTATTCGCATAGACAATGGAGGTGAATAGAAAAATAATCATTTCAATAAGGTCTGTGAAAATGATGGCATCATCCGACACTTCACTGTCAGACATACACCATAACAGAATGGAGTGGCAGAACATATAAACCGGACCTTACTGGAGAAGGTACGATGTATGTTGTCCAATGCTGGTTTGGACAAAGAATTTTGGGCTGAGGCAATTACATATGCATGCCACCTTATTAATCGCTTACCATTTGCTGTTATTGATGGAAAGACACCATTTGAAAAATGGTATGAAAAGCCTGCTGTAGATTATGACTCTTTGCACGTATTTGGCTCAACTGCATATTATCATGTGACAGAGTCAAAATTGGATTTAAGGGCAAAAAGGCTATTTTTATGAGGATTACTTCTGGAGTCAAACGATATCGCTTATGGTGTCCTATGATAAAGAAAGTAATATTCAGCAGGGATGTTACTTTTGATGAATCTACTATGGTAAATAAGGTAACAGAAGATACCAAACAAAATGAGGGTGCTTCTAAGCAGGTGGAGTTTGAGGGAAAATTTATTTTTCCTACACAAAAAGCAGAGGAGGAAACAAATGAAGATTATCCTTTGGAAGAAGAGCCAGTAGAGAGGGATATTCCAACTCAGGAACCTCAACAACAACTTGAATCAATAGCAACTAGCAGGCCAAAAAGGACAATAACAAAACTTGTTCGTCTTATAGAGATGGTTGCTTGTGCCGCCTCAATTGTAGCTGATGATGTTCCTACCACTTATAAAGACGCAGTCCAAAGTTCAGAAGAAGATAAGTGGGGGATTTCCATGAATGATGAAATACAATCCTTTCATCAGAATCATACATGGAGATTGGCCAATCTCCCGAAGGGAAAGAAAGCAATTGGGTGAAAATGAGTATTTGCAAAGAAAGAAGGATTTCCTAACCAAGAAGATGTTCGCTACAAAGCAAGATTGGTGGCCAAAGGATATGCTCAAAAGGAGGAAATTGATTACAATGATGTGTTTTCTCCAGTTGTAAAGCATTCCTCCATTAGAATTATGTTGGCTTTGGTAGCACAGTTGGATTTGGAACTAGTTCAGATGGATGTAAAAACTGCGTTTTTACATGAAAACTTGGAGAAGGAAATCTACATGACTCAGCCAGAAGGATTCAAAGTTGCTGGAAAGGAAAATATGGTGTGCAAACTTGAAAAATTATTGTACGGATTGAAACAATCTTCTAGAAAATGGTACAAACGATTTGACAAGTTTTTGTTGCAGCAAGGGTACAAGAGAAGCAAATACGATCATTGTGTGTATTTGCGCAAGCTTGAAGATGGTTTCTTTGTATATCTTCTCCAATATGTTGATGATATATTGATAGCTTCCAAGAATTCGAAAGAAATTGATAAGTTGAAGATTCAACTGAAGAAGGAGTTCGAGATGAAGGATCTGGGTGAGGCAAATAAAATTCTTGGCATGGAGATAATAAGAGATAGACGTTTAAAGAAACTCTGTTTATCTCAAAAGGAATATTTGAAGAGAGTACTACAATGTTTTGGCATAGATGAGAAGACTAACCCAGTTAGTACTCCACTTGCTCCCCATTTTAAGCTAAGTACTACTATGTTGCCAAAAGATGAAGCTGAACAGGAGTACATGTCAAGGGTACCATACGCAAATGTTGTTGGTAGCTTGATATATGCAATGGTCTGTACGAGACCAGATATTTCACAAGTTGTTGGAGTTATTAGCAGATATATGCATAATCCAGGAAAGGAGCATTGGCAAGTTGTGAAGTGGATTCTACGGTATATTCATAATACTGTAGATGTTGGGTTAGTTTTTGAGCAGGAAGGCAATCAATATGTAGTTGGATATTGTGACTCAGATTTTGCGGGTGATCTGGACAAGAAGATCAACTACTGATTATGTGTTTACTTTTGCAAAGGCACCAGTTAGTTGGAAGTCTACTTTGCAGTCAACAGTTGCTTTGTCTACAATAGAGGCAGAGTACATGGCTATTACAGAGGTTGTGAAGGAGGCAATTTGGCTTCAGGGGTTGCTAAAAGAACTTAGCATTGGACAAAAAAGTATCACATTTTTTTGTGATAGTCAAAGTGTTATTCAATTAGCGAAGAACCAAGTTTATCATGCAAGGACGAAGCACATTGATGTTCGGTATCATTTCGTACGAGAAATCATAGAAGAAGGTGGAGTCACAGTGAAGAAAATTCATACTACGGAGAATCCTGCTGATATGCTGACAAAAGTGGTGACTGCGGTCAAGTTTCAACATTGTTTGGATTTGATCAACATTGTTGAACACTGAAGATTGAAGATGAAGACACAACCAAAATTTGTTATTGAGAGAAAATTGAAGATGTGGAATTTTGCCAAGGTGGAGATTTGTTGAAAATGTCAAAAGTCCCACATCGGTGGGGGACATATTTGGTTGAGATTTTTTCCCTATAAAAGGAGGTCTAATGTTTAGGATTTAAACACACCTCTCATTGGCCTTCTTATCTTCTTAAGGCATTTGTATCTTCTCTCTTTAGTATTATTTCACTTGTATTTTTGGAGTGAAATAAAATATGTGTTGTGTTCGAGGAAATAGGCAAAATTGGCCGAACCTCATAAATTTTGGTGTTCCTTTTATTGTTGTATTATTGTATTATTTATTATTTAGTGGCTGCCATAATTTTTGGTATAGTAGTTGTGACTCATTCACACTATATATATTTGGCTTCCGCAACAAGTATAAATATTTTTTACACTATCAGTATATTTTAATCACTTTTAGCAACTAATATGTCTTATTTTCTTGGTTATTTACTCGTAGTTATCTTTCACGTGACTTTATAGTGTAAAAGTTACATTGTAAGCGTATGGAAGTTAAAAACTCATGCTAGTAGATAAACTATGAATAAAGACAAACATGATAAAAGTTCAAGATATTGCTTTGAAAGATACAACAACAACAACAAAAATCTAGTGTAATCTCACTAGTGGAGTTTGGGAAGGGTAGAGTGTACGCACAGGCGAATCCAGGATTTAAACTCTATGGGTTCAACCTATAAAATTCTTAGTATTGAACTCATTATATACTGAAAGTTATAGGTTCATATCCACAATTTATTGCAATTTCAGTGAATTTTTGCACATTAATTTGTACTCTGCGTCGAAAATTATGGGTTCAATTGAACCCGTTGCTATATGAATATATCCCTCTCTATGTAGGCAGACCTTACCCCTACCTGAAGAAGGTTGAGAGGATGTTTTCAAAAGACCCTCGACTCAGGTGCTTTGAAAAATATAACATCTAATTTGTACCTATTAGTGCTTACCTTCAGTCCTGGAATTATTCCCCTGGCTGCATCAAAACAAGCACCAGATATACGACCTTGCTCGCGCAATTCAGGCTGAGGAGCTTCTCCTAATCTTCCTTCAGGGTCTGAGCCAATTACATTGAAATACCCGATTATTTTCATTGTAGACAGTAAGGTACTTGTATCGATTATGCAGTCGAAACAACTTCAGATCACCAAAACTTAACAACTTTATCAAGCTTAAAAATTTGGAAATCAACGAACTTTTTCCTTAAGATACCGACACTCCTGGAAAATTATCAGCAGTCATTAGCAGGTATAGTAACAACAATAACAATGACAAACCCAGTGAAATCCCACATGTGGGGTCTGGAGAGGGTAGTATATACGTAATCCTTACCCCTACCTTGTGAAAGTAGAGAGACTGTTTTTGGAAGACACTCAGCTTAGAAAAGTATTCAGACTTCTTATGCAGGGGTAACTCCTTTACTAAGAATCAGGTGATCATTCCTCTTCAAAGTATTGAAGTAAAGCACAAACCTTAATATCATGAAAGCTACATCAGAAGTTTTTGAGAAGTAGTATGATATCTTCAGCCATTTTCTTTGCTTTGCCATATGGATTTATCGGCGCCTGATTGTTCAAAGTTGCATCAGTGCATTGGAAAGTATAGAATCATCAACTATAATTATAATAACTGAACAATTATTCCACACATCAACACCAGCAAAATTGTCAAATGACATAAACTGCTGGTTCCAATTTAACATAAGGGAACTTATAGACAGAAAAATGTATCATATCAAGAAAAAAAAATTACTTTACATTACTAAAGCTAACTGGATTCAGTCACTGACTTGTGGGGTTTGTTCTGTAATAGGCATTTTCTCAGGCTCTCCATACGTGGCGCAAGTACTTGAATAGATTAATGTCTTTACACCATGTGTCGCCATTGCCTTAACGAGTAGCAGTGTGTTTGACGTAATATTATGATAATACCTGCACAGTACTCGGTAATATTTCTTGACGAGAAGAAAATTGGACGGTACAGAAAAAAGTAAGAATTCTCACAATTTTGAGCTTCGTAATATAGGAGATGCACAAGCTCGAAAACAACAAGTACAAAATAAGACTATTTTCTGATTAAAAAAAGGGCAGTCTGGTGCACTAAGCTTCCGATATGCGCGGGGTCCGGGGAAGGGACGGACCACAAGAGTCTATAGTACGCAGCCTTACCCAGCTATTTTCTGATTGCTGCATTGATAATTAGTTTCATAAGTAGAAAATGCATCAAAAAATGAATGATTTAACAGTTGGTATGAGTTAGAGCTTCAGAATTTTGTGGAGTACCTAAGAGGCTCTTGTGTATTTTCACCAACATATGCAACAGCTGCAAAATGCATCACAGCGTCGAATGCATTTCGTTTAAATATGTTGTTAACCTGAGGTACTAGTTAAGGATAAGGAAATACTAGCCTATAGCTAGACCAGAAGATATGCTACACTACGACAAAATGTGCTAATAACAATAGGAAGAAAAAGAAAGCATTAGGGATACAGCTACTGCATCTCCTAAATCAGCATAAATAAATTGAAGTCGTCCTGGCTCAGGAAACAATTCCTGGAGAACTTTTACAGCAGGGGACTCTGAAATGAAAAGGTACGTACGTACCACTGAATCCTTTAGGAGTCGAAGGGCAGCATGAGAACCGATGAAGCCAGCACCTCCAGTAACTAGTTATGTTGCTCCTTCTCTTCGACACCACCACAAAATCCATGCCTGAAAATCAACGCGCAAATGGACATGCTTAGATTTCTAGCTCATGGCGACTTCGTGAATTATTACCATGTTGATGAATCATTTTAGCTATTAAATACTCCCTCCGTTTCAATATATATGGTAGGGTTTGAAGAGGAATGGAGTTTAAGTAAGAAATGAAAGACTTTTGATACTCGAAACATACTGTAACATTTGTGTGGTTATAAGACTTTTCAAAGCTTGTAATCTTGAACATTCCATAACATTTGAGTGGCTATAAAAGCTTTTCGGGTAAACTAGGAATTTTAAGTTGAATCATTTTCAATTTTAGAAAGTTGTCATTCTTTCGAGACGATTAAAAAAAGAAATGCTGCCACATAAACTGAATGGGGAGAGTATGTGTTTAACCAAAAATCTGAGTCTTTGGTCAAACCTTAGAAATATAAAGAAATTCGGGTTACTGATAATCTGGAGACGAAAATAATAAATTTTGAGAATAATAAAGTAATAAGTAATTTTGTATTTCAGTGTAATCTCAATAATATTTCTTGTCCTTACAAATGTTGAGTCCTTCTCCTTTTATAGTTGATTCTAGGAGAAGATGTAACGCCTTTGTCTTAATGAGGCAATTATGAGCAATAAATGACATTAAAAGAAACGTTACACAATCATTTCTATTTAATTCAGATTCTCTAACGTATTTGATATTTAATGCTGTATTTAGACTCTTTCACGTCATCAGATTCGTATCTTCAACTTCTTCCGATCTTCGGTCTTTAAATGACTCGAATAGGTACGAGACTCGTACCTATTTGAGTAGCGGTCCACACCTATGTTGTTTTCTTCTCCTCATATCTGTTGTCTCCCGTGTCTCTTGGCTATTTATTGCGTTTTGACCTTTTGACTAGTCCATGTGTTATGACATGTCATCTTCAATATTTAGATTCAGTTTTTTTCCAATACAGATAGTCCCCCAACTTTCCATTTATTTATCAATTAAATATTTGGGAAGTGGATCGTCACGAAAAAGGAATTTTCGCCGTAATCAATGCTATGTCAGTACTGACGCTTCAGTTGTCTTTTCTATTTAATGCTCTGCACACGTGTCACCTTCTGATATGTATGTAATTCTACAGCCTTTTTCCAAGGCTTCTTCATCCCCTCTATTTACGAAGTGATAGTTGCCTTTATTATAGGCTTTCCATCATTACGCTTCTTTGTTTGACGGTTGCTATTATACACATATTTAACCTTTTTTTTTCCTTTGTCTTCTTCCTCATAAACCCTTAACAGATACTTTACTCTTTACTTTTGTTCCTTTCTTCTTTAGTTCATCCTTTCTCTGCAATGGCATCTCCGAATCCTAACCCTAAGAGAATCCCAATTCCTGATAGCTTCCCCAGCACCCCTGTAAGACATAGAAGGGGTAGAGGTGGCAGGCTTCGTAGCCTAGGACCCGTTCGTGGTGGTTCCTCTAGTTCCATCACTCCTTCTTCTAGTTTTAGCACTATTTCTAGAGGTTCTATCATTAAGAAATCCTCTTCTAAAGGTAAAGAACTTTCTGAGCCTCTCCAAGAGCCTTTAGTTAAGGAAATAGTCCCCAATGACTTGTCCTTTGAGAATGATAGGAAATTTCTTCGTGATCAAGTTGTTAATTTAGAGAAAGCTGACACTTTTCCTTCTCTAATCACTGAACCTTTGATTTCTATTATTCGAAAAGATTGCAACTGGAGAAGTGATCTTCGTATAGTGATCCCTAATCCAAACCAAAGAATATCTTCTTTTAGGATTGGATTTTCTTTTGTTTATGCTTATCCCTTCACTTTGGGATTTATTCCTGCTATTGACCCAGTTATACTTGATTTTTGTCGCTTTTTCAACCCTTGTATGGAGAGCAGTGGCTTGTTTGAGCTATTTGTCTGTAAAAACCAATGTTAGCTTTACCTTTCCCCACCTTATTCATCTTTACCACCCCAAATTATTTCACCATGGGGTTTTTACTCTAACTGCAAGAAGTAAAAGGGTCTTGGTAAGCCCTGAAGATGACAAGGATCGTGGGTGGTACACTCGTTATGTTGCTGTTCGCACAGTTGATTTGGTGGGTGAAACAAATATTCCCTTCCTTGAGAAGTGGAACTTTGCACGTAAGTTTTTTTTTACTTACCGTTCCTATCTTTAAGAATTTCAATTTCTTTTCTAATTTCGTCTCTTTTTGCTTTTCTATAGCAACTATGGGAGATGTGGAACCCGTTCCTAATTTTCGTGATTGGGTAGATTCAATCTTGAAAGTCGTGCCTATGGAGGCAAGAACTTGGAAATCCATTTCCAATTTACATGGTTGGAAAGTGAAAACTCACGGTATGCATCTCTTTATGCTTTTTTGTATGTTAAGTCCCTTCTTGTTTCTAACTTTTTCATCCTTCTTTTTGTCAGGATTTGCTATTCGAGGAATGACAGCTGAAGTAGCTATTGCCCTTCGAGCCTCTTCTGGTACTTCACTCTCTTTGGAGAGAACTCAAGCTACGCTATCAAAGAGGAAAGTTGTAGAAGAGGATTCTGAGAATGATGAAGATGAAGACACCTCTTTAATAGCTAGACCAAGAGTTAGGAGACGCATCGTTTCCGAAGATGAAGCTGAAGTTACCCCTGTCCGTGCCTCTCTTACTGAACCTGTTTGCATTCCTTCTGATGATGAAACCACTCCGAGGGACACCAATGAGTCTATCCAATGCCTCTTTGTTGGTGGTTTTGAAAGTGGAGAACTAGGTCCAGTTTTAGATGAAGTTCCTTTTTCTTCCTCTGTTCCCATTTCTTCTATTCCTCCGTTGGTTTCAAGTGCTTCCTTGCCCATTCTATCTATTCCTGCTCCCTTATCTATTTATGTTCCCTTGCATGTCTCTGCTTCCTTACCTGCTTCGAGTCCTTAGACTCCTGTTATTTTCACTTCTTCTACCACTCCTCCTTCTACAGCTCCCCATCCCTCTGTTCAACATACAGAGGAGGGCTCCAGTAGCATAAGCTTGGCTATGAGGAGCGTTACACTTGAAGTTCCTTCTAATAACAGTCTTTTAAGGAAGTTTGGTGGAGCAGATGCCTGGTTTAGGCCTTTGATTGGAGATATTGAGAAGAAGAAGATGAGAAGTCACAGTTGCTTAACTCTGATGAATGACATAGTTCATTCTACTTTAAAGGTATTTTTTTTCTTCTACTTACTAACAAGCTTTTTTTTATCTCTAAATTCTTATTTCTATGAGTTGTCACTGTAGGCTAACCTCATTGGTACAGAATTGATAGGAAGAATTTCCCTTCTGGAAAAGAAAACTCGTGAGTCTGAAAAGTCTATCCACGAGGCTGAGAAAATAGCCAAGAGAGCCCAGCTATAAGCAGATAATTGGAAAGAGCAGTTTGAGAATGCTCAGGAACCATAGAAGAATTGTTAGATAGTAGAAATCACCTGGAGCAACAAAAGCGAAGTCTGACTTCTGAGCTAGCAGTTGCCAAAGTTTCTTCAAGTCAATTTGAAAAAGACAAGGAGCGCCTTGAATGTTGCTTTTCAGAACAATTATCAAAGTCAAGTGAAGAAATCAGAGAACTTAAGGCACTCTTGGACAAGAAAGAAGAATATGCAGGAGAATTAGTGCAGAACTTGACTCAAGTTCAAGCTAATTTAAAGATCTCCTCTGACAAAGTACATGCCTTAGAAAGTTCCCATGCCTCCCTTGAAGCTTCCCTTGATTCTCATTTAGCTGAACATCAAGTGTTAAAGAATGATCTTGCTATGTGGGAAAGGGAATATGGACTTCTTGAGGAGAAGTTTGATTTAGAGGTGAGTTGGGCTTTCTTAAACTCTCGTCATGATGCATTAATGGAGGCCAGTCAAGAAAACTTTGACTTAGACCCAGAGTTGGCCAAAGTTTTAGAAACCATTGAAAGAACCCAACAATCATTTGACTTTCCTTCTCCGGCAATTGAAGCTCCCGTGGCTAAGGAACCTGTAAATGACGAAGCCGTTGCTGTGGCAGTTGAAGTTGAAGATGTTGCAATTCCAGCTTCCGAGGGTGAAATTTCTACGACTCAGTCTATGGAAGCTAAAACTTCCGTGACTCTTGCTCCCCTCGTTGAACCTAACACTTCAAGCCCGGCTGAAACCGCTCATATTGCTGCTTCTTCAGAAGTTGTCACCGTGCCTGTGGCTGTTTCTAAAAGTGAAATTAATATTGCAACTTCTGATGTGCCAACCCCTTCAGTGACTAGTTAAATTACCAGATTTTGTTTTTACTTTCTTTGTTGGATGATGGTTTTATCCCTTAGTTATTTTTTTAAGGGATTTTTTGGTGAAAGTCCCTAGTTATCATAATGGGGCATTTGTATAAACTTTTTGTTGACTAAGTTCTTACTTAGTCTTTTTAATTATATCAAAAAGTTTGTTAGTACTCCAATGTGCTCTATTCTTGTCTTTTCCTTATCTACTTAGGTCTTATAGAATAGTTTAGCATTTTTATCCTTTGAAAATACTTTATGATTCTCCTCATGACTTATTAACATGAGGTTTATAAAAGAGGGCCCTTTTATATATCGACACTTAATGAAGAAGACGTCTCAACTTTATAATGGTGTTATAATACGATGAAAGAAATAGGGACACACATGTTTTGTTTGAAACAACTTTGACAAGTTTTTATTCATGAACTTGGACAAGCTTTTGAATATTACATGTATTGAGATACATCTATAACTTTCTCGTAACTGTTTTTCTTGCAATAGATTTTTATAAAGTAAATACTTTTCAACAAGGTTTTTCCTTATAACCTATTTCAATACATAGTGATGACCCTATCTTAATGTATTAGGAAGGGTTTGAGAGGTGATTCCATTGTTCTCATGGGAAAGAACACTACGATGAATGTTTTGCATCTTCCTTTGTTTTGATAGGAAAGAACACAATGATGAATGTTGAGGTTCCGTAACTTCTGCTCGATACTTGGTTCAATTTACGTCTCCGTCTTACCGCATGTATTTGTGTACAATATGCAGTCCCCCAAGTGTTTGAGCGCTGAAGTATGAAGCCTCGAGCACTTGTTTGTTTCTCACAATTTGGTCCTTTTTCCTGAAAACAGAAAAACATACGGGACTCGGAGGTGGGATTAAAGATGAAAACTGCCTAACCCGTTTGTATTTCCATCAGATTAATTTGTAACCCTGGGCTGGGAATTTTAGAATATTCCATTTTGTCGTGCAGGTCGTGACTCATCATTTGGCAGGAGTTAGGGTTTTTGCCTAGCATCTAAAATCATTAGTAAAATTTTAACAATTCAAAAAAAAATTCTAATACAGCGATACCTGATCGTAGGTACTTTCTCAGAAATAATATCGCTTTAGGTGGACAGCATTCCAATGCGAGGGTAGAACCTTGCCATCCATTGTCTCCAACTCCTATGCTCCTTTTCCCGCAATGTCACAAATTCTGTAGGGTCCTTCCCATGTTGGACTTAGCTTTCCTGAATTAGCAGCTTTTGTAGATTGGAACACCTTTTTAAGCACGAAGTCCCCAATTTTAAAGAATATGAGGCATGCTTTCCAGTTATAATTCCGATCAATTACTTGTTTTTGTGTTGCCATCCTTATTAGTGCAACTTCTCTTCTTCCTTCGAGCAAATCAAGATTCACCTGCATCTCTTCATCATTTGATTCCTCCGTTGCTTGAACATACCGTGTGCTCGGTTCTCCTATTTCAACTGGAATTAAAGCCTCCGCACCATAAACCATTGAAAAGGGTGTTTCTTTCGTGCTTGTTTTTGTCGTTGTACGATAAGCCCATAATACTCCAGGTAATACCTCAGGCCAATTACCTTTTGAATCATGTAACCTTTTCTTCAAATTGTTGATAATGACCTTGTTTGTGGATTCCGCTTGTCCATTACCCACTGGATGGTATGGTGTAGATGTTATCCTTTTAATTTGACAACTTTGAAAAAATTCAGTGATTTGAGCTCCTATGAATTGCGGACTGTTGTCACATACGATTTCCTTTGGTACTCCAAAACGGCATATTATATTTCTCCAAATGAAGTCTTTAACTTCCTTCTCTCGTACCTGTTTAAATGCACCTGCTTCTACCCATTTAGTAAAATAATCTGTAAGTACAAGTAGAAATTTCACCTGACCTTTTGCTTGTGGTAATGGACCTACGATATCCATTCCCCATTTCATAAAGGGCCACAGGGCTATAACAGGGTGCAATAGCTCAGCTGGTCTATGCATATTATTGCCGTATCTTTGACATTTATCACACTTGGACACGAAACCGTTTGCTTCTTCTTCCATTTTAGGCTAATAATACCCTGCTCGAATCAGCATTTTTACCAGCGACCTTCCTCCTGCGTGATTTCCCCAATGTCATTCATGTACTTCTCTCATCACATATTCTGTTTGGGAAGGTCCGAGACACCTTGATAATGGCCCACCGAACATCTTTCGATAAAGATTTCCTTGATGTAAACAGTAACGAGCAGCTTTTTTGCGAAGTGCATAAGCTTTTCTTTTGTCAGCAGGCACAGTTCCGCGCTGTAAAAAAGCAATAATTTTGTTTCTCCAATCCCATGTTAAATGATTAAAATTTACCTCGTTCTTATCAGGTTCGAGAACGGAATGAAATAAATGTACGACTGAAGCATTTGCGTCGTTTGCTACGTCTGCTACAGATGCGAGATTAGCTAAAGCATCTGCCTCCATATTCTCATCTCTTGGGATCTGCATTACTTTCCAAGTTTGGAATTGCTTTATTAGTTCTCGTACCTTTTCAAGATATTCTTGCATTCGTGTCTCCCTGGCTGTATAAGTCCCCAGCATTTGATTGACCACGAGTTGAGAATCACTCTTGATTATAATCTGTGTTATGCCGAGTTCACGTGCCAATTCTAGACCTGCAATTACAACCTCATACTTTGCTTCATTGTTAGTTATAGAATGACATTTTATAGCCTATCTAATAGTCTCACCCGTAGGTGGTATGAGAACTATCCCTAGGCCTGCTCCTTTTACATTAGACGAACCATCAGTGAATAAAATCCAAGTCCCCGGGTTTGCACCATTAAAAACTTGTAATTCTTTTTCTGCTTCTAAATGCATCCCCTGGCTAAAATCAGCTACGAAATCGGCTAATACTTGAGATTTTATAGCAGTCCTAGGTTGATAAATGATTTCGTATTCACTTAATTCTATAGCCCATTTTGCTAACCTCCCTGACAATTCATGTTTATGCAAAATGTTTCGTAATGGAAAAGCAGTAACTACAACAATGGGATGACATTGAAAATAAGGTCTTAATTTTCTAGATACCATGATCAAAGCTAATGCTAATTTTTCTAGTTATGGATATCGTGTTTCAACATCTAATAAAGACTTGCTTACATAATAGATAGGAGATTGTTTACCTTGGTCCTCACGGACTAAAACAACACTTACCGCAACTTCTGACACGGCCAAATAGATGAGTAGCTTTTCTCTTTCTTTTGGTTTTGCCAATAATGGTGGATTTGACAAGTAAGCTTTTAAATTTCTAAGGGCTTGTTGGCAATCTTCGTTCCACTCAAAATGATCTTGCTTTTTGAGTGCGGAGAAAAATTTAAAGCATTTTTCTGAAGATTTGGGAATAAATCTCCCCAAGGCTGCAATTCTTCCCGTTAGCCTTTGGACTTCTTTTTTACTCGTAAGGATATCAGGGATCTCCTCTATTGCTTTGATCTGAGAAGGATTTACCTCAATACCACGGTTAGAAACGAGAAAGCCCAAAAATTTGCCTGAGGCAACCCCAAATGCACATTTTTCTGGATTGAGTTTCATATTAAATTTTCGTAAAATTTCAAATGTAACAGATAAATGAGAAATATGATCATGAGAATGCTGGGTTTTGACGAGCATATCGTCTATATATACCTCCATGGTTTTTCCTAAATGTTCTTGGAACATTTTGGTGAGCAACCTTTGATAGGTTGCTCCAGCATTTTTGAGACCAAAGGGCATTACTTTATAACAGTAAGTCCTCCTGTCTGTGATGAAAGAAGTTTTTTCTTTATCATTGGGGTCCATTTTAATTTGGTTGTACCCCGAATATGCATCTAAAAAACTCAAAAGTGCATGTCCTGCAGTTGCATCAATTAACGGATCTATATGCGGTAAAGGGAAAGAATCTTTTGGGCAGGCTTTGTTAAGATCTGTATAATCCACGCAAACCCGCTACTTACCATTATTCTTAGGTACAACCACTGTGTTTGCTAACCAATTAGGATACTTTACATCGCGTATTGACCCAATTTTTAATAGCTTTTGGACCTCATCTTGAATCACCTGATTTTTGAAAGCTCCTTGCTTTCTTTTCTTTTGCTTTACTGGTGTGAAGGAGGGGTCTTCATTTAGTTTGTGAGTCATCACATCCGATGGTATCCCTGTCATATCAGCATGGGACCAAGCAAAACAGTCCCTGTTAGCTTTTAAAAATTCAATCAACATACCTCGCATGTCTGAGCTTAAATTGGCTCCAACATAAACCTTCTGTTCAGGTCATTGCCCAAATAATATCACAGCCTCGAGCTCTTTAATTGTTATTTTGATATTTTCTTCAGGTTCCTGAATTGTATCAGGTCTCGAGTCTAAATCTGTATTTTCTTGTTCGGTTGAGGTTTGATCCTTGATACCTTCAACTATTTCCTGTAATTGCTATTTTTCTTTATTTACGGTGCTCGTATCTATTACAGCGTTGATACTCCTGGCTGTCTGCTGATCCTCACGAATTTGGCAAATTCCCCACGGTGATGGGAATTTAATAACTTGATGTAGAGTTGATGGGACAACATCCATGTCATGGATCCAAGGTCTCCCCATGATCATATTGTAAGATATTTCCATATCTACTACCTGAAATTTAGTTTCTTTAACAACACCTGCAGCAAAAGTTGTTAGAATTACCTCTCCTTTTGTTACCACACTTGAATTGTCGAACCCGGATAGGGTATGCGCCTTAGGTATCATTTTGTCTTCAGCTTGCATTTCACGTAATACCCTTAATAGTATAGTATTCACAGAACTTCCTAGATCAATCAAAACTCGTTTTACATTAGTATCATATACAAGTAAAGATATTACCAGTGCGTTGTTATGTGGGGTCATTACTCCTTCGGTATCTGCATCATCGAAAGAAATACTTTCGTTTTCTAAAACCTACCGTACTCGTTTACCGTGTGTTATCGTTACTTTAGAAACCTTGTTGGAAGCCGTATATGTTATACCGTGAATATCTTCTCCCCCACTTATAACATTCACGGTTCTCTTGGGTGAAGAGGGCTTTGGTGGCTCCTGCCTATTTTTCATATAGGCTTGCTTACCTTTCTCACTAAATATCTCAGTGAGATACACTTGTTTCAATAGATGATCCACTTCACTTTGTAAGATTCTACATTCTGAAGTTTTGTGCCTGTGATCATTGTGGAATTTGCACCAATGGTCTGGATTGCGTCTATTTGGATTTGACCGCATCTCTTTTGACCATCGTACCTTATCTCCCATTCTCCTCAAAACAGCTACGAGCTCGGAGGTAGTGACATTAAAGTTATATCCGCCGAACCTTGCCTTTAAACTACTGTCATTATCTCGTAACTCTTGTCTGTTTCGGTCATTTATGAACCTTGATGAAGAACCAGATTCCCTGTTCCTTGATTTTTGATCATATCGTTGACTATGATGCTTTGACCGTGAGTCTTTCCCTGCAGGTCCCATATATGGATCGTACCTGTTTTTACCTGATCTTTTTTCGGTTTCTGATCTCCTGGAATTGCTCCTCTCTTCATGACGAAACTGAGGTACGGTATCTTCCTCAATTCGCAACTTCGTACTATACCTGTTATAAACGTCATTCCACGTGGTTGCAGGAAACTCTCGAAGGCTTTCTTTAAGTCTTCTTGCGGCTTCTGAGCTTTTGTCATTTAAGTTGCTTGCAAAAGCTATTGTAGCCCAGTTATCAGGTACACGAGGTAAAGTCATTCTTTCACGTTGTAATCTATCAACAAAATCTCTGAGCAACTCGGAGTCCCCTTGCTTGATTTTGAAAATATCCTCCATTCTTTTCTCAACTTTTTGAGCTCCTGAGTGTGCTTTAATAAAAGAATCTGCAAGCTCAGCAAAAGAATTAATAGAATTTTCGGGTAAAAGAGAATACTAGGTTAATGCACCCTTGGTGAGTGTTTCTCCAAATTTCTTGACCAGTACTGATTCAATTTCTTGTTTGGTCAAGTCATTGCCTTTCACGCCTGTTGTAAATGCGGTTACATGATCACGTGGGTCTGTTGTGCCATCATATTTTGAGATGTCAGGCATTTTAAACTTTTTAGGGATTAGAAGGGGAGCAGCACTTGGTTTCCAAGGTTGTTGTGAGTATTTATCCACATACACTCCTTTAATTACCGGGGGAACTCCAGGGATTTGCTCGATGCGCTCATTTTGTTCCTTAAGCTGTTTCTGCAAAGTTAATACTAATTTTGCAAATGAGAATTATTTGAATTACCTGGTTCTCCTTCCTGTGGTTCACTGGGGGTTCCTCCATTTCCAGAATTAACAAGGCCAAAACGAGGATTCTCCAATGTATTATTATTAGGTGTGGGTGGTGAAACAGGTAATCGACTAACTAGAGCTTGAAGAGCTTTATTAACCCGTGCATCAATTACTTTTTGTAAAGCTTCATCTACCCCTTCAAAATGTTCAGATTGCTCTTGTTGATAAGCACGAGATTCAGGAGCAGGAGTGCCTTCACGAGATTGACGTGGTGAATTGTGAGGGGAGGGAACCACGTCAATGTTCTGTAAATCTCCTTGATTTTGATGGATTTGATTTTCATGGTTTCCCAAGGTGTTTTCACTGTTATTGTTGTTTGACATGATGATAACAACGGCTGGAATGTAGCTTAAAAGAGAAGATTATCACATTCCCGGTAACGGAACCAATTTGTTTAACCAAAAATCTGAGTCTTTGGTCAAAGCTTAGAAATATAAAGAAATTCAGGTTACTGATAATCTGGAGACGAAAATAATAAAAGACTTTTGAGAATAATAAAGTAATAAGTAATTTTGTATTTCAGTATAATCTCAATAATATTTCTTGTCCTTATATATGTTGAGTCCTTTTCCTTTTATAGTTGATTCTAGGAGAATATGTAATGCCTTTGTCTTAACGAGGCAATTATGAGCAATAAATGACATTAAAAGAAACGTTACACAATCATTTCTATTTAATTCAGATTCTCTAACGTATTTGATATTTAATGTTGTATTTAGACTCTTTCACGTCATCAGATTCGTATCTTCAACTTCTTCCGATCTTCAGTCTTTAAATGACTCGAATAGGTACGAGACTTGTACCTATTTGAGTAATGGTCCACACCTATGTTGTTTTCTTCTCCTCATATCTGTTGTCTCCCGTGTCTCTTGGCTATTTATTGCGTTTTGACCTTTTGACCAGTCCATGTGTCATGACACGTCATCTTCAATATTTAGATTCAGTTTTTTTTCAATACAGTATGTATGACAAGTATTTAAAGTTCTAACACTATTAAGGGGTCATTTGGTTTGAATACAAGTTATGGTGGGATTAGTTGTTCTGATATTATTTCGTATTGATTGTTTGTTATGTTGTATTAATCCTGGGATTGTCAACTTTACTAGTTTATCCTAAGATTACTATTCCACTCTCTGACAAGTATAAGTTATCCCGGTACTATTTTTAATCCTCGGATAACTTATCTCATGATTACTAACCAAACAAAGGATCGATACAACGGTACTAAATTTTTTATCCCATAATTATTTTTGCTTATCCATCGTACTAAACTACCCCTTAGTTCATTGAAAGCACTTACCTTTTTACTAGAAAAGAATTCCTACTTTTCAACCAATTGCTTTGCTATTGCAACTTCCACATACATGATAAAATATAACTTGATGGAAATAAAATATCATAATTTTTAACTTCTCTCCCCTGCACCAAGAGAGAGAAGGTAAATCAATCTCTATGAAAGGATAAATATGGAGAATTATACATATAATTGAGTAATTTTACAAAAACTATATATTCATACTAAACTCGAACTCCCTCTCGCGAATTACTAACTCGTTGATTTAAAATTATGAATTCGCATATGAGAATGAATATATAACAAAATAGTGTGACAAATCAAACCAACTAGGTTGAGATCGAGATTAGTTGATTGTTACAGTCAGACCTTTCTATAAGAGCATCTCTATATAACAGACTAACAGTCATTCACTATAAAAGTAAAAAAAATAATAATTTGGAGCCGACTTTTATGTTATTTTATGATATATGTCCTGCTATAACAGCACTTCAATATAGCAACAAGAAAAATATCGGAACAAACGAGATTGTTATAGAGAGATTTGACTGTGATAGGTTAAAATTTAAAATTATATCCCCAGAAATAACACCAAAACAAAGTATGACCTTTGTACAAATGCCATACAAAAAGAGAAGTTGACAATCAACGAAAACTATTACATAATCAACCAAAACAATACAAAAAATGAAAGAATGCTAAATGATCAATAATAAAGAGAAGAAAGAACCTTTTTTTTTTACCTAAGTAGAAGATGAAAGGAAGAGTCTTTGATCTGTAAAGCAAACTGAAATGCAAAGAAATGGAGAAAAAGGATAAACATGAAAAGAAAAACGAAGAGGGGTGATTTAATAAAATTATAAGTATAAAGAGAGCAAGAAAAGATAAAGTAAGAGTAAAAAAAATTCGTTAAATAAAAGAGAAAGATTCAGAAATAAGAGTATATAGTGAAAAAGCAGATCTAAGCTTCAAAATGAGGGGATAATAATTATTTTAGAACCTAATTAAACTGCCAAAATGAAGTCCTGGTCTTCTGGGGAAATGTCATGTTACCTACCTTTTGGACTTGTGTAACTAACTTTTTATCTTTGTTACAGTTATCAGAAAGACAATGGAATTTATTGTAAAAATCTTGGCTACTGAACTTATTGGGGATGTTTTTTATTTATTGTTCACTTCTATATTTATTCATTTATTTATTATTAATATTTCGGGTCAATTTGTGCGCACCGCACCTATTTCTTCCATTATCGGTTAACTTTCCCATTCAGAAAACAGTGTTAGGCTTGAAATCGTCTAATGCTCAAATCAATATGGAATGAAGTAAGTTCAAATTGAGCGAATTACAAGACGAGAATTCACATAGCAGATCCCAACTAATTTGAAATGAGAGTATAGGTACTGGCTAAGATTAAGTATGTGAGGAGTCGTAGTAACTGATGCAGACAATACTTTAGCTAAAAAAAAAAAAAAAGAATTCAGAATAAAGCTCCTCAATTAAGAGACAAGGGAACTTGCAAGCTAATTCAGTAACTCAACAACAACAACAATAACGACCCAGTACTAATGGGATCTGGGGAGGGTAGTGTGTACGCAAACCTTACCCCTACCCCAAGAGAGTAGAGAAATTGTTTCCGAAAGAACCTCAACTTTAGAAGACGAAAATAGACAATATCAGTATCACCAATAGAAACCATAGGAAAAAAAACATCATGAAAGTGAAAAAGTAGATGCAAAGCAAAAGCGATAGACAGTACATAGATCCAGCACTATGAAAAACGAAAGAGTAGCAAGAAACAACATTGCTACTAGCTGACTTCGACAATAACCCTATCGACACAACTTTGCTCACCCGTACAGTGTTGTTGATATTCAAAGCAACCCCCCGCCCCCGGTTCCACCGACTTTTTACAAGAGTAGAAATTAAGTGCTGTAAAGCAAGCATTAAGAGCTTAGCATAGTGCTTTTATCAATCTACATAAACTATGCTGTAACGTAAACTACTTTGACTGCCTGAACAAAATTCAGCACTTCCATCAAGGAAACATGCTGCTATATCCCAGCCTTGCCACTGGTATTGAAATTCAGTCGCTTACAGTGAAAGGCGATTATAACAAATAATCTACAGCCCTTTTCATACTGCGACAAATTGAAGACGATATAGCATCTACAGTACATTCAGTGTGCCAACACTGGTAAAAAGCTATAATGCCATTGGCGTATCTGAACCATCGACAGGGGTCAGCAAAATATCAAATCAACTTTGTAAACAATACGGGGAAACATTATTCAGTAGAATAATAGTCAATGAAAAAGAGCATGTAATTATTACAGTTTTCATCCATAAAAATTTCAAGTCTATAACAAATATCTCCTACTGAAACTGCAGAGTTGAGCCATCATGTCCTATGAGCCAGCAACGTCAACGCCTCTTCTTCCTGAAAAAAAAGAGAAGATGGCCAAGTGGAAGAGCTCCTAAAACTCCCCATAAATCATCCTTACATCCTACCTTTCCAGCTTTTATCCAAGTTTACAGAAAGAGCATTAGAAAAACAAGCTCTTTGGATGAAAAACACTAAAAGGGACCAATAATCCCGTCACTTTCTGACATTATACACAGCTACGAAAAATGAGACTTGTCACAAAAGAGAAAGAACCAAACCTTTCCTTCAAAAAAAGGATGAAGAAAAGTTGAAAAGAGGGAAAAGAAACATGGAAAGATAAGGTGGGCAGAAAGGAAAAAGTTGGAAAAAAATAGAAAAAGACACATAAGTTGGAGGAGGAAGAGGAGCTTTAGGCATTAAAACGGCGCCCAACATATATGCATCCCCTTGATTCTAGCCTTCGACAGTTTTTCTGCCATGGAGGCATAGCAGAAGATTATGTTCTGAAAAGGGCAGCCAGATGATGATCTTGAGAACTATTTGCAAGTATGACATCTTAGCATCTCCACTAACAGCTTACAGATTCAGGACTTATTTGTCCAGTGCTTCCACCGTGAGCATTGGATCCAGTCACAGGCATGGACCTCTGAGCAAAATTCAACAACAGCTTCCTCTGCTGCTCATTTGTGTGCGGGAGACTAGCACGTAAAAGTTCGACCGGCATCTCTCTGCTTACAGCTCTTGCAGCTTCTGCATCAAACGTCTCTGTGTTTGACTGAGTCTGTGGAAGTATCGATTGCATTATTGAGTCGTACTTACTCAAGCAATACTTAGTAAGTAAGCCAAAAAAGGCATCAAATGATGCCTGCCAAAGAGCAGGATTAGGCATGCTGAAGCTGCTAACAGCCTGAGGATCAGTCAAGAGATGAGTTGCCTTTTCAAGAACAGATTTAAGAATAATAGAGGCTCCATCTCCAGCAGGGCTTCCAAGAGGACGAAGAGGCGGCTGCTCTGAGGAACAAACAACAGCAGCTAGACAAGCACTAAGCAAATTAAGGTCCATGCCACGGGTACATACAGAGACTGTTTTTGCAAAATTAGTGATCGTCTCAGTGGCTCCTGGATTAGGTGGATGACTGCCAAACAAAAACCTTAAATGCCGAAAAATTGCCATGCAAACTATTCTTGCAAGCTCGCCACCGGGTGCCAGAAGCTGAAGATACCTTGAAATGAGTTTCCGGCCTTTTGGAAGAGACACCAGCCATAAGAACACAATGTCATCTTTAGGGGTAAGCCCAACTGAACTCCCACTTTTTCCAAGCGGGTCAACAAGCTGAAGTGAGGCAGCCATGCCTTCCAACAGGATCTGCCGCTTCCGCCTCAGCTGAGCACCTCCATCTTGCGGCTGACTAAACTGAAGTAGCCTGTCGATGTCATCAACCTCAAGGAGAAGATAGAAACCATCCTCTATTGTAATTCTAGCTGCAAGCATTGGTTCCTGCTCTAAAGGTTTCTCAGACATGTCATGTTCACCACTGCCATTACATACAAATCCGGGTGGATCATATTCAAGAAGAGGACGAGGCCTGCGAATGGAGGAAAATGAAATCTGCCCCTTAGCATCAACATGGAGATGAGGCTGTGACTCTGTGCTATTACGTGACCGTGAAGGTTGCTCCTTGTTTGGACAAAAACGATATTTTGACCTCGACTCAGCTGCTTTCTTTGCAAGCCGAGCTTGGTGATAATAATCGTCCACATACGGATCATTGCCATGTGTTGCGGGATGCTGCATTTTCAGGATGCTCTCTATTTCATCACCAGTCATGTACTTAGATCTGAACTTGGAAACATTACTCTCACTTTTTTGGCTACCAGCTTCAGAGGCTTGTTGAGAAAAGCGCACATTCTGTCTACCTTTATTTGATGACTTAGATCTTGAATCTCTCGAATCAGCCGATCCATACTTACCCGGATGGGAAGGTGAAGGAAAGGAATTAAATTGGGAACGCAGTGCAGAAAAATGAGCTAAAGATGGTTGAACTGAAGGATGCAATCTCTGCTGCTGTAGCTGCCGGGGGGACATTAACTGAGGGGACAATAACCCATTCTGAGGAATTTGATGTGGAGATATACTATTTAAGAGGCTAGAATGATCCCCATGGATGAGACCGGCATGACTAATCCAGTGGTTTTGCAGCCGGGTATTGAGAGAATGACCCGTAGGGGTCCACTGTGGCATGTTTCCACCGTAGTGGAGCCCATGAGACAAGCCTGCTAAATGGATATTAGGATTTGACAAAGTGGGGAGATTGGCAGTTGAATAGGGAGACTGAGGTCCAGCAGCAAGAGATGGCATACTTTGATGATGCAATAGGTTGTGTGGTGAGGCTTGCTGAGATCTGCCACCAGGAGGAGGGAGAGAAGTGTAAGATGCCTTTGGCACTAAAATGGGTTCGCTTGAGAAGCGTTGAAGTTGTTGGGGTTGCTCAGGGTAGGAGGATGTTCTATACAACGGTTTTGACTCTGCATGATGCACAGGAGAGAAATGTGTCTGTGAAGACCATCTTTTGCTATCCTGGTAACATTCAGTGTCAGACAAATGCTGATCAAACCAATCAGTAAAATCAGTTTCCTTTGCCCATTCAGCTGCCGACGAACCTGCAAACAACTTCTGTCAATCAAAGAGACCAACATGGCAAGGTCATCATAAGAATGACAATAATGAATTATAGATCTAATATGGCATATATTACAATGGCAAATCAAATTTTCCTTAGATACAAGAGTCTCCTACAGATTTCCTGTAATAGTTGAACATGCAAAACTGAAAAGATGCATGCCTGACCCCAAAAAGAAGAAGAAAGATGGTAGGGAAATAGTGAAGGATTTAAAGGCCTTCAGATTTACAGTTAGCACCAAAAAGACCAAAACTGAAAAGAAAGGGCGAACTCTCAGCCCTGAGCAGCGCAACCAATTTTAGTTTCCAAAGGTATGAGTCAAGCGCCTATGTATGATATCTCAGAATTTACAGAACTTGGACTATGCCCAAATTTGCAGGGGCAGATAGAGCGATTAGGGGAATAAAATTTCTTTTACAGAGTACAACAGATATAATTAACAAGGAAAATCGTAGTGAATATCACTCAGCCAATAGTCGAAGAGATTTCTTTAAAATAAAACAGCAACATCAGATGCTGACACAAGATGAATCAACATGTGCACTTACTTTCCCTAGAAAAAGATCCTGATCCACGATCTCCAATAACTCCAGGATGCCTAGGTCCTGTGACGTTTCTGTTCAACTGGAGAAAGAAAGACAATCATGTAAGCCTCAAGAAAGATTATGTAAGGACACACCATCAAGATCATTATAACATACTCAACTGTGCAATGTGCAAGAAAGATCGGAAGGTAAATCCCAAAAACTATGTGAAGCAAAATTTTAAGGTAGTACACATCAAAAAATTAAGTATTATTTCAGGAATAGCATATCACACTAATGCCAATCAGGGACATGAAAACTAAGTAGACAAGGAAAAGAAAATTATTAGCTGCAACTCCTATTAATGTATGAAAGGCACTGTTTCCTTCAACTCCTATTAACTGGTTGCAACATTACATCAATTCATTAGCCCCTATAAAGTCACGAAACTAATCAGATTCATCAGGCAGAAGATCTTCACTGCTCTACAGAGCAGATGCTGCTAAAAAATTCACAAGCCACAGTTTTTTTCTAAATGATGATCAAGTAAAATATAATTTTGTTGATAATGGCAAAGCTCCCATATACAAGGGGTACACCAAAAAGTAGAGAACCACCATGCATGACACCTATCTTCTTCACAAGCTATGCTGTGCGGACTCTCTAAAATGTTGTTGCACCCATGTCGAATCCTCCAAAAATATACTACTTTTGGAGGATCCGACACGCATCCGGCCACATTTTGCGGGAAAGTCCGAGCAACATAGTTTACAAGTAGGAACCACATGGATGCACCAAAAAGACATTAAAAACAGGGGTTATTGTTCTCCAGATGTACAAAATTAAGCTCTTTGTCCTTCAAAAGCTCTCCTATTTATTTTCCTCCATACTATCCACATAAGTGCTAATGAGCAACATCCCACACCTGGTGTCTTCTCTTCTTTCCTTTAAAGGCCGAACTAGATTATGCATCCTTCACAATACCCCGCATGATCCATTGAGTCTGAACCATCTAAAGCTCCCACCACAGACATGATGCTACCGACCAATTTAGTACGAGATGATCCATGTCCTCTTCTGAGTGTCTACACATGAATGAAGCACTAACTAGCATATGTGATCCTCCTCTTCCTCAAATTTTTGGCTATTAGAACCGCGCCACTAGCAGGCAGCCAAATGAAAAAACATACTCCCTCTGTTCCACAATAAGTGGCCAATTTGCTTTTTTATTTTAGTCCAAAATAAGTGTCCATTTATATAATCAAGAAAAATTCAATTTGTTTTTCCAAAATTACCCTTATGTACGTATCCCTAAAAAGTCTTTTACTCCTCACATTAATTATGCTGCAACATTTAATTAATGGTAGTTTAGTCACACTAACTATTTTTATCTAGAATTTAGTATTTTCTTAATGGGTGTGCCCAAAGCAAATTGGTCACTTATTGTGGACCGGAGGGAGTACCTTTTTTGGCACCATAGAATCCAAACCCAGTGGATAAGAAAACCTGACTTCTCTCTAACTAGCAACTCACAGTAGTAACTCTAGACGTCCACTACTTCCTAGCACCCATCTTTAAGAATTATGACTCTCTACCAGTAATGTTTGTATAAAGAGCATTTCCAGCAAAATCCGTATCCTGAAAATTCTTTCGTAAGTTTGAGATCCCAAATTACACTTCCACTCATGTAAATCTCCCAACTTGTTGAACAATTATCTCTTTTTCAAGAAATACTTAGATATTTGTGAAAGTAATCCTCAACATGTTGTCCCCCCAAAAACTAACCTTGTGCGTTCCATAACCTGAATGAGATACAACCACCACACTCTTCTCCATCTTTTTATAATATCTCACCAGAGCCTCCTTATCAAAAAATATCTCTCCAGAGGCTCCTTATCAAAAAGTATCTCTCTAGTGGCTGTACCAAAAAGGAACATTGGTGTTTTTGGTCATCCACCCCCTTCCATGGTGCCATATTTTTTCGCTATCACATCTCCTCTGTTCCAAATCTCCACAACCACTTCCCTAACACGGCCTTGTTAACGACGGGAGAGTTTTTACCCCCAGTGTTATCAAAGGAGCGCCTTAAGCCCTGAAACGAGGCTCAAAACATGTTGAGCTCTTCACCTCGCTTAGGGAGCGCTTCGATATTCTCATCAAGACTCTAAGACATACTTTTGCTTACCAATGAGCATAATCCTAAAGAGGCGACAATAAACAATTGATATTTTATTTTATCGTAAATTTTCTTCAATTTCTTTGTCCATATATTTGGTATTCATGCTTATAGATGTTAGTCTTGGACTACACATATATTTTGTAGTTATTCTCCATTTGCGCATTTCTTCATTAAGCCTCACGCTTCATTTGCGCTTTGCGCAAAAGCCCCACCAGACCTTAGAGTTATTTTGCGCTTTTCGCCTTTGATAACACTATTTACCCCTAGCGCTCCCCCACCTTTTGGAGGTCATACCAACTTCTCAACTAAGTGAAATTTTCTTGCCCTATAGACGGAGTCCCGCTGGATGTTCCTCTGTAGTTTTTCAGTTTCTCTGTCACGCTAGCAAGTACTAGTGGGGACACGAAATAAGTGGGAAACTTCGATATAGTGATTTTAGTTAATACTTCCTGTCCCTTTTGAGAATATCTTTTCTCCATCCTGCAAGTCTTTTCTCTACCTTTTTACTACCGGATTCCACATTGTTGTGTCTTTGTTTAATGAACTAAAAGACAGACCAAGATAAGTGGTTAGGAGGGCTCCAATCCTATAGTTGATTACGTGTTATAGACTATCAGAATTATCCACTTCACCAACTAGATGATGATTTCTCAAGGCTTCTGATGGTTCTTGTTGGCATCGCAAAATATTAGCCTCGTCTGCAAATAAGCAGTGTGTAACTCTGACAATGCCTTGACCCCCGCAGTTGAGAAACCCCTCAATTATCCACTTAGCACAACTCTATCCATCATTTTACTCAACGGTTTCATAACCATTATAAATAGTATGGGCAATAATACATCTCCTTATCTTAGGTCTATCGAGCTACCAAATCTAATCCACTTCCTCCACCTATCACCGAATCTCATTCTCAATATAAAGAAATCAAGAAATCCCAATTGATATAATCGTACGTGATACGCTTTCTTGAGGTCCAGCTAGCAAAATATACCAAGTTCTTCCACCTTCCTTATGTATCTACTACTTCATTTGCCACCTACGTAGTGTCTAAGATCTGTCTTCCTTCCACAAAAGCATTCTACGAGGTAGACGCTGTCTCATCCAGCACATTGTTTAGTCCATCAGAGAGTACCCCGGGGATTATCTTATAGATGTTTCCCACTAGACTAATATGTCTTTAATTTTGATGCACGTGGTTATCTCCTTTGAATATTAACCAATTACATTAGACATAAGTAACTCGCATTTCTATCCGGAATCAAGAAAAGATAAAGTTAAAATAGCATGACCAGGTATTATAATGAAAACCACCAATTAAAAAGGTACATCATGGGCTGACCTTTGAAAATGTAGTTGCCAGATCATCTATGTCGGATAAAGACCCCAAAGCTGATCCCTGGAGATAAAGCAGTAAATTATTAGTTTAATAAAGCAGACTACACTACAGTATATCAGCAACTCATCAAAGTAATAGATAAATACAGTATACACACACCACCAAGGACACAAATTCACAAGGGATGGTACCAACATTATCTAGAGATCACACATAAACTGAATGCAAAGAAAATGAGAGAAAATAGCAAATTCCTGAGCCAGAAGAACAAAAAGTGGGAAAACAGATATTCTAACAGTTAATTGACAATGACATCACCAGACTCTCCAGCTAAGCTTACTGATAAAATTCACAAACCAAATCAATAAAAGGGAAACATGCAGTTATTTTCTTCAAGTTAGATCTAAACACCAATCTTAAAACATCTACTATCACACTCAGCATATTTAGCCTATATTTTTAGTAGAAAGAAAATTTAGTTCCGTAAGGGTAGCGTCCACAAACCTAATCAGAGTGAAGCTAAAAGACCCACATGCCTTCTACCACCCTTTGCCACTTCCTAGCTACCACTTCCCTAAACGGGCAGCCTTAATTGCAGCTCGGAAGCTTGGACAAACACCTGCAAACCACCAACCTAACCCTCCCATGACCTCTTAGATCAACTGTGAAAGGAAGGACTGCAGTAAACTCATGATTGTAGAGTACGGGGGGGGGGGGGTGTCTTAGGACCCTTAGGTGAGAAAGCAAAGAATGTTGCCTTTTTGGCATATTCCATAATCTACATATCTAGGACAAGCAAAAGCAAACAATATGAATGTGTCACTACTATATATGATATGACGCAGTTTCATGATCTAACAAGCATGAGAACCTATAGTTAATAACACTAAAGAAGAAAAAAAGAGTATCTTTAGTATTTCCTTAATAGAAGGAGCAGATGCCCAGTTCATTTATTTCCTCTTTTTCTCTTCATTCTAGATAAAGATACAGAACAAATGTCCCCCAAGCAAGAAACAATTAATACATAAAAACAAGTATGACACAGTTCAACAAACAAATCATGTACGTCCTCATCTTTTTCAAACAAAGAATGTAAAGCTTAAAAGTAAAAATAAAAGAATGTACCTCATCTTTTTCAAACAAATGGTACTCCTGTACATCCTCGTCACCAAATCCACCATCCACCGAGGGAACACAACTGTTTCCTTCTTCGTCTAGGCCCCCCAATTCGACTTCCTCTCCTATATCTCGTCCAAAAAATGCATACTGTGATGCATCAAAATGCGCACTATCTGCATCAAAACACAACAAGAAACGTCAGTATTTATACACCCTTTTCACATTAAAAAATAAACAAGTTCTTTCTTCTACCAAACTAATCACTCCCACTCTCCTCTTTAGTAGTATATCACATAAAGAATGATACATTTCTATATTAAGAAATAATTTAACTTTAAACATTCATTTTACCCTTAATGAGATTAGTTCATAGCCACACAAATATCTGTGACTTGGTTTAGACCATAAGTTTCAACAACATTTTCTTTCTTTCTTAAACTCCGTGCAAAGACGGATCCATAATTTGAAGCTTATGAATTCCTAAAGTGACTTCAATTTAATACTACAATATAACTAGATTCACAATCAAATATTTATAAATTTTTAGTAGATTTTTTAATACATACACAGGGTGTGGGCAAAAGCAAGCTACTGGGTTCACGCGAACACATCTATTACATGCTCAGTCAAACACCATCACAAAAAATGGGACAGAAGGAGTACAAAAGTAAAACATGGAAACCCAAATAAAATCAAACAGTAATTTCAATGAAAATCACACAATTTATAAACAAAAAAACAAGCCGTGCAGTGAGCTGACCGGAGATGGAGCTAGAGGAGTGGGACAAGTCCATGGAATCTTTGCCATCAGATCTCTCCATAATTTACGAAATTAAGAAATGGAAACCCTAACAAAACTAAACATGTAATTCGACTGAATTAAAAAGCCCTGCTTGTTATAAAAAAAAAATGAGGTTTTTTTAGGGCTTTTGAAGAAATGGAGAAGATTGAGAGAGCAGAAGATGAGGAGAAGAAGAGAGACACATAGCGTGAGTATGAATATTACGTGTTTGGTTTAGTGTGTGTCTGTGTGTGCGTGTAAGGTGAAGAAAGAGACGGGAGACTTCTTCTTTTGTTTCGCCGAAAGTGAGAGAGAGAGACAGAGAGAAGACCGAGGGAGGACTTATGGGATAAGCTAAAATTATGTTATTTTTAATTACCGAATACACTTTTTTCTTTTATAAATATTAATAAATTTTTTATGCATATACAAGATTTGAACAAAAGTTAATGGATTCTGGTACCCGCATTATTGCCTCTTGATCCGCCACTAGAATTCGCAGTTGCTACCCTTCACGTACGCTAAAATATGTTTTTCATCTAATAGCTTACAAATTATATAAGAGGATAAATCGCATTAGGTAAATTCCATGCGATAGGCACCTATACCTTCCATTTGGGAAGTCATCTACTCAACCAACTCGACCACACTAAAAAGTTTATTTTTTCTATTATAACATTGATATTTGAGCTACTTCATTCTATTATTTCATTAGTTTCCGGTGCATCTTGTTATCTTCTACATATATGTAAATCGAAAAATTATACCCATTGATCTTAAAAATAAATTATTGATTATAGTTTATATCGTGGGCAAATCTTTAAGGTCAAAAGTTAAAAGTATTGTCCATGGAGCAAGTGACGGCAATAGTTGTTAAACGTGAAGTCCTACCCATAAGATAAATGTGGCCAAAAAATCAATAGTAATACCGAACCGAAATATCCTACTTATGCTAATCACCAGATGAATAATTCTTACCTATCAAAATTTATTTTGTTTGGATCTACCTTCAATCGTCATGCAGCAAGTTCTTTTGTAATGACTACTCTTTATTTTATTTTTTTGATAATACATTATCCCGCTTTTCTCAACCAAAAAAAAAAGGAAAGGAAAGCAATCACTTAATGTTTTTTTTTTAGAATTATTTAGAGCATGATCTTCAAAGTTAACACTTATTTTATTGATAATTAAGTCATACTATATGTTAGAGCTCGTTTGGTACTAAGGATAAGGAATAACTAATCCCGAAACTAAATTTAAGAAAATATTCCATGTTTAGTTGGTAAAAAACTGCGGTATAATTAATCCTGGGACTAGTTATTTCCGGATTGTAGTATTTTTTTATCCTATGGAAAAATAGAATAACTAATCTCGGGACAATTAATCCTGGGATAACTTCTTTCCAACCAAACGATCTCTTGGTGTTTTTTCTTTTTTTTGAGATAGGCATTTAGATTAATTCATGAAATATGTGTTATCTTGCATTTGTACATTAACAAATAACAAGTTCAAGTTAGACAGATTATATCACTTACAAGACAAGCTTAATTGTCTGAAGTAGCAAATCTTTTAATTTAATTTAAATATGAACGGAATAATATAAACAAAAAACGATCAGCATCTAGCTCATCCCGATCACAAGAAGAGGTTCATTACGATGGGGGTATATTTTTTCCCCTTAAGGAAAAATGAAATGCATAGGAGACCATCCTTTTGTTGCGGTATGCTCCTCAGATTTATGGATACTCAGCTTCGCAAGCCTTTGTCATTGTCAGTCAACTAAGTAGGGCCTTTTCCTTTTTGTTTGATTAACCCGTTCTTATTATCTTTAATTATTTCAGCTGAGACTATACTAAATCAAAGATGATTTATTACTGAAACATTCTGATTTATTAAAATAACAAAAACGTGTATTGTGTTTCACAACTTTAAAGCTTAAGTTCAAGTTGCTTTTAAATTTTCAAATTATTAGCTAAAGTATTGGCTCATAACAATTGTTGATGGCGAAAGGTGATTTGTGAAAGTCGGTCCACAATAATGAAAGTACAACTTGAACCAAAAAAGAAAGTACAACTGATCATTGCTTATGGATCAAAAACCACTTCCTGCTTTTTAAATTCTTTTTTGGCTACATTCAATTCAAGATTTTTACAATCTTTCACTTGAAGACTACTCTAACTAATCATGTCAAATTAAAAAAGACGATTCGTATATAGTTGCGAGTCAGAATATTTTTTAAGAAGAGTCAACGTAAAAGATAAATATACGAAAAAGTCAAGAAGGTTCATCGTATAGTATATGTACATGAATATTTAGTTTTACCTCTCAACATAGTGTAATAGTATTAATTAAAAAGGATAACTTTGTCACTGTTTATGTACGTTGTATGTTTCTTGTAGGCACGAGCATATGCGGAGTTTTTCGCAAGCGGTGTCGATAATTAAAAAAATATACTCAAGGTTAGTCTATACTTTATAGGCATAGGATTATGTAATTACTATAATTTGGTTCCCGACAGGTACGGATGTATAACATGAACTACGAATTTGATCGAACCTAATAGTTTTAACTACAACTCTATATTAATATACATTAAAAAAAATATATATGTACAAATATTAAATTTCAAACCTCAAACCGGTCATCATAGGTTAGCACTACACGTAATTCCTTTGCTCCGCACATCACGGACAAAATCACAGAGCAATATTCGGTGGCAGATGGGAAGCACATGATGCATTAATGTTGAGAGCAAATAGTTAGGATTATTATATATTATCAAAAATCACAGGAACCTTTGCTGTGTTTCTTATTAATGGACAAATTAAATTATGCGTTTGAGGGAATACATTAAATACATTAATATACTATATTTATTTTAGCTAGTTGACTGACTTTGTTCACTTTATTACTTTGTTGTTGTTACTGTTTCTTATTTTATTTTCATCGTTTCTTGAGTCAAGGATCTATCGAAAATAACATCTCTATCTTTATAAGGTAGTGATAATATTTGCGTACACGTTACCTTTCCAGACTCCACATATAAAATTACACTAGATTTATTATTGTTGTTGTTGACCAGACTTAGTTAAGTTTTGTTGTTTTGTTTGAGCTCAAAGCTCAATGGAACAACGCAATGTAAACATTGGTGTACACATAATTTTAATATTTTATATAACTGGTGTCAGTCTATTTTCACAATTCAGCTTGCAAGTGACTCTAAATATTGATATGTAATGGTTTTAAAACTTTGTTACTTTCTGTCTACAAATTAATATTTAGTTTGTATTATTTTCAATTCGTGACAGAAGTACATTTGTTCTTTACAAGGTTATTCAAAAACTAAGCCAGCAAGCTGAATATTTTCATCAAGTTTCGACAAGCATGAATGATGTTGAAGCAATGGCGGATTTAGGATTTCAAGAAGATGGATTCATCACTACCTTAATGATAAATATCGTTTTGATAATACAAAATATTACCAGGGGCAGCTCAATAAGTTTGGTGGCCTAAAGCCAAACTTTAATGTGATGCCCTTTTAAAAAATTATATATATTTTTAGTTGAAGTAGATTTTTCTAGTCTTTTGAGAATAAAATTACATAAAAAATTTCACATAAACCATTTAGTATCTCATGTGCAGTATGATCTTAAGTAATAGAACATGATTCAAGAAGTTGATAACTTTGTATTAAAAGAATTTTTTGATGTTTCAATATACTTGTTGCAATGATGAAAACCTAAGGAAAAATTAGAGTTTAAAAATGTATTACATAATATTTTCTAATGATTAATGTAATCCTTTTTATATAAACATTTTACTTTTCTACTTTGAAATACTTAATCTTTTCTTCAAAATATTTGGGGCCTCACGAAAAGAGTTATGGTGGGATGGATAGCATATCTCCTTCTTTAATCGGAAGTATTCGGTTTCAGTATTTGAAACGAAAAAATTCCTTATAAGGAACTACACTGCATAAATTTGAATTAATTAATGTCCCAAATTAAATATCAGACATCAAATAAGAATTGGAAAACAAAAATTAGACCTCCCAAAATTCCGGGGCCTAAAGCCACTGCTTTAGTGGCTTTACCCTCTGGCCGCCCTTGAATATTACGGTAATAACAACTTAGCAAGCAAATAATAATTAATATCATTATCACAAAAATATCATTTAATTTACAATTGTACTTAATGAGTTTTCATATTTTGAGCACGATCTATAATAGCTTCATTACTTACGAGTTTTCATGTGGTTGGAAGTTTATCAAGTTAACATTCAAGTACTCAAGCACATGTATATCAACTAGGGGTGTACAACCCGAACTGGAAAACCACACCAAACCGAAAAGTCAAATCAAATTGATTAAAAAAATCCGACTAGGTTTGGTTTGGTATTGAGTAAAAAAAACTCGAACCAAACCGACATATAAATATATAATTTTTATACGTACTTTTAAGATTTTATATAGAATTTTCTTTAAAAAATGTCTAGAAATAGATGGGTTTCTCTTGCGGAATATAATATTTAATAAAATATAAAGTGTTCCATATTTATTCACCTTAAATAATGGGTAGTATGATCACTTTCTTATATTGAAATGCATCAATCTCTTTGGTCTTCCATATTCATATATGAAGATCTATTAAATTCTGATTTTCTTTTTCGAATTTGAAATGGTTATTATTATTTAGGTATCATATTGATTTTTATGTTTAATTACCAAATTCGGTTAACCTTGAAAGTGTACATCGAAAAATTATTGCCAGACGACTAAAAAAATAACTATCATGTGTTACTAAGTAAATTCTCCGATAATAGATAATATGTTTGTCAATTTTTAAAATTTTTACCAAACATATATTTACTATAAAAAATTTAACAAAGTAAGATTGAAATAATATTTAAGTAGCAAAAAACCCGAAAAACCCCGCCAAAACCGAACCAATCCAAACCGATATAGTTGATTTTGTTTGGTTTTGATCAAAACCAAACCAACCTGGTCCATGTACACCCCTAAATTATCAACTATGAAGCATATATGTTCATACCTAACATCAGAAATGAATGTTGTCAAGTTAGCCATAGCTTTAGAACTAGCCACCTTGCCCATTGTCATCTCATTTAGTCTAGCAATTCTTTCACTCATTTCATCATCCTCCATGACCCTTTTTAATCCTTCCTCCAAATCTTGCACTCCAAAATCATTAATCCTGACGCCGATTCGCCAGTTTTTAACAATATAACCACAATTAGCAAATTGGTCACCTGCAATTGGATAGCACAAAAGGCGTTTCTTAGATTGTATTGCTTCTATTGTAGAGTTCCATCCACAATGCGTAAGATAACACCCCACGGCTTCATGTTGTAAAACATCAATTTGTTGCGCCCATGACACAATTTTCCCTTGTTTTGAAATTTTCTCCAAATAGCCCTTTTCTAAACCCTCTCTCCATAAAGGGGCTAATACCCAAATAAAAGGTTTTTTTTAAGGCTACAAGTGCCAATGCCAAACTATTCGCTTTTGTGGGCGATGTTCACAAATAGCCACTATCAGCATCTGTCTTTATTTTAAAGCCAGTGTTTTAAATGTCTTTAGTTTTTAGCCACTAGTTTAATAAACTTATACCTGACTGGACGAAAACACCCTTCTGCTATAACTTATACCTGTCTTTATAAAGAGCATTAATATGGCGTTGGTAGAAACCAACCCTCTGAGCATCATTGACACCTTTTGCAACTTCATTAATATCATACTCACCCATTCCTGATGACAATGTCAAACGAGTTTCAAATTAGAATGAAAATCAGAGAAGATATTCAGTAAACACTAAAGTCATGATTTAATATATATATATATATATATATATATATATATATATATATATATATATAAGTTCAATAAATTAAATTTTTTGCTTACCACACTCTGTGATGTAAACAGTTGGGTTCTTGTAATAATTTTTGTGTAAACGAGAAGCTTTTCAAGTCCCATTGGAGCAACAAAGAAAATGAGGTTACTTTAAACATAAAGTTAAGGACTCAACTTTTGAACGTGTAATTCAAACTTAAGGACTGCCTCTCTTTAACTTTTGAACCTGCATTTCAAACTTAAGGACTCGTGTTCTTAACGTTTGAACTTTGAACTCAAAGTTAAGGACTGCATGTCCTTAACTTTTGAACGTATTATTCAAACTTAAGGACTGTCTTTCCATAACTTTTTAACCTGCATATCAAACTTAAGGACTCATGTCCTTAACTTTTGAACTTGAAACTCAAAGTTAAGGACAGACAGTCCTTAAGTTTTGAACTTGAAACAATAACTTAAGGACTGCCTGTCCTTAAGTTTTGTACTTAAAACTATAAGTTAAGGATTGCATGTCCTTAACTTTTGAACCTGAAACTCAAAGTTAAGGACATAAAGTCCTTAAGTTTTGAACTTGAAACAATAATTTAAGGACTGCATGTCCTTAAGTTTTGAACTTGAAACTATAAGTTAAGGATTGTCTGTCCTTATCTTTTAAACCTGCATGTCAAACTTAAGGACTCCTATCCTTAACTTTTGTAAAGTTGAGGACAGAGAGTCCTTAAGTTTTGAACTTTGAACTCAAAGTTAAGGACTGCCGGTCCTTAACTTTTGAACGTGTAATTCAAAGTTAAGAATTTTGAACTTGAAACTATAAGTTAAGGACTGCATGTCCTTAAATTTTGAATCTGCATGTCAAACTTAAGGACTCATGTCCTTAACTTTTAATCTTTGAACTCAAAAGAAATAAAAACAAGGTAAGAAGAAAGAAATTTTGAAAATTCAGACATCTACTCAAAAATTTGAACATACAGAATTTAGCAAATAAGTATTGAGGATGATGTCATTCATAAATACTTTTGTTAGTGTTAGTACAATGTAAGGCTTACTTACCCAGTGACATCCTATACTATATACCCAGTGACTGAAGCAACAAAGTCAAAGAAAAGCTCAACTACTACGCTATATATTAATAGGGAAACCGAAATTCAGAAAATTCTTTTGAACTTTGACCACGAGCTAATTTGGCTGCAACTTCATCATTATGATAATTCTCTGTCTTTGCATATTATTGATGAAATTTGGACGATTTTGGAGGGCTTTTCACATTTACCATTACTGCGCTTGATATATACTTCACCTCCATCGCTTCTTTCTTTTTGCAAAAGGTTTTGGGAATATAACCATTGAAGAAAGGGTAAAACTGGCTTTTTCCTATTAATAGTGGCTATTTTTGCTGAGCATTATAATTAGTGGATAAAAATTAAAGACCCCCTTAATTAGTGGCTACTACACGTCATTTTTACCGCTTTTGCTTCTCCAATTGGACTAACCCAACTCCCAAAAGAAATGTACATAACTGAATTAGTAGTTTGCATATCTAGCCAATCCAAGCAACTTGAATCTTCCTCCCAAAAGCTAGCATTCTTGATTGTTACATGAGTTCCAATTGGGAGAATTTGGGGATAATCTTGGAACTCATAATCAAATTGGGTTCCCAAAATAGTAGTATTTCGCACCTCGTGACATGCGCCTGGAGATCTGTTTACAAGGAGCCACTTAAGTGTTCTTGTTCTTTCCGTTGTCCTAGTCCAAAAATTGAATCTTGAAATTCTTGCAGTTGAATTTCCTATAAGCCATGGCAAATCTTCTGAGCTAAGTGTAGGATGATCATTTGAAAGGCATATAGGACCATTTTGCAATGGACAACCTGCAAATTATCAATCATAAATGTATTATTTTATGGAAGTAAGTATGCCTTTGTGCATAAAATTAGAGAGAAAAAAATGATTGTCGAACATGTTTTAATTCCTTACCTTGTTTTCTCATAACATATTGTTGTTTACGAACAAAAAGTAATAAAAACACGCGAAATAATGATTGTTATTGTGCACGGACCACTGACAAAACTTGCCTTAAGCAAATTCAACTATTGAGGTGCCTTTCGGGTAAAAGTCGAAGGAGCGAAATTGTGGCACTCAAAGTCTTGAGGTGGCTCAAAAGGGTGGGCCAAATCAGATAATACTTTGGCAGTTGGGCATGGTCGTGACAAGTGGCGTAACCTATACTTCCCCTAGTATAATAGTGGGGCAAACCTTAGGGAGAATACTGAGTCCTTCGGAGAGGACTAGTGTAATAGCCCACAGATGTTGGTGGTTGTACTAAAAATGGGATTTGATATGAATCTTGCCTTAGACAAATCCCACGTCGAAATGAAAAGAAAAGGTTAAAGGGCCATATAATGGTGAGTTCATGATTCAATTGTTGAGACGCCTTTTAGGTTAAAGAGACAAACCATGAAGGCCAAAAGTCTCGAGGTGACTCTATATTGTCGGACCAAAGCTGAGGCAATTAAACTTGACTGTAAACGCGGGGGGGGGGAGGGGGAAATTGTCATAATTTACTCATGCCAATTACCAAGTCAATTAAATTAAAGTACTTCAGAATATATTGATTGCAATGAAAGCTTTGTAAATTAAGTTAAATCTTCAAAAGGATCATTTGATCATGTTCTTATAGCTTGCATTTTCATTAAAAAAGTGAACCTCGTATGGTTGACTTTAATATGACATCATATTAGACGTTTTGTACATTTAACTAGACGTCACGTACATCACAATTTCTTGATCTACGATAACTTTCTGACTAGTCATTTATGTTACAAATTACAAATAACATATATATATATATATATATATATATATATATATATATATATATATATATATATATATATATATAATATGAGTATTTACCTTATATTCAATGATATTGTAATTCAAAACGAGAAAAGGCCAGTCTTATATATGCTTCCAGATTTTCCACCTAATTAGTTCTCTATACAATTTCCAGTCAAGTAACATGACTAGTTTTCAGAAAGGTTTTTAGAACAGTACCAAGCACGACTCAAGCTATTCGTATATTTTATAAATTAGTTAATGTGAATCCGAACGGATTTCATACATTTGTTAGTTAAATTGACCTGTTTCTGAGATGATTCCAGCTTTGAGCAAGTCTGGAATTGAAGCAAGCAAATTATAAGCAGCCAAAAAGACTGGCCAAAATCCAGCAACTTGAATGCCACACCTATTAGCAACTTTAACAGCCCAAGAAGCAAGCAAATCAACAATCACACACACAATTCCATCCTCTTCTTTTCCACCAAACTCATATTGTCTAACAAGTTTTTCAAAATGGTATGGCATGTAATTCTCCATTGCATTTTCTATCGCGAAAAAATCGCGAGGGGTTCCTTCTTCTAGTCCATCTGGTATAGACATGAAAGAAATTCCACTTTTCGGATCGATTTGTGTTGAAATATTACGGTGGATGAATTCGGGTGTGATGACTATTGGATCAAGGCCATTGCTATATAGCAATGAAGCTAGTTTAAGCATTGGAGTTACATGACCTTGTGCTGGATATGGAACTAGAAGTACTTTAGTCTTTTTTGTGCACTTCCTATGACCCATCTGCCGCCCTGGATAAGGTGTGCGGTGTTGAAATTGTTGAACCGGAGAAATGAGTTGGAAAAGAGTAGAACGAAAGCAGACAAGTGAAGACGAAAAGAGACAGAGTTATAACTAAATTTCGTTTCAAAGCTTTTTGTTCAAAACTCTTTAATGTATACTCACTATATATGAAAGTGGTATATATAAGGGATGGTCTCTTAATTATTTGGGGAGGGGGAAGGGGGAGGTTTGGCTCACGTGGCGTATGCCATTGGTTAAGGCACAATCATGGACTTGGAGTATTTGTTTACAATATATGATATACATTAACAATATAAATAGCTCTACACTATTAAGGTAATGTAATATGTTGTAGCAATCTAATTACAATCAGAACTTTCTATAACAATATTTATATAGAACGGTCATTCATTATAAAAGCTAAGTTTTTTTCGGAATTAAATTTTATATTTTGTTATTATATATGTCCTCTATAACATCACTTCACTATAACAGCCAAAAAATATCGAAACAAATGAGACTGTTATAGAGAGATTTGACTGTACACCTTATTTTTAGGTAATTAATTTACTATTTTATTATGTACAGTTATCTATAATATTCTTTTAGTAACCTGATAGTTTATTTTTATTTTTTTGGTAATGTCGTGTATTTATAGTTAGAGTTCCTCACAAAGGGAAATCTTAAACTTACACTAGAGTATAATTAATTATTGATGAATAGTGTAGTTATTATAGAAAAGGTTAGTATTTGTCGCAAATTAAGGCACTAAAAAGCATTTGCATCTATACCCGTTTTTTGGGTCACGTTTTAACTTGTGTCTGCTTTGCAAAAAAATTTGCAAGCGTACCCACTTTTACGCGTAACTTCAGCATACAGGGCTGAAGTAGCAAAGGCAGTCACGCAAAACTTCAGCATTCTAGTAGACGAGCCTGAAGTAGCAAAAATTGCTTAACCAAGTGTGCTGAAGTTTTTGTTTGTAATTGCTGAACTTAAGCATAGTAGCTGAAGTTTTATTCTCTATTTGCTGAAGTTTTTGTTTGTAATTGCTGAACTTAAGCATAGTAGCTGAAGTTTTGTTCTCTATTTGCTGAAGTTTTTGTTTATAATTGTTGAACTTACGCATTCTAGTAGCTGAAGTTTTGTTCTATATTTGTTAAACTTCAGCATGTTTTATGCTATCATGTAATTGATTTTTTGTACAGATAATAAGTTTAACATAGTAGAATTAGTAACTTAAAAAAACTAGATAATAATTTAGCACAACAGGTTAAAATGCATTAATAATGTACAAAGTTGAATCCAAAAAAATAATATAATTTGAATTAAAGGAAATAGACTTATATTTACATACATGTACGTACTTACTTTAGAAAGTTATTTATAATTTGTTTTCATATAATCTGATAAATATACTTATGGCAACATCATCCCCGATGAACTGAAGTTTCATAGTAGTACCAACAACAGAAGAAGAAGAAGAAGAAGAAGAAGAAATAGACGAAGAAAGGGGCTGAAGTTGTTTAAAAAGAGGGTACAAGTTAAAACTTTTTAAAAAATGGGTATAGGTTAAATTGGGGCGGCCAAATAGGGTCCCTCGTGCAATCTATGTCCGCTTTTTGGGTCACGTTTTAACTTGTGCCCTCTTTTGCAAAATAAATTGCAAGCGTACCCACTTTTCGCGTAACTTCAGCATACGGGGCTGAAGTAGCAAAAGCAATCATGCAAAACTTCAGCATTCTAGTAAACGGGCCTGAAGTAGCAAAAATTACTGAACCAAGTGTGCTGAAGTTTTTGTTTGTAATTGCTGAACTTAAGCATAGTAGTTGAAATTTTGTTCTCTATTTCCTGAAGTTTTTATTTGTAATTGCTGAACTTAAGTATAGTAGCTGAAGTTTTGTTCTCTATTTGCTGAAATTTTTGTTTGTAATTGCTGAACTTAAGCATAGTAGCTGAAATTTTGTTCTCTATTTGCTGAAGTTTTTGTTTGTAATTGCTGAACTTAAGCATAGTAGCTGAAGTTTTGTTCTCTATCTGCTGAAATTTTTGTTTGTAATTGCTGAACTTAAGCATTCTAGTAGCTGAAGTTTTGTTTTGCTGAACTTCAACATGTTTTAGCTGATGTTTTGTTCTATACTTGGAACTTCAGCATGTTTTATGCTATCATGTAATTGATTTTTTGTACAAATAATAAATTTATCATAAGTAGAATTAGTATCTTAAAAAAACTAGATAATGATTTAGCACATCAGGTTAAAATGCATTGATAATGTACAAAGTTGAATCCAAAAATATAATAGAATGTGAATTAAAAGAAATGGACTTACATTTACATACATGTGCGTACTTACTTTAGAAAGTTATTTATAATTTATTTTTAAATAATCTGATAAACATACTTATGGCAACATCATCTCTCATGAACTGAAGTTTCATAGCAGCACCAACAGCAGCAGAAGAAAGAAGAAGAAGAAAACGAAGGAGGAGAAGAAGGAGGAGAAAGGGGACTGAAGTTGTTTAAAAAGTGGGTACAAGTTAAAAAATTTTAAAAAAAATGGGTATAGATTAAATGAGAGTGACCAAATAGGGCGCCCCGTGCAATTTTTACGGTAATTTATGATATTAACAAGCGAGCTTGATTGGCCTATAAAAGGGTCCAATATTTTGGTAAAAATTGTACTGGCACCCTATTTGGTCGCTCCCATTTAACCTATACCTACTTTTTAAAAAAGTTTTAACTTGTACCCACTGTTTAAACCACTTCATGCCTCTTTCTCCTCCTCCTTCGTTTTCTGAATGCTGAAGATTGAGATATTGTTATATGTTTTAGCCTAACTTATATTTGCTATTTTAGCTCTTTACAACTAGGAATTAGCTTCTGGACCGTCCAATTCGGAAATTCTACTTTTAATTGCTACTGAAACATGAAAGCACAACTCGATTCTCTGTGCATTAGGTGAAGATGTTACTTTTACTAATGGTCTTGTTTTATAGGAATATTGCTTTTCAAATTTCCTGATAATTCTATTATAGCAACTGGATCTTAATGACAACTTGTCATTGTTATTTTAGAACTTCAACTCTAAGAATGCTGAAGTTCAGCAAATATAAACAAAAACTTCAACTCCTAGAATGCTGAAGTTCAGCAAATACAAAACAAACTTCAGCCCTGAAGTTCATTACAAACATAACAAAGCTTCAGCTAAAACAGGCTGAAGTTCAGCAAATATAAAATAGAACAAAACTTCAGCTAAAACATGCTGAAGTTCAGCAAATAGAGAACAAAATTTCAGCTACTAGAATACTTAAGTTCAACAATTACAAATAAAAACTTCAGCCAACACTTGGTTCCGCAATTTTTGCTACTTTAGGCCCGTCTACTAGAATATTGAAGGTTGTGTGATTGCATTTGCTACTTCAGGCCTGTATGCCTGAAGTTACGCGAAAAGTGGGTACACTTGCAATTTTTTTTGTAAGGCGGATATAAGTTAAAACGTGACCCAAAAAACGGGTATAGATGCAAATACCCCATTATTTTGAGCGTAATATATACTTCTATCCTAAAGCCGGAAAAGAAATACATAAAAATGTAAACTGGACCATTTATTTTAGCGGTACTCCGCAAAATTGCAAATTGAAATAGTAGGTACTAAAGGTTTTTATTTATTTATTATTTGGGTTTGAAGTAATAAATTTACGTACGAAGGAACTTAATGCTTTATTTTCTTTTTTGTTCTTGATATGACCAATATATACTATTTATTGGGTACCTGTTATCTTTCACCAATATAAATATAAAATAACTCTACATATCAATTAATTAGAACATATATTATTCCATTGGATACTTGCTACCGACATAAATTTCATATTCTAACATTACAAATGAATGTTGTCAAGTTAGCCATTGCTCTTGAACTAGCCACCTTGCCCATTGTCATCTCGTTTAGTCTAGCAATTCTTTCACTCATTTCATCATCCTCCATTATCCTTTTCAATCCTTCATCCAAATCTTTCAGTCCAAAACCATCCATTCTATTGCCGATTCGCCAATTTTGAACAATGTAAGCGCAATTAACAAATTGATCACCTGCAATTGGATAACATAACAGGCGTGTCTTGGATTGTATCGCTTCCATTGTAGAATTCCAACCACAATGGGTAAGATAACACCCCACTGATTCATGTTGTAGAACATCAATTTGTGGTGCCCATGACATAATTTTCCCTTGTTTTGATGTTCTCTCCAAATAGCTCTTTGGTAAACCTTCTCTCCATGTAGGACCTAACACCCAAATAAATGGTCTTTTTAACAATTCAAGAGCCAATGCTAAGTCATTTACTTTTGATTTTCCAATTGGACTAACCCAACTCCCAAAAGAAATGTATAAAACTGAATTAGCAACTTGTTTATTTAGCCAATCCAAGCAACTTAAATCTTCCTCCCAAAAGCTAGCATTCTTTATTGTTACATGAGTATTCAAAGGTCCAATTGGGAGAATTTTTGGGCAATCTTGAGACTGATCAGTTTGTGTTTTCAAAATATTAGTATTTCTCACATTGTGACATTCGTCTGGAAAGGTATTTACGAGGAGCCATTTTAGGGTTCTTGATCTTTTCATGGTCTTAGTCCAGAACTTGAATCTTGAAATTCTTGCAGCTGAATTTCCAACAAGCCATGGTAAATCTTCTGAACTAAGTGTAGGTTGGCCAAGTGAGATGGATATAGGACCACTGTGCAATGGACAACCTGCGAGATCATTATTGTTAATCATAGGTTTCTCAATTGGAAGAGATTCTAAACATATTGTAGGTTTAAAATGGCAATATTTGATCAGGAAAAGATCAAAATTTGCTTGTTTACTATCTGAAATCGTTCAATTTTATCATTGGTTAAACTTTTGGATAGTTCATATCCTTGTCGTGAGCAAATGGTCTTATAATATAATATTCATTGTTGTCATCAACAGAGCTTCAATGTGAAATGAGTATATTGCATGTGCCCAAATTCTTCGAGAAGGGGAATGGGAACGACTTATTATTTACTCATGTCAATTACCTTCAAAATTAGATCGGAATGGAAGCTTTATGGTTAAGTAATGTTTAACAATAACAACAAACTCAGTAAATTTTCATAAGTGAGGTATGTGAAGAATAAGATATATGCAGCCTTGACCCTAATCTGGAAGGGTGGAGAGCTAAAGTAATATTAAAATAAAATAAAATAAGTAATATTCCGAAAGCTTCGTTTTATCATGTTCTTATCCCATACATCTTCATTATTAAAAAGTAAAACCTATTATGGTCAACTTTAATATGACATAATAATAATATTAGAATGTGAGAAGTTGACTATGACCTAGTCATTAATTAGTGCTAGTATTTAACTAACTAATTACACGCGCTAAGCAAATGGCCTTTCTTAGTCCTTTCAAACCAGTAAACAAACGCCACGTACCTCGATGTTTACTCGATCCCTAACAACTTTCTGACTAGACATTTATGATAGTAGCATTTAATTATTTTTTTTTGAATATGATCAATTTAATTTATATTCATGGATATTATAATCCAATACAAGTATACAACATGCTTCCGATGAAAGGCAAGTCTTGTCTATGCGCTTACTAAGTATCTTACTGAGCCACATAAACTAAAAGTTTACTGAGAATTTTTGCATTATCCATACATAGCATAACTAATTAATGTTTTATTACATTACTTACAATATTTTTCAAGTTATCAATTTAAGCTTACTATAATTAACAAACTACTCTTACGCTTTTTACTCCCATGGAACTTTGAAAAAACGAAGTTAATTCCTTCTTGATATCTAAAAAAATCAAATATTGTGGACCACAAAAAAAACCAAAAACTTATTTAATGTGGACTGGAGGGAGTAATAAAACTATGTTTATAACTAAAAAATCAGAAATGCAAAAGTTATATCAGAAATAAAAAATTGAGTCCATAATTTTCTTGGGTGGCCTTAAGTAATTTTAATCCCCTCATTGTTGCCCGAGGTATTTGGTTAAATTCCTCCCAAGGTGCAATGAAAAACTATTCTATAAAAGCGATACTTCAGTTTACAGAACTTCAACGAATTCAAATGACGGAGCAAATCACACATGATACATATGTTTGTTTTGGCAAAAAAAAAAATGCAAAGGAGGGAGAAATTTCAGAATATTTAGTGTGTGAAAAATGAGGCAAGACTTCTCTATTTAAAGCCAACAAACGGATGGAAAGAAAAGGTGCCTTTTTTGGTGTTATATTTTCGGAAAACAACTCTTTATTTTTCATTAACACCTCGCAAAACCCAACACATATATCTCATCTGGGGAGGATAGTGCGTACGCAGACCTTACCCCTACCCTAGGGGTAAATGTTGTTTTCGATAGACCTTCGGCACAAGAAAAATATGTCTCAGTTTAAATAATAAAGTGAATATTGTTACCTGTTTCTGAGATGATTCCATTTTTGAGCATGTCTGGAATTGAATCAATCAATCTATAAGTAGCTAACATGGCTGGCCAAAATCCAGCAACTTGAATACCAAACTTATTAGCAACTTTAACAGCCCAAGAAGCAAGCAAATCAACAATCACACACACAATTCCATCTTCTTCTTTTCCATCAAACTCATATTCTTGAACAAGTTTTTCTAAATGGTATGGCATGTAATTCTCCATTGCATTTTCTATCGCGAAAAAATCGCGAGGGGTTCCATCTTCTAATCCATCTGGTATTGAAATGATAGAAATACCATCTTCTTTAGAGTTAATCTGGATGAAATTTGGAGTAATGACTATTGGATTAAGACCATGATTAAGTAGCAACGAAGCTAGTTTAAGCATTGGTGTGACATGACCTTGTGCTGGATATGGAACTAGAAGTACTTTGGTCTTTTTTCCGCACTTCATATGTTTTCTCTCTAAGATTTTTAGTTGTTCAACTCTTCAAGGGACTCACTATATATAATTATATATTCAAGTCGTAATATATGGAGAGGAACGGACCGTCTCTAAGTTTTCATTTTTTGGTGTGTGGGGTGGGGTGTGGACTGAAGAGAAATGGACGGTCTAATATATATAAGAGGAATAGGTGGCTAGCTTTATAATCACAAGAAATAAGTTATCTTAAAACTTTTGGAATATCTCGGCGTTTAGTATCGCCTTATCCTTTGTTTGGTTACTAATACTGAGATAAGTTATCTTAGGATTAAAATAGTATTGGAATAACTTATACCAAGATAAAGCAATAAAGTTGACAATCTCATAATTAACACAACATAACAAACAACCAATAAAAAATAATATCAAGATAACTGGTCTCAATATAACTAATCCCAGTATAACTAATTCCAACATAAATTGTCTTCAAACAAACAATTGCTTAGGGATCTTTTGGTATGATGGATAAGCAAAAACAATCTTGGGATAAAGATTAGTTACCGCCTTATCCCTTGCATGGCTATTAATCATGGGATGAGTTATCCCAAGATTACAAATTGTACCGAGATAACTTATACATGCCAGAGGGTGGAATTGCACTACCAGAATAAGTTATCATGAGATAACGCAATAAAATTGACAATTCCAAAATTAGTACAACATAACAAACAGTCAACAAAAATTAGTAATAGAATAACTAATTCCAGCATAACTAATCTCAGTATATATTAGAGAACCCATAATATTGGATAATTTTTGAATACGAAATATTAAAATATTAAAATTTATAATATTGAGGATTTATACGGTCAACTCCAATTATTATTGTTGTGGGGGAAGGGGGTTGCATGTGGCTTATGCAATTGCATTAACCTTCGCATGTGGCTTATGCAAATTTGGGCTTAATCATGGCAAATTCTTTTGGCAACTTCTTTACTAAAGGAAAACTTAAACTATATATTAGAGTATAATTATTGATGAATTATGTAATAGTTTTAGAAAAGGTTAGTATTAGGCGCAAAGGCATTAAAACGGGTTAGTTATGATATTAACACAGGACAAGCCTGGTTGGCCTATAAAAGGCCCCAATCTTTTGAGTGTGACACACTTCTATTAAGGGAGAAATTTAAAAATAGTCAGATTTACAATTGATCATTCAAAAATAGCTCAATTTCAAAAGTAATCGAAATTTAGCCACTTTTCATGTAAAGATAAATCTGAGCGAAAACACTGTTCAAAACCCGGAAAATACGCCAGTATATTATACTGGAGTTCCAGCATAAGTATGCTTGAACTCCAGCATATTATACGGGAGTTCCAGGATAACTATGCTGGAACTCCAGCATAATATGTTGGAGTTCCAACATAAGTACACTAGAACTCCAACATATTATACGGGAGTTCCAGCAAGTATAAATGTCCAGTATAATATACTGGAGTTTGGAGCACCGGTGCTTCAGTCTCCCATATATTATACAGGAGTCAGCAAAGTATACCGGTCCAACATAATATGCTGGAGTTCGTACACAGATGCACCGAACTCCCGTATATTATGCGGGACCGGTCTCTGTTACAGCAAAATAGTGGCTATTTTTCATTGACTTCGTAAATGATGGCTATTTTTGAATGACAAGTCTGAAAACTGGCTATACCGTGCTATTTTGACTTCTATTAAAGCCAGAAAAGAAAGTCTGGACCATCTAAGTGGGCGTTTGGACATAAGCATTGTAAGATTCCAAAAAAAAGTGAATTTTTTTTTCAAGTGAAAATGGAATCTGAAAATTAGAGTTGTGTTTGGACATGAATATAATTTTGGGTTATTTTTGAAGTTTTGTGAGTGAAAATTTTTCAAAATTTATCTTCAAGTGAAAATTAGAAATTTTATGGTCGAACGCTGATTTCGAAAAAAAGTAAAAAAAATTCGAAAACAAATAAAAAATTCTTATGTCCAAACGAGCTCTAATTTGAGTGTACTTTTCAAAGTAGGTAAGAAAGTTACAAGTACATATTAGAAGGAACTTAAAGGTTTTTTTTTTTTTAAAAAAAAAAATTCTCTTCTTACCCGTGGTGCTATTCGGACCACCTTGCGTCTATTATTCATTTTATCGAATACTTTTATTTCTCATCAATATATGTATCAGATCAATCTATTCACTACATTTTAAGTAAAAATGAAAACAATCACATAATTATTTTTTTATCCAGTTTTAAACTTTATCTCTTATAATATTTACACATTTCTTTGAAGACTATAATCTTAGGTCGAAGGAACTCAAAGCTCAAAAGCTTTTTTGCTGCTTTTTTCTAAGTGGTTTCTACATGCGACTTGCTGCCTAACCCACAGAAAAGGTCAAAAGTGCAATTTTTAATAAATTATGAGCAATGTGACTATTGTGGATATGGTGTTTGTATACACATTTTTTTCTTTACATGGTGCTTTTATACACATGTAAAGACAACCTACGAATATTTTTATTTCACTTTGTAGATTTATATATTAGATTCTGTACTGTCTGTCTGTCTGGAAATAATGTATCGAAAACATAGGCGGAGTATCGAAAACATAGGCGGAGCTAGCCTATCAGGGTTCGGCTGAATCCAATCACTTCTGCTTAAATATTATATTTATATTAATTTTTAAATATATTTAAATATCTAATTGCGAACCTAGTAACGAAGATGAAGTATCGGTTTCGTATGGCAAATGCAGAACACCTCTGATAGAAAACAAACTATGAAATGCAAAGTGTGATGATCTTGTTAATTGGTGTAGATGATTCTCATCGAATATATATAATTATAAGTTTTATTAAGGTTTTAAAAGTGTCTTAAACTACTCTGTATGTGCTAAGATTGTCACGACCCCAAATCACCCCGGTTGTAATGGCCCCTATCGCAGTACTAGGCAAGCCGAATCAACCCAATTAACATAAAGGTGTTTTGTAAATTCATTTCCAAATCAGTTATAAACACAAGTCTTGCATTTAATTTAACAAAATACGCGGAAGAAAACAAGTACGTAAATATATCCATACCGCCCGATCATGGTGTCACTAGTCATGAGTCACTAAGATACTGTCCAGTACTGTCTACTCAATACAAGAAGAACAAGACTGAAATAAATAACACTAAGGATAGGAAGGAGAAAGGCAGGGCTGCGAACACTGTGCAACTACCTTGCTATCTCCGGAAATACTCAGAAGTTGCTGAAAGCTCTCACTCTGATGCTGTGACACCTGGATCTGCACACAAGGTGCAGGGAGTAACGTGAGTACGCCAACTCAGTAAGTTACCAAAGTAAACAAAATCTGAGTGCAGTGACGAGCATTTAAAAACATATACATAATCTAACATAAAATCTCAATGGAAATATCAAAGTCAAATCCATAGTTCAAGTTCCAAACAATTCGTAAAAAACTTCAGTTTCAATGAAAATTATTTAAAATATTTGTGCAACACATTTTCAATAGAGGCTCAGTATAAAGGAGAGTGAAAATAGTGATTTCATAAACAAGCCCCTCGGGCGAGGTATCACTCATAAGTATAGCCCCCCGAGCAAGCCTCTCAGTCACTCGTGACTCAACTCTCGTCAAATAGTACTCACACTCAGCACTCCTGTTCAATAGATATCTCATAATAATAACCGTTGCGGCGTGCAACCCAATCCGTAATATATAGTCTACTACGCTCACTGGGGGTGTGCAGACTCCAGAGGGGCTCCTACAGCCCAAGCGCTATATCGCTGCGGCGTGCAGCCCGATCCAACATATCGCTGCGGCGTGCAACCCGATCCATATAAATATCGCTGCGATGTGCAGCCCGATCCATAAAGTTTTTTGGACTGAGTTTTCCTAATTTTTCACTGAAATGCCCGAGCTATTGTGACGTTGATGACTGAGAGGGGCCAAGGGCCCGATGGTGAGGATTATATATATATAGTGAAAAATTAGGGAAACTCAACCCAGACAACTTTCAAATATTTAAAACAGAGTAATGAAACTAAATCAAACGTAAACAGGTAAAAATCATGACTGAGGATATGCTTTCGAATCAAAACAGTGTGAGGGAAGTTGTAAAATACCCATAAGGGTCCAAAATAGTTCGGCATAAGGCCCCAAACATGGCATTCAACCCAAATTGATAGGTTCATTTCTAAAACACTTAGATATCACATAGAGTTTATCAAAATAACAATTCTACAGTTGTCACGGGACGAACCAAGTTACAATCCCTAAGGATGCACACCCACACGCCCGTCATCTAGCATGTGCGTCACTTTATTTACCAAAATAGTACGAAATTCCGGGGTTTCATACCCTCAGGTTCAGATTTACAATCGTTACTTATCTCGAATCAGATGAAAATATACTCTGCGATGCCTTTGCCACTCAACTCGGCCTCAAATTGCCCCGAATCTATCCAAAATCAGAATCATAACATCAATATAGGCTAAGGAAACAAAGCTCATGCGAAAATAATCAAATTACATCAAAAATTTCGAAATTGGTGAAACCCGACCTTCGGGTCCATGTCTCAGAATCCAATAAAAATCACATCACTAGAATCCTTATCCTCCCACGAGTCCATACATACCAAGAACATAAAAATCAGACCTCAAATGGGCCCTCAAATCCCCAATTTAAACTCTCCAATTTCAATCCCTAATTCTCCAATTTAACCCTTAAATTCCACTAATTTCATGTCTAATTAGTTAGAAACCACCATAGAATTGAGTATTAAGTTCAAAAACCTTACCTCCAAGTGTTACCCCTCGAATATCTCTTCAATTTCTCTCAAAAAACTTCAAAGCCGTCCAAAAATGGTGAGAAATGAGCTGAAAATCGCGAAGATGACTTTTTAACTTTCTGCCCAGGTGCTTTCTTTATCACGATCGCGAAGCACAAAAATGGCCTTTCCCTCAACTTACCTTACGCAATCATGTAAACCTCCACGTGTTCGCGAACCTCAACTACCCAGACCTAAGCGATCGCGACCTGATCTACGCGGTCACATAGAGCAACCACCTCCACTTAGCACCAGCTCACCTCCTTGAACGCGAACACGACCCTAGCCACGCGTTCGCAAAGCACAACATCCCACACATACACGATCGCGACCTCATCTCTGCGATCGTGTAGAACAACTCCACCCCAGCCCTAATTAAGCCTACGCAATCACGAACTCCTCTACGCGATCGTAAAGAGCAAAACATCTGCAACAGAATACTAGCAAAACTGCTAACTCTTCCAGTCCAAAAATATCTCGTTGGGCATCCGAAACACATCCGAGGCCCTCGTAACCTCAACCAAACATGACAACACATCCCCTCAAACTTGTTCCAATCTTTGAAAAACTCAAAACAACATCAAAACATTATATTACCCTTGGATTCAAACCTAAAGATTCCAAAACTTCTGAATTTCACAAATGACGCTGAAACCTATCAAATCACTTCCAAATGACCTGAAATTTTGCATACACGTCAAAAATGACACAACAGACCTATCCAATTTTCAGAATTTCAATCCGACCCCGATATCAAAATCTCCACTGCCGACCGGATGCCAAAATTTTAATTTCGCCAATTCAAGCCTAAATCTACCACAGACCTCCAAAATGCATTCCGATCACGCTCCTAAGTCCCAAATAACCTAACAAAGCTATCCGAACCTTCGAAATTCACATCCGAGACCTTCTACTCATAAGTCAACATCTGGTTGACTTTTCCAACATAAGCTTACTCAAAAAGAGACTAAGTGTCTCATTCCTCTACAAAACCACTTCAAATCCAAACCAACCAACACGATACGATGAAATACAGCGGAACAACATATAATGAAGCATAAATGGGAAAATAGAGCGGTAACTCATGAAGCAACCGGCCGCGTCATTACAAAGATCTAAGCTAGCAAGCTGGATATTAATCCTACTCTTGTATTTTCAACTTTTTGGACAAGACAGTTGAGCTACAAAAAGAAAACTCAAAATATATATTTATTCCATGGGCGGTTCAAGCACATGTGGGGCCTAAGGCCAAAATTTTTAAACGGAAGTTATAAGATATATTTTTATTTAAAATCTATTCTTCTAGCTTTTTTGAGATATAAAGTTGTTAATAATCTTTTTCATAATCAATTTTCTTCTAATAATTCTTTTTCAATTGATATTATAGTCAACTCATTTTATCTTTCTTGAGATATTGTTGATTTTAGATAAGATAGTATAGAGCAATAGAAGTATAGAACTATTTAAAGCTTAAAAGTATTGTTGAACACTGAAACTAATAAAATCTTGGAGAAAGAATGTGAGTAAGAATATTAAAGAGAGACAAAAAAATATATAGGATTTTTGAAATATGAAGGGATTGGGAAAAAGAAAGATTGACTTGAAGAAGTTAAGAAAGGGTGAGTAAATTTTTTACACGTTATTTAATGAAGGAGAAAAAAGTAAAAAAAAATTGGAATGTTGGGAAAACTATTCATCTACCCATTTTTAATCAAGTCAAATTCTTACTTTAGATATCTAAAGAGCTTTCTTTCCTTTTATAGTAAAAACTCTACTTTTGTATTAAAAGTACTAAATATTATTTTTTAAATACTTATAAACCCATTATTTTTAAAAATGAGGCCCCCAAATTTGGAGGAATAAGACATATATAAGCCTTACCTATTATAAGGTTAGAGCCGGCCTTGACTTACTCCATCCATTTTAATTTATGTCTTGCTTTTCAAAAAAATGCTATTTTAAAACAATTGTGATGACCCAAAGGGTCATCTTTTATTTTAGAATCCGAATCCGGGTTCTGAGGCCTTTAAAATCACATTTTATTTTTCTTCGATTTGCGTGCGCAGTCCGGGAGCATTTACGGAAAGCTTTCATGTGGAATTAAAAAAAATATTAAATTTTGCCTTTAAAATGGATTAAAGTTGACTTCGGTCAATATTTTTGGTAAACAGACCCGGACACGTGATTTGACGGTCCCGTAGGATCTGTAGTAAAATATGGGACTTGTACGTATGCCCAGAATCGAATTTCGAGGTCTCTAGCCCGAGAAATAAATTTTTGAAGAAAATTATTTGCTGGAAAATATATGGATTTTTAGAAATGGATTAGTGTGTGGCCTCGTTGGTATCGGACCCGTATTTTGATTCCGGAGCTCGATTCAGGTTTGGTATAATATTTAAGTCATGTCTGTGAAATTTGGTGAGAAACAGAACTGATTTAACGTGATTTGGACGTCCGGTTGCGAAAATAGAAATTTCAAGTGTTCTTAAGAAAATCATGAGTTTTAGTGTTAAATTCGTTGTTTGAGATATTATTTTGGTGATTTGGTCGCACAAGCAAGTTCGTATGATGTTTTTGGACTTGTATGCATGTTTGGTTTAGAGCCCCGAGGGCTCGGATGAGTTTTGGATAGGCCACGAAGTGAGTCTGGACTTAGAAAAATCTGCTGTTGCATCTGGTATTTGTTGCAGCCCTCTAATCTCGCAATTGCAAGATCAGGCTTCACATTTGTGAGTTTCACAATTGCGACCAAAGGTTCGCAATTGTGACAATAACAGGCATGCAGTAGGTTCGGATTTGCGATGCCTGTCTCGCATTTGTGAGCTTCGCAATTGCGAAGCTCTGGTCGCAATTGCAACATCTGCAACTAATCAAAATACAATTTAGACGGGATTTCAACTCATTCTCTAAAATTTTCAAACCCTAAACTCCCATAGGCAATTTTCCAAAGAAGAGTTCTTCCCCAAATCATAGGTAAACGATTTCTAACTTAATTCCTTCAATCTATTTCATCTTTTTATAAGATTTCATCACATAATCTAGTGATTTTCATGGGAAAATGGGTGTTTTGGGTGAAATTTAGGGATTTAGACCTCAAATTGAGGTCGGATTACAAAACCAATTGCATATCCGGGCTCGGGAGTGAATGGGTAATCGGGTTTTGGTCCGAACTTCAAGTTTTGACCAAGCAGGCCCGAGGTCGATTTTTGACTTTTTAGGAAAAATATTGGGAAACCTATAATTAAGCATCTGAATTGAGTGCTATAGCATTTATTGATAATATTAAGTTAATTATGACTAGATACAAGCGGATTGGAGGTGAAACCTAGAGGTAAAGCGGTAATTGAGGCTTAATTTTTGGTTGTGGAATCGAGGTAAGTGTTTGGTCTAACCTTAGCTTGATGTATTATGTGTTGTTGCCTTAATTGTTACGTGTTTGGTTGTTGATCACGACCTGTAGGTGTGGTGACGAGTATCTATACATTGTTATTGGGTTGTAACATTCAAATGAGTCTTATACTTGTGACCGTTGTGTCTCTTATCACGTATTGTTCATGCTTAAGCTGGTTACCCTTCATGTTGAACAAGTTTGGTTATATTTTCTTATTATTGGGTCATTGTTGAGTACTGACTCAAGTTGAGACTTATATTGTGAATTTAATTGTTGAAACGAGATTGGTTATAGCTGATTCCCTTGCCGAGATGTTATTGTTTGTGTGAGAAAGAGTGTAAGGCATGAAGGGTGATGCCGTGCACGATATTGTGAGTGAGTGTTAATGCACGAAGGGTGATGCCGTGCCATATTCTGTGAGTGTTAATGCATGAATGGTAATGTCGTGCCATGATTATGAGAGAGTTAAAGCACGAAGGGTGATGCCGTGTCGTTTTCTGTTGATTCTTATGGTGAGGATGTGATGACCCAAATGGTCATCAATTGTTTTAAAAGTGAATTCTGCGTTTCGAGGCCTTAAAAACCTCTTTTGACATCACCTCAATTTGTGTGTGCAGTACGGGCGCGTAGCCGGAAAACAATTTTGTGAAAATCTATGAAAATGATGAATTTTGTATTTAAAATGAGTTTAAATTGATTTCGGTCAATATTTTGGGTAAACGAACCCAGGCCCGTGATTGGACGGCCCCGGAGTGTCTGTATGAAAATATGGGACTTAGACGTATGCCTGGAATCGAATTCCCAGGTCCGAAGCCCGGGAATTGAATTTTTAAAGAAAATTGTTTTCTGAAATTATTTTTGAGTTTTGGAAATGAAAAGTGTTTAAAACTTGATGGTATAGGGCCCGTATTTTGGTTTTGACTCCCGGTACAAGTCTTATATATGATTTAAGATAAGTCTGTGAAGTTTGGCAAGAAACGGACTTGAAACGACATGAATCAAATCGTTTTTGAGAAATATGGAAAATTTGAAGTTCTTGAGAAATTTCGTGATTTTTATATTAAATTCATAGTTGTTGATGTTATTTTAGTGATTTGAATGCACGATCGAGTCCGTTTGATGTTTTTAGGTTGGTGTGCATGTTTGGGTTGGAGCCCCGAGGACTCGGGTGAGTTTTGGATAGGCCACGGGGTGGATTTTGGACTTGAAGAATTGCAGGCTTCAGCTATTTCTCTACAGATTGCAAATGCGAGGGCTATGGCGCAATTGCGAAAGTAGCCCAGGCCAGCCTATCTCGCAATTGCGAGAGTTTAATCGCAAATGCGATACCCCAGCTTGTGGCCAGTCATCGCAAATGCGACATGTTGGTCGTATTTTCCAGCTCGCAAATGCGAGCCCATTTTCGTAAATGCGAACTTAGTAGAAGTTTTGGTTCGCAAGCAATTCCCATATCTGCAACCTGCAATTTTACAACTTAGCCGAAAATCTTTTATTTTTCACACTCTTTCAAAACCAAAACACTCTTGGGCGATTTTTCAAAGACAACTCTTCTTCCAAATCGATTGTAAGTCAATTTTAACTCGTTTTCTTCAACCATTAATATCTTTTCACATGATTTCAACTCAAAATCAATGATTTTCATGGGAGAAATTGGGTGTTTTGGGTAGAACCCAAGTTTTTCAAAAATTGGGGATTTGAACCTCGATTTGAGGTCCAATTTAAAAATAAATTATATATTTGGGTTCGTGGGGGAATGGGTAATCGGGTTTTGGTTTGAACCTCAGGTTTTGACCATGTGGGCCCAGGGGCAATTTTAACTTTTTGGGTAAAACTTTAGGAAACTCATTTTCATGCATTAGAATTGATTCATTTAGTATTTATTGATGTAATTAAGTAACTTGTGGCTAGATATGAGCGAATTGGTGGTTGAATCAAGAGGTAAGCAATAGTAGAGATTTGAATTGTGTTCGTGACATTGAGGTAAGTGTTTGGTCTAACCTTAGCTTGAGGTATTAGGAGTTTTGTCTTATTTGCTATGTGTTATTTGTTGAGTACGACATATAGGCATGTTGACGAGTATCTATACGTTGGTGTCAAGCATGCCCGTGAGTCTTATACTATGATTAATGTGACTCCAATTAGTATTGATCATGCTCTATATAATAATTTCTATTGAGGAATATGACTTGTGGAAGTATTATTGTTAATTGAACATGGTAGAGCATTGGCTCAAGTTGAGAATTTAATTGCTGAACATGGTAGAGCATTGGCTCAAGTTGAGAATTGAATTGTTGAACATTGTAGAGCATTGTCTCAAGTTGAGAATTGAATTGTTGAGCATTGTAGAGCATTGGCTCAAGTTAAGAATAGAACTGTTGAACATTATAGAGCATTGGCTCAAGTTGTGAAGTAATTGTGAAAGAAGAAAGGAGAGAGAGAACCATGATATTGTCTCCTTTGCCGGGATGTTATTGTTTTAATATTGTTTCCGTTGCTGGGATTTGATGGTCGTACTATTGTTCCCTTGCCGGGATTTTATTGTGATTTCATTTATTTTCTTGCCCTTAATTCTTGTGATTGTTTTTTGGGTGAGGAAGAGTGTTAAAACACGAAGAGTGATGCCGTGTATGATTTGTGAGGAAAGAGTGTAAAGCACGAAGGTAATGCTGTGCCGCACGATGTACCATTTCGTGCCTATTATATTGATTTTATGGTGAGGATGAGAGTAAAAACACGAAGGGTGATGCCGTGCACTTTATGTTGATTCTTATGGTGAGGACGAGAGTAAAAGCACGAAGGGTGATGCCGTGCACTTATCCTTGATTTTCCTGATTCTTGCTGATAATTGAGTTATGTTGTCCTTTACATTTACTTACTGATTTCTGTTGTTACTTGATTTTATTTCGATGTTATAGATTCCCTTACCATATTTGCCTTGTGATTCATTGCTTAGGTGAGGAAAAGTGTAAAGCACGAAGGGTGATGTCGTGTATTGTTTGGTGCGAGAGTGTTAAAGCACGAAGGGTGATGTCGTGTATTGTTTTGGTATGAGAGTGTTAAATCACGAAGGGTGATGCCGTGCACTTGCCTTTGATTTCCTGATTTTTATTGATAACTGAGTTATGGTTTCTCTACATTTACTTGCTGGTTTCCTGTTGATACTTGTTGTACCCCGCAACATGATTTTCCCTTTCTATTTTCAATTGAACTGTGGTGATCCTCATATTTATTTGTTGTTCTTCTGTTATTATTCGATGTTTCCCCGCAACATGTTCCCCATTCCCATACTTGACTATATATTACTATTCTTCTTTTCCGCTGTATATAGTTAAACTGTACAGGTTTATTTGGTAGTCTGGTCCTAGCCTCGTCACTACTTCACCGAGGTCAGGCTAGGCACTTACCAGCACATGGGGTAAGTTGTGCTGATACTACACTCTGCACTCTTTTGTGTAGACCCCAGTGTTGTAGACTTCGGACCGTAGTGAGATTGCTATTTCTGGTTCATCAAACGACTCGAGATAGTCCTACAGGCGTCCGCAGGCCTTGACGTCTCCTTCTATCTACTATTCCTATTTCTTTCATGTATTTCTAGAGACAGTGTTGTATTTATTTCTTTCAAACCTTATTTGTAGTACTCTTATACCGTCTGTGAAGCTGTGACTCCAGTTCTGGCTAGTCTTGTTTAAGCAGTTGTACTAGTTATACTCATTAATTTTGTTATTTTTCTTCCGCTTGATATAAATTTCGCCATCTTTAAGTTATTGCCCATAATTTCTTATAAAGGATTAAAATGGGAAAAAGGTAATTTGTTCAAACAGTCGGCTTGCCTAGCTCACACTAGTAGGTGCCATCACGACTCTTGAGGGTAGGAAATCCGGGTCGTGACAAGTTGGTATCAGAGCTCTAGGTTACATGGGTCTCACAGTTCAGAGACAAGCTTAGTAAAGTCTGAGGGGTCGGTACAGAGACGTCTGTATTTATCCCTAGAGGCTACAGAGTTAGGAAAAACTTCACATCTATTCTTTCCTGCCGTGCGATTTTGTTCTCTCAATGTTAAATTGAAACCTCTACTCTTGTCCTTTCGTGAATGGCAAGGTCACGTACCGCTTCTTTAGTCGAACAACAGCACAGATCGGTGTTAGATCAGCTACATCTTCGGAGGCTTTGTGGAGGTTGGATATGTTTCACCCGGATCTTCACTACTATTTTTAGCGATGCATCTTCTGAGGATCCCCAGGATTATCAGGACAACTGTCATGAGGTTCTCGGAACATGGGATAGTGGAGACCAATGGGGTAGATTTTGCTACTTTCGCTCATCTGGATCTGCCAAGACTTGTTGGAGAGATCATTGTTTGGCTAGACTAGTTAGGTCATCAGCTTTGACTTGGGATCAATTTTCTCAGCTATTTCTGGAGAAGTTTCGTCCTGTCGCTCAGAGAGAGATCTACCCGAGGCAGTTTATGTGTCTCCAGCAGAGTTCTATGACTATTACTTAGTATGAGACCAGGTTTAATGAGTTGACCTGGCATGCTCTTCTTATACTCCCACAGAGAGAGAGAGTGAGGAGGTTTATTGAGGGACTCGTTCAGCCTGCTCAGTCAGCTAGAGGTGGAGGTAGAGGTATTAGAGGTGGAGGTAGAGATGCTAGAGGTAGAGGTAGAGGTATTAGAGGTGGAGGTACAGGTACTATTCTGGTTTGTAGCAGAGATGCCTCAGTTTTATCTGATCCGGGATCTACATACTCCTACGTGTCATCTTATTTTGCACCGTATCTGGCCATGCCTAGTGATTCTTTGAGTTCTCCTGTTTATGTGTCTACACCGGTGGGTGATTTTATTATGGTAGGTCGAGTCCATCGTTCATGCATAGTTGTGATTGGGGGTCTTGAGACTCGTGTAGATTTGCTTCTATTGGATATGGTTGATTTCGATGTCATATTGGGGATGGACTGGTTATCACCTTACCACGCTATCTTGGATTGTCATGCCAAGACTGTGACCTTAGCTTTGCCGGGTTTACCTCGTTTGGAGTGGAGAGGGACTCCTAGTCATTCTACCCGCAGTGTTATCTCATATACGAAGGCTCGACGTATGGTCGAGAAGGGGTGTTTGGCCTATTTAGCCTATGTCCGTGATTCTAGTGTTGATGTTCCTTCTATTGATTCTGTGCCCGTTGTTCGTGAGTTTCCTAAGGTATTCCCTTCAGACTTGCCGGGTATGCCACCCGATAGAGATATTGACTTTTGCATTGATTTGGCTCCGGGCACCCAGCCCATTTTTATCTTGTCGTACCGTATGGCCCCGCCTGAGTTGAAAGAGTTGAAGGAGCAGTTGCAAGACTTGCTTGAAAAGGGTTTCATTAGACCTAGTGTTTCATTTTGGGGTGAGCCGGTGTTGTTTGTTAAGAAGAAAGATGGATTGATGAGAATATGTATTGATTATCGACACTTGAACAAGGTTACAATCAAGAATAAGTATCCATTGCCGAGGAGTGATGATTTGTTTGATCAACTTCAGGGTGCCAAGATATTTTCAAAGATTGACTTGAGATCTGGCTACCATCAGTTGAGGATTAGGGCATCCGATGTCCCTAAGATAGCTTTCCGCACTCGGTACATGCATTATGAGTTCTTGGTGATGTCATTTGGGTTGACAAATGCCCCAGCAGCTTTTATGGATTTGATGAACCGAGTGTTTAGGCCTTACTTGGATTCATTCGTGATAGTCTTCATTGATAATATTTTGATCTATTCCCATAGCCGGGAGGAGCACGAGCAACATCTTAGAGTGGTTCTTCAGACTTTGATAGTCAGTTGTATGCTAAGTTTTCGAAGTGTGAGTTCTGGTTGAGTTCAGTTGCATTCCCGGGTCATGTTGTATCCGCAGAGGGTATTCAGGTTGATCCGAAGAAGATTGAGGCAGTCAAGAACTGGCCTAGACCAGCATCGGCTACAAAGATCCAAAGTTACTTGGGATTGGCAGGCTACTATCGTCGGTTTGTGGATGAGTTTTCATCTATCGCAGCCCCGAAGAACAGGTTGACCCAGAAGGGTGCCCAGTTCAGATGGTTGGACGAGTGTAAGGCGAGCTTTCAGAAGCTCAAGACAGCTCTAACTACGACACCGATGTTGGTTTTGCCCACAAGTTCAAGGCCTTATACAGTTTATTGTGATGTATCTCGTATTGGACTTGGTGCGGTGTTGATGCAAGATGACAAGGTCATTCCCTATGCTTCACGGAAGTTGAAGATTCATGAGAAGAACTATCCAGTTCATGATTTAGAGTTAGCAGCCATCGTTCAACATTGAAGATTTGGAGGCATTATCTGTATGGCGTGGCATGTGAGGTGTTCACGGATCACAAGAGTCTGCAATATTTGTTCAAGCAGAAGGAGCTAAATTTGAGGCAGAGAAGGTGGTTGGAGCTATTAAAGGATTATGATATCACCATCTTATATCATCCGGGAAAGGCCAATGTGGTGGCTGATGCTTTGAGTAGAAAGTTAGCCAGTATGGGCAATCTTGCTTATATTCCGGTCGGTGAGAGACCACTTGCTTTGGATGTTCAGGCTTTGGCCAATCAGTTCGTGAGGTTGGATGTTTCTGAGCCCAGTCGTATGTTAGCTTGCACGGTCGCGCGTTCCTCTTTATTGGAGCGTATCCATGATCGACAGTATGATGATCCCTATTTGTGTGTCCTTAGAGATATGGTACAACACAGTGGTTCCAAGCAGGTTACATTAGGTGATGATGGAGTTTTGATATTGCAGGGTCGAATTTGTGTGACTAATGTAGATGGACTTCGAAAGTTGATTATAGATGAGGTCCATAGTTCCCAGTACTCTATTCATCCGAGCACCGCAAAGATGTATCAGGATTTGTGGCAGCATTATTGGTGGAGAAGAATGAAGAAGGACATCATTGCATATGTGGCTCGGTGTTTGAATTGTCAGCAGGTTAAGTTCGAGCATCAGAGACCTGGTGGTTTGTTCCAGAAGATTGAGATTCTTGAGTGGAAGTGGGAGCGTATCACTATGGACTTCGTTGTTGGACTCCCACAGACTCAGAGGAAGTTCGATGCAGTGTGGGTTATTGTTGATAGGCTGACTAAGTCAGCACATTTCATTCCTGTGGCAGTCTCCTACTCTTCCGAAAGGATAGCTGAGATCTATATCTGGGAGATTGTTCGTCTTCATGGTGTGCCTGAGCCTATCATTTCGGATCGAGGTATGCAGTTTACCTCCAATTTCTAGAGAGCAGTTTAGCGAGAGTTAGACACACGGGTTGAGTTGAGCACGACCTTTCATCCTCAGACAGACGGGTAATCCTAGCGGACTATTCAGATTTTGGAGGATATGCTCCGAGCTTGTGCCATTGACTTTGGAGGCTCGTGGGTTCAGTTTTTGCCTTTAGCAGAGTTTGCCTACAATAACAGCTACCAGTCGAGTATCCAGATGGCTCCTTATGAGGCTTTGTATGGTAGGCGGTGTCGGTCGCCAATTGGATGGTTTGAGCCAGGAGAGGCTCGGTTGTTGGGTACGGATCTGGTTCAGGATGTCTTGGATAAGGTCAGGGTTATTCAGGATGGGCTTCGTACAGCTCAGTCTAGGCAAAAGAGTTATGCTGACCGTAAGGTTCGAGATTTGGCATTCATGGTTGGTGAGCGGGTATTGCTTCGGGTGTCACCTATGAAGGGCGTGATGAGATTTGGGAAAAAAGGCAAGCTTAGCCCTAGGTTCATTGACCCGTTTGAGATTCTGGATCGAGTGGGAGAGGTGGCTTACAAACTTGCATTGCCGCCAAGCTTATCAGCCGTGCATCCAGTGTTTAATGTGTCCATGCTTCGGAAATATCACGGCGATCAATCCCACATGTTAGATTTCAGAACTGTCTAGTTGGACAAGGACTCTCTTATGAGAAGGAGCCGGTAGCTATTTTAGACCGTCAGATTAGTTGAGATCGAAGAGTGTTCCTTCTGTTCGTGTTCAGTGGAGAGGTCAGCCCACTGAGGCATCGACCTGGGAGTCCAAGTCCGATATGCGGAGCCGTTATCCTCATCTTTTTCCTGACTCTGGTACTTCCTTCTTCTGTCCGTTTGAAGACGAACGGTTGTTTTAGAGATGGAGGGTATCATCACTTGTTTTATAAATAAATTCTGCGTTCCGATACCTTAAAACCTCTTTCAGCATCACCTCAATTTGCGTGCGCAATCCGGGCGCGTAACCGGAAAGCAATTTTGTGAAAATCTATGGAAATGATGAATTTTACATTTAAAATGAGTTTAAATTGACTTCGGTAAATATTTTGGGTAAACGGACCCGTGATTGGATGGCCCCGGAGAATCCGTAGGAAAATATGGGACTTGGGCGTATGCCCAGAATCGAATTCCGAGGTTCCAAGCCCGAGAAATGAATTTTTAAAGAAAATTATTTTCTGAAATAATTTCTGAGTTTTGGAAATGAAAAGTGTTTAAAACTTGATGGTATCAGGCCCGTATTTTGGTTCCGGTGCCCGATACAGGTCTTATATGTGATTTAAGATAAGTCTGTGAAGTTTGGTAAAAAACGAGCTTGAAACGACGTGAATCGGATCGTTTTTGAGAAAAATGGAAAATTTGATGTTTTTGAGAAATTTCATGATTTTGATATTAAATTCATAGTTGTTGATGTTATTTTAGTGATTTGAATGCACAAACGAGTCCGTATGATATTTTAGATTGGTGTGCATGTTTGGGTTGGATCCCCGAGGGCTCGGGTGAGTTTTGGATAGGCCACGGTGTGGATTGGACTTGAGGAATTGCATGATTTAGCTGTTTCTGTGCAGGCCTGCAGGCTTCGCATCTTGCAAATGCGAGGGCTATGTCGCAATTGCGAAAGTAGCACAGGCTAGCCTATCTCACAATTGCGAGAGTTTAATAGCAAATTCGATCCCCCTGCTTGTGGCCAGTCGTCGCAAATGCGACATGTTGGTCGCATTTCCTAGCTCGCAAATGCGAGCCCATTTTCGTAAATGCGAACTTAGCAGAAGTTTGGGTTCGCAATTGCGAACTATGGTCACAATTCCCATATCTCCAACTTGCAATTTTATAACTTAACCGAAAATCTTTCATTTTTCATACTCTTTCAAAACCAAAACACTCTTGGGCGATTTTTCAAAAACAACTCTTCTTCCAAATCGATTGTAAGTCAATTTTAACTCGTTTTCTTCAATCATTAACATCTTTTCACATGATTTCAACTCAAAATCAATGATTTTCATGGGGAAAATTGGGTATTTTGGGTAGAACCTAGGTTTTTCAAAATTTTGGGATTTGGACCTCGATTTGAGGTCCGATTTCAAAATAAATTATATATTTGGGTTCGTGGGGGAATGGGTAGTCGGGTTTTGGTTCGAACCTCGAGTTTTGACCATATGGGCCCGGGGGCGATTTTTGACTTTTTGGGTAAAACTTTAGAAAACTCATTTTCATGCATTAGAATTGATTCATTTAGCATTTATTGATATAATTAAGTAACTTGTGGTGGAATCGCTAGATACGAGCGATTTGGTGGTGGAATCAAGAGGTAAAGCGATAGTAGAGACTTTAATTGTGTTCGTGGCATTGAGGTAAGTGTTTGGTCTAACCTTAGCTTGAGGGATTAGGAGTTGTGTCCTATTTGCTATGTGTTATTTGTTGAGTACGACGTATAGGCATGGTGACGAGTATTTATACATTGGTGTCAAGCATGCCCGTGAGTCTTATACTATGATTAATGTGACCTGTTTCGTATTGTTCATGCTCTATATGATAACTTCTATTGAGGAATATGATTTGTGAAAGTATTATTGTTAATTGAACATGGTGGAGCGTTGGCTCAAGTTGAGAATTTAATTGTTGAACATGGTAGAGCGTTGGTTTAAGTTGAGAATTGAATTGTTGAACATTGTAGAGCATTGACTCAAGTTAAGAATTGAATTGTTGAACATTGTAGAGTATTGGCTCAAGTTAAGAATAGAATTGTTGAGCATTATAGAGCATTGGCTCAAGTTGTGAAGTAAATGTGAAAGAAGAAAAGAGAGAGAGAATCATGATATTGTCTCTCTTGCCGGGATGTTATTGTTTTAATATTGTTTCCCTTGCCGGTATTTGATGGTTGTACTATTGTTTCCTTGCCGGAATTTTATTGTGATTTCATTTATTTCCTTGCCCTTAATTCTTGTGATTGTTGTTTGGGTGAGGAAGAATGTTAAAGCACGAAGAGTGATGTCGTGCCGCACGATGTACCATTCCGTGCATATTATATTGATTTTATGGTGAGGATGAGAGTAAAATCATGAAGGGTGATGCTGTGCAGTTTATGTTGATTCTTATGGTGAGGACGAGAGTAAAAGCACGAAGGGTGATACCGTGCACTTGTCCTTGATTTTCCTGATTCTTGCTGATAATTGAGTTATATTGTCCTTTACGTTTACTTACTGATTTTCTGTTGTTACTTAATTGTATTTCGATGTTATAGATTCCCTTACCCTATTTGCCTTGTGATTTGTTGCTTGGGTGAGGAAGAGTGTAAAACACGAAGGGTGATGCCGTGTATTATTTGGTGAGAGAGTGTTAAAGCACGAAGGGTGATGCCGTGTATTGTTTTGGTGAGAGAGTGTTAAAGCACAAAGGGTGATGCCGTGCACTTGTCTTTGATTTCCTGATTTTTATTGATAACTGAATTACGGTTTCTCTTCATTTACTTGCTAGTTTCCTGTTGATACTTATTGTACCCCGCAACATGATTTTCCCTTTCTATTTTCAATTGAACTGTGGTGATCCTCATATTTATTTGTTGTTCTTCTGTTATTATTCGATGTTTCTCCGCAACATGTTCCCCCCTCCCATACTTGACTGTATATTACTGTTCTTCTTTTTCGCTGTATATAGTTAAACTGCACAGGTTTTTTTGGTAGTCTGGTCCTAGCCTCATCACTACTTCGCCGAGGTTAGGCTAGTCACTTACCAGCACATGGGGTCGGTTGTGCTGATACTATACTCTGCACTCTTTTATGCAGACCCTAGTATTGTAGACTTCGGACTAGTGAGATTGCCATTTCTGGTTCATCAAGCGACTCGAGGTAGTCCTGCAGGCATCCACAGGCCTTGGCGTCTCCTTCTATCTACTATTCTTGTTTCTTTTATGTATTTTCAGAGATTGTGTTGTATTTATTTCTTTCAAACCTTATTTGTAGTACTCTTAGACCGTCTGTGAAGTTGTGACTTCAGTTCTAGGTAGTCTTGTTTGAGCAGTTGTACTGGTTATACTCAGTAATTTTATTATTTTTCTTCTGCTTGATATAAATTCCGCTGTCTTTAAGTTATTGCTCATAATTTCTTGTAAAGGATTAAAATGGGAAAAAGGTAATTTGTTCAACACAGTCGGTTTGCCTTACTCACAGTAGTAGGCTCTATCACGACTCCCGATGGTGAGATATCCGAGTCGTGACAGAGAAAGAGAGTAAAAGCACGAAGGGTGATGCCGTGCCTATGTTACTATGTTATTATTTCTATTGGCTCAGAGTATGATGTTATTTTGCTTCTTTACTATTTACTGTCAGAATTTTATATTCCCCTCAGCATGTTTCCCCTTCCCGTTATGTTTGTTAAATTCCTGCTATTATTGTTTTTCTCGTATATGCTTTAATTGCACAGGTTTATATTGTTGTCGTGTCCTAGCCTCGTCACTACTTCACCGAGGTTAGGCTCGACACTTACCAGTATATGGGGTCGGTTGTACTGATACTACACTCTGCACCTTCTGTGCAGATTTCGGTGCCGGACCTCGTGAGTAGAGTTTGAGTTGTTGCCTTCAGTCCACGGGAGACCCAACGTAAATCTGCTGGCGTTCGCAGACCCTGGAGTCCCCTTCTTCCCCATTTTGGATTTTCTGTCTCTTTCTATTTTGAGAACATATGTATTTCTTTTAAACCTATATTTGTAGAATTTCTTAGATGTTCGTGGATTGTGGTACCAGATCATTTGGGGTAGTCACGTATTAGAGTTGTTGAACTGTTATAACACTTCCGCCTTTTATCTCTGTTTGGCTTTAACTATTATTTATTTCTGTTCTGGTTAATAATTAATGTGGTAAAACAGTATTTGACGGCTTGCCTAGCTTTCTAAAGTAGGCACCATAACGATCCCGACAGTAAAAAATTTGGGTCGTGACAAAAATATTTAGTGAGTTTCTAATCCCAACAATTCCTAGTTTTCCCTTAATTATAAACCCTTATAGTACAATATGATATGTTTAAAATTACATGGTTCAAGAAAATTATAAAATATTATATAATTTTTCAGGTTGAGATCATAAAATTCAAAAACTTTTTTCACGTGCTTAAATTTCTTGTTACAGTGAAATTAAGATACTTACTTGACCATCCCTCGTCGAAAAATTGCACTATGTACATAGGTAAAATATTACGTTTTAGAGGTATATAACACATATTGAACATCCTTGAAATTTTTTTATTTTTTTTAAATTTGAATACTCTTGAGAAAATTTCTAGCTTCGTCACTGCGTATACAAGAGATAGAAAATAAAAATATCTGTTTGATTTACATATTTTGAATTAATGCATATATATAGACAAAAAAGGATACGAAACAGAAAATTAGAAAAAGACGGGAGGAGCCGCTTCCTCCACGCACAAACCAAGATTGAGAAATCTCAGCAGCTTAACTTATAAATGTAAGAACAAGCACGTGTTTCTTTCTTTTGAATCCATAAAATTGCAGGTTGCCAGGTTCCACCGATTTTAATGCATTTCGTGCTGTATTTGATAGGCTACGTACTAGCTGTGTCGGCAGAAACGAAAAAGTAGATAGAAGAAGAACACAACTTACTAGCTAGTGTGATTTCACATCAGGGAGGGGGTCTGGGCAGGATACAATATACGCAGATCTTATTTTTATTTTGTGGGAGATAGAGACGTTATTCCCGATAGATCCTTTGTTAGAACATGTGCAGCAGAAGCAAACATACAAACCAAACATCACATATATTTAAACTAGACAATGATACAATTACAAGATTAGAAACTACTAACCTCTTGAAATCGTTGCACAAGTCCTCCATAGAGCAAGAATTCAGGGCTGCAGTTTTCTGTTATGGCCCTAGTAATACCTTGGACGAAATTGTTTTGAGTGGGCAAGAACAATACAACTCTAAAATGTAAGTTATTGGATGAAAAATATCTTCCTTATGTAGACACGTTTTTCAGCCAAAAGTAGTGCTCCAAAAATGTGATTCTCCTTGTGTATGTAGAATCCTACTTTAACTCTACTGGATGACTTTCTCCCAAGTTACTTTTTACCCAAACCAGTCTAGGTTTTTACTAGGTATAACAAGGATCACAAAAATAATAAAAAGGCTACTAATTATAGTATTAATTCGTAATTTGCATGAATTAATTTCTACTATAATTAATTGCAGTTTATTCCACTAAAAAACTGCAATTGAACTACTCAATATGAATTTCGAAAATTTATTAACACTTATTTTAACTCCTCATGTTAAGATCACAAATACCAGTCAATTAAATTAAATCACTGACAATTTAGTTTAATCAATTAATTAAATCCTTTATAATTCTGCTTAAACTATTTCATGTGACAGATACAAAATTCACCGGCCGGGTGTTCACATGAAAAACTTATAAGTTTACATAAAGGAGTATCTTCAAACTCAAAATCGAGTCATGCATTCTATCAACTAATTATTATTTCACAAATGCTATTCGTTATTGTCCAATCTATTAGGCATACACTAACTCTGAATAGAGTTGTACCTTTTGATAAATCAAAACAATAAAAAAATCACATTGATCATAATAATTATATCAAGATTAGGAGTATAAGCTCATTTAATGATTTAGAGAAAATGTTATTTCACAAATGCTATATATATATATATATATATATATATATATATATATATATATATATATATATATATATATTCAGTACAAAAATATCTTTTCTCTACTTGGTCCGTTCAATGCACACTAAGTATACTAGCACAAGAAGTTGGAGTAAAACCATCTCCATAATCAAGAAAAATTATACTATAATCTTGTGCTAGAATCAGCAAGATATTTTGCCCAATAATATCTTCGATTGTGAACATAGTTTATTAATTATGAGAACCGACAATTTAATCTTCTGTGCATGAGCTAAGACTCCACACACTAAATTGTCTACTACATAACTAAAAGGACACACATGTAACAAATGATCTATTTAAAATAGTACTTTATTGAATTGTATAAATTAAATAAACAATTGTTCCATAAAGAATAAAACACAATACTATGTTTAAACCGCATGATAAATAGTATATCCCAACTCCCTCGACTACGAAAACGTTTTGAAAATAAATTTTAAAAATACAAGAGTAAAGACACTATGATGAAAGCACTGAAGAAAAATAAAACTATTAGCAAAGGAGTTTGCATATGATCAAAATTGAAATTGATATAGGGTAGAAACTAGCTGCATTTGTATAATTTTCTGAATAGAGTAATGTCACGATCCGAATTTTTTACTGTTGGAACCGTGATGGCGCCTAACATTATACTCGCTAGGCAAGCTAACGTTTCAGAATATCTTACCTTTTTCCTTTATGTTTTAAATATTTAAGACTTAAAAAAAATAAAACAACGGAGATAAATGCGGGAGAAAACAGTTTAAAAGCTTAACTTTACGCAATAACGAAAGCCGAAATAAAATCCATCCAGAACTGGTGTCACAACTCACGAACAGTCTACGAGTAATACAAATAATGGTCTGAACAAAAAGTTTACATCTGTTTCGAAAATAGATAAAACAGAAATTATATAGGATAGAAGGGGACGCCAGGGCCTGCGGACGCCTGCAAGACTACCGTCTCCGGAACACAGTGATAGCAACCAGCCTCGCGATCAACCACTAGCTCCAAAATCTGCACAAGAAATGCAGAGTGCAATATCAGTATAACCGACCCCATGTATTAGTAAGTGTCGAGCCTAACCTCGATGAAGTAATGACGAGGCTACGGCGGGGCATACAACATATACAACCTGCAACAGTTTATACTAAACAGAAAGGAAATAGAGAATGTAATAAAGCAATAAGTGGCATTAATTAAATCCGAAACCCAACTGTTCTACTAGTATTCAACTATAATCAATCCTTAAAGGTGTTTCAACATCATAATAATGGACCTCAACAGATATGAACACATAACAACAATTGATGCGGCACGCATCCCGATCCCCTCATATAAACAATAACGATATCAATATTCACCCTTATTCTTCCTTGTTGCGGCGTGCAACCTGATCCCACCTATCCACCCTTATTACTCCTCAACACATATCACCGTTATTCCTCTTGTTGCGGCGCGCAACCCGATCTCACCTGTCCACCCCTATTACTCCTTGTTGCGGTGTGCAACCCGATCCCACCAGACAATCACATTCACCTTTATTCCTCCTGTTGCGGCATGCAACCCGATCTCAATATATAAATTAGCACAAAACACAAAAATAAAGATAAGCGTTTCACAAGTTAGTTCAAATCCTCCACAACACTTATATCTCAGTCCACACAATGGAATATCACTACGATTATGAAACTTCACCAGTGTAAACTACTCAGCGAGACTAACCAAGGTGTACCATAAGGCACCAGCAAGCCAATATAAGCTAATAATATAATAAAACGAAACCATGAAATAATTAAATACTTCAATAAAGAGAACAACAGTTAATATGAAGCGATTAGACATGAAAACATATATGAGCAAGTAGCAATTAAGGCAAGAAGTAGTATAATAGGAAACGAGGAAGGGAACAAGCTAAAAATGGAAATTTGGTGGAGCATAGGTACTCGTCACCACACCTATACGCCACATACATGGAATTTCACATAGCAAATTAGTCGGGGATTCCTATTCCCTCAAGTCAAGTCTAGACCAAACACTTACCTCAAGACAACGAGTAATTCAACACTCAACTACCGCTTTACCTCTCGATTCCACCATCAATTCATTCGTATCTAGCCATAATTAATTTAATAACATCAATAAATGCTAAAGGAAACGATTCCAATGCATAATCATAGATTTTCTAACATTTTCCGCAAAAGTCAAAAAACTGAACCCAGGCCTGCTTGGTCAAAACCCGAAGTTCGGACCAAAACCCGATTACCCATTCACCCCCGAGCCCGGATATGCAATTGGTTTTGGAATCCGACCTCAATTTGAGGTCTAATTCCCCAAATTTTGAAATTCCCAAATTTTACCTAAAAACATCCAATTTCCCATGAAATTCCCTAGATTTTGTGATGAAATCTTGCAAAAAGATGAAATAGATTGAAAGAGTTGAGTTAGAAATGACTTACCTATGATTTGGAGAAGTTTGGGTCTTTGGAAAATCGCCTAGGGAGGTTTAGGGTTCGAGAGAATTGAAAAATGGGTGAAACTCCCGTCTAAAGTGTGTTTTACACAGCAGCAGGTATCGCATTTTCGATCCCAGGTTCACAAATGCAAACTCGCAAATGTTACCAATTCTTCGCAAATGCGAAGCTTGGCCGGACCTGTTGCCTTCCCAGTTGCGAACATTTTTTCGCAAATGCGGCCACTGTGCATGTTGCAATTGCGACAATGAACTTCTCAATTGCGAAGGTCCCCCTCCCTGCCCTTTGATCGCAAATGAGATGGAACTTTGCAAATGCGATGCTCGCATTTGCGAGCCAGACTTCGCAAATGCGAAGTCTGCAGATTTGCAATCAAACCAGAAAATTCCTTAAGTCTCAAAACACTCCGTAGCCTATCCAAAACTCACCCGAGCCCTCGGGGCTCCAAACCAAACATGCACACAAGTCTTAAAACATCCTACGAACTTGCTCGTGCGATCAAATCGCCAAAATAACATCTAGAATCATGAATTCAACACCAAAACTCATGAAATTTTCAAGATAGTTCAAAATTTCTAACTTTTCAACCAAAGGTTCGAATCACGTCAAATCACCTAAGTTTTTCACCAAATTTTACAGATAGGGTCTAAATACCATAACAGAGCTGTACCGAGCTCCGAAACCAAAATATGGGCTCGATACCAACAAGATCAAATCTATTTAAATTTCCAAAAACCATTATATTTTTTGTTGAACAATTTTCTTCAAATATTCATTTCTTGGGCTAGGGACCTCGGAATTCGATTCCGGGCATACGCCCAAGTCCCATATTTTATTACGGCCCTTCAGGACCGTCGAAATACGGGTCCGGGTTCGTTTACCCAAAATATTGATCGTAGTCAACTAAAATTTTCTTTTTAAGCCAAAACTCATTATTTCTCAAAGTTTTCACACAAAAGCTTTCCGGTATCTCACCCGGACTATGCACACAAATTAAGGAGAAATAAAATGAGGTTTTCAAGGCCTCAGAATATGGAAATGGATTCTAAAATAAAAGATGACATTTTGAGTCATTACATTCTCCATCTCTAAAAAAATCGTTCATCCTCGAACAGACATAGAAAAGTACCTGAGTCAGTGAAAAGATGGGGATATCGGCTCCGTATATCAGACTGGGACTCCCAAGTAGCTACCTCAACAGGCTGACCTCTCCAGTGCACATGAACCAACGGATAACTCTTCAATCTCAATAGTCAAACCTGCCGGTGTAGAATAGCTACCGGCTCCTCCTCGTAGGTCAAATCCTGGTCCAACTGTACAGTGTTGAAGTCTAACACCTGGGATGGATCACCGTGATACTTCCGAAGCATGAACACATGAAACATTGGATGCACAACTGATAAACCTGGTGGCAACGCAAGTCTGTAAGCCACCTCTCCCACTTGATCAAGAATCTCAAAAGGCCCGATGAACCTAGGGCTTAGCTTGCCCTTCTTCCCAAATCTCATCACGCGCTTCATGGGCGACACTCGAAGCAACACTCACTCTCCGACCATGAATGCCACATCACGAACCTTACGGTCGGTATAACCCTTTTTCCTAGACTGAGCTGTACAAAGCCTATCCTGAATGATCTTAACCTTATCCAAGACATCCTGTACCAAATCCGTACCCAACAACCGAGCCTCCCCCGGCTCAAACCACCCAACTAGTGATCGACACCGTCTATTATATAATGCCTCATAAGGAGCCATCTGGATGCTCGACAAATAATTGTTGTTGTAGGGAAACTCCGCTAATGGTAAGAACTGATCCCAAGAACCTCCAAAGTCAACAACACATGCTCGGAGCATATCCTCATGCTGCCCCGCGTACCCAACTCACGCTGTACTGCCCTCAAGAAATGCGAGGTAAACTACGTACCTCGGTCAAAAATGATGGACACGGGCACACCATGAAGACGAATGATCTCACAGATATAGATATCTGCCAACTGCTCCGAAGAATATGAAACCGCCCCAGGAATAAAATGCGTTGACTTAGTCAGCCTATCCACAATAACCCATATTGCATCGAACTTCCTCTGAGTCCGTGGGAGTCCAACATCGAAGTCCATAGTGATATGCTCCCACTTCCACTCAGGAATCTCAACCTTCTAAAGCAAACCACCAGGTCTCTGATGCTCGTACTTTACCTGCTAACAATTCAAACACCGAGCTACATGTGCAACAATATCCTTCTTCATCCTCCTCCACTAATAATGTTGTCGCAAATCTTGATACATTTTAGCGGTGCCCGGATGAATAGAATACCGGGAACTATGGGCCTCCTCTAGAATCACTCACGAAGTCCATCTACATTAGGCACACAAACACGACCCTACATCCTCAAAACTCCATCATTTCCAACTGTAACCTGCTTGGCACCACCATGCCGCATTGTGTCCCTAAGGACAAGCAAATGAGGACCATCATACTGTCGATCTCTGATACACTCAAATGATGAAGACCGAGCGACTGTGTAAGCTAAAACACGACTAGGCTCAGAAATATCCAACCTCACGAACTAATTGGCTAAAGCCTGAACATCCAAAGTAAGCGATCTCTCACCAACTGGAATATACGCAAGGCTGCCCATACTGGCTGACTTTCTACTCAAAGCATCGGCCACCACATTGGCCTTTTCGGGATGATACAAAATGGTGATATCATAGTCTTTCAATAGCTCTAACCACTTTCTCTGTCTCAAATTGAGCTCCTTCTTCTTGAACAAATACTGCAAACTCTTATGATCCGTGAACACCTCACACGATATGCCATATAAATAATACCTCAAAATCTTCAGCGCATGAACAATGGTTGGTAGCTCCAAATCATGAATTGGATAATTCTTCTCGTGAATCTTTAGTTGTCGCGAAGCATACACAATAACCTTGCCATTCTACATCAACACCACACCAATTCCAATACGAGATGCGTCACATAAACTACATATGGCCTTGAACCTATGGGCAACACCAACACCAACACTGTAGTCAAAGCTGTCTTGAGCTTCTGAAAGCTCGCCTCACACTCGTCCAACCACCTGAACTGGGCACCCTTCTAGGTTAACCTGGTCAACGAGGCTGCAATAGATGAAAACCCCTCCACAAACCAATGGTAATAACTTGCCAAACCCAAGAAACTTCGGATCTATGTAGCTGATGTATGTCTAGGCCAGTCCTTGACTACCTCAATCTTCTTAGGATCTACCTGAATACCCTTTGCTAATACAACGTGACCCAAGAATGCAACTGAACTTAACCAAAACTCACATTTTGAAAACTTAGCATACAACTGATTGTCTCTCAGAGTCTGAAGAATGACTCGAAGATGCTGCTCGTGCTCCTCTCGGCTGCGGGAGTAGATCAAAATATCATCAATGAAGACAATCACGAAGGAATCCAAATAAGGTCTGAACACCCAATTCATCAAATCCATGAATGTTGCTGGGGCATTTGTCAACCCGAATGACATCACTAGGAACTCATAATGCCCGTACCAAGTGCGAAAAGCTGCCTTAAGGACATCAGATGCCCTAATCCTCAACTGATGGTAGCTAGATGTCAAATCAATCTTCTAAAACACTTCGGTACCCTGAAGCTGATCAAATAAATCATCAATCCTCGGCAATGGATACTTGTTCTTAATGGTGACTTTGTTCAACTGCCGATAATCTATACATATCCTCGTCGACCCATCCTTCTTCTTAACAAACAACACCGGCGCACCCCAAGGCGAAATACTAGGTCTAATAAAACCCTTATCAAGCAAATCTTGTAGCGGCTCCTTCAATTCTTTCAACTCTGGCGGGGCCATACGATATGGCGGAATAGAAATAGGCTGAGTGCCTGGAGCCAAATCAATGCAATAGGCAATATCCCTGTCGGGTAGCATCCCCGACTGGTCTGCAGAAAATACCTCTGGAAACTCCCGAACAACTAGCACAGAATCTATAGAAGGAACCTTAGCACTAGAATCACTTACATAAGCCAAATAATCCAAACACCCTTTCTCGACCATATGCCGAGCCTTCATATAAGAGATAACCTTGCTGGTACAATAACCAGGAGTCCCTCTCCACTCCAATCGAGGCAACCTCGACAATGCTAAGGTCACGGTCTTGGCATGACAGTCTAATATGGCATGATAAGGAGACAACCAATCCATCCCCAAAATAACATTGAAGTCAACCATATCGAGAAGTAGGAGGTATACACTAGTCTGAAGACCCCCAATAACCACCACACATGAATGATAGACACGATCTACTACAATAGAATCACCCACTAGCGTGGACACATATACGAGAGCACTTAAAGAATCACGAGGCACAACCAAATATGAAGCAAAATAAGAAGACACATAGGAGTATGTAGACCCTGGATCAAATAGAACTGAATCATCTCTACTACAAATCGAAACAGTACATGTGATAACAACATCAGAGGACTCAGCCTCAGGCCTGGCTGGGAAAGCATAACATCGGGGCTGGGCCCCATCATTCTGAACTATATCTCTGGGATGACCTCTTGCTGGCTGGCCTCCACCTCTAGCGGACTGACCCCTACCTCTGGCTTCTTGACCCTTACCTCTAGCTGGCTAGGAAGGCAGTGCCAGAATCATGGCACGAGGATTCTACTACTGCGATTGAACACCCACTAATCTCGGACAAGCCCTCAGTATATGACCATACTCACCACACTCAAAACATCCATCTGAATACTGCGGCAAAGGAAACTGAGACTAACCCTGGCGGGATGGCTGACCACGATAATAGCTCTGAAGAGGAGGTGCTTTGATAGGAGCTGGCGGTGCACTATGAGCTGGATATCTTGAAGAAGGTACATAAGGACCATGACCCCCTGAAGCTCTATAAGATGCCTGAAGTGCTGAATGAAACGGCCTGGGATGATGCCCCTACCAAAAGAATCCCTGCCTCCAAACGAGGCACCACTGAACCTACCAGAATGACGAGGCCTCTTGTCAAACCCCTGACCACTCCCCTGAGATAGAACTACCTTAACTCGCCGGGCCACATTGGCCGCATCCTGGAAAGAAATCTCGCTCCCTGTCTCCTTAGCCGTCTGCAATCTGATAGGCTGAGTGAGTCCTTTGATAAATCTCACCATCCCCTCTCTTTCTCTCTTTCTCTCTCTCTCTCTCTCTCTCTCTCTCTCGGTGGGGAGTATAAGAAGAGCATGACGTGCCACGTCATTAAATCTGGTCTCGTAATAAGTAACGATCATAGAACCCTGCTGAAGGCTCTCAAACTGCCTCCGATAGTCCTCTCTCTGAGTGATAGGGAGAAACTTCTCTAGAAATAGCTGAGAAAACTGATCCCAAGTCAAAGCAGGTGACCCAGCTAGTCTAGCCAAACAAAAATCCCTCTACCATTTCTTGGCAGAACCTGATAAGCAAAAACAACAAAATCGACCCCATTGGTCTCCACTATCCCCATGTTCCGTAGAACCTCATCGTAACTGTCCAAATAGTCCTGGGGATCCTCTAAAGATGTACCGCCATAGGTAGTAGTGAAAAGCTTGGTGAACCTGTCCAACCTACACAAAGCATCATCGAACTCCACCTGAGGCTCCGCCGCTGGTGCTGCTGCTTGAGCTCTGGGATGAGCTCTGCCCCTGCCTCGGCCTCTAGCACGACCTCGTCCTCCTCCTCTGCCTCTCGCAATAGCTTCCATCGGGGGCTTGGGCTACTGATCGGCTGATGAAGCGGTACGTATTCTCGCCATCTACGAAAGAACAGTGTAGAGTTTTCAATTAGCATTGGGAGATTAAACCGCACGATAGAGATGAATAGAAGTGAAACTGTTCCAAACTCTGTAGCCTCTGGGGGATAAGAACAGACGTCTCTATACCGATCCCTCAGACAATACCAAGCTTGTCCGTGAATTGTGAGACCTAAGCAACTTAGAGCTCTGATACCAACTTGTCACGACCCGAATTTTCCACCGTTGGGACCGTGATAGCGCCTAACATTGTACTCGCTAGGCAAGCCAACGTTTTAGAATATCTTACCTTTTTCCTTTATCTTTTAAATATTTAAGACTTGAAAAAATAAATTAGCGGAGATAAATGCGGAAGAAAACAGTTTAAAAGCTTAACATTATGCAATAACAAAGACCGACCTCATGTACTGGTAAGTGCCGAACCTAACCTCGACGAAGTAGTGACGAGGCTACGGCAGGGCATACAACATATACAACCTGCAACAGTTTTATACTAAACAGAAAGGAAATACAGAATGTAATAAAGAAATAACTAGCATTAAGTAAATCCGGAACCCAACTGTTTTGCTAGTATTCAGTATAACTAATCCTTAAGGGTGTTTCAATATCACAATAATGGACCTCAACAGATATGAACACATAACAACAACTGATATGGAACACATCCCGATCCCCTCATATAAACAACAATGATATCAATATTCACCCTTATTCCTCCTTGTTGCACTGTGCAACCCGACCCCACATGTCCACCTTTATTACTCCTCAACACCATATCACCCTTATTCCTCATGTTGCGGCGCACAACCCGATCCCACTTATCCACCCTTTTTACTCCTTATTGCGGCGTGCAATCCGATCCCACTAGACAATCACATTCATCCTTATTCCTCATGTTGCGGCGTGCAACCCGATCCCAATATATAAATCAGCACCAAACACAAAAATAAAGATAAGCGTTTCACAAGTTAGTTCAAATCCTCCACAACACTTATACCTCAGTTCACATAATGGAATATCACTACGATTATGAAACTTCACTAGTGTAAACTACTCATCGAGACCAACCAAGGTGTACCATAAGGCACCAACAAGCCAATATAAGCCAACAATGTAATAAAATAAAACCATGAAATTATTAAATACTTCAATAAAGAGAACAACAGTTAATATAAAGTGATTAGACATGGAAACATATATGAGCAAGTAACAATTAAGACATGAAAATAATTATGAGTAAATAACAATTAAGGCAAGAAGTAGTATAATAGGAAACAGGGAAGGGAACAAGCTAAAAATGGAAATTTGGTGGAGCATGGGTACTCGTCACCACACCTATATGCCACACACATGAAATTTCACATAGCAAATAAGTCGGGGATCCCTGTTCCCTCAAGTCAAGGTTAGACCAAACACTTACCTCAAGCCAACGAGTAATTCAACACTCAACCACTTCTTTACCTCTCGATTCCACCACTAATTCACTCGTATCTAGCCATAATTAATTTAATTACATCAATAAACGCTAAAGGAAACGATCCCAATGCATAATAATAGATTTTCTAATATTTTCCCCAAAAAGTCAAAAATCGACCCCGGGCCCGCTTGGTCAAAACCCGAAGTTCAGACCAAAATTCGATTACCCATTCACCACCGAGCCCAGATATGCAATTGGTTTTGGAATCCAACCTCAATTTGAGGTCTAATTTCCCAAATTTCGAAATTTCCATATTTCATCCAAAAACATCCAATTTCCTATGAAAATCCCCAGATTTGGTGATGAAATCTTGCAAAAAGATGAAATAGATTGAATGAGTTGAGTCAAAAATCACTTGCCCATGATTTGGAGAAGTTTGGGTCTTTGGAAAATCGCCTAGGGAGGTTTAGGATTTGAGAGAATTGAAAAATGGGTGAAAATTCCGTCTAAAGTGTGCTTTATACAGCTGCAGGCATCGCATTTGTGATCCCAGGTTTGCAAATGCGAACTCGCAAATGAGACCAATATTTCGCAAATGCGAAACTTAGCCGGACTTGTTGCCTTCGCAATTGCGAACATTTGTTTGCAAATGCGGCGACTGTGCATGTTGCAATTGCGACAGTGAACTTCGCAATTGCGAAGGTCCCCCTCCCTGCCCTCTGATCGCAAGTGCGATGGAACTTTGCAAATGCAATGCTCGCATTTGCGAGTCAGACTTCGCAAATGCGAAGTCTGCAGATCTGCAATCACACCAGCAAATTCCTTATGTCTCAAAACACTCCGTAGCCTATCCAAAACTCACCCGAGCCATCGGAGCTCCAAACCAAACATGCACACAAGTCTTAAAACTTCCTATGAACTTGCTCGTGCGATTAAATCGCCAAAATAACATCTAGAACCATGAATTCAACACTAAAACTCATGGTATTTTCAAGATAGTTCAAAATTTCTAACTTTTCAACTAAAGGTCCGAATCACGTCAAATCACCTTAGTTTTTCACCAAATTTCACAGATAGGGTCTAAATAACATAATGAACCTGTACCGGGCTCCGAAACCAAATACGGGCCCGATACCAATAAGATCAAATCTATTTAAATTTCCAAAAACCATTACATTTTTAGTTAAATAATTTTCTTCAAAAATTTATTTCTCGGGTTAGGGACCTCGAAATTCGATTTGGGGCATACACCCAATCCCATATTTTACTATGGACCCTCCGGGACCGTCGGAACACGGGTCCGGATCCGTTCATCCAAAATATTGATCGAAATCAACTAAAATTATCTTTTTAAGCCAAAACTCATTATTTCTCAAATCTTTCACACAAAAGCTTTCCGTTATCTCGCCCGGACTGCCCACGCAAATTGACGAAAAATAAAAAGAGGTTTTCAAGGCTTGAGAACATGAAAACTGATTCTAAAATAAAAGATGACGTTTTATGTCATCACAAGTAATTAGTAATTGATTATGAAGTTAAAAGTCCTATATTTATTTTGATATGTATCTCTAATATAAATAATGGTTTTATAATGAGATAATTTTAATCAAGGAGTAGAAAGATTAATGATTTATATATCACATATCAACTGAATGTAAGGAAAAAAGGTAGTACTTTTTTTGTTTATAAATTAAAATTAGTTTCCAAGAAAAATATCATATTCATAAATTTGATTAGTAAATGATTCTGAGTATGCAATTAGTTAATATGCCCTGATAATTAACTAAGTCATATTCAACCTTCTCACATTCTAACATGATCTAGTTATATTCAAAGTCAACCCTAACAAGATTTTAAATTTTAATGCAAAGATCAGGATACGAATTAACTTTGGACGATACTTTTCTGACTTGGTAATGGTCATGACTAGATGATAGTTTCACATATACTTTTGAAATTCTTTTCCCCTCTCTCTCTTGACACACACAAATGGTCATGACTTGGTAATGGTCATATATATATATATATATATATATATGTATTGTAGTTAAATAACAAATTAGTTGCTAATCCTATTCGACGACGGATTAGTGATAGAGCGATTTAACGATAAATTAGTGACGAGGTTCGTAGCTAATTTCAATATATATATATATATATATATATATATATATATATAGTTTTGTGTACAAAAGTAAAGCTTAAAATTAACATTATTAGACTATTAAATATGGATGAATTATTACTAATAGAAAAGGTTAGCATTAGGCGCAATGGCACTTAAATGGGTTTTGCGTATTTAAGATGTTAACATGCCTGGCTGGCTAATTAAAAGCTAGCTCCAAACATTTGAGTGTAACGTGAAAAACAACATTTTTTATTAGCTTCTTCTCTTAGGCCGGAAAAGAAAGAAAACGTGTATTAGACCATCTTATTTAACTCTACTTTGCACAAAGAAGTTATAAACCAAAGAACTCAAAAACTTCCACATGTTATAAAACAATAAAAGAAGAAGAGTATTGTAGAGAAAAGTAGAAAGAAGAGAACTCTTATTGATATGGAGTCAATTACAATGGAATAGAACCTTTTATTTATAGGGAGAGAGTGACTTAGCCACCAAGTAATAAACCCTAGAATCTCTCTAAATATAGATATTCACCATAAATAAAATTCTATTTATAACACTCCCCCTTGAATGTCTATTCAACAGATAATGTGCCTCGTTAAAATCTTAACTAAAATAAAACCCAGTGGGAAAAAAATTCTAGTAAAGGAAAAAGAGTACACATATCTAACAATACGCCTTTTGGTTACCTCGTTAAAAACCTTGCAAGGAAAACCCAGTAGGACAAAACCTTATGAGGGAAAAAGAGTACAACGCTTATTAACTCCCCCTCAGAAGAGTATCAATTCATATCCTTGAGCCTTCGCATTCCAATCTTGCACCATCTTTCAAAAGGATCTTTGATAGAGATTTGATAAACAAATCAGCCATATTAACTTGAACGAATTTGTTTCACCTTGAAATCATCATCCCTAATAGATGTATTGTCTTCATATGATCTTGTTGGAATTGTCAGTTCAATATTTTCACATAGAGGTGAAAACTCTTGCTAACATATTATCATGCTTATAATTATAGCAAGATACATTTGTGCACAAATTGCACTGAGGAAGTGGTATTTCAAGATCAAGAATTGTATATGCTTCAAGAAACTTAAATCCTTCATGGATTATCGTATAAGTTAAGTCATATAATAAATTTTAGATGCATATCAAGTTTTTATGTCATGCCTAGACATACAAGATAGATAAAGGTGATTGCACACACCATTGACTTTATACTTTCAAGTGTTTGAACTGCAGGTCCAAATACTTGTCTTTCATATGAAATCAATTCTATTCGAATTGCATCTCTTCTATTTGGCCAATATTTTTGTGTCTGTATTCGACAAACTTAAGATCCTCATCGATACTTAGCGCTATCATAGATGTCATCGAAGAACATTTTATATCGGTTCCAATATTTTTTCATAAAGACATAACATAGAGATCTCTTCATTTATATTTTCAGGTACCTGAATCTCACATGAGATTTTATGAAGTGTTATGTCATGTGATCTTCTAGATCACTTGCCTCCTTATTATGATCAGTTTGATCATTTGGTCATCTTCTTTGTCAAGAAGTTTTATTTGAAACAGATTTGTCTATATGCTTTAAGCGTACCATAGACTTTGTCCTTCTAGGACTTAATATAAGCATTTGCAATGAGAATATAGTTACTTTCTTTGGGTCAGCAAATGCGTCTAGCATGCTTTGCAATATATTGCAGATGAATCATCTTTTTATGAACTTCAAGTTCATATTATTTTATTCGAGGATCTAGATGTACATATGATCATTCATTACACATAACTTTTTCTCAATTGCTTATCCTTTCTCCCCTTCATGTTAGAAAAACTAACTTATTTCCTCAACTTTGAGAACCCACTTTTGTGCATTATGGTGTTACAAAATATACACCATACATCAATAATAATAATAAGATGAAATTATTTGATTCTTGACCCGGAACCATTTGTGAGGGAAGAATGTAATATACTTTCGTATATAACCTATATCAAACTGATATAGATAACTTTGTTCTCATAAACAATAGTTTAGCTACTAAATGGAGGCACTCAATAAATTATTTTGCTAAACCAACTGTGATGTAAACCAACTTGTCAAGATGAACTTCTTGAATAGAAAATCTGAAAATTATGCTCTAAATTAAATTATTGAGCAAGTTACCTCGCAAAATACCATGTTGCGAATTAATAATAATTGCACATGTAACCATCTCATAGATGCATCTTATGTGGTATACATGACAGGTGAATGAGCCCATATTCACCTTTGATATTTCCGGCATTCATGGGATTCAATTATAATTTTAGTTGGTCAATTAATTAATGAGAACAAACAATATAAGAGAATTCGTACAGAACTTTCTAATTCTTTAATATTTACCTATGTGAATTCTCTTTTATTTTTGCACATCATACTTAAATCAAGATTGCTCAAATAGGTCATGTTTGATAAAATTGTCTGTATTAGTAAACTTTAGGTTTACATCATGATATGTGCAATTATCAATAAACTCCAAGTTTATTATGATATGAATTTTTATACCAATAAACATTCAGTTTATTGTGGCAGCCTTTTATTTGTGTAGTACAAACTAGAGAATAAAGCGGGTAACTTTTCACATACATATTACCCCACTACAAGTTGTAGTAATAGAAGATATCAAATCTTTCCTTTAATTATAGTCTCAATATAACCAACCGCTTTCGCGTATACTTTGGAAACTGAATAATCTTCTTTGAGACTTACTACAACATAATACCTTATTAGTAATCAATTATGTTTCTCCAAAATAGTATAATTGGCTCTTGCAGAGTTCTCAATTAATTTTGTACTACCACATATTCATCAACATCCATATGGTAAATATCTCTTTCAAGAAGGAAGTTATACCATTATGTTTATGGTCAAAATTATATGCAAGATCTGTTTCTTGCATTACCGTTGTCTTTAAATAATCACATTGCCAAAATATTTTGGCGTGCAATAGGTACGTGACCAATGACCATTTATGCCATAATAATGACATTATTTATTTTTTCATTATATTCACTACCACTAGCACGTTCATATTCTTCCAAGAATGAATATGTATTCATAAATCACATGTTGTCACATTCACACTATGAATGGACCATAATCTATATGTGCTTTATAAAATCTCATGTCAAATCGATGACAAATATTACTTTTAGAAAGTGAAGAATTATTTTGAGAATCCTTATTGTTCTCATTACCACAATGATGACGATTGTAATTTCGTCTATTGCCACGCCCACATCCATTATACCTTCACAGTAATAATTTTGTCTTCTTTCAGACTTATCACATACTGCTATCACATTCTCTTAAAGGAATGAGAATGAGCAAATTCAATGGGACGGGTTTTCAATAGTTTGCCCACAATCA